>NC_084797.1:112872092-114076802 GCF_963169125.1 Humulus lupulus
CTAATCACAGAGTTTACAACTCTTCTTTGAGAAACTATTTCTTGAGTACAAAACCCCAACCAAGGCTTCTCTTGAACCATACACCTTAACTCTCACACAGTACTCCATGAACTCTCAAACACTCAGAAGAAACTCTCTCCTCACGTATACAGATCTCTCTCAACAATCAAAATTAACCAACCTTTCAAAAATGAAATAAATGACTAGCTTATATAGCCAATTGACACCTAGACAGCTAATTACTGTTACAACTAAATAATAGTTGTCAAGTTTGTTGGAGTGGAGATTGCAAGTGTAGGCTGCTAATAATCTGTTATAAACAGATGAAAAGTTGTGAGGATTACTCCACAAATCAACCTAATTCTTACAACTTGAATCTAAATACTAATGAATGGACATCCTAGCTCAGCACCCTCTTCATTTCTCTCCAAGTTGGATTAAGTTTAAGCAATGTCTAAACTTGTCCAAATTCAATACGTTAGTTCTCAAGTCAGTAGGGTTCTCATCACTGGGAACCTTTTCCAATTCGATCACTTGTTGATCAATCTTTTCTCTAATCCAAAACATTTAGATGTCAATGTGTTTGGACTTCTCATGGTATGAAGGATTTTTGCACAAATGTATTCAGGATTGGCTGTCTGAAAATACAATAGTTTTTCCCTTCAAAATCTTCAACTCTTATAACAATCCATGTACTCAAATCGCTTCCTTGAAAGCCACGATAGTTTCCATAAATTCCGACTCTATAGTAGAGAGTGCAACAACGAGTTGTAGCTGAGATTTCCAGCAAATATTATTACCATTCAGCTGGAAATATAAGAAGTTAAGGATCTTCTATTGTCCTTATTAGTTGCATAGTCGGCATCAACAAATCCCTCTAAAGTAGCTTATTTTTGCTGACTCGAAAAAATTAACCCACAATCCATTGTACCTTTGATATATCTCAGCAACCACTTGATTGCTTCCCAATGTTGAATCCCCGGATTTTTGACATGTATCTACTTAGCACACTCATAGCATGAGCTATGTCAGGTCTTATGCTAAATCATGGCAAACATTCATATACTTCCTACAACAATAGCATAAGGATCTTTGCCATCTTTTCTCTTTCTTCTTCTGTCTTTGGTGATTGATCAGGTGTCAAATTGAAGTATCCTGCAAGTGGTAGCTTTACTAGTTTCGCATTCAACATATTGAACTTTTGCAGCACCTTTCTGAAGTATCCATTTTGTGACAACACCATCTTCCTCTTCAATCTATCTCTATGTATCTCAATGCAAAGAATTTTTTTTGCCATTCCGAGATCTTCATCTCAAACTCACTGTGCAATTTTTGCTTTAGCTAACTCACTTTCTCCTTTTTCTTGCTAATCAAAAGCATATCATGTACATATATTAGTAGATAGATAGCTTCAGCTTTCTCTTTAATTTCTTAAATATAAGCATGCATCAAAGTTGGACTTTGTGAACCCAAGTGAGGTAATAAACATATTGAATCTCTTATTCCATTATCGAGGAATATTGCTTCCACCCATAAAGTGACTTCTTAAGTTGACACACTAGATCTTTCCCTGGTTTCTCCACCTTGAATCCTTTAACAAATACAGTCAAACCCTACAGTTATAGTCATCTAAAATAGAGAGAAGTACCTCTTTCCACCATGAGTTGAGACACGGCTTGCTACCCCATAGAATCTGCATGGACACAATCAAGAATTTGTTTTGATTTATTTTTGCTAAGTATTGGACTTCAGTCTTTGTTGTTTTCCACTTATGCATGTCTCACAAAATTTTAGGCTCCCTGGTTTATGCTTCTCCAATAAACCTTGTTTGTACAACTCTTGCTATCTTTGTTCACTAATGTGGCCCATTCTCACATGTCACAATTCAGTAAGTTCACCAACTGCTTTACCACAATAGCTTCTCCTTTCAAGATTGTTTTCTTGCCAAAAAATACAAACTATTTCTCTTCGTTGCTTTCATAATAATAAGGGAACATTTACTTACTTTAAAACTCCATGTTTGGATTTGCACTCAAGCCCTTCATCATCAAATGTTCCAAGTGAGATAAGATTTCTCCTCAAATATGGAACATGTCTAACATTCTCAAGAATTCTTACTGTACCATCAAAGTGTTCTATTGCTATTGAGTTAATTCCTTCAACCAAGCATGATTAATTGTTTCCCATCAAAACTCTGTCTTTATGAGCTTTATATTCAAAGAATCATTCTCTAATCGGACACATGTGGTAAGTACATCCGAAATCCATTATCAAATCATCTGAGCTCCCTTCATTTTTTATTGAATAGAATTCTTCATCTAAATCTTCATTCTCGTTAGCTACAAATGTTGAATCTTGGTTTGAACTCTCCTTCATTTGCTTCTTTAGTTCCCAGCAAAATCTCTTGATGTGTCTAACCTTTCCGCAATTGAACATTTCTTGGTTCACACCCCCTGGACTTTGATCTTGCTGGAGACTTCCACCTTGAGCCGCTATAATCTCTTGGCTTGTTGAAACTTCTCCTCTTAATTCTTTCTTGAAGGGTCTTCCTCTTGTTAAAAGCACCTCTTCTTTGTTCTTCTCTTTTTCTAGCTGCAACTCAGATTCATTGGCTTTGACAAGACTAAGAATATCTTCAAGAGATATTGATTCATGCCCATACTTCATGGCTGACTTCACCTCTATGTAAGATTCAGGTAAAGCTTGTAACAAAATCATAGCTTAAGATTCCTCATCAATTTTAAAATCAATATTAGTCAAGCCAAGTATTATTTGATTAAAAATATCAATGTTAGCATCAAGGGATAGGGATGGATTCATATAAATGTTCAAGTAAATTGATCTTTTTTTACACAGATGGTGTCATATACAGCTGCTAAAATTTCTCTCAAACACCAAAGGTAGTCTTCTCGGATTGCACTTTTCTGATGACATTGTCTGACAGGTGAAGAATGATCGTGTAGTAGGCTAACTCCTGCAATTCTTCAAGTTCATCATCTTGTCTTTATACTTTTCCTTCAGTTTCTTTTGATCACCAATAACCTTGGAAAGTTCTGACGAACAAGCTGCCCCTTCAACTTTTCTCTTTATAAACTGAAATCACCACTGGCCATCAAACTTCTTCAATTCAAGCTGCTGTTGCCATGAGTTCTGGATCAATCTGGATCAATCTCGGTTGAATCTTGACGAACTTTTCTTTAAGAATTGGAACCTGGCTCTGATTTTTGAACGTAGATTCAACACCAAGACTCACAGATGCAACAAATCTGGAAAACTCAAACATAAACCAGAACTTTGTTTAACGTAGATTCAACACAAAAACTCACAAATGCAACAAATCTGGAAAACTCAAATGCAAACCAGAAATCAATTCAAACTGTTAAATGGCAAAACGAAATAGAAAAAATAATAATGGAAGGAACACACAGAAATTATCCTGATCCGCAACAATTTGTTGCCTATATCCAACAGAGCTAGTCCACTATAAAGATCAGATTGCAAGCTTCACAGAGATCACAACTCTTCTTTGAGCAACTATTTCTTGAGTACCAAACCCCAATCAAGGCTTTTTCTTGAACCATGCACCTTACCTCTTACACAATACTCCAAAAACTCTCAAACGCTCAGAAGAAACTCTCTCCTCACGTATACAAATCTCTCTCAACACTCAAAAATGAATCAACCTTTCAAATAAAATAAAAGACTAGCTTATATAGTCACTGGACACCTAGAAAACTAATTCATGTTACAACTAAATAATAATTGTCAAGTTTGTTGGAGTAGAGATTGCAACTGTATGCCAATAATAATCCGTTATAAACAGATGAAAAGTTGTAAGAATTACTCCACATATTAATTATACAATTTTTAATGTTGCATATATGATATTTTGTATCTTTTATATCCTTAAAATAAGGGTCTCGCTTTAGTCCAAAAAAAATAAATAAATAAGTCTCGCCTCTTCTCCTCTGTTGGTGACCACATCTATATTTCGTTCTCCTCTATTCAATTTTTATTCTCACTAATTTCACTGCCAATTCTCATTGTCACCATTCTCACTTTCTGATCTTGCACCCATTTTCTTCCCATTTATCTTTGTGGCATGTACAGTAAACTCATTCTTGGCATCATTCTCTCCAGTGCTCCTTGTTGATCTCTATTACATCGCTACAGTTTTATATAGGATAGTTACGATATCGTAATAGTTTATTTCTTGATAAACACCTAGTACAATACCAATTTCTCAAGCATTGAAATTTTGGAGTAATGTACCTCTTTTCCGATTAGCCAAATGCATTCATTCTCAGCAGTTGGTTGCTGTATTTAAGAGCTTGTTCCACCACTGGTTTCTTAGTTGGCTTTCATAGTTTTTCTCAGCACAATTTTGTACTTTTAGAATTTTGTTTTTTTGTTAAATGAGTATATAAAAGAAAATTTCCCTTTATAATAGCCGTATCTTTCGATTTTGTATTCACTTCTTGATGTTGCTCAACAAAAGTCACCATATATAAAACATGTTATGGCAGAGTGAAATTTATCCACATCCTGCAATACTTGGACATAATCAAAATGTTACAAGCCTCCTGAGGCCGAAGTAATTAAGATAAAGCATTTCTGTAAACCACAAAATATGCATCTACTTTGGCTAAACAGCCTTGCAAATCTAAAAAATCAGGACATCCAGAGTTTTGGGCCGGCCAATTGGCGATCAGCAACAGAACCTTGGGTGGCTAGCTTCTGAATCCGTGAGGAGAATTCTTCAGCCTGATAAGAGTGTAGAATCAGTATTCTAGACCAGGACATAGAACTATGGAAAGCACATCTTCAATATCAAAAGATAAGAAAAAAGGAATTTTGAATATACTAAATAAACCTCTATTACTGTATTGCTCAACTCAAAAAATTACAAAGGTACCGAGTACCATATATATACACAGAATTAATTGTACTGAATGAAATTCTATTGGCTAAAGAATAACAAAAAAATATTCCCAAGGGGACCACCATCCTAATATTGTGGAGTGGCAAATCATTGTGATGATTGTAGTACAAATATTCTAACAGTAGAATATTCTTAGCTGTCAAGAATATTTGTCATCTTCCAATTCAGATGGTTCTAATCCTTTCATTTCAACATACCCCTCAAGTTGTGCTGTGAAGAGTGAAACAGTAAGCTTGTTCTTGAGTTTATGAAAGGTTGGAATAGGCAGAGACTTTGTTAGAATATCAGCTGTTTGTTCTTCTGAAGGAATGTACCTTACTTCAACTTCTTTGTTTTGCACTTTGTCTCTAATGAAGTGCACATCAATTTCAATGTACTTAGTTCTTAAGTGGAATACTGGATTTGAAGCTAATTGTCGAGCTCCTGAGTTGTCACACTAGATCACTGCAGGTTTGTTATACTTGACACCTATTTCAACGAAGAGAGATTGCAGCCACACTACCTCTGAGCAAGCTTGCGCTAAGGCCCGATATTCTGCTTCTGTACTAGAGCATGCCACTGATTTTTGTTTTCTTGAACTCCAGCTTATTAGATTTCCTCCAAAATAGACACAATATACAGTAGTGGATTTTCGATCATCTAGTGAAGTTGCCCAATCTGAATCACAAAAGCTCTCAATGGTTGGATTTACAGTTGTGGTAAAAAGGATGCCTTCTCCTATAGTTCCAGCAATGTACCTCAGTATTCTCTTACATGCAATCCAATGATTGATAGTTGGAGCTTGGAGGAATTGACTCAGTTTGTTAACTGAGTAGGCTATGTCAGGCCTACTAAGAGTAAGATATTGTAGAGCCCCGATGACACTTCTGTAACGTGTAACATCCTCAAAAGGTGCACTATCATTCAAGCTGAGTTTGCTACTCTGTGTCATTGGTGTGGGACATGGCTTGGCTCCTATCATGTTGGTTATTTTGAGTAGATCCAGAGAGCATTTGGTTCGAGACAAATGAATGCCATCTTGCCCCCTAGTTGTCTCAAAACAAAGAAAGTATGTTTTTGATACGATTTTTTTGAGAGCTAATTGCTTGTTCAGCTGAGAAATGATGCGAAGAACTTGCTGGGAATTGTTTCCAGTGAGCAGAATATCGTCAACATAAACAAGCACAAAAAGAAAAGCATCACCGTGACTGTAATTGAACAAGGAATTATCAGAATCAGAATTTTGGAAACCAAGTAGAAGCAGCGTGGTGCGTAATTTATCAAACCAAACGCGAGGAGCCTGCTTAAGACCATATAGAGCTCGATCAAGTTTGCATACTGCAGTGGGAAACTTAGGATTGACATAACTAGCTGGTTGGGACATGTAAACTTCCTCTTCAAGAGTACCATTTAGAAATGTATTGTTGATGTTAATTTGTTGAACATCCCAATCATGAGAGACAGCAAGAGATAGGATCACCCGAATAGTAGATGGCTTGACTACGGGGCTGAAAGTTTCAAAGTAGTCTATTCCGGGTGTTTGTTGAAATCCTTTGACAACAAGTCAAGTTTGTGGCGTTGAACGGAGCCATCGGAGTTAAACTTGAGGCAAAACACCCATTTATTGTCAACAATGTGCATATGAGGCTGTCTTGGAACAAGGTGCCAAGTTTTGTTGGTAATCAAGCCATTAAATTCCTCATCCATGGCAGATTTTCATTCAGGAATGGACAGAGCAAGTTCAACAGTTTCTGGGGTGGTGAGACTAAGAGCAGGGATGTTAGGATCTTTAAGAATGGAGGCACGATCAAGTTACCATTGGATGGGTGGGAAATCAGACAGTAGCTGTGGGAGGTTGGAACAGAGGTGGCATAGGTGATGAAGACAGACGAGGATATGGAACTTCTGGTGGTATAACAGGGAAAGAACATACCGTGTGTGGACTTTCATGTTGACCATGTTGGGATGCTAAGCTAGGATGCGAGGGAGAGAGAGATGCTTCGCGATTTGTAGAGCACTGAGGAGTAGCAGCAGCAATGTTTGTTGCATCATCATCCGAAGTGTAACTTGAGACAAACGGGAGCCAATGACTATATTGAAAGCTAGGATAACTACTGCTGGTTTGAGTGGTAAGCAAATGGAAAATCAAGCTCATTGAAGGAGACATTTTGAGCAATGTATATGCGACCACTTGGATGAAGACACCTATACCCTTTGTGATTCGGACTGTAGCCAAGACAAACATTTGGCTGAACGAAAATCAAGTTTATGACTGTTATAATCTCTTAAGTGTGGGAAGCATGCACAACCAAAAACTTTTAGGAACTTTAAATTTGGTACGACTTTGAAAAGTTTTTCAATGGGAGATTTATGAGACAAGGTAGGTGTAGAGAGGTGATTTATGAGAAAGGCAGTTGTGGTAAATGAATCCCACCAATACTTAAGAGGAATAGATGCTTGTGCAAGTAAAGTGGGCTCCATTTCAATGATATGTCTATGTTTTCTCTCAGATTTTCCATTTTGGGGATGAGTGCGAGGACAAGGGTTCCTGAAATGGACTCCAAGAGTTTGAAGAAAAGGTGCTAGACTACGATAATCGCCTCCCCAATCTAACTATAAGGTTTTTATTTTAGCATCAAATTTTCTTTCCACAAAGGTTTGAAAATGAATAAAGGTTTGCTTTACATCAAATTTGAGTTTTAGAAGAAATATCCAAGTGAAGTTCTCATAGTCATCTAGAAAGTGCACGCAATATCTATAACCTTCTTTGGATGGAATGGGAGAGGGACCCAGGCATCCTTGTGAATCAATTCTAGAGGATTGTGAGTGATTATTTTTGACAGATTATAAGTTTTGTGTTTGGATTTTCCTATGGCAAGCATCACAAAATTTTGGACTAGATTTGAAAGAAACTTTTTCATTTAAAAGCATATGTTTCATTACATTGATGTTGGGATGACCAAGTCTCATATGCCATACATTGATATCTGAATGAAAAGTTGACTCAGCAAACAGCGATACAAAAGAACTAAAATTAAAAGACAGACTCGTTTTTCTCGACTCAAACTGGACTTGGAAATTGGCAGCATGGCCACTCTTGGTGGAAACAAAATAACTGGAATGAAAAGCATGGTCAGGTCGTGGAGAGGATGATGATGAAACAAGTTGCAGCTGATACAAGTCATTGCTAAGCACTCCCCGAAGCAGCTCCGCCTTCGTAGTTAGATCCTTGACAATACAATGGTCAACATAAAATTCAACATACACAGCATTATCTTTAGTTAACTGGGATTGGATAAGAGATTTTGGGTGATTTGAGGAACACAAAGAATATCGTTTAGTATCAAAGCACTATCAAATTTTATTTTGTGAACTTTACTGAAACCAGTACGAGTGATTGGGAGAGGAAAGCCATTACCGACAAGTAGATGAGATATACCTTTCAGGTCTGTTTTGTGCTGCAAGTTGGATGCCTCGGAGGTAATGTGGTTGGTGGCTCCACTGTCAATATACCAGGAGTTGTCACTAGTGGGTTCAGTAGAGGAGTAAAAGGCTTGCTGGTCAATGATGGAGGTGTTGGAGTTGATATTGTGTTGGTGGTTTGAGGAAGTGGTCGGAGCTTGGTAAGAGATGTCAAACTGATGGTAGCATTTAGGAGCAGTGTGACCAAGCCGATTGCAAAGTTGACACAGAGGCATGTTGTTGAATCTTGCAAAGTTGACATAGAGGCATGTTGTTGAATCTTCCCCCCTGCCACGGCCACGGGATGAGTAAGAGTGGTCGACAGAAGGAGACGAGGAAGTAGAAGAGTCGTGGAGATGGAGAGATTTGCGCAACTGAGTAGCAAGATTGGTTGTAGGCAAAGATAAGTCACTTGAGGGGAGAGTATTGAGCTGTTCAAGACGCATTTCTTGGCTTTGTAGCATATATTGGACTTCCTGCAAGGTAATCTGATCATGACGAGAGATTAAGTTGACAACAACAGAATCATATTCATGGCCAAGACCCCCTATGTAGAAAACATTCTATTTTTAGCATTTATTTAGTATTGCTGTATAATTATAGTAAATACTATAATTAGATTATTCTGATTAGGCTAATTGATTTACCCTAGAATATTTGTAATTATTTTTTGTATATTTGGTATTAACTACCAGATTTGTTAGAGTTGTACAGTGCCTAGTGCCTATTTAGAGGCCTTATTCCTCGTGAATAATATATAAAAAAAAAGTCTCTTTTTCCACGTGGTATCAAAGCCAGCCCTTAGAATTTCAAAAATCTTTTTCAATCTCCTCCTTTTCTTACTCATGGCCCAAAATCCATCATCTCATAAAATAATTCAGCTGGTTCATCCATCCTAAAAAACCCTTCTGATGCTTCTCCTACTACCTTTGACAATCAAAACTCTCTCCAAATAACCATCCACGAACTGAATGGCCAAAATTTACTTCAATGGTCACAATCTATCAAGATGTATCTTCACGGTAGGGGACACATGGGCTATTTGACTGGAACTGTTGCTGCTCCAGATGCTACTGATCCTTCCTATGCCAAGTGGAAAGCAGAAAACTCTCTCATTATGGCCTGGTTAATCAACTCAATGGAGGTAGATATCAGTAAGACATTTATTTCTTTCTACGGCTAATGAGGTGTGGGAAACTGTTCAAGAAGCCTTCTCTGACTTGGAGAACTCAGCACGAGTTTTTGAATTGAAATCAAAACTTCGGGATCAGCGTCAAAACCCTCTCACGGTAACCCAATACTATAATATTCTTTATAATCTGTGGCAAGAAATTGACATGTTTTATACCCTTGAATGGAAATGTTTTGATGATGCATCTTCCTACCAAAAAATGCTTGATCGTGAGAGACTTTTTTACTTTCTCCATGGCCTTAACTGTGAGCTTGATGAGGTTCGTGGTCGCTTGTTGGGAAAAAGTCCTCTTCCTTCCATTAGAGAAGCATTTGCTGAAGTCCGTCTGGAGGAGAGCTGCAAGAGAGTCATGTTGGATTCTTCCGCTGCTGTTGATACAAATCAATCTGCTCTTGCTGCCCGCCGTCCTAATACTCGTCGGGAACAACCTTGGTGCACTCACTGCAGTAAGGCTGGTCACACTAAAGAAACTTGCTGGGTTATCCATGGTAAGCTCGTTGACTGGAAACCTCGCTCATCTAACTAGGCTGCTTTTGGAAGTTGGGCTCTCACTGCTGCTGGTGCACCAGCTAAGTCTTTTCCCTTCACTCAAGCTCAGATAAATCAACTCCATCAGCTGCTTAATGCTTCCTCAACACCACCTGATCCTTCTACCTCTGAAAAACAAGGTATTTTCACTACCTTTACTACTCAGAACTCTACTTGGATTGTGGACTCAGGTGCCTCGAATCATATGACTGGTCAGTCACACCAGTTTACTTCCTACACGCCATATTCAGGTCACCAAAAAATTAAAATAGCTGATGGTACTCTCTCTTTAGTAGCTGGTTAAGGGTCTATCTATTTATCTCCTTCAATTACCCTTAAAAATGTTCTTCATGTTCCAAAATTGTCTTGCAATCTACTCTCTGTTAGTAAACTCACAAAAGATTAGAATTGTGTTGCATCTTTCTCACCAAATTGTCGTACATTTCAGGACACGTCCTCGAGGAAGACGATTGGGAGTGCGAAGGCATGTAGTGGGTTGTATTACATCGATCTGTTTCCTATCTATTCTGCTCAAGTGAATAAAACTCTTGTTGCTGGTTGTCTTGCTTCTAGTCATAATGATATTATGCGGCGGCATTATAGGCTAGGCCACTTTTGTTTTCCCTATTTGAAATATTTGTTTCCTATGTTATTTAAAAATAAACACTTTAGCTTATTTAAATGTGAAATTTGTCCGTTTGCTAAACATACTCGTGCTGTTTTTCGTTCTATTCCATACAAAGCATCTCATCTTTTTTCTATTATTCATAGTGATTTATGGGGACCATCTAAGATAGCAAATACTACAAATACCAGCTGGTTTATCACATTTATTGATGATCACACACGAACTAGTTGGGTATATCTTCTCAAAAATAAATCCGATGCTGCCATGACATTTAAAAATTTTCATTCT
The DNA here is from genome assembly GCF_963169125.1 of Humulus lupulus. Classification (NCBI taxonomy): domain Eukaryota; kingdom Viridiplantae; phylum Streptophyta; class Magnoliopsida; order Rosales; family Cannabaceae; genus Humulus; species Humulus lupulus. The sequence goes on from NC_084797.1 coordinate 112,883,112, forward strand.
ATGATTAAAAATCAATTCAATGCAAATCTGAAAGTCTTTCATACAGATAATGGAACTAAATACTTCAACTCTATCTTAAATGATTATTTTTTATCTCATGGTATTCTTCATACAAGTTCTTGTCCCGACACACCCCAACAAAATGGGATTGTCGAACGAAAAAATAGACATCTATTGGAAATTGCTAGAGCACTCATGTTTACTGCTTCTATGCCAAAAATATTTTGGGGAGAAGCCATTCTCACCGTTGTTTACCTCATAAATCATATGCCTTCTCGAGTGTTAAAATATAATACTCCTCTCTCTATCCTTCTTAAAACTCATCCTCATATACATCTTATTTTTAATCTTCCCTTGAAGACATTTGGTTGTCTCTCATGTGCATGTTTTAGGTCCAAATCGCTCAAAATTTGACCCACGTGCTCTTAAGTGTGTTTTTTTGGGCTACTTTTCTACCAAAAAAGGGTATAAATGCTATCACCCCTCTACTCGTCATATGTATGTTTCATACGATGTCACCTTCAATGAAGAGCTATTTTTTTATCCCACCACTTCGCTTCAGGGAGGGACAGTGAGTGAAGTTTCTGGTTGGGATACTTGTCTACCTAAGGCTATTCTTGATTTTGATATTCATCCCTCGTTTGATCAATCCTCTCAGCAACCACTATCTCAGTCATCTTAGCAACCACTATCTCAGCCTATAACAAAAGAGGTGATAGTATACCATCGAAGAAATAGAAACCATCAAGTAATATAGTCAACTACCGAACCTCCACCTCATGAGTCCGACACTCGGACTACTCCTAATGTAAGTAACCCTTCTCTTAATTCTATACTACCTAATGAAATTCCTAACAGTATGGAGGAACATGAAGCTGAGTTACCTATTGCCAAAAGAAAAGGAGTTCGTAGTTGCACTGTACATCCTATGTCCAAATATGTATGTTATAGTAAGCTCACTCCTCAATACAAAGCCTTTCTTACAAAAGTTGAGCAAGAGGTGGTTCCAAGAGATATAACCGAAGCTTTATCGAGAGAAGAGTGGAAGAAAGCAGTCTGAGGAGATTGGGGCACTTGAGAACAACACTACGTGGACAATAGTTACAAAGCCCAAGGATAAACATGTGGTAGGATGCAAATGGGTGTTTGCTATTAAGCATAGAGCTGATGGAACCATAGATCGATATAAAGCGAGACTAGTTGCGAAAGGGTTCACACAAACATATGGAGTGGACTACAAAGAGACCTTTGCACCTGTTGCTAAGCTAAATATTGTAAAGGCTCTGCTATCAATTGCTGCAAATCTCGATTGGCCACTTCAACAACTGGACATAAAGAACGCCTTCCTTAATGGACACTTGGAAGAAGAAGTCTACATGAAGATTCCTCCAGGGTTCGAAGAGAGATATGGAAAAGAGAGGGTGTGTCAACTGAAAAAATCCTTGTATGGCTTGAAACAATCCCCACGGGCATGGTTTGAAAGATTTAATCAGGTGGTAAAAAAATATGGGTACAAATAGGCGCAGTCAGATCATACCTTGTTCTTTAAGCATTCACAAGAGGGTAAGATAACTATTCTTATTGTCTATGTCGATGACATGATACAAACAGGAAATGATTTTAGAGAACAAGTGGAACTCAAAAGACTACTAGCCCAAGAGTTTGACGTAAAGGACCTTGGATCAATGAAGTATTTTCTGGGTATGGAGGTTGCAAGAACAAAGAAAGGAATTGTTGTATCTCAGAGAAAATATGAGCTTGATCTACTCAAAGAAACTGGAATGAGTGGCTGCAAACCTGTAGCAACACCAGTCGAACCAAAGAGCAAATACAAGGAGTTAATTAAAGAAGATACAGTTGACAAGGGAATGTATCAACGATTAGTGGGAAAGCTGATCTACTTATCCCATACAAGGCCTGATATTGCATTTGTCGTGAGCCTAGTTAGTCAATACATGCATAATCCATTAGAGGAACACATGAAGGCAATATATAGGATACTACGATACCTAAAAGGAACACCAGGAAATGGATTACTGTTCCAAAAGAATGAAGAAAGAGGGGTCGAGGCTTTTACAGATGCAGATTGGGCAGGTTTAATTGAAGATAGAAGATCACCAACTGAATATTGTACTAAAGTATGGGGGAATTTAGTCACATGGAGGAGTAAAAAACAACCAGTGGTAGCTCGTAGTAGTGCAGAGGCAGAATTGAGGGCCCTTGCTCAGGGAGTTTGCGAACTGTTATGGATCAAACAAATATTCGAAGAATTAAAGCTGCAACAAACTGAGCCTTTAAAGTTGTACTGTGACAGTAAGTCAGCAATCATCATAGCACATAATCCAGTTCATCACGACGGGACCAAACATGTTGAAGTGGATAGACAATTTATCAAAGAAAGGATCGATGGAAAAGAGCTATGCGTTGTGTACATTCCTAGCAAACTGCAACAAGCTGATATGTTAACCAAAGGCTTGTCAAAAGAAGTTTTTAACGAGTTAGTTTGCAAGCTGGGCATATGGAATCTTTATGCACCAACTCGAGGGAGGGTGTAGAAAACATTCTATTTTTAGCATTTATTTAGTATAGTTGTATAATTGTATAATTGTAGTAGATACTATAATTAGATTATTCTGATTAGGCTAATTGATTTACCATAGAATATTTGTAATTATTTTTTGTATATTTGGTATTAATTACCAGATTTGTTAGAGCTGTACAATGCCTAGTGCCTATTTGAAGGCCTTATTCCTCATGAATAATATATAAAAAGAAGTCTCTTTTTCCACACCCTAAAATATAGAGGATAAGATCATCATCAGAAAGAAGCTGACCAGTAGTAGATAGACTGTCAAAGATACTCTTCATCTTAAGAATGTAGTCATGGATAGATAGACTACCCTTTTTGAGAGATTGAAGCTGAAAACGCAGTTGAAGGATGCGAGCCTTAGAGTTGGTCGTGAACAAGAGCTCAAGAGTTGACCAAAGCTCAAAAGAAGTGTCACAACGGACAAAATGACCAAACATGGTCTCGGAAATGGAGTTGAGGAGCCAGCTTAAAATGGCATGAATGGTGCGACGCCACAAGGCGTACCTGAGATTGAGTTGGCGAGGATCACCTGGTATAGGGCCACCAACAATATGATCGACAAACTAGGGTGGACAGAGTTTGGTACCGAGAATGTAGCCTTCCAAATCATGAGCTCGAAGAGCAAGGAGAACCTGAGACTTCCAGTAGGCATAGTTTACTCTATCAAGTTTGATAGTAAGGGGTGCCAGACTTTGAAAAGGAGAGGTAGGAACTATGGGAGTTGGAGCAGGTGAAGGGTGCGGAGTAGTGGTGGTGGGGGTAGCAGAAGCAGTGGCAGGAGAAAGAGGACTAGAATCAGTGGCTGAGGACTGGGTGGCAGGTGACTGAGGATCCATGAACGTAAGTCAGTGGCTACTGATACCAAGATAAGAAATATGAATTTTGAATATACTGAATATACCTCTATTACTGTATTGCTCAACTCAAAAAATTACAAAGGTACCGAGTACCATATATATACGCAGAAATTACTTGTACTGAATGAAATTGTATTGGCTAAAGAATAACAGAAAAATATTCCTAAGGGGACCACCATCCTAATATTGTGGAGTGGCAAATCATTGTGATGATTGTAGTACAAATATTCTAATGGTAGAATATTCTTAGCTGTCAAGAATATTTGTCATCTTCCAATTCAGATGGTTCCAATCCTTTCATTTCAACATCATATAGTAACACTTTCTTCTAAAAGAGATCATACACATTCAAGAGTTACCCAAATAGGGAATGGTCGACCATCTCATAAATGTCAAAAACTTACTAGTGAAACAACAAAAAGCAGCCAGAAAATTTGTTGAACATTAACACTAACCTTTTCGTCAATCCACATTAAAGAACTTAGCTGATTGTTTAAAATTCTAACCACCACATCTAGTGGATTTATCCCGTCATTTCCATCAAGCTCTCCTCCCTAAAAGAAATTATAATGTGGAATATTATTTTATAAATCATCAACAGTAAGCCTATCATAAAGTGGAAACACTAAAATGAAAGCAATACCTGGTTGGAATTTAGGGTCTGGATGACTGTTTTAATCTGTTCTGTCATCTGCTCCAGTTCCCTCTCCATAAACTCAGCTTGCTCATACCTGCAATCAAAATCGAAAGCAGGAACTAAAAATTAGCAGCAACAGGTCATTCATATAAATATATATATATACACACATTTGATGGGGACCCAAATCCCGGACCACTCACCCACCCACTCATTATTGGAGCACTAATTGCAACAAGAACTACATCAACACCCATGATAAAAATGAGTTCATAAACATATTAATTTCGCGACTGTATGATTTGTTCAGCAATGAAATTAAATCAAAGTTACAAGCACCGACATTGCATCTCTGGTAGAAGCAGCTTCATCATCAAGAAGTAATCCACGCTCATCCTTATAAATATGCTCAGCTTCTTCTTCCATGCTTTGCAAAGCCTTATCAACCTAGCAATATTTACATATAATCATTTTAAAAAACCACCAATAAATGACAAAATCTTGCAGTTCTTTGTAATTCAGTGGTTCAATGACAACAATTAATTACAGAAAGTGTCACCTTTACACAAAAATTACAAAAATAAATTTGAAGATTGCCAGTAGAAATATTAATAGTAGACTCAAAAGCAGAAATCAAATAGAAACTAAGCTCCTCACCTAGCTCTAAACATTTGAGGAACAGAAAACTACAACAATCACTACATAGATACTCAAGGACTCAAATGGTCAGAGTTAACACGCCTGACCATTTGAGCTACCCCTCTTAGATACAAATGTATTTATTAAGGGGCTTAAACTTTGAAAAAGAAAATATCTATCATAAGTGTTTGGACTAAATTGTAGGAAATGACAAAAACAGATATTTCATCACATTTAAGAGCATATTGATTATATATCACAACTGATACAAATGATGTATTTAGATGTTGGGATTATTCTGTCCATAAGGTTTGTTTAAGGAACATTTGAGATTTACTATCCATATAAAGAACGTCAGTTTGATTTTCCTTATTCCTTTTTTTGTACCCCATAGTCCTAGTTTCTGAATCTTCTTTACTCTTTTATTTCCATGTGCTCCATTGTAGACAATTGTTGAAAAATAGCATCCAGTAAAATATACAGAAAAGATCCAAATGAGACTACCTCTTGTTGATGTGTCTCAACTAACTCCAGTTGCCTCCAGGTTAGACTGTGTCTCTACCACTTTTGCCACTTCAATCTGAATTAAAATTATACATTAAATAAGACAATAAGAAATAAATGCTGCCTGATATAGATGCAAACAGAGCAACTTACAATAGTGCAACAATTGTACATGCACACAGAATAGGTAGTTAACCAAAGAAGAGCAGATACAGAACAAGTCAAAGCAAACAGGCAGAGAATTGCACCTAAACATGTAATTACTGATCAGAAAACTAGTCTTCTTACAATCAAAAGACGGAAAAGTGGTATTGAAACCCACACTTAATGGATATTAAATGAAGATACACCAAACTGCAATAAGTAAGATGTCGTTGACACATAGCATAGAAGAACATCTTGCTTTGACAAATTATAAAAATCTGACATTCATTGCTCTACACAGTTATAAGAACATTGGTGAAAAGATTACCTCAAGCCTAAGAAGAACATCACGATTCTGCAAAATCCTCCTGTCCCACTCAGCTATTGTATTAGCCTGCTTTCGAAACTTTCCAGTACGTTCTTGCAGCTCCAAATTCCATTCCTTGATGATCTTTAAATAGAGTTTCAAAAGTACATTTCCAAAAAATGTATTCAAAGAAATCATCAGATTTCTTCAACTATTAAAGCAGAAATGCATATGGAATTCAAGAAACAAAAACAAAAGGAAGTACAATTACATAGTTTGGAAGGACAACTTATAATTCAAATGAATTAGCTACAAAGATCCAAGCATGTGGAGTACCTCTTCAACAGTCTTTCCAGTAATCTCAGATGGTAACTTTGGTGCACCAGATAAAGGAGTGATAACACTTGAGGTTGTTCTGAAAAAGAACCAAAGAAAATGAGTACAAGTCAGATATTGAATGCCTAGATGTTAAACGGGAAATAGAAATATAGTATAATCTTGGGAGCTTGGTTCTGCCTCAAGTAAGATATGTTATAAAATTCATACTGTGTTTACCTCTTGGAGAATTATTAGCAAGTACACTGACTAAGATATACTAGAACGAAACCCCATACACTACTAGAGCTAAAATTGGGTAATAAAAATTTACAAAAATAGGAATTCAATACAACAGCCCTTATATCAAAGTGATTCCACTTGCATCTACGTAAAATTCGTAATGACACAAAAATCACATAAAAGAGCAAGAAATGATAATGTACAAAAGAAACATATAGCAGATATCTCGATGAATTGCAAAATTTTCCAGAAAGTATACAGACCCACTACTAGACGCTACAGTAAGAGAGGCTGACGTTTGAGTAGTAATTGTGCCAGAAGTAGATGTTGTTAAAGCTAAAGACGCTGAAGTGGGGACTCCTACAAAATTATCTCAAAAAAATGTCATACATGGAAACTTAGATAAAGACTTGCTACTAGATTTTGGCACGTAAGTAACAGCAGATTTTGATGAGTAAAATTATCATAATTAAGATTTATTATAATTAAAGCATTTAAGAAAAGCAATCAGTAGGATGAAGATGAATACAAGATGAAACACCAAACAAAGATTCTAATAGGACCAACACTACTTTCTTTTTCATTTTACTTCTTTAAGATTTTAGTAATAAAAATCAAGGAAATAACAGATGGAAACTACAATCTTGTATGAATATATCAACTTAAACAAATTGCAGTGCTTAATTTACAATACACTTATCGGTTATATATTGCACGCTATCAACTACTATCAAGTATCAACCATCAAAATAAACTAAGCTAGACAATACAATAACGGTACTGGTACCTATTCAACAATTTCCACTGCATATAACTTATATAAATGCATATATTATCAATAAATATACCTAATTATATAAAACGAAAGGTAACGTAAAAAGAAAACTTTACAAACTAACCAATCGAATGAACAGCAGAGGTCGATTGTGCTTGTGTCGATCCAGCAGCAGGCGTTGTTGCTTTGGTAGACAATGACAAACTCGGAGAAGAACCAGCAGTGCCAGATGAGGCAGCTTTGCTGGCTAGACTAAAACCAGTAAACGGTCCAGAGGTGGTCGATGAAGCAACTGAGCTGGAAGTCGCTCCCGCAGCAGTAGTTGTAGACGAAGAAGTTACTCCAAAAGCGGGCATTGAGAAAGTAGGTTGGGGTGTACTACTAGAAACCGGAGTTGAAGAAGCAGTCGTTGTCACGGTCGAAAACGATGGCGTTGCATACGTTGCGAATGATAATGAATTGGGCTTCGTTGCCGGCGTGCTAGAAAGAGTAATGGCCGATGAGGCTGCATTGACTGACCCAAATGGAGACTGGGAAGCTGATGGTCCGAACGAGAAGGCTGAAGAGCTTGTAGACGACGATGCAATAGGAGCTGAAGAAGTTACGGTAGTGGCTGTAGAATATGTTGAGGGTTTTCCAAAAGCCGAAGAAGTAGAGAATGAAAACCCTGACGAAGCTGAGAAAGTTGAAGCGGAGCTTGAATTTGAACCAGAACTTGTCGTGGACAAGTTTGGGAATGCAGGAGTGGTTGAAGCTGAAGATGAAGACGAAGAAGAGCCAAAGAAGGAAGAGGAGGAAAATGCAGATGAAGCAGATGATGACCCAAAGAAAGATGAAGACGAGCTTGGTGCGGCTGTAGCTGCCCCAAACAGGATCGGACTAGTACTTGACCCAAACAACGAAGGCCCCGAACTTGTCACAGTGGATGTCCCAAGAGGAGAAGAGCTAGATCCCGATGTGGGTAAAGAGGCTCCGAAAGCAGAAGAACCTGAACTCGCTGCGGTAAAGGCCGAACCAGAAGTTGTTCCAAACAATGACGAAGTTGAAGTCGCCGTGGACGAAGCTGAACCAAACAAGGGTAAAGCCAAAGGCGTAGATGAAGTTGTTGTTCCAAACTGGAGAGGACTCGAAGTTGGCGCAGCAGTGGAACCAAACAGAGACCCGGCGGAGGACGAGGGCCCGAAGAGCGACGGAGCAGACCCAGGCGCGGACGATGGGGTCCCGAAGAGAGATATTGAAGAGGAAGCGGGAGAGGAAGATGTGAAGCCGAATGGAGACGTGGCGGCGGGGCTAGGGTTTGCAGTTGCAGAAGAAGAAGAGGTTGATGTTGTACTGAAGGGGAAGGGGAAGGCGGAAGTTGAAAGAAGGGTTTGCAGTAGAAAGAGGAGAAGATCCGAACGAAGAGGCGGTGGGAGCGGAGGATACAAATGCAAATGCAGAGTTTGATGAGGAGGAGGAAGAAGGGTTTGAGAATGAGAAACCCAAAGACGATTGAGTAGCCGCAGCGGAGGACGACCCAAACGGGAAGCCTGACATTTTCTCTGTTTATTACTTGGTCCGAGCTCTCTCTGTATTTGCTCTGGGGTTTTAGTATAAAGCTATAGAGGGTTTTGAATCGGAGTGATTTGCAGGTCCTTTTCTTTTTAAATAATGTTTTTTTTACCATAAAAGAAAAATTATAGCTAATAAGGCTGAGCTTGATTAGTGTGTCATAAATGGAGATTTTGTGAATTATGTGTGTTTACCGAGTTTTTCGGAAACTACAATAATAAAATATATGAGAGATTAAGAAGAAAAGGTTTAGAAGTTGTAAGCACAATTTTTACGTGGTTGGGGTGTTAATGAGCTTTAGTCCACGAAAAAGTTGTATTAGGGTTAGAGAATCTACAACAATGGAGTTTTCTACGAGTTTCAGCAAAGTAACTGTATACATGCTAAAAAAGATCGTGCCCTACTACATGTATTTATAGGTTCACAGGTGTACTGGGCTTGGGCCGGGCTGACCCAGACCCAATAAAAGTATAAATACTGCTGGCCTCTCTTTTGGAAGCCCAATACAAAGGGTTAAAACATAAAATTACACTAATTTGAGCCCATTGGGCCAGCCCAAACCAAATTTGTCACGCGACAAAATGGAGCTTTGGGCTGGGCATTTCGAGTTATGAGGCAGATTCAGGGGACAAGATTGGTCAGAGTAGTGGCGGCGCAGGTCTGAACCAAAGGCATACAATCCCGAGGTAGCCTTTTCAGCAGGTGAAGCGTGGGGACAACCCCCACGCTTCATGGAACGAAGTCAAGGTCACGGGTGCTTTATCTTGCCAACCTCGGAGAACTGACCCGGGTTCGTTTACCCACGTCCCCCTCCATCCGTCAAGGTCCCATACCATTTACCATGGGCCCAGATCGTTTACCAGGAGCCCGGACCGTTTACCAGGCTCTGAGATTATTCGCTTCGATCCCGACTGTAATCCGAAAGTCACTCATACTATCTCATGCATGACTGTCCCGGACAATCCTCCCCGGATGCTCTTTAGGCCTCACCTAGACTTGGGCTGCTGATGTCTATTTTACTCTTTGCCAAACGGGCCCGGGCCGGACCCAAAACTCACTCAGGTGCCCTGAGGGCTCGAAGCGTGGACCCGGGCGCCCGGAAGGAAACAGAGATAACATTTACCCCCCAAGCCTTCATCTGGGCTTGTTCGGTGGAGGCTTGTCTCAGTCTCGGATCTTCCCCGGCATTTTCCTGATTCGTTTCCCAGAGCGAGGGGCACCGCGTGCCGGATGAGTGTGGAGCCACCGCCTGCTACGTTGACCTGGCCCGCGCCCCACGAGCCCGGACCGTTTACCAGGGTCCGGGTTCATTTATCAAGGGCCCGGTTCATTATGGGGGATACACGTGCCCCTAGCAACTGTTGCATTAATGGCACTTGATCCTGAAAGGTCAACAAATACCTTAAGGGTCACTATGCTAGGGCTATTATGTCAGCTCGATTCACGAAGCATCCCATCCGCACGAGCGTGTTCCATTATTATCTCTGCGACAAGGAGGATTGTAGGATGGGGCGGCCTTTGAGGTGCTTCTCTTTCTAGGACGTTGGATCGGAGCAGCGCAGATCGCGCCTCGGGGGTATCATGATCCAGCACTCGAGTGGATCCATTAATATCCCTGCAGGATCCTGGACCGTCCGATAGGGGGAATCGATCCCAACCATTAGATCAAAGCCAGCACTTTGGCTCTTATAAACACCCCTCAGGATTTCATTTGAAACCTTTACATTCTCGAGCCAAAAAAAGAAACTCGAAGGATTTTTTTATGACCGAGCTTGCCGACGACATCTTCCGTCGTTTGCTTCGTCTTCGCCGTCACCTATTTCCAACGATTCTGATATCTGCACCCGTGCCTGAGCAGACGACACCAGCCTGCCCTCTCAACGAGCTGCTGAATTGCCTCCGACAGTTCAAGACAGAGATTCTACCGTCACTATCGTCGGACAACCACCATTTTTCACGACCAGCAATTTACAGTAAGCTTTCCTGACCTTCGTCTTTACCCCTCCATATATACATATATAGATTTTATGTTGTTTTACTTATCTGCTTAGGTTGCTAGACCTTGCTTGTGCTTAGAATTAAAGTGTTAGGGAAAGAAAACTTGGTCCGGGCTGCTTTGGACCCCTTTGGGTTCGGGTGGTTCCCAGACAAGTGGCGATGGCCCGACTTAGGAGTGTAGTCTTTCTTTTTTATTCTCGATTAGGATCTTGCGGATCCTTGGTGATCCCAGACCTGATCCGGAGGGGCTCTTCCAAGCAGTTCATAGGAGAGCCCCCGTACCTTAACCAATCCTTCTTGGGTTTCGGTGCTGACTGCTTGGTTTGTTTGTTTCATTCTGTTCTGTTCCCAAATCATTAGCCATGACCTCAGGCGTCACCCTTCATTCGGAGGAGCAAGTCAACGCGGCCCCTATCAATCTGCCCGGGTCCAAGACTCCCAAGGGCAACAGGTGGGAGATGGACGTGGTGCCGAACCTGTTCCGGAACTACTGGATGTTGTACGCCCTGGAGAAGCGTTTGGGTGTGGAGTCGACTCCCGGACTGTTCCACAATCGCCTGCCCAGGAAAGAGGAGAAGGCCCACACCTCCGTGGGTGGATTCGGGGCCTGGAGCGTAAGCTATATCAGTGCGGGGGCCACGCTCCCACTCCATGACTATTTCGTGCAATTCCTGACGTTCGTGGGGATTGCACCTTTCCAGCTTCTGCCCTAAGCATACCGACTACTTGCAGGATGGCGCGTCTTCTGTGTTGCGAAGGAGATCCCAGAGCCAACCCCGGCAAAAGTCTTATACTTCTACAAGCTAGAGCCGCAAGTCAACGTCAAGGACAAGACCCTGGACGGCTTCTACAGGCTTAAGCCACGGGGCAACTACCCTGCTCCTACCAGCACCTGGAAGCATCCCCCAGACGTCAGACATTACTGGTTCATGACGTCTGGGTTCCTTATAGAAAAGAACCCCATGCTGATGCTGGACTTCCAGCGAGTGGGTAAGTGGTTTCCCAATCCCTGGCTTCCCCTTTTTTTTTTTGTCTTGGTTTCTTATTCCTCACTCTCAACTCATTGTCTTGGGCGGCAGGACCCTATGCCCAGACTCCCCTCACCCAGTTCATCCTGGACAGGAAGAAACTTTACTCTGAGCTAAGCGCGGAGGATTTGGACGTGGGGGGCTACGTCACCACTGACAACCTCCGAGTGATCGGGATGCTCGCGGCCCATCAAACAATCCAGGCCCCAAGCCTCCAGGGGATACAATGCGAGAAAGACCCCGTACTAAGGGAGGAGCTGGCCCTGGAACACATCAGGGCTGTGGAGGCTGCGGCACTGGCAGACGCGGCCAAACGAAAGAGGGACCAAGCTCAGCAGAGGGAGGCAGTCGCTTCCGAGGAGCTGGAAGCCCTCTTCGATGAGGTACCGCCGAACGCGAGGACCCCCGGAGCTAGCGTATCAGGGCGAGGTAACTCTCCTTTGATTTTGACTTATGCTCCCCAAGTTGGGGACTTAGTTAGGGATAGGCTAGCACACCGAGGCCCCGTGTTCGGGGCGAAAGGGGAAATGAGACCTTCCTCTCCCATTCCCATAGGTTCGGAAATCCTCATGTACTCGTCCGGGTTCCTTCAATACGGGAACTTTCTACACTTGGAGGACATGGGGGACCGAGTCTACTCTTTTGCATTAGGAGAATTAAGTCAGGTCCGGGGCCTAGATAAGGGTTCGTCCCGGATCACTTTTAGTCTTGATCTCTTTGCTCGCTTATTCGTTGTACTAACTCTTTTTTGTTTGTTTATTTCAGAAGACTCTGATATGTTCGACCCTGTGGACAAGATGAAGCAACTCCTCGAGACCCGGGCCACCAAGGCGAGGGTCGTGGCTAGGAAGGCTGCCAAGAACGCGTCTAAACAGACACTAGGGTCGGAGCTTCGACCCAGCGAGGCGGCCCTGGCAGCGGTCCCGATCACGACTGTTGACCCGACAACTGTCCCCGATCTTCCCGCTCACCCCCCAGTGATCGACCTGGAGCGGGAACCTACGGAAAGCCAGAGCCCTGGAAAAAGAGCCACGGACTTGGGCGCGGAGGAGGCAGAACCAAGAACCAAAAGGGCCAGGACAAGGTAGGCTGGCTCGGCTAGTGAGTCGTCCGGGGAGAGTCGCCTTGCAGCCAAAGAACTCTCGGCAGCACTAACCCTCCCCGTCCACCCGGCCTTACTCGAGGAGGGGGAGGCCGTTCTGCGGGACGACCAGTCCAAACTCATTTCCCGGACCTGGAAGAGTGGCCGGGAAAGAAGGAAGGAGGTTTACAAGGCCTTAACAATCCGTCGTCAGGTTAAATTTGCTGATCGCCCAGCAGCCTTCAGTGCCCCTCAGCCAATCATGGATCGGCTGGTCGCCAAGACAGGTTTCCACCCCAAACTGGGGCAGGACACGGCCTCGTTCACGGTGGACCTACTGGACCAAGTGGGGAACACTATGTCCAATCTCCAACTGAAGCGATACGCCACCATCGCAAATCAGGACATGTTGTTCATTTCCCAAGCTCTCCGCCACCAAGCCACTGCTGTAAGTTCGCTTTGCATATTCTCTTTCTCCTTTTCCTTGTTTAGTAAGGACTCTTCTGACTTTGCTTTGTTCCGGGATGCTTTACTATCCCATCGGAATGCCGACTTGGTGGCCGAGGCTGCCATGAAGATGGAGACGCTCCAACTGGAGCTGGAGGCAGCCGTGAACCAAAGGTAAGCCGCCAAGGAGGCCCTGGCCAGGGAGACAACCCAGGCCAACTTGGGCCTGGCCAAAGTGGTTGCTCAGGCCGAAGCGGATCACGCGGAGTTCACCCGGGTTAAGTTTCAGCTTGAAGAGGCTCTATCCCGGAAGGAAACTGAGACTGGTGAGTTGGTGGCCAATCTTGAGGTGGAGCTTCTTCGAGTAAAGGCTTCGCAGGAGGCGGCTGTGACTCAATCCATCCAGGACCGGGAGAGGGTCAAAGGTCTGGAGGCTCGGGTCCACGAATTGGACGGCTTGCTTCACAAGGAGGTGAAGGTGCACGACGAGAGCCGTCGCGCAAAGGAGCAGGCAGATGATTTGCTGGGCGTCACCTTCGATGAAGCCATCTATATGGCTTGGGTCCAAGACAAGAATATGAACCTCTTGCTCTATCCCTACCCCGCTGCGAAGAGAGCCGAATTCGAGGCTAAGGAGAAGGCCGACGCGGAGCCTCTGGACGATGAAGAGGCGGGTGGGGGAGTCCTGAGGGCGTCTGGACCTATCGAAGCCTGGACCCGAGACTGTTTTTTGTTTTTAATTGTAATACTTTTATTAACGCGGATGCATCTAAGACAATTTTTGGTGTTTTATCCATGTTATCTTGTGCATATTGCTTTCCCATTTTCATCTATTAAGCTTTCACTAAGTGTTTTACCACTGTGCATGAATGAGCTGAGTGTTTGGTCCCAGTTCCAACGGCCTGGACTAGATTATTCCTGACTTTAACTTATCAACCCACTTTTATCCTGTTGCTCAGGTTCCAATGGCCTGGGCCATTAAGGAGTTGATAATTATCACTGAATCTATTCGTTCAGTCCTCAATGTTGAAAATCTGACGGTCTGGACCATTGGGGTTTAGTTGATTAGCTTATTTTGAAACCTGGACTAGGTTCCCACGGCCTGGGCCGTTTATAAGACTAATTTTAGACAACTTATACCTGGGACCCGCGCTCTAATGATCCTGAGCTATTGTAGAAATGACATGGACAGATACTTGGGTTCTTGGGACCACGCACGGTCAACCAAATGTTAGGACACGGGCTAGCCCATACGTCCTACTGGATATTTTATCTCCCAGACTACGCACGTTCGGGCCGGGGCCAGGCCTGAGCTTTGGGTCCCCTATATCGCACCCCCAGACAGCGTTCGTCCGGGGCGGGACTAGGCCTGAGCCTTGGGTCCTCTTTCTCATACCCCCGGACAGCGTTCATCCGGGGTGGGACAGGCCTGAGCCTTGGGTCCCACGGGGTTTGTACCCCCCAGACCTTGCTGGTCTGGGGCGGGACTAGGCCTGAGCCTCATGTCCAACTGGTTTTGTTTTCGTATTTGTTCATACCGGAGATACCCCCCGCAAGTGAGTGGAGACTGGTCTTTGGTCACTTGTTTATGGAAGCAGATTGGAATTTTCATTGTTTGATAATATTTCCCTATGACATTTTGTACATGCCATTCTTATAATTCAAGGCATCGCCCTGAGGCGTACATTTTTTACAACGAAAATATAAAACTAGGACATGTTCTCCTAACTATTGATAGTATTTACGGAGATGCTCCGTGTTCCAGGCCCTTGGGACTTCTGTACCGTCGAGTCGTTTTAAACATTATGTTCCCGGGCACACTTTGTGTTGGATTTCGTACGGCCCTTCCCAATTCGGGCCCAGGACCCCTACTCCCGGATCTTGGGTTGCAGGGAAGACTCTTCGTAGGACCAGATCTCCGATTTTGAACCTTTGACTTTTCACTTTCGAGTTAAAATGCCGAGCAATCTTGCCTTGGTAAATCTTCAACTGAACTTGTGACTCTTCCCGGATCTCCTCGATGAGATCCAGGGATTCCTGGAGTAAGGCGTGGTTCTGGGTGGGATCGTATGTGTCTCTTCTGTGGGACAGGACGGCCGTTTCTACCGGGATGACGGCTTCGCACCCGTACACCATGGAGTAAGGAGTGTGCCCGGTAGACATCCTTTCGGTGGTCTGGTAAGCCCATAACACACAGGGCAACTCTTCGGGCTACTTGCTCTTACAGGCTTGGAGCTTTTTCTTTAATGTTCCTTTCAAGATTTTGTTGACGGCCTCTGCTTACCCGTTCGCTTGAGGCCTGGCGACTGCGGAGAAGCTTTTGACGATACCATGTCTTTCACAGAAATCCGTGAAGTGGATGCTGTCGAACTGCTTTCTGTTGTCGGACACAATCTTGTAGGGGAGCCCGTACCGGCATACGATGTTGTTGATGACAAAATCTAGGGCCTTCTTCGAGGTGATTGTATTCATGGGGTCCGCTTCAACCCACTTGGTATAGTAGTTGACAGCCACGATGGCGTACTTCACCCCTCCCTTCCCGGTCGGGAGCGATCCTACCAGGTCGATCCCCCATACCGCAAAAGGCCAGGGACTTATCATCAAGGTTATTTTTGTTGGAGGGGCTCGCGGGATCTTCGGGTACCTTTGGCACTACTCGCATTTGCGGACGTAATCGACATAGTCTTTCTTCATGGTTAGCCAGAAATATCCTTGGCGTAGGATCTTTTTGGACAAACTAAGTCTGGCTGTGTGATCTCCGCAGAAGCCTTCGTGCACTTCATGCATGATTGCGCTCAGTTCGGTCCTGGATACGCATCTGAGGTATGGCATGGATAACCCTCTGCGATAGAGCTTTCCGTCCATCATGACGTATTTGTGGACCTGGTACTGAAGCTTCCTGGCTGTGGTCCTATCTGCTAGCAACTCTCCGGTTGTCAAGTAGTGGACAATGGGTCCCATCCAGGATGCGGAGTGGTCGATGGCATTGATCGCGGAGGGTTGAATGCTAGGGATGGGGAGATGATTAATGGGAACCAGCCCAAACAGCTTCGCCTCTGCATCGATGGCCAGTTTTTCCAACGTGTCAGCGAACACATTCTGCTCCCTGGGGATCTGGCGGATGGAGTGCTTCTTGAACGTTTGCAGCATTTCTCTCGTCTGAGTCACATAAGCAGCCTCATCTCCCCTTTGGTTTGGTATTCTCCCAAGACTTTTCTAACAACCAGCTGGGAATTGCTATAGATCTCCAGGTTCACGACCCCTACTTCCCGGGCCAACCGCAACCTGGCCAGCATGGCCTCGTGCTCAGCCTCGTTGTTCGATGCCTTGAAATGGAAGCGCAAGGCATTTTGCAACTGGTGCACTTGTGGCGACACTAGGTTGATCCCGGCCCCTGCTCCATTTTCATTCGAGGCTCTGTCCACGAATACCTTCCACACGGGCACCGCAGGATCGTCCCCTTTGGTGATCCCGGAGCATTCCACAATGAAGTCGGCTAGGGCTTGTCCCTTGATCGAGACTCTAGGAACGTAAGCTATATTGAATTGACTCAATTCCATAGCCCACTTCAAGAGTCTTCCTGATGACTCGGGTTTTTGCAACACTTGCCGCAACGGGTGGTTGGTCAAAACTTTTATGGCGTGGGCTTGAAAGTAAGGCCGGAGCTTCCGGGACGCCATTAGCAGACAAAATGTCAACTTTTCAATTAACGGATACCGTGACTCCGCCGCCAACAACCTCTTGCTCACGTAGTACACCGGGAGTTGGGTTTTCTTGTCCTCCCACACCAGTGCGGCGCTGATTGCGTGTTCGATACGGCCAAATAGAGGTATAGTGGCTCCCCGTCTACCGACTTTGCCAATATCGGTGCTTGGGCCAGATGCTCGTTCAGCTTTTGAAAAGCTTCTTCGCACTCGACTGACCATTCGAAACGTTAGCTTCCTTGAAGAACATTGAAGAACGGGATGCACTTGTCCGTGGCCTTCGAGACGAAACGGCTTAAGGCGGCTATCCGCCCGGTCAGACTTTGCATGTCTTTATGTTTCCGGGGAGAGGGCATTTCAATCAGTGCCTTAGTCTTGTCCGGATTGGCTTCTATTCCCCGGAAACTCACTATGAACCCCAGGAACTTCCCGGATGCCACGCCGAAAGTGCATTTTTTGGGATTCAGTTTCATCCCATACTTTTGAATGATCGCGAAGGCCTCAGCCAGGTCGTCAGAATGCTTCCCGGAGGTTTTGGACTTGACCAGCATGTCGTCAATATAGACCTCTATGTTCCGCCTCAGCTGGGCCCGGAACATTCGGTTGACGAGCCTCTGATAGGTGGCTCCGGAGTTTTTGAGTCTGAAGGACATGACGATGTAGCAGTATACCCCCTTGTTGGTTTGGAAACTGGTATGCTCCTGATCTGCTATATGCATAGAAATCTGATTGTAGCCAGAGTATGCGTCCATGAAACTCAAGATCTCATACCCGGACGTCGCATCCACCATCTGATCGATCTGGGGAAGCGGGAATCAATCTTTAGGGCAAGCCTTGCTGAGATCCGTGAAATCGATGCATGTCCTCCAGATCCCGTTCGGCTTTGGTACCAGAACTGGGTTGGCCAGCCATACAGGATATATAGCTTCATGGATGAAGTTGATCGAAGACAACTTTTCGACTTCTAGCTTGAGGGCCTCGACCCTTTCCGTTCCCAAGGGCCTTCGTTTTTGCTGGACCGGGGTCTCATCTTTGTCGATGTTCAAGGCATGGCAGATGATGTTGCGGTCGATCCCCGTCATATCCGAATGGGACAAGGCTAGGATATCCTGGTTCTCCTTTACCTGAGCGACGAGGGCGGCCTGGACCTCTGCTGTCAGATTTTTCCCGACTTGGATTACCTTGGTCGGGTCAGTGTCACTGATGCACACCTCCTCGATCTCGTCCATGGGCTCCAGTACGCGATGGTCTCCTATCCGCGGGTCCAGCTCATCCTGCTCCCGAACAATTCTTCCAACTGGAGGAGGCGGAACCGGGCCGACGAATTCCTCATGGGGTTTCTCTCGGGCCATGTAGATAGGTCGGGCGGACACATGGTAGCATTTTTGGGCGCTCCATTATTGCAAGGGAATTTCATGCATAGATGACGGATGAAGGTGATAGCCCCGAACTCGACCAATGCGGGCCGACCGAAAATGATATTCTAAGCAGTGGGGCAGTCCATTACTATGAACGTGCAGAACTTGAACGAGCATTGCATCTCGTTCCCCAAAGTTACGGGCAACTGGATTTTTCCCATAGGGAGTATTGCATCCCCGTTGAAACCGTAGATCTGGGTTGGGCATGAGGCCATATCTGTTTCGGTTAAGCCAATTGCGACGAAGGTGGGCTTGAACAGAATGTTGACGAAGCTTCCGTCATCCACCAGCACCCGAGACACCAATTTATTGGCAATCTGGGCATCTATGACTAGAGGGTCATGGTGCGGGAAATGGACGTTACGAGCGTCGTCCTCCGTGAAGGTGATAGGGAGGTTCATCAGCTTCGGGTGCTGAGCAGGGGCCTGGACCAGAACGCATACCTCTTGATCGTGGTCGAGCTCGCTAAGGTAGCGTTTTTTATCATTCCGGGACAGCCCTCCTAGATGAGTCCCGCTTGAGATGGTGGCCATATGGCCATATACTCGGGGGGGCGCGGTCTCGGGCGGGTAGGGCATTCTAGGCCCAGGTGCTTGCACAGCGGGGACCCCTTGAGGGGCCTGCGCTGCCGGACCCTTAGCGTACCCTCCTTGAGGTGGATACGCTCCAGGTGCACCCGGAGCTGTGGACTGTCCGGGGGCTGCTGACACGCCCGGGACTCCCGCGGGCATCCTGATCCACTGGTGGAGATGCCCCAACTTGATCAAATTCTCGATCTCATCCTTGAGTTGTTGGCATTCTTCGGTCGTGTGGCCCACCTCCTTATGGTAGGCGCACCGCTTGTTAGTATCTCTTAGATTCCTTCCTCCTTTGAACATGGGGGTCAGCTTCCGGTAATGCACCTCCCTTTCCGTGGCCAGGAAGATGTTCTCCCTGGTGTCCACTAAGTTGGTGTACTCCGAATACTGGGGCTCGTAGCCCCTCTTGCCTTTCTTAGTCAGCTTAGACCGGTTCTGGCCCTTGCCAGATCTCTTTCCCCGGGAGGGGTTTACACTCGCCTCAGTTCCCCCCGCCTGGGACAGCTGGGCTCCCGCGAGGGTAGCGTTGTACCCGACCGGTGTGGCTCCGTATCCAAAAAAAGGGGTGGACTAGACCGAGGCATACCCTGAAGAGGCAGGACCATACACTGTGGGCGCGGTGAAAGTCATCCCAGGTGCGGCTGCCGATCCTGGGGCAAGCGGGGGAGCGACGTATTGCTGTGCCGGAAACTGCACCCCGTATCCCAGAAAAGCTTGGGCATTGGGCTGAGGTGTCGGCTGCCATCCGAAAGCCTGGATTTGGGCCTTTTCCCAGTTAATGAATCCTTGGGCCCTCCTTATGAACTCCTCCAGGGTAGCCGCCTTGCTACGCTGCATATCATCCCAGAGGGGGGGCCCTGCCCGGATCCCGGATTGCAGCGCCACCAGGCGTTGCCCATCGTCCACCTTGGTCTTGGAGGCCTCTTCGGTGAAACGTTGGATGTAGGCTCTCAATGTCTCCGCGGTGAGCTGTTTAATGTTGGCAAGGGCACTGATTTGCATGTCCATTCTCATGGTGGCCACAAACTGTTTGCGAAGCGCCGACTGTAGTCCTGACCAGGATTGGATGGATCCTGGCTTGAGTCTCTTCTACCATTCTTCAGTTGGCCTGCCTAGAGTGATTGAAAAACAGAGGCATTTGCCGTCGTCACTGACATGGGCTACGGTCATTAATCGGTTATACCAGGACAGATGTCTCGGGGTCGGTGTTAGTTAGACTTGGCATCTTGAATCCTTTGGGGAGCACGACGCTCAGAATGTGCCTCGCACATGACTCTTTATCCTCCTCGTCGGAATTGGTGTCCGCTCCTTCCTGTTTGTGGACCAAGCGGTCCGTGACCTTTTTCAGGGCGGACAATTGCTCCATGAGTTGCCTGGCCATACCATCTTCTAAGGGGACCCTCTCGTTCCTCCTGTCGTTGAGGTTGTTTCTAAGGTCACCATCTCGGGGGCAGATCTTTTCCTTGCGGGCCCGCTCCTTTCGAGCATTCATCCCATTGCGCAAGTCTACCCGGGATGTATCATCTCCAAAGCTGAGGGCATGATGCTAGTCGTCACGCGGGCGTTCCCAGCGGCTTTTGTTCACTGAAGCGCTGGGATGTAAAGATCGCTTCCATCTGGCCTACCTTGGGGCATACCGGGGCCTAGTACCCTGTGGCCGCGTCCCTTGCGGATTGGTCGGGTGGCCCTGTCCTGGGACAGGGCGCATCTTCCCTTTCCTAGGGAGCGGTCGGGGACGGGTCCTGGGGATCTAGACGGGAGGGTTTTTCCTCTAGGAGTTTGTCCCAGCATTCCTTTTCTCTCGGTCCGGGTTTCTTGGGCCTTGCTCGGGAGCTTGTCCCGGAGGAGGGATCAGCCTCGCGTCCTCAGTGGCGCTGTTTCTGGCCTACGGAGCTTGCAGTTGCGTCTTCGGAGGTGGGACAACTAGTGGATTTGTCGCCGGAGCCTGGGCAGCTATGAGAGCCTGCAAGGCTCGGAGGGACTCTTGTATCCGTCGAGTGGCCTCCGTCTGTTTAGCAATCCTGGCTTCTTGGTCCAGGACTTGCTGCCTTAGTTTAGTCACCTCTGGATCCTCCTGGTTAGGGTCCACTCCTTCTGAGATCTCAGGATCCTCAGCCTCGTCGTGGTATTCCCCCTCATTCTCCTCCTCTTCCTCATTGTAATCCTCCTCGTACTCCGCCCCACCTTCATAGTTCTACGACTCATCAGGCTAGGACACCTGCTCAGGAGTGTCCTCAGGTGGACTCTTAGGAAGAGGTTGGTTGGGCAGTGGCTCTCCATTGCCCTGCTCTTGGTTAGTAGGGTCAAAAGTGGTGTGTCTTGTGTTCACCATTATTGTAGATGTTTAAGATCAACTCTAGCTTTCTTAGGCCTCTCAATGAAAGCACCAAAATGTTTATCGAGTTTTTTAGAAACTACAATAATAAAAGATAGGAGAGATTAAGAAGAAAGGGTTTAGAAGTTGTAAGCATGATTTTTATGTGGTTGGGGCGTTAATGAGCCTTAGTCCACGAAACAGTTGTATTAGAGCTTAGAGAATCTACAACAATGGAGTTTTCTACCAGTTTCAGCAGAGTAACTGTATACATGCTAAAAAAGATTCTTTCCCCAGTGCCCTACTACATGTATTTATAGGTTCACAGGTGTACTGGGCTTGGGTCGGGCTGACCCGGACCCAATAAAGGTATAAATACTGCTGGCCTCTCTTCTGGAAGCCCAATACAAAGGGTTAAAACATAAAAATACACTAATCTGAGCCCATTGGGCCAACCCAAACCAAATCTGTCACGCAACAAAATGGAGCTTTGGGCTGGGCATTTCGAGTTACGAGGCAGATTCAGGGGAAAAGATTGGTTAGAGTAGTGGCGGCGCAGGTCTGAACCAAAGGCATACAATCCTGAGGTAGCCTTTTCAGCAGGTGAAGCGTGGGGACAACCCCCACGCTTCATGGGACGAAGTCAGGGTCACGGATGCTTTATCTTGCCAACCTCGGAGAACCGACCCGGGTTCGTTTACCCACGTCCCCCTCCATGTGTTAAGGTCTCGTATCGTTTACCATGGGACCGAATCGTTTACCAGGAGCCCAGACTGTTTACCAGGCTCCGAGATTATTCGCTTCGATCCCGACTGTTATTCGGAAGCCACTCATACTATCTCCTGCATGACCTTCCCGGACGATCCTCCTCGGATGCCTTTTGGGCCTCACCTAGACTTGGGCTACTGACGTCTATTTTACTCTTTGCCAAACGGGCCCGGGCCGGACCCAAAACTCACTCGAGCGGCCCGAGGGCTCGAAGCATGGACCCGGGCGCCTGGAAGGAAACGGAGATAACAATGTGTTTATATGATATATGTATATTATTATGTAAATTATGTAAGTTATATTATGATTAGACTATGCTTATATATTTAAGTATATTAAATATACATGTGGGTCCGTTTCTTATTAGAATGGTATTTTCGTAAATTTGACTCGCTGAGGGTATACCTGTAATTATATGTTATGTGATTAGGGCCACATTATTATGTGGATATATTTGTGATATTCGGCATGAGACGATCCTAGCGAGTAATTTGGCAGAAAACTCACAACATGGTAAAATACTCGGGTTTGGGTGAGCTTAGGGGTATTTTGGTAATTTAGTATATTACTGGGATATAGCGAGTAATGGAAATTAATTCGGTGAATATTTGGGTGTAGTAGATTTAAGTGGGGATTTTAAGTGAAACCCGATGTTTAATGAGAAGTAATACCAAATGATTGATTTGCCCTTGGGAGTAAACTTTGAGGCTAAGTGAGGCAAGGGACAATGTGGTCATTTGACCACATTAATTAGCAAAATAAGCAACAGCCTTTGGGAGGATCATTCATGTTCTCTCTCTCTCTCTCTCTCACTTGGTTGCTATTTTGGGAACACTTGAAGAATTCTTGAATTTCTTGTGATTTGTTTGAGAAAAGAAGGGATTTGTTGGGCATAGGAGCTGCTAGTGAGCATTCAAGGGATTAGGGGTACAGATTTCCCATCTGAGGTAAGGATTTTTGGAATTGTTTAGAGTTTTGTATGGATTTGAGTGTTCTTGAGTCTTAAGGCTTTGCTTTTGGGTTTTAAGAGGGTTTTGTTGTATTTCTGTGGTGATTTGTTGTTGTTGATAGTTCATTTAGGATGTAGGGGGTATTTTGTAGTTAAAATCTTATCGAAAATACATGTGTTGGTCAAAATTCTGGGTTTGATATAGCAGGGAATCACGGGGGAGTATTTGGGGAAGAACACTAGAGTTCTGGGCTCGATTTGCATTTATGGCGACCTGGCGCGACCGCACTAGGTTGGATGCGATCGCACTAGTGTCCCAGAAACCAAAGTTTTGAAATTTGATTTGGGGTCTCAAGGCTTGGAGCGTGATCACGCTGGGCAAGGCGCGACCGTACTAGTGCCCTGGAAAGCCCATTTTTTTGTGGGCATGACTGCGCCAGGGGCAGGTGTAACACCCCAAGTTGCTAATAAGGTCTATGACCTTGATTAGCGTGCCTGGAGGGCAATAAGTGAATTAACATGAAAATATATGAATTTGAATGAATATGTGATTAGAATGCATGTTTAGGTGGTATAAATATGCATGTGGACCCCGTTTGTATGTTAGGGGTAAATTGGTAATTTTAGCCCGCTGAGGGCATAAATGTGATAATTATACTATGTGGTTTGTACCACGTGAGTGTGGTGATATTAATGTGATGCACGTGCCGAGACGGTCCTAGAGAGCTAGTTAACTTAAAAGTCACAACGGGATTTTATACCCGGCTCGGGAGGAGCCTAGGGGTACTTTGGGGAATTTCGTAAGTTGAGTTGAGAATTAGTGGTTAATGGTTATTGGTGATTGAGTAACTTGAGTAACCATTAGTAAATGTTGAGAGTAACAAGTTGTAATGGGAAAGTGGTAGAATAGTAATAGAAATGAAATGACAAAAAAGGGCCTTGAGGTTTAGTTAGGAAAGATTTCTATGAGGGGTAAAATGGGCTTTTGGCAAAGGTTTAGATTACTTCAGCTAAGGGAAAGGTCATTCACGTTATTCTCACTTGGGCAATTCAGTTTTGCTGAAAATTAGAAAAAAACCAGAAGGAAAGGGGAAAGGAAGAAGGAGGCTGAAGTTAGGAGACCTAGGAGGAAATTCAAGAGGGATTGGAGACAACCAAGGTCAAATTTAAGCTAGGACTACTCAGAGGTAAGGATTATGCTCTGCTATTGCTTGAGTTCAAGGCTGATTTTCAGAGATTAAGTGTGGAATTTAAAGATAGGGTGGTTGGTTTTTATTGAAAATTCAGTTTGGATAATCAAAAGGAAGGTGACTTGAAGCTAGGATTGAGGAGAATTCAAGCTGAGTTCTTGACTGAGGTAAGAGTTTTTCATCATGTGTTGAATTGCGTATCTGGTGTGGTTTAAGATTTTTGAGGCATGGTGTATAGTTTTCAAGCTCTGGTTCAGGTCTTAGAAGCCATGGTTTGAGTTTCTGAAATTTGAAACTCAAGTGTGGTTTTGGGTGTGATTGTGTAATTAAGCTTGATTTTGATGTTTATAGGTTGTTAAAGGGTTCATTTGGGGTTTTAAATTGATCTTGGGGCTTAGGTACTTGTTTGGGTTGAATTGGAGTTGTTTTGGCTTGGGGAAAATGCAGGGGAAAACCCAGAAATCTGGGTTCGCGTAGGGGCGCCGCGATGCAGGCTTGCATCAGGATCAGGGTAAGCTTCTGAGCGTCGCGGCCCTAGATGGGAGTGCCGCGGCCGTAGGCCATTTTTGACAGCCAAATATTGCATTTCTAGGGCTTTTGCCCGGGGGCTCGGGGGATGGTTCCAATACATTGTTTTAGGGTATTAGAGGTCCCGAGAGTACGGGATTGGTCCCGGGAAGTGGTTTTAGGATTGGTTAGTATTAAAAGTGTTTTATATGTGTTGTGACTAGAATTTTGGAGAGGCTCGTGATAGAGGACTGTGCTTGTGACCTTGGTGCATCGGAAAGCTCAAGATACAGGTAAGAAAACTGTAACACCCGTAGAGCAGGGCATGGGCCCATAGTGTTGTTGCAGGGCATGGCCCTAGATTGTATTATTGCTAGGATGTAGCTTTAAATGAATTATTATATGTTTGATTGTTGTTTGAGGATGCTATATGTGGTTATAGCAGAATGAACGACAAAGGAGTCGGGAACGGTGAAGGCCAAGAACGGCAGTGGGGCTGGGAATATCACTTAGCACATGGAGTGCTTATGGTTAAGGTGAGACCCCAATGGATACATGGGATATCCTTACGGTGTGGACCGAGAGCCTAGGATTTGGTAACACCTTTGGGACGGCATGGTCGTATATGTGTTTAAATCTTATGGTCTGTCTGATTAACTGTGAATTGTCTGCTATAGTGGTTGTATGATATGCATATGTTATGTGCTGTATGAGTTTTCTTGCTGGGCTTCGGCTCACGGGTGCTCTGTGTTGCAGGTAACGGTAAGGAGAAAGTCAACCAGCCATGAGTACGGAGAACGTGGGAGCGGCGCGTACATGTTTGGCCTGCCCGAATGCTTTGGTTGGGGGTGTTTTGAGAAATGGCTGTATTAAACTATAGTTTGATGGTTAATTATCTGTAAACCTATTTTGAGTTGTAAATATTTTATAAACCATGTTTGGGATCCCAAATGTAAGACACTTGAGATTTTCGATGAATTAAGGGATTTTCAAAGATTACAGCCTAGATTTCTATTTAATCACACTTTTATTCTAAAACCTCGTTTAGCGAGCTAATTGCACGTTTTAAACTCACTTAGTAACGGTTCTAAGGTAGTAGGGCGTTACAGCAGGCGCAACTGCGCCAGGTTCCCTGAAAGGTGGTTTTTTCTTCTTCTGATTTTTTGGATTAGGGCTCGGGGAGTTTGAGAATCAGTTTTAGGGTCACTTGGGGGGCTTGGGGCAAGTTCCTAACGTCCCGACATCTAGGAATAGTGACTGTATAAGTTGTGATTTAGAGATAGTGACTGTATAAGTTGTGATTCGGAGTGAGCCTCAGAATTTGGATTCAATCCTTAATTAGAGTATGTTTGTGTTGTGACTAGATTTTCGTAAGGCTCGGGATTGGGATCACACTTGAGGCCATATCGTCATTCGGAAGGAACTCGAGGTAAGAAAACTGCACCCTGGATGTGATTAGGGCTCAGGCCCCTGTTAACGAGCGTGATTATAATTATGCCTATGAATATCTTATTAAGCATACATGAATGTGTTGTATTTGATTATGTGATAAATGAATTATATGTTGGATTACTCCTGATTGGAAAGCTCGGCTTATGAGCCGTGGTCGACACTATGCGTGTAGAACGTAGGTTGCTATGGCTAGGCCACCCTGGGAGTGCGTTATGCATTCGTCCGGCTTGGATGCCACTTGAATAAATAGAAGTGTGATATGCACTTGTGTGACTCTATGGTTGCATACCTGGATAATGTGCTGCTTGAGTACAGTTATTACTGCTAAGCATGTTGTTTATCTTCTGTTGACTATCTGAATTTGTTTAATTAAGTTTTCTTGTAGAGCCTTGGCTCACTGGTGCTATGTGGTTCAAGTAACGGTAAGGAGAAGCTGGGCCAGCCAAGAGTTGGAGAGTTTAGGGGTGGCGTGTACATATGCAACCTGCTTGTGACAATCATAATCCTGTGATCCGTAGGGGGAAAGACCAGGTAAAACCTGTGCAATCCCACATCATCTAGGGAAGGTCAAGTGTGATAATTCTAAGACTGTGTAGGTATGGGACTACACAGTTGAAGATGGCTTAAATGGATTGATGGGTACTACCTATGCCAACAAGATGCATCTTCTTTTCGGTAGCCCATCACTTGAGAACTCCAAAGTTAAGCGTGCTTGACCTGGAGTAGTCTCAGATGGGTGACCTTCTGGGAAGTTTTCCCAGGAAGCATGCGATTGAGGACAAAGCATGCTGGAAAGACTCGAGTTGGTTTGCAAGGCTAGTTGTCATTCCAAGAAGCAATCATAGTGACATGGGACGTTACACTGCTTGACTGCCACGACTGGGGTATCACAGTGGAACTAGGGTTGAACACTATTTTGCCGATTAGGCGGGCTTGTTTTGTAATCTTTTGAGTTGTACATACATTTTAAACTTCTATTTTGGGATCCCATGTGCAGACTAAAACTTTTAATGAAAGTATTTACTCCTTTGACCAAAAATTTTAATACCTGAACCATTAGTTACTTTAATCACACGTTTAATCACACGTTGTAACTGTCCTAGATTAGTATGGTGTTACAAGTTGGTAGCAGAGCTGCCAAGGTTTAAGGGTTCCTGATTATGCACTCGCTGCTAAAGACAAGTTCGACTTAGGGTTTGGTAACTATTAATATGGATGTGTGTTCAATTGCTTAAATGAGATATATATGCTTTACCTGCCTGTTTATTAGGAAGCATGAGTTATTTTGATAGGACCTGGCCATTGAGTGTTGTATGCATGTTAAAGATGTGCTTATTAGCACAACTGCTACTTGTAAATGCTAAAGAAATGCTTATTAGCATCATTGTTGCTTCTGAATGCTAGAAATGCTTAATGGCACTATTATATGCATATGAATGTCAGGAACATGCTTATTAGCATTGCTGATGCTTGTGAATGTTAAGGAAATGCTTATCAACACTGTTATATGTATATGTAGGCTAGAAAATGCTTATTAACATTGTTAATACTGATAAATGTTGAAGAAATGCTTATTAGCATCGTTATTTGCTTATAGATGCCAGAAAATGCTTATTAGCCTCGTTATCTGCTTATAAATGTTAGAAAGTTCTTATTTAGCACCATGTTTGAGTATGATTATGAACTGACATGCTTATTATCATGACTATTGAGTTTGAATGCTTATTTGTTCGGTCTTGGACCGCAGGGCGTCAAAGAGGTATTGTTATTACTACCTAACATGCCGAGTTGTTAACTGCAGAGATAAATTTGGAAGTATGATTCCAGGACAGTCAGATTTATTAGCCAGCCAAGAAATACTGTCTGAGAATGATAATCAGGGTTAGACCCCTCCACCAGCTCTAGAGAACTGGCAGTAAGTGCTTGCTGATATGCAAGCTAGATTGCAGAGGCGAGAAGAAGAGATCTGCCTACTTAGAGAGCAACAGGTTCCAGCATGGAACGTTCAGTCAGTGGTGCCACCTGCATTGGCACCGGTAGTAGTACAACTGCCAGAGGCTGAGAACATATGGGAACCTCTTTATTAGATATTCAGGAAACAACACCCTCCAGTTGTTTAGGGTAATATAGATCCAGCAAAGGTCGAGCAATGGATGGGCATGATTACTGCGATCCTAGACTTTATGAGGGTAGAGGGTAATGAAAGAGTGGCCCATGCCACATATCTGTTTCGGGAGGATGCCCGAATTTGGGGGAAGTAATATCCCATACCAGGAATGTGAAAACCATGGATTGGGAAGAGTTTAGAATTGTATTCAATGAAAAGTACTAGAATGATGCAATTAAGGCTGCAAAGGCAGAGGAATTCAATAAGCTGCTACAGAGAAACATGTAAATGACAGAGTATGCACTGAGGTTTGATAGATTGGCCAAGTTTATTGCAGACTTGGTACCCACTGATGGGACAAGGAAGGAAAGGTTCCTTCAGGGGCTACAACCTATGATAGCCCCGAGACGTCTGAATTACCACTGTGTCTGGGGTGACGACATATGCCTAGGTGGTAGAGAAAGCCCTTACTACAGAGGGCACAGAGAATAAAATCTAGCGCGAGAACGCAGCTAGGAGTGACACTAGGAGGATGGGGCCTCAATTTATGGGTTTTGGTAGGGGTGGAGGCCCTAGTGACAAGAAAATGAAGGCTCCAAACACTTTTCAGCTTCAAGCCCCGACAAGAGGCCATGTGGTATACAAATAGGCCGCCAGGGCGGCAATGGGGTTTGGAGGACTTACCTTGAGTGCACTAGGTGTAGAAGATGCCATGTTGAAGAGTGTCGTGTAAAGGCTTGATTTTTGTGCGGGATAGTGGGACACTTGAAGAAAGACTGCCCAAGAGTGAAGAAAGAAAAACCAAGAAAAGATGACAACTCGAGTGTTCGCATTGACACAGGCAGAGGCTGAGGCTAGTCCCTCAGTAGTGACAAGTAAGCTTTCTAGTGCTAGAACCTCTTATACGGTGTTTGATTGATTCTAGTTCTACACATTCGTTTGTTTATAGTAGGATAATTAATAGACTGTGTAGACCGTGTGACTATTATATTGTGGGGTTTGGAACTTTACTGCCCACTGGGGGGTTAGTTGTCTCTAGGAGATGGATCAAATCACTGCCAGTGACGGTGGATGGCAGAGAGTTGTCGATGGATTTGATTGAGTTAGTTATATATGACTTTGACATGATTTTGGGCATGGAATGGTTAGTTAAGTATGGGGCAACAATAGACTGCAAAAATAAGATGATAACCATCGAGCCTGAGGGTGAGGATCCCTTTGTATTTGTTGGCACTATGCATGGACCCTGCGTACCTATGATATCAGCATTGAGGGCTAAAGACCTATTTTTAGGTGGTTGCATAGGATTCCTAGCCAGTGTGGTGGATACCACTCAGGTCGTGCCAGTGGGACCAGAAGAGACCAGACTAGTCTATGAGTTTTTGGATGTGTTTCCAGAAGATTTGCCAGGGTTGCCGCCATACAGAGAGATAGAGTTTGTTATTGAACTGGCACTAGGGACAAAACCAGTGTCTAGGGCACCATGTAGAATGGCCCCAATAGAGTTGAAAGAACTGAAGGTACAGTTACAAGAGTTGTTAGACTTGGGTTTTATCAGACCCATTTTCTCTCCATAGGGTGCGTCAGCCCTATTTGTTAAGAATAAAGATGGTTCTCTAAGGATGTGTATTGATTACAGGGAACTGAATAAGTTAATCATTAAGAACAAGTATCCTCTGCCAAGGATAGATGACGTGTTTGATCAATTGCAGGGTAAGATAGTATTCTCGAAGATAAATCTTTGATCTCGTTATCACCAGTTGAAGATCAAGGAGGAAGATATACCAAAGACAACTTTTCGCACCAGATATGAGCATTATGAGTTTCTGGTTATGTCATTTGGTTTGACTAATGCCCCAGCAGCTTTTATAGATTTGATAAACATGGTGTTCAAGGATTATCTTGATCGGTTTGTGATCATTTTCATTGACTATATTCTAGTTTATTCTCAGTCAGAGGAAGAGCACGAGCAACATCTTTGGTTGGTTTTATAGAGACTGAGGGAACACAGGCTGTATGCAAAGTTCAAGAAGTGTGAGTTCTGGTTACCACAAGTGACTTTCCTTGGTTGCTTTTGTTAGTAGAGATGGAATCAAGGAGGACCCAACTAAGATTGAGGCGTTCAGAGATTGGCCAAGGCCAATGAATGCCTCAGAGATCAGAAGTTTCCTTGGATTGGCATGTTATTATAGGTGCTTTGTGGAAGGGTTCTCAAGGATTGCTACCCCATTGATAGAGCTGACACGCAAGAACCTGAACTTTGCGTGGTCAGATAGGTGTGAGAACAATTTCCAAGAGTTGAAGCGGTGATTGATTATAGCTTCAATACTGAGTCTTCCAATAGATCAGGAGAAGTTTGTGGTTTACTGCGATGCATCAAATCAGGGGTTAGGTTGTGTCCTTATATAGTCTAGAAAGGTGATTGCCTATGTGTCACGACAATTAAAAGATTATGAATAGCGGTACCCTACCCACGATCTGGAGTTGGCAGCGGTGGTCTTTGCCTTGAAGGTATGGTGACACTACCTTTATGGGAAAAAGTGTGAGATATACACTGACCACAAGAGCTTAAAGTATTTTTTTACCCAGAGAGATCTGAACATGAGACGGAGGCGTTGGCTGAAGTTGGTGAAAGATTATGACTGTGAGATTCTTTACCACCTAGGGAAAGCCAACGTGGTGGCAGATGCCTTGAGTTGGAGAGGTCCGGGGCAGTTATTCAATTTGAAGCAGATATCCAAGGAGTTGGCAGAGGAGATGACTAGAGCAGGGATACAGTTGATGGTGGGCCAGTTAGCCAACATCACCTTGCAGTCTACTCTCTTGGAGAGGATTAGGGAAGGACAGATGAATGATCCACAATTGATGAAGATTAGAGGGGATGTCCTAGCTGGAGTGGCTAGGGACTATACAGTGTCAGAGATGGGCTTACTAAGATATAATGGTTGTATATGTGTTCTGATGGATACTGTTATCAGACGAGAGATTCTGGATGAATCTCATACCACCCCTTACTCTTTGCATCTAGGCACCACGAAGATGTATCAGGATCTGAAGACTTTATATTGGTGGCCTGAGATGAGGAGGGATGTAACCAAATATGTGGCTAAGTGCTTGACATGTTAGCAGGTCAAGGCTGAACATCAGAGACCAGCATGGCTATTATAGCCTCTGGATATCCAAGAGTGGAAATGGGAAGACATCACTATGAATTTCGTGGTTGGGTTGCCCACGATAGTGGGTCAACATGATTTGGTGTAGGTTATTGTGGATCGATATACCAAATCACCTCACTTTCTACAAGTGAGGATGACTTATACAGTTGACCAGTACGCATATCTATATGTGAGAGAGATAGTGCATCTTCATGGGGCTTCAAAGTCGATTGTGTCAGATTAGGATCCTAGATTTACTTCCAAGTTCTGCGGTAGTTTGCAGAAAGCTATGGGTTCACAGTTGAAATTTACTACAACTTATCACCCTCAGACAGATGGTCAGTCGGAGAGGACGATTCAGATACTGGAAGACATGCTTCGAGCATGCGTTTTGGACTGTGAAGGGTCTTGGAGTAAGCATTTTCCTTTGATAGAATTTTCCTACTGTAACAGCTATCAGTCGACCATTGGAGTGACTCCTTATGAGATGTTGTATGGTAGGAAGTGTAGATTGCCCATTCATTGGGATAAAATGGGTGAGAGGAAATACTTAGGTCCCGAAGTAGTTCAGAGGACCATTGGGGCCAATGAAAAGATTAGAGCTTGGATGTTCGTATCACAGAGTAGACAAAAAAGTTATTTAGATCCAAAGCGCGGGAACGTGGAGTTCGAAGTGGGGGACTATGTCTTCCTTAGAGTTTCACTGCTGAAAGGGGTGAAAAGGTTTGGGAGGAAGGGAAAGCTGAGCCCCACATTTGTAGGACCTTTTGAGGTCCTGGAAAGGATTGGTCAGGTGGCCTACAGGTTGGCCTTACCTCCGACATTGTCAGGAGTCCACAATGGGTTTCATATATCGATGCTTCGAAAGAATGTGTCTGATGAGATTGGTGTACTAAGTGATGAAGATTTGGAGCTGCAGATAGACTTGTCTTATGAAGAACATCAAGTCCAAATATTAGACAGGAAGGACAAGGTCCTGAGGAATAAAGTCATACCTTTGGTTAAGGTATTATGGAGGAATAATAAGGTCGAGGAAGCGACCTGGGAATTGGAGTTAGATATGCGATATCAGTATCCCGAGCTGTTCAGGTAAAATTTTGATGACGAAATTCCTGTCAGTAGGGGATAGTTGTAACGTCTCAATTTTTCTAATAAGGCTTAGTGTCTTGATTAGTGTGCCAGGAGGGTGTAAATGGAGATTTTTTATGAATTATGTGTTTATGTGATATATGTGTAAATTTATGTGAATTATGTGAGTTATACTATGCTATGACTATGCTTAGATGTTTATGTGTACTAAATATGCATGTGAGCCCGTTTCTTATTAGAAGGGTATTTTGAAAACTTTGTCGCTGAGGGTATCCTGTATTTATATGTTATGTGATTGGGGCCACATTATTATGTGGATATATTTGTGATATTCGAAATGAGACGATCCTAGCGAAAAATTTGGCAGAAAAGTCCTAACGAGGTAAAATACCCGGCTTGGGGTGAACTTAGGGGTATTTTGGTAATTTAGTAAATTACAAGGATTTAGCGAGTAA
Source organism: Humulus lupulus (assembly GCF_963169125.1). Taxonomy (NCBI): domain Eukaryota; kingdom Viridiplantae; phylum Streptophyta; class Magnoliopsida; order Rosales; family Cannabaceae; genus Humulus; species Humulus lupulus. Next base: position 112,915,914 of record NC_084797.1, read on the forward strand.
TGGAAATTAATTCGGTGAATATTTGGGTTTGGTAAATTTAAGTAGGGATTTTAAGTGAAACCCAAGGTTTAATTAGAAGTAATACCAATTGATTGATTTGCCCTTGGGAGTAAACTTTGAGGCTAAGTGGGGTGGATCATTTGACCACATTAGTTAGCAAAATAGGTAGCAACCTTTGGGAGGATCATTCACATTCTTTCTCTCTCACTATCACCTGTTGGTTATTTTGTGAACACTTAAAGAATTCTTTAAGTTCTTGTGATTTGTTTGAGAAAAGAAGGGATTTGTAAGGCATAGGAGCTGCTAGTGAGTATTCAAGGGATTAGTGGTATGAATTTCCCATCTGAGGTAAGGATTTTTGGAATTTTTTTGGAGTTTTATTTGGCTATGAGTGTTCTTGAGTCTTAATGATTTGATTTTGGCTTTTAAGAGGGTTTTGTTGTATTTCTATGGTGATTTGCTATTGTTGAAAGTTCATTTAGGATGTATGGGTATTTTGTTGTTAAAATCTTGTTGGAAATATGTGTTGGTCGAAATTCTAGGTCTAATATCGCAGGGAATCGTAGGGGAGTATTTGAGGAAGAACACTGTAGTTTCGGGCTCGATTTGCGTTTCTAGCGACCTGACGAGACCGCGCTAATGTCCCAGAACCCAAAGTTTTGAAATTCGATTTGGGGGCTCGAGGCTTGGAGCGAGACTGCGCTGGGGAGGGCGCGACCGCGCCAGTACCCTGGAAAGCCCAATTTTTCTGTGGATGCGACCGTGCCAGGGGCAGGCGCTACCGCGTCAGATGCTCCGAAAGGTGTTTTTTTTCTTCTGTCCATTAGGACTAGGGCTCGAGGAGTTTGAGAATCTATTTCGAGGACACTTGGGGGGCTCGGGGGACTTTCCTAGCGTCCCGACATCTAGGAATAGTGACTGTATAAATTGGGGTTCGGAGTGAGCCTCAGGATTTGGATTCAATTTCTAATAAGAGTATGTTTGTGTTGTGACTAGATTTTCGTAAGGCTCGAGATCGGGATCGTACTTGAGGCCATGTCATCATTCGCAAGGAACTCGAGGTAAGAAAACTGCACCCTGGATGTGATTAGGGCTCGGGCCCCTCTTAACGAGCGTGATTATAATTATGCCTATGAGTATCTTATTAAGCATACATGAATGTGTTGTATTTGATTATGTGATAAATGAATTATATGTTGCATTACTGTTGATTGGAAAGCTCGACTTATGAACCGTGGTCGGCACTATGCATGTAGAATGCAGGTCGCTATGGCTAGGCCACCCTAGGAGTGCGGTATGCATTTGTCCGACTTGGATGCCACTTGAATAAATAGAAGTGTGATATGCACTTGTGTGACTCTATGGTCGCATACATGGATAATGTGTTTGCTTTAGTACAGTTATTACTGCTAAGCATGTTGTTTTCAGTCTGTTGACTATTTGAATTTGTTTAATTAAGTTTTCTTGCTGAGCCTTGGCTCATGGGTGCTATGTGGTGCAGATAACAGTAAGGAGATGCTGGGCCAGCCATGATTTGGAGAGTTTTGGGGGCAGCGTGTACATATGCTGCCTGCTCGACCGCCACGGTCGGGGTATCACGGAGGAACTAGGGTTGAACCCTATTTTTCCCCTTAGGCAGACTTGTTTTGTAATCTTTTGAGTTGTAATTACATTTTAAACTTCTATTTTGGGATCCTATTTACAGACTGAAATTTTTAATGAAAGTATTTACTCCATTGACCAAAATTTTTAATACTTGAACCATTAGTTTCTTTAATCACACATTTAGCGAGTCCAACACTATTTTAAAACACACGTTGTAACGGTCCTGGATTAGTAAGGCATCACACCCCTCTTAAATTTTTAATAAGAACAATATTATTAGCACTACTTTCTCCTAAACAAAAATACAACTTTTTTTTTTGAGTTGATAAACAAAAGTTAAACTTAAATCATTGTCACTAATGTAAAGTACCCATGGTGATCAATGACTTCATATCATGATCAATGTTATGTCTTTTATGTAATGCCCTGGATAGCCAAGACCGTTACGTTGTGTGTTTTAAATAGTGTTAGACTCTCTAAACGAGTCTCTTGGCCATAAACGTGTAACTAAAGGTGATTAACGGTTTAGGGTTAACATTTTTGGTCAAAAGGAGTAACCATCTCATTAAAATATTTACTTTCACACGTGGGATCCAAAATAACGTTTAAAAGGCTAATTACAATTCAAAAGTTACAAGTGGCCGACTTAAGCGGCAAAATAAGGCTTAACCCTAGTCCCTCTGAGAAACCCCGATCGCGGTTGTCGAGCAGCCGCATATGTACACGTCGCCACCGAAGCTCTCCAACTCATGGATAGTCTAGCTTCCCTTTTCCCTTACTTGCACCACATAGCACCCATGAGCCACGACTCAGCAAGAAAACTTGAACATGCTCATAAGCAGTTAATAACATTTTACAAATCATAATAAGCATGCCTAGTAGTAATAACCCTACTCTTGCATGCATTCTATTAAGATAAGTGACTACAATGTCACATCAGGGCCCATTGCCCTAAATACGTGACCATGGAGTCACCCTGGGGCCGCTGCTCTAAATAAATGACTAATAAGTCCTATCGAGGCCCGTTGCCCAAGGATATGGGACTATAGAGTCACCCCAGGGCCCACTGCTCTATTCTCTGTATAACCAGCCTTAGAGTTGACCCAACGTACCTAGCGCTTTATTTTCCAATGACCATAGGGTCGGTTAAGCGTATATCACGCTCTTGATTAAGCCTAACCATATCGACCAGTGCTTAGTGCGCTATTGCCGCCCTTGACTTATAACTCAATGCTTTCGACCAGCGCTCAGCGCACTACTGCCGTCCTTGACCTATAAGTCAATGCTTTTCAATTAGATAATGCAAACAAGCATACATCATTTAAAAATTATCCAAATACAAAGTATTCAAGCATCAATAATCAAGCAATCATAGGCATAATCATAATCATGCTCATTCACAAGGGCCTGAGCCCTAATCCTATCTACAACCGAGCCAAGCCCTAATTACATATATCACGTATTGGGTGTAGTTTTTTTACTTCTGGTCCAAGCACAAGTTAGTTAACAATGACCCCCGAGCACGATTCCATCCCAAGCCCTAGCAATACCCTAGTCATAACCATAAGAAATGATATCCATCAATATCGAGTAAATAAAGACTTTCAGACCGAGTCCTAGTCTCCGGGACCTCGAATTCTACTAAACTGGGTAGTAAAGCCATTAGGTTCGGGTTTCCGCCACCCGAAACCTAACTTGGCCAATATCTTCAATTTGAGCTGCAACGCCCCTCACTAAGCATCGCGGCTCTCCACAAGTCAGAGAGCCCAGCCCTCATTTTCACTGGACACAGGCCGTGACGCAGCCCACAAAGCACCGCAGCACAAAAGCAATTCAGGGAACTACCCTGGCCTCTGGGTTCATGAGGACCACGACGCCCCAAGAATAAGGTTGCGATGCGACCTCGCGAACCCAGTTTATCCAACATTTTCTCTGAGCCAAAACCCTACAAATTCATCACAACTCCAAACCGAAATCAGAACTATACCCCCACAAACATTTCCAGACACATATACAACTTATAAACCCCAAAAACCTAGCCAAAACACCACTGAAACTCATAATTCTATAAAAGCTCTAAAACTCAAAAACCTTAAAAAAACTCAGAACTTTAGTGATAGATTTACCTCAAATAGTTTGGTTTTCTAGCTGTTCTTTAAGCCTCCACAGTTCCTAGACTTGCCTCAAACTCCTTAATTCCCTTCAATTCAAATAAAATTCTTCAAACTTCAAGAGCTCACCAAGGAGGGGAAGGTAGAGGGAGAAAACGGGAGAGAGAAAGAGGTTGAGTGTTTGTTTTCCTACCTCCGAAGGAATTCAGTGACTAAGTCACTACTAGGAGAGAAAGGACCAAAATGCCCCTTGCCCATTAGTCATTTTCCACAATTCTCGCTAATCTCAATTAATGCCTCATAATTTACGTTATTTCCAACATCCTCAATGATGGACCCAAAATGAGTATGTTTTAAAAATTTATACTCGTAAGCGCACGAATCGTATATGGAATATAGTGTTCGTGTAAGCACGAGATCGAACCCAAAGGAATTGTCTAAAATAAAAAAGAAAACTATTTTAAATCAAAATTAATAAATTCTAACCTAGCCCCAAAGATTGATGAGATTTTGTGACAATAAAATAAAATAAAAGATAATAATAAAGATATTAAAAACAATATATAAAAATATATTAATATTAGAAATCAAGATGGTAAAAGAAAGATTATTAAGATAATAGAATCCACAAAATATAAGTTCAATAATATTTAAAAGTACATTGATTCCCAAGTTTTAGTAATAGTAAAAATTAATCAAAACATCACTTATTCAAATTAGATATTCTATTTAAGCACAAGTTTTTATAAAAATATAGGATCTATCTTCACTTTTAAAAATTATAATTTCAAAGCATTTAGTGTAAATCAATCTAATGAAATAACAAATAAATCAATGAACATTATTTATAAGGCAAAACATAATATTTTTGTTCTAAGCATTGGATGTGTACAATTTAATGTCACATCTTACACAAAGAATATTATGTTTTTGCACTAATGAAGAACAAAGTGTAAATATGTTCTAACAATCTAAAATACAAGATATTTAAGATGAAAGAAAATATTTAAAGAAGAAAATCCATAAACTTTATTGCACAAAATGAAAAATCAACATACAAAATAAACACTATCTAGTTACATATTGTTTCATCATCACCTTAATAATCTTAAAAAGATTATAAACTCATAACTAAAATAGCAAATACAAACTAAAAATTACAAACATAAATAAAAAAATTTGGAGGAGAAACCCCATAATTTTTCCTCTAAAAACTCATAGGAAAAATGACCAAAAAGAAGAAAAAGATGAAGAGAATTGAGAGGTCTTGAAAGTGTAGAACTTGTGGTATGGTAACCCCCCCCCAAAAAAAATTAAGCACTAAACTCCCTTATTTATAGCAAAAAAAAATGTATTAAAATAATAAATTTAAATTAATTAAATTGATTAAATTAATAATAATATGGAAAATATGGGTAAATTATAGGGGTGTAATGATGATGTTTTGGGGTAAAATGTGTAGAAAAGTTTGGGTAAAAAAATTGGTATTTTTGGCAAAGGAGACAATGAGACAATTGGTGTATTTGATGGGCTCAAGAAATGGGAAAATGGCAGCTTTGTGGCAGCTGGCTGGGAGCTGGCCGGATTGGGTCGGTTTGGAGGCTGGCCCACGTTGGTGTGTGAAGGGGCTGCTGTGTTGGCAGGAGGCAGGTGGCTGGGATTGAAGCAGGCGAGGTCACAGGAGAAGGCAGCAAAGGAGCTTCAGCTGGGCAGCTGTGTGAGGGAGACGGGCTGGGCTGGTGTGGGCTTGGCGTGGTTGGGCCTGGAGGAAACGCCTGGGCCGAGTGGCTGAAGAGAAGGCTGGAGCTTGGGCCTCCTTTTTGCTATTTCTTTTCTCTTAAAAATGCCATTTTTTTCCCTTCATTATTCTTGCTTTTCAAGAGCAAAAATACACCAAATTCCCTAACAAAATAAACATAAAATAAATCATAATAAAATATTTTCAACTATAAAATAAATCAATTTAATTCTTTGAAAATATTAATTATAATTTAATTTATATTTAACATTTAAGTTCAATAATACAACATTTTTTTTACCTCAAATTAAACAACAATAATTCAAATAATTAACTACAACATTTTACAACAAAATAATTATAAAAACACACAAAAATATATAAAAATCAAAATAAACCCAATAAATTCAAAATTACTTAAAAACTTAACAATTTAATTAAAAACTCAAGAATTAAGCAATAATTAGCACATAAAAAGTGGTAAAATAACTCTATTTTGTAGAGTTATCACTCAAATAATCACTAAACAATTTCCATTACCTGGTAATGTATTAAATTATAAAAAATACCTCTAGGCTCACCTCGAGCTGGGTATTTGACCCATTTGTGACTAAACCACTAACTTGCTCCCTAGGACCGTCTCGTGTCGAATGACTCAAATATATCCACATAATAATGTGGTCTCAATCAATATGCATGCATATATATATATATATTAAAATATGCCATCGACGTGCCAAAATTATGAAAATGCTCTTCTAAAAAGAAATGGGCCCACATGCATGCTTAATACACCTAAACATGCCAATATAGTCATATTATAATATAACACACATAATTCATATAATCATGCATATAATCACGTATTACATAATTAAATAAATTATACTATCCTGGCCCCCTGATCAATGCATTAAGCCTTATTAAGGAAATTTGGACGTTACAATTATCCCCTCCTTACAAGAATTTCGTCATCAAAATTTTACCTGAACAACTCAGGATACTGATCCCGCATATTGGACTCTAATTCCCAGGTCGCCTCCTCGACCTTGTTATTCCTCCATAATACCTTAACCAAAGGTATGGTTTTGTTCCTTAGGACCTTGTCCTTCCTGTCTAGTATCTGGACATGCTATTCTTCATAAGAAAGATCTGCCTGCAGCTCTAGATTTTTGTAACTCAAGACATGAGTCACATCTGACACATACTTCCAAAGCGTCGAAATATGAAGCACATTATGTACGGTCGACAATGCCAGAGGTAAGGCCAATCTATAGGCCACCTGACCAATCCTCTCCAGGATCTCAAACGGTCCTACGAACCTAGGGCTCAACTAGACGTAGTCTCCCACTTGGAACTCCATGTTCCTACACTTCAGATCAAAATAACTTTTATATCTACTCTGAGTCGCGAGCATCTAAGCTGTGATCTTTTCAATAGCCTCATTGGTCCTCTGAACTGCCTCAGGACACAAGTATTTCCTTTCTCTCATCTTATCCCAATGAATGTGTGATCTACATTTCCTACAATACAACATCTCATAAGGAGCTACTCCAATGGTTGACTGATAGCTGTTATTATAGGAAAACTCTATCAAAGGCAAATACTTACGCCAGGACCCTTCAAAGTCTAGCACACATGCTCGCAACATGTCCTCTAATATATGATTCCTCTTCTCAGATTGACCATCTATCTAAGGATGATAAGCGGTACTAAATTTCAGCTGTGTACCCATAGCCCTCTATAAAATTCCCCAAAACTTGGAAGTAAATGTGGGGTCTCGATCTAAAATAATCCACCTCGGAGCCCCATGAAGGCGCACTATCTCTCTCACATAGAGATCTGCATATTGGTCAACTGTATAAGTCGTCCTCACTGGTCAGAAGTGAGCTGATTTGGTGTATCGATCCATGATAACTCACATCGAATCATGTTGACCCACGGTCCTGGGTCACCGAACCTCAAAATCCATTGTGATATCCTCCCATTTCCACTCTGGGATATCCAGAGGCTGTAATAAACCTGCTGGTCTCTGATTCTCAGCCTTGACCTACTAACATGTCAAGCACTTAGCCACATACTCGGTTACATTCCTCTTAATCCTAGTCCACCAATATAAATCCCCAGATCCTGATACATCTTTGTTGTGCCTGGATGCAATGAGTAAGAGGTAGTATGAGATTCATCTAGAATCTCCCGTCTAATAACAATATCCATCGAAACACAGATCCGTCCCTTGTATCTTAGGAAGCCCATCTCTAACACTGTATGGTCCTTAGCCACTCCAGCTAGGACATCCCCTCTAAACCTCATCAGCTATGGATCACTCAACTGACTTTCTTTTATCCTCTCCAAAATAGTAGACTGTAGTGTGATGTTGGCTAACTGGCCCACCACTAACTCTATTCCAGCTCTGGTCATATCCTTTGCCAATTCCTTGGATATTTGTTTCGCACTGTATAATTGCCCCAGGCCCTTTTGATTTAACGCATCTGCCGCCACGTTGGCTTTTCCTGGGTGATATAGGATTTCACAGTCATAATCCTTCACCAACTCTAACCAACGCCTCTGTCTCATGTTCAGGTCTTTCTGCGTGAAGAAACACTTTAGGCTCTTGTGGTTAGTGTATATCTCACACTTCTCCCCATAAAGGTAATGCCTCAATACCTTTAATGCAAAGATCACCACTAGTAACTCTAGATCTTGAGTGGGGTACCTCTGCTCATATTCCTTCAACTGAAATGATGTATAAGCAATCGCATTCCCTGCCTGCATAAGAACACAACCCAAGCCTTATCTTGAGGCATCATAGTACACTACAAACTTCTCCTGATCTGTTGGAAGACTCAGTACTAGAGCTGTAATCAATCGCCGCTTCAACTCCTGGAAGCTGTTCTCACACCTATCTGACCACACAAACTTCAAGTTCTTGTGTGCTACTTCCGTTAATGGGGTAGCAATCCTTGAGAACTCTTCCACAAAATGCCTGTAATAACCTGCCAATCCAAGGAAAGTCCTGATCTCTGAGGCGTTACTTGGCCTTGGCCAATCTTTGACTGCCTCAATCTTAGCTGGGTCCACCTTGATCCCATCCCTACAGACAATGTGACCAAGGAAAGTCACCTGTGGTAGCAAGAACTCACTCCTCTTGAACTTCGCATACAGTATATGCTCTCTCAGTCTCTGTAGCACCAACCTGAGATGTTGCTCATGCTCTTCCTCTGACTAAGAATAAACTAGAATATCATCAATAAAGACGATCACAAACCGATCCAGATAATCTTTGAACACCATATTCATCAGATCCATAAAATCTGCTGGGGGCATTAGTTAAACCAAATGACATGATTAAGAACTCATAATGCCCGTATCTGGTGTGAAAAGCAGTCTTCGGTACATCTCCCTCCTTGATCCTCAGCTGGTGATAACTAGATCGAAGATCTATGTTTGAGAATACCTTCATACCCTGAAACTGATCAAACATGTCATCTATCCTAGGCAGAGGATACTTATTCTTAATGGTTAACTTGTTCAGTTCCCTGTAGTCAATACACATCCTCATAGAACCGTCCTTCTTCTTTACAAATAGGACTGGCACACCCCATAGAGAGAAACTGGGTCTAATAAAACCCAAGTCTAACGACTCCTGTAACTGCATCTTCAGTTCCTTCAACTCTGCTGGGGTCATTCGGTATGGTGCCCTAGACACTGGCTTTGTCCCTGGTGCTAGCTCAATAACAAACTCTATCTCTCTGTGTGGCGACAACCCTGGTAAATCCTCTGGAAACACATCCAGGAACTCACAGACAAATCTAGTCTCTTCTGGTCTGACTGGCACGACCTGAGTGGTATCTACCACATTGGCTAGGAATCCTATGCAACCACCTCGCAGTAGGTCTGTAGCCCTCAATGCTCATATCATAGGCACATGGGATCCATGCACAATGCCAACAAATACAAAGGGATTCTCACCTTCAGGCTCAAAGGTTACCATCTTCTTGCAGTCTATGGTTACCCCATACTTCACTAACCAGTCCATTCCCGGAATCATTTTGAAGTCATTCATAACCAACTCTATCAAGTCAACTGATAGTTCTCTACCATCCACTGTCACTGGCAGTGATTTGACCCATCTCTTGGAAACTACTAACTCCCTAGTGGGCAGTAAGATTCTGAACCCAACTGTTGACTGGTTTTTTAGCCAATTGACGCAGAGTCAAATAATTAATTAGAGAGCTTTCAATTAGACAATCAATACACCATAAATAAGCCAAGAACCTAGAAATAATGAGCAATAAATAATAGAGAACACCAAGATTTATAGAGATTCGGCCCCAAAGATTTGTAATGACCTACATCCTCTTAGATTTGTATTAATCTTCAAGGTTTACACAAGATCACAAGGGATTATAAGTGAATTTCTATGTGTAAAAGACAAAATAATATGACAGAATCGCTGCTGAGTATCAAGCCAAGCTGCTCAATATTTTCTTGGTGTTGGTCGGTAGGCTATTTTTTTGAATCCCCTCCACTGTGGTGAAGAGTTTGTATTTATACTGTCCCTCTCGTCCAAGAGTTGCGCTTGAGCATAATTGACAGGGAAATATCCCTTTCATCTAGCAGGTAGTTATAGTCCTATTTGTTAGGAGGTTTGACCAAGTTTTTAGGGCTGATAGGTGCTCCTTGCGGGTGGTTGGGCCTGCAGACTGTTAACGGTGAGTGTAACTACTTTCAGTCGAGCAGGTATGTCTGTTTGTCATATCGACCAGCTGCTCTTCTGGCAAGCGTATCGAGCAGTGACTGTTATTCATTTGTCAAGTATATTCTGACTAGTCTGCCTGTCATACTGACCAGCAAGTTTCTGGTTGTCCTGCCGAGCAGCTAAGCCTCTAGAGATAGTAAGTCGAGCAGTAACTTGTCGTATATCGTGCAGGTATACACTGACCAACCTGACCGGGGGTCTGCCCAGTCTGCTCCATGTGTCCAAGTTTAGTACCACGTCAGATATGCCAATTTTTGGGATAACATTTGCCCCCAAGTTTGCAATGGTGCTAAGCAGAATGGAAACTTTCTTCTGAGGACCATATCGTCCAGCCTGGTCAGGGGTATATGCTCCTTGCTATGTGGCATAACATCCGGTATAATTAATAACCTTTGTATTTCTTCAAGTTTCCAAGAAATGACTTTTCACTCTTTCCCGCCTCTTTTTGATACCATAAAGTGTCATGATGACTTCTCTTAATAACTGTATCGACAGTTGTGCAGTCACTGAAGAGTGGGCTGATGTGTGCGGCAGTTGAGGAGACGTGATTGGAGGGACGTGCCTGCAGCAGTTGAGGGGACTGGTGAATGGGTGGTTCCATTAATGCATGGCAGGAGAGTGGGTATTCTTCCTTGTCTATAAATCAGAGCAGTTTTGAAGCTATGCGGCTCTGTAAATCGGAGCTGTTCAATTTTTTTGAATGAGTTGTAAACAAAAAATTTTCAACCCTATCTACAGAAATTGTTTTAAGGCTCTTTTTGTTGCTTGGTACATACCGAGCAACGCGCAAGCACTTTAACATTAATAAAAATGAATGTTTCTAAGTCCTTTTAATTATGCGCTTTTTCCTATGTTTGTCCATGTATCACTATGGTGCCCCCAAATGACCGAGCATGATTCATAACTCTTGGGTTATCCTTTTGGTCACTTGCTAACTGACTAGAGTTGCTCTTAATAACCTGTTCGGGACCACTTGGGTTTGCCAAAAATTATAGAGGTTTCATACACTGTCGACAATCCGTGAAATAAATCACTAGTTAGCAAGACAATCATTGTAAAAGTAAGGCTTGTAAAAATGGACAAAAATCATGTCTTATTGGTTAAAAATTAACCATACAAGTTGTGTTGCTACATTGTAGCTTACATTCATAAATATTAATTATTACAATAAATGGGCAAATCGTGCCTGTGCATAATTAATATAGCTAACTTCAGCTGGTCGGTGGTATGGGTAGTTCGTGCCTGTACCGACCAGTCAACGATTACTTAAAAGTAATTTTTATTGGTAGTACTTCCTCAGGTGTTCCCTATTCCAGTAACTAAGGACAGGTACTAACTGGAGATCTTGGTCATACCGTGCTAGCTTGTATGTGTCGGGTGGTACTATCTCTGTGACCTGTTAAGGACTTTCCCAGCTTGGCCCTAGCACTCCTGCTGAGGCATCTTAAGTTTCTGGGAATATTCTTTGCATGACTAGATCTCCCACGTCAAACTTTCATTCCTTAACTCTAGAATTAAGTATCAGACAACTTTTTGCTGGTGGGCAGCCAGGCATATATTGGACTTTTTGCATCTTTCTTCAATCTGATCTAAGGACTCGGCTAGCAATTGGTGGTTATGATCTTGGTTGTACATTGTACGTTTGTGGGAAGGTGGAGTCATCTCGACTGGTAGCATTGCATCATACCCATACGTGAGTGCAAATGGGGTATCACCAGTAGCTGTTCGCTCGATAGTCCTGCATGCTAGAGTACCTCAGGCAATTTCTCAGGCTAGTTTTGTTTAGCCAATTCTAGACGCTTCTTCAGTGCGTCTTTGAGAGTTTTGTTAACTGTTTCTACCTGCTCGTTTGCTTGAGGGTGTGAGGCAGCTGAGAAACTTTTTGTGATGCTATGCTTGGCATAGAAATCAGTAAACAGTTGGCTGTCAAACTAGGTACCGTTGTCGGACACTATCTTTTGGGCTAGACCAAATCTGCAGATTATATTTTTCACCACAAAGTCCAGTACTTTCTTGGAAGTGATGGTTGTCAGTGGCTTGGCTTTCGTCCACTTGGTGAAGTAATCAACTTCCATGACTGCATACTGTACTCCCCCCTTTCCCTTTGGTAACAAACTAATAAGGCCAATTCCCTAAATAACGAAGGGCCATGGACTCTGCATTTGAGTAAGCTTGTTTGGAGCTGCTCGGGGTATCTTGGCAAATCTCTGACACTTGTCACATCTTCGATCATATGTAAAGGCATCTTAGTTCATAGCTGGCCAGAAGTAGCCTTGCCTTAAAATCTTCTTAGACAGACTTTGCCCCTACATGGTTCCCACAGAAACCCTCATGAACTTCCTCCAGCAGTTGTCCTAATTCTGTTTGGTTGACACACCTGAGTAATGGCTGGGGAACCCCCTTCTAATCACAACCCCGTCCAAGATTATATACCAAGCAGCTTTCCTCATTAATTTTCTAGATTCATTGTAGATATTAGGCAGAATGTCGTGTTCTAGATAAGCTGCAATTGGGGTCATCCACGAAGGAGTGTTGTCTATAAGAAAGACTAGTTCTGGCAGGTTGATACTTGCTTTGCCAAATATTCTATAGGAACCAAGTTGGCTTTGTTTATCACCGCACTGCTGGCTAGTCTGGCCAGCGCATCTGCTGTGGCATTTTGTTCTCTTGATATTTGTTGGATATTGTACCTCTTGAGCTAAGCAAGCAGGTCTTTGATCTTATCAAGATAGGCCATCATTATTTCTCTTCGAGTAGTGTACTCACCGAGGATTTGATTGACAGCCAATTGCGAATCACTGTATATGTCCAAGACTTCAACCTTCACCTCCCTTGTTAACCTTAGCCTCGCGATTAATGCTTCGTACTCTGCTTCATTATTGGATGCTTTAAATCCAAAACGAAGTGCACAATGGATGCGTTGCCCTTAAGGAGTGATTAATGTTAGACCAACCCCAGACAGCTGATTGGTAGATGAGCAATTGATGTGCAACTTCCATACCTAGGGTTCTTCCTCAGAATGAACAGTACTGGACACTACGTCCTCGGTGTTCTGCCCAGCATCTGTATTGGGCGGTGGTCTAGACTCCGATGACTTCTCGACTATTTCTTCATCTATTCTTGGCAACCCGGTACATTCAGCTACAAAATCTACAAGAGCCTGACCTCTAATGGCTGTTCGGGGCTGGTAAGTGATTTCATATTGCCTGAGCTCTATAGAACATTTTAGTAACCTACCAGAGGTGTCTGGTTTTAGCAAGACTTGGCGCAATGGTTGGTCGGTAAGAACCTTTATGGGATGAGCTTGGAAGTATGGGCGAAGTTTTCTAGACGATAAGAGCAAGCAGAAAGTTAATTTTTCAATTAGAGGATACATGCTCTTGGTTTTGACCAACCTTTTAGTGACATAGTAGATTGGATGTTGGATCTTGTTTTCTTCTCTAACTAGGACTACACTGATAGCATGTTGAGTTACTGCCAGGTATATGCATAGTTCTTCACCCTCCAGAGGTTTTGAAAGGATCGGGGGTCGTGCTAGCTGCTACTTTATAGCTTGGAAGGCTTATGCACCCTGTTAGACTCTGCACATCCTTAATCCTGGCTAGTGAGGGCATGTCCAGCAGTGCCTTTATCTTTTCGGGGTTTGCTTCATGTAACGACCCAAAATTACTAATAAGGCTTAAGGGCCTTGATTAGTGTGTCGGGAGGGCATAATTGGTTTATGTGTGAATTAAATGATTAAATGCATGATCATGTGATAATCATGCTTATATAATTATATGAATATATGAGATACATGTTTAAGAGTATTAAATATGCATGTGGGCCCTGTTCTACTTAGAAGGGCATAGTTGTAATTTTGGCCCATTGAGGGCATAAATGTAATTATTTGCGATAAATTGTTGAGACCACATTATTATGTGGATATATTTGCAACTTGTGGCTCGAGGCGATCCTAGTGAGTGGTTTAGCGAAATAGTCACGACGGGGATTTATACCTGGTCGGGGGGAGCCTGAGGGTATTTTTGGAATTTGGGAAATATATTGGAGACTATTTGACATTTGGGAAAATAAGTGGTGATTAATTAGATGACAAGATTTAAGTGGTAAACGTTAGGGACACTCGAGGAATTAGTGGGAATTGGGAGCAAATGACCAAAATGCCCTTAGAGTGATTAAAGACTTGGTTATATTTGGGAGGGCAAAATGGTCATTTGGTGTTTAAAAAGGGATAAGTATTAATATGCTTTTTAGAGTTAGTGGAAGTTATAGAAAAGGTTAGAAGCTGAAGGAAAGAAAAGGAAAGGTAGAAAACAGAGCAAAAAACTTATCTTTTTCTCTCTCTCACGAATTGCTGCTTCTCTCTCCCTTTCTTGTGGATTTTGGAGCTGGAAACTCAGGGAAAATCTAGGCAAGCTCTTGGGACTTTGATCCTTGGAGTGGCTAGAAGTTCAACTGGATTTAGCTCAAGTTAAGGTAAGGATTAAATACTAATTTTAGATTTTTGGGTTGTGTTGAGGTTGATCACTGAACTTGGGTTTTGGATGGGAGTTCAAGGATACATAAGCTTGGGGATTGGAGGAGCTAAAGTTTGGAAGAGCATAGAAACAACCTAAGGCCGAATTCTCTCAGTTAAGGAAACCAATTCTAACTTTGAAGTTCTGGGTTTCTGGTTTTCTGATGATGTTCTTGAGCTTTTGAACTCAAGTTGGGTTTATGAATTTGATGATTCCTTTAGCTAGGTTTTTGATGTTGATGGGTTGATTTGGTTGAGTTATAGTGAGTTGTAAGGTCAATTTTGAGGTTGGATAAGGTTTGGAGTGATTTGGTAGAGCTTTGGCTTGGGAAAGTTTGAAGGAAAAACCCAGAAGTTCCAGGCTGCTGGTTGTAGCGCTAGCATTGGAGCGCTACAACGCTATGCTTGGTTTCCTGGGGGGTGTTTGTCTCTGCTTGAAGCGCTGTAGCACCCACCTTGTGGCCCTATAGCGCTACCCTGCCTCTAGAAGTGGGTTTTGGGTATTTTTCTTAGGGTTTTCGCTTGGGGGCTCGGGGGTCGATTCCACCACCCCATTTGGTGGAATTGGGCTTCGCAAGGGCTTGGGATTGGTCCCGAAGTTGGGTTACAGTATTGAGATTTAATGAGGATTCTATTTTACGGTTGTGACTAGGTGTTCACTAGGGCTCAGATCAGGATCGTGCTCGAGGGTCATCTCATTTAGCCAAAGCGCTCGGAATCAAAGGTAAGAAAACTGCACCCGGTTATGTGGTTATGTTGGGACTAATAGTTCCCTATACTTGCATGTGATGTCATATGATGGTATTATGACATGGGGACATGAGATAAACAACCTAAGAGTGCCAGAATCCATATTTGCGCACAGGACGCAGCTCGGCCATTGGTAGCTGAGGTTAATTAAATAATCACTGAACTTGGCCTAAGCGAGCCAGAGTCAGTGGGTTAAACACTAGGCTCGACCTAAGTGAGCCAAAGATAGTGACTTAAACAGAGGGTGCGGCCTAAGGGCGTCGACCCTAGTTATTGAATGATATGTTTGTTGTGTTAATCTGATGATTATGACATGTTAATTACTTGGTTAAGAGATTGTTGATTTGTCGATTACTATCGCTGTTTATGTGAATGTTGTGGACTTCTGAATAACTGATTATGCTTTGTGAATTATTTGGTTATTGATATTGATTGTGCTATGATGTTATGGTTTTCTTGCTGGGCCTCGGCTCATGGGTGCTACGTAAAGGCAAGGGTAAGAGGGATCAACCATGGGTTGGAGAGCTCTGGGGCGAGGTGTACATTGTCAGCTACTCGGCCGCCACGGTCGACGGTTTGTACAGGGAGGGAGACTTAAAATGTGTATTTTTCCATTAGAGTGGCCTTGTTGATTTGTAACTTTTGGGAATCTTGTAAGTATGTTCTTTACACCCTTTTTTTGGGATCTCATGTACTAAACGTTTGTTTCAATGAAAATTATCCGTTTATAACCAAAATCTTTTAAACCCAATGTGTTTACGACTTTAGGATCACATTTTCATTTAAATGACTTGATTAGCAAGTCCTGCACTACTTTAAACTCACAGTGTAACGGTCTTGGTTATCTAGGGCATTACATTTCAATTCCCCGGGAGTTCACTATAAACCCCAAAAATTTTCTCGACCCCACACCAAAGGAGCATTTTAAAGGGTTCAATTTCATTCTATACTGCCTCAAGATATTGAAGCATTCCTCCAAGTCTTCAATGTGCCCCCAGCCTTTTTGGATTTCACCAACATATCATCCACGTAAACCTCCATGTTATTTCCTATTTGGTCTTTGAACATACGGTTTACCAGTCGTTGATATGTGGCTTCAACGTTTTTCAGGCCGAACGACATAACTTTATAACAGTACAACCCCACATCCATGAGGAAGCTGGTGTGCTCCTAGTCGAGCGGATGCATACTTATCTGGTTGTATCCTGAATATGCATCCATAAAAGTTAAGATCTCGTGGATGGTTGTAGCGTCCACCAGCTGGTCAATTCTCGGAAGTGGGAAGCAGTCCTCCGGGCATGCCTTATTTAAATCAGTGAAATCTATGCACACCCTCCACTTGTTATTAGGCTTCAATACCAATACAGGTTTTGACACCCATACTGGGTAGAAAGCTTCCCTAATGAAGTTGTTATTTCATAGCTTCCCCATTTCTTCATTCAATGCCTTTGCCCTCGTTGGATCCAGTAACCTCCTTTTCTGCTGTACGGGATTGAAGTGTTCGGTATCGATGTTGAGAGCATGGCTTATAATGGTTGGGCAGATCCCTACCATGTCATCATGAGACCAGGCGAACACTTCTTGGTTGTTCCATAGGAACTGGATCAAGGCAGATCTTATGTTCTCGGACAATCCTTTCCCTACCTTGACCACCTTGGTTGGGTGTTTTGGGTCAAACGGGACCTCTTCTAATCCTTCGACTGGGCCCACCCCCGTATCAATATCCCCAAAATGAGGGTCTATGTCTTCCCCCCCCGTTTTGGGCTGCATCCTACTTTTGGTGAATGGGCCCTGCAGGCTGTGCGGTGCAGGCTGCCTTCCCTGTCTTTTTTACTGACGAATTATAACATTCTCTGACAACCAGTTGGTTCCCTTTAAGACATCCTATACCTGCTCGAGTGGGGAATTTGACGAGCAGATGGAAGACTCAAGTGACAGCTTGGAGGTTATACAGGGCTGGTCGGCCTATCATGGCATTGTACGGAGATGGGTTGTCGACTACCACGAACAAAGCCATTACAATGTTGTTGTTAGGTGTCGTTCCCACTGTCAAAGGCAACCTTATGCTTCCTCCCGGGGCCATGCCATTCCCTGTAAACCCATACAGCAACTGCTTGCATGGTTCCAGATCTTTGATGCTTAAATTCATCTGCTCTAGGGTACTCTTGAACAGGATGTTGGCAGATGACCCATGGTCAATCATCGTTCGGGCTACGATCATGTTAGTGATCTGTACTTCTACCACCAATAGATCATTATGTGGATGATGTACATGACTTGTGTCGTCCTCCCCGAATGTGATGGGCTCACACTCGTAGCGAGGCTGTTTGGGAGTATGCTCCTCGACAGCTAGTACATCTTCCTCCTATTCGTGCCTAAGGGTATGAGTGTATCTTTCTCGAGCTTTGTCGGAGTTGCCGGCCAAATGTGGCCCGCCGTAGATCATATCTAGCCTGTAGCGTCCCAAATTTGCTAATAAGGCTTAGGGCCTTGATTAGTGTGCCGGGATGGAAATAATTGATTTAATTATGATAATATATGAATTTGATGATTATGTGTTTAGAAATGCATGTTTAGGTGAATTAAATATGCTTGTGGGCCCCATTTGGTTATTGGGGGCATATTTGTAATTTTAACTTGTTGATGGCATAAATGTAATATTTGGGTATACTGTAATTGGTACCACGTGTGATTGGTGATATATTTGTGATGCACGATCCGAGACGGTCCTAGGGAGCAATTTAGCTAGAAAGTCACAACGGGATCAAATACCTGGCTCGGGAGGAGCCTAGGGGTATTTTGGGAATGTTATACGTGTTCGGGTTTATCGAGTAATGGGTAGTAATTTAGTTATGATTTGGATATATCAAGATTAAATAGGGATTTATGGGAACACTCGAGGAATTAGCGGGATTTGGCAATTGACAAAATTGCCCTTGGTGGCATTAAAGGGTGTAGAATGGATTCAAGGGTATTTTAGGTATTTTGGGTCTTAGGCAACTGTGGTTACACTTAGTCTCTAATACATTCTGGAAAGGAAATGAAAGAAGAAGCAAAAACAGACAGTCTCTCTCAGCTCTCTCTCTCTCTCTCTCTCTCATTCGGTTCTCATTTTTCTCACTTGGGTGCTTGGGAATTTTGGTGAAATCTTGAGGATTTGGGCTGAAGATTGGTGGAGTACAAGCTTGAGGAGTTGAGGAAATAGTTCAGGCCAAAAGTATCACAAAGGTAAGAACTAGAAATGGTTTTCTATTGATTTTCTATGCTTTGATTAGGGTTTTGGGGATTGGAACTTTAGATGATGGAATTTGAATTGTAGAAGGATATTGTTTAGTTTCTTTAAGTTTATGTGCTGCTCTGAGTTTGGTATGAGTGGTTTGGGACTGAATTCTATCTTTAGTATAGGTTTGGGTTGAATTGCAGGGGATTTAGAAGTCCAAAAAATGGAGGTAATTTTTGGGTTTCGGGTTTGAGTCGCAGCCTTGTTCATCAGGCGCCACAACCCGCTTGAGTTTATAGGCCAGAGGACCTTGAAAAGTTGCCCAGGCGCCGCGACCCGTGTCCCTCATCAAAGAGGCATTTTGCCTATGACTTGAGGTGCGTCACGACCCTTAAGGGGGGTTGGGCCGCGACCCAAATACATAATTTTGGCTGTTTGAAGGTTCTTAGCTCGAGAACTCAAACGTTAAGGCTTGGGAAGGTTTACACTGCCCAATTTGGTAGAATCCAAGGTTCTGGAGGCTAGATTTATGTCTCGAAGAAATTTATTGGATTAGAACTTGATGGAGGGTTATTTTAAATATGTTGTAACTAGGCTTTTCAACGAGGCTCGGGATAGAGGACTGTGCTCGGGAATTCAGTGCTCAGATAGCTTGGGACACAGGTAAGAGAACTGTTTGTACCCGTAGAGCTATGTGGTGTGTTGTGCTGTATGTGTTGCTTATAACTGTTATGCCAAATATGTGGATGTGACTGATCGGTAAGAGCCGGGAGCGGCAAGTGCCGAGAGAGGCAAGAACCGGGAGCGGCAAGAGTTGGGAGAGGCAAAAGTCGGGAGTTGTAAGAGCCGGAAGCGGGAAGGGGCCGAGATTGGCATTAAGCATGCTGAATGCTGGCTGCCAGGGCGAAGAGCCAGGAGTGGCAAGAGCCGGGAGCGGCAAAAGCTGGGAGAGGCAAAAGCCGGGAGCGGCAAGAGCCGGAAGCGGCAAAGGGTCGAGATCGACGTTAAGCATGCTGAATGCTGGCCGCCAGGGCGAGACCCTCAAGGGTGCTGTACACACCCGTTCGGCTAGGACCGCGGACTTGGTGCCTGGTAATGCATTTCGATTGGTGAAGGCCGCTATTGTAGTATTGAGCTACTGTATTATTATGTTGTTGTGCTATCTTAGTGTATTGTGTTATTGTACTACTGTATTACTAGGCTGTTATGCCATTGTGCTTTTGAGCTATTCTAGTAGATTTGGTATTTGTTTGTTGATCTGATTGAGTATGTTTTGTTGGGAAATATTATTATTGCATTCTGTGCTTGAAGTTCTCTTGCTGGGCCTCGGCTCACGGGTGCTTTGTGGTGCAGGTAAGAGCAAGGAAAATTGGGTCGAACAACCATGAGTTGGAGGGCATGGAGCGGTGTGTACATGTCTAGCCTACCTGGCCACAACGACCGAGGATTATTTTAAGGAACACGTGGTAAACGTTTGGTTTTGTCGCTTAGGTTGACTATACTGTACCTTTGAGTTGTAAAAGTATTTCAAAACAATGTTTGGGATCTCGATGTAACATTTTACGAATTTCAATGAAAGACCAACTTTTTGTACTTCATGTTTATTAAATGAGTCTTTATTTTTGTTCAATCACACTTTTTAACCTAAGACCTCGATTAGCGAGCTAATGGCACATTTATAAATCACATGGTAACGACTCTAAGGAAGTAGGGCATTACATAGCCGACCAGCAACTGGTGATGGTAGGATAGGCTGACTGCTCTGATACTGCTGAGACTGTTGCTGAGGAGGCTGCTGAGGACGCTGGTCGACAGTCGTCCGTACATACCTCTTCAAATGAGCATTGTTTAGTGTAAAGAGGAATTCTATCTCGTCCATCAGGTGGTTACATTAATTTGTTTCATGACCATAGTCATTGTGAAATCGACTAAACTTGGTCATATCCCATCTATTAACACCCTTCCTCATTTTTGGAGGTCTTCTGTATGGTACGACAGTCTGTGTGGCATTAAAAATATTCACTCGGGTCTCTAACAGGATGGAGTAAGTAGTAAATTTAGGAACATATTCCTGTGGCTTAGGCTGCTCGGCGGTCTTGGGCTTCTTATTGTCATTTTGGTTACGCTACTTCTAGCCCCATTATTGCGTTTGCCATTCCTAGCCCCATTCTTTCCTCCTTCTGCAGGGTTTGTGGTATTCCCAGCATCTATTTTCCTCTGTTCAGTAGCTGTCTGAGTTGGATTATCCACCTTCCGCTCGGCCTCCTTAGGCTTGATGAATTCCTTTGCTCGATCAAGGAACTCTTGGGTGGTACATGCAGACTTCTTTTTCAAACTGCTCCAGAACAGACTCTTTACCTTAACTCCTGAATTGATGGCTATTAATTTACGTTCATCACTTAGGGATTTCACTCTAGTGGCTTCCCACATAAAACATTGAATGTAATCCTTCAAAGGTTCATTATCTCTTTGTTTTATGTCCACCAGGTCATCTGGCTCGGCGGGAAGGGGCATTACTGAGGAGAATTGGGAATAGAGTGTGCGAAAAAATCCATCCCATGATGTAATCGACCCTGGCTGTAGTTTGAAGAACAATTGTTGGGCATTTCTGACAGGGTGGCTGGGAAGATCCTGCACCTGGCATCATCCCGAACTCCCTGTAAATCAGTCTGTAGTTCAAAGTTGTGAACATGAGATACTGGGTCCTCCAGTCCAGTGTACATCTTCCATGCCGACATTTTGAATTTGGCAGGTATGTGCAGTTGATTAATACGGTCTAAAAATGGGGAACCTCTCTGCCTCTTAATTTCAATTTTTGTTAACTTGGGGGCTGTCACATCCCTTACCAATCGGGTTAACAGATCCAGTTGGGCTTGGATGTTAGGGCCTGCAACTGCCTGGGCCTGTGCTGCATTGCGGACCTCATCCATTCTCAGATCTCGAATAGGCTCAGGCGGAGCTATGTTGTTCGAATCTCGATTTTCCCAGTTGTGATTAAGAGCATCTCAAAGGTCTTCACCTTCCATGGGGCCCATTCGGTTGAAAATAGAGTTTGGCCGAGGTCTGCCCCGACATTCTGGCTGTCTGCTCGGCTTGGTACTGGAGGTACTCCCTGGAACCCTCCACCTCGAGGTGGTTGGTTGTTTGGGAAATCCTGCCCTTGTGGGACAAACGATCCTTCGGGCTGGTTACCTCTCTGACCTTGATTATTCTGTTGGAGAACTTGGCTTGCTACCTTATCATGGTCATACCCATCAGTATAATGGGGCCTGTATGCGCTACTAACCTCTGACTCGTCTCTTCGGGACCTTGGTCGGAATTCTTAATGCTGTCTGTACTGACCATGTTGCTCCTGGTAGTTTTGGGGTTGACCATTCCTATTCAGTGTTGGAGCTCGGGGGTTGCCATCTCGTCCTGCAACACCAGGATTCCTGTCACGGCCACTGCCTTGAGATCTTGGCCGAAAATTTCTGGCTTGGTCCTGTCCCATGCCACATCTTTACAAGACCTGCTCGTTCGCCGATAAAGGTCACCTATTGTTGTTGGCTTGAGCGCCCCAACCAGATCCGTGACTCCTAGTCGGACCCTGGTTCCCATTCTGAGGTTGAGCCTCTGGCCCATGCATGACACCTTCACTGAAACCAAAAATGTGAGGACGTTGTTGGTATTGGGCAGTAGTTCCAACTACAGTTCCCATACCTTGGGTTTGCTGCTATTGCATATAGTGGCGGATGGATTCAATCGCTTCCTGAGTTCGGCGCTCCATCTTCTACTGATGGGCTTGCACCTCCCGGGCATGTCGATCCATCCATTCTTGAAAATCTCTCCTTTATTTTTTGAAAGCTTCATTAAGGGCCTCCTGCGCAGTGGCTCGTCCCTGGTTCATGGAGGCAAGCTGATCTTGCATTTTCCCAATGACTTCCCTTATCTGATCAATTTTAGGGTCAAGTCCTTCAATATCTATGTGGGGCTCATATCGTCCAGGACCTCTAGCTCTGGGTCCTGGCTGGTCAGTACCCCGTACAACAGCTCCACCTGACGCTCCTGCATGGGTGATTCCAGCAGAGGCAGCAGCTCCGCGTCCTGGTGCGGTGGGCCTAGCGATTTTCCCCCCAACACCAGATGGATTCCTAGGCGGCAAGTCACTTCATTGCCCATTGAAATTTCTCATTGATGGAAATTGGTGAGAGACTTCAGCCTCGGGCTCTAGAGGCTCTTGTCTTGACCTTCTGGTTGAGACTACCATCATTGCAACAATAGAATCCAAATGTAATTGTCTTAGGCTCTCAATGAAAGCACCAAAATGTTGACTGGTTTTTTAGCCAACTAACGCGGAGTCAAATAATTAATTAGAGAGCTTTCAATCAGACAATCAATACACCATAAATGAGACAAGAACCTAGTAACAATGAGTAATAAATAATAGAGAACACCACGACTTATAGAGGTTCGGCCCCAAAGATTGGTAATGACCTATGTTATATTAGATTAGTATTAATCTTGAAGGTTTACATAAGATCACAAGGGATTACAAGTAGATTTCTATGTATAAGAGAAAATACAATATTATTGAATCTCTGCTGAGTACCAAGCCAAGATGCTCAATATTTTCTTGGTGCTAGTCGGTAGGCTATTTTTCTGACCCCCTCCACTGTGGATGAGAGTTTGAATTTATACTGTCCCTCTCATCCAAGGGTTGCGTTTGAACTTAATTGATGGGGAAATATCCCTTTGTTCTCCCAGGTAGTTACAGTCCTATATGTTAGGAGGTTTGACCAAGTTTTTAGGGATGTTAGGCCCTCTTTGCGGGTGGTTGGGCGATTCCTGCGGACTGTTAACGGTGAGTGTAATTGCTTTCAGCCGAGCAAGTATGTATTTTTTTCATACTGACCAACTGCTCTCCTGGCAAGTGTACTGAGCAGTGATTGTTATTCATTTTTCAAGTATATTCCGACTAGTCTTCCTATCATACTGACTAGCAAGTTTCTGGTTGTCCTGTCGAGCAGCTGAGCCTCTAGAGATAATAAGCTGAACAATAACTTGTCGTATACCCTGCAGGTATACACCGACCAACCTGACAAGGGGTCTGCCCAGTCTGCTCCATGTGTCCAAGTTTAGTGCCATGTCAGATATGCCAATTTTTGGGATAACACCCACAGTATAATAATCACATGGTCTACACAATCTATCAATTATCCTACTAGAAACAAAAGAGTGTGTAGCACCAGAATCAATCAAAAACAATATAAGAGGTTCCAGCACTAGAAAGCTAACCTGTCACTACTGAGGGACTAGCCTCAGCCTCTGCCTGCATCAATGCGAACACTCGAGCTAGAGTCGAGCTATCCGCCTTCCTTGATTCTTCCTTTCTTGCCTTTGGGCAATGTTTCTTTAAGTGTCCCACTGTCCCGCACAAAAATCAGGCCTTTGCCCGATACTCTCCCACATGGCGCCTCCTACATTTGGCGCACTCTAGGTAAGTCCTCCAGCCCTCATTGCTACCCTGGCGGCCAATCTGTATACAACGTGGCCTCCTGTTAGGGCCTGGAGCTAAAAATGCATCCGGAGCCTTCCTTTTATGGTCACTAGGGCCTCCGCCCCTACCAGAACCCATAAATGGAGGTCCTGTCCTCCTAGTGTCTCTCGTGGCCGCGTTGTCGTGCCTGCATTGTTGTGCCCGATTTTGTTCTCTGTGCCGTCTATAGTAAGGGCTTTCTCCACCACATGTGCATATGTTGTCACTCTAGGTATGGTAGTAATGCGAACATCCCAGGCTATCATAGGTTGTAGCCTCTGAAAGAACCTTTCCTTCCTTGTCCCATCAGTGGGTACCAAGTCTGCAACGAACTTGGCAATTCTGTCAATCCTCAGTGCATACTTTGTCACTGAAATGTTTCCTTGTTGTAGCTTACTGAATTCCTCAGCCTTTGCAGCCCTAACTGCATCATTGTAATACTTTTCATTGAATATCATTATGAACTCCTCCCAATCCATGGTATTCACATTCCTGGTCTGGGATATTACTTTCCACCAACTTTAAGCATCCTCCCGAAACATGTATGTGGCAAGGCCACCCTCTCATTACCAACTATCCTCATAAAATCCAGGATAACAGTAACCATACTCATCCATTGTTTGGCCTTGGCCGAATCTGCACTGCCCTAAAAAATTGGAGGGTATTGCTTTCTGAACCTTTCATTGAGAGGTTCCCATCTATTCCTAGCCTCTGATGGCTATGCTACTACCAGCACCAACATAGGTGGCACCTCTGGCTGAACGTTCCCTACAGGAACCTGTTGCTGTCTCAGGAGGCGGATCTCTTCTTCCTACCTCTATAATCTGGCATTCATATCAGCAAGCACTTGCTGCCAGTTCTTAGGAGCTGGCAGAGGGGTTTGACCCTGATTATCATTCTCGACTTGTATTCCTTAGCCGACTTGCAGATCTGACTTCTCTGGAAGCATACTTCCAAGCTTATACCTTACTGTAGTAATCAATTCGACCAATTAGGTAGTAATAACAATACCTCTTGCTGCCCCACGATCCAAGACCAAACAAACAAGCATTAACATTCAACAATCACGCCAATAAGCATGTCGGTTCATGTTCATACCCAAACATGGTGCTAATAAGCACAACCTGACATTTATGAGCAGATAACAATGCTAATAAGCATTTTCTGGCATTTATAGACAAATAGCGATGCTAATAAGCATTTCTTTAACATTTACAACTATTAATAGTGCTAATAAGCATTTCCTAGCATACATATACATATAACAACGCTAATAAGCGTTTCTTTAACGTTCACAAGAAATATTAGTGCTAATAAGCATGTCTTGATCAATCATTCAACATTCAAGGGCCAAACCCTACTAGAATATCTCATGCTCCCTAATAAAGGAGGCAGATAAGGCATTTATATCCTATTTAAACAGTTAAACACATAACCACATAAATAGTTACCAAAACCTGAGTCGAGCTTGTCTTTAGTGGCGAGTGTACATGCCCAGCCAGTGTTCAGGAAACCCTAACCTTGGCACTCTCTGATACCAAGTTGTAACACCCTAGATAGCCAGGGCCATTACGTTGTGTGTTTTAAATAGTGTTAGACTCTCTAAACGAGTCTCTTGGCCATAAACGTGTAACTAAACATGATTAACAATTTAGGGTTAGAATTTTTGGTTGTTGACTGCCTTTTTCGTTGCCAACTTAATCTGAGAGATTAAAGAACAAACTAGGAAAAAACACGAGATTTTACGTGGTTCAGGCTATAAAAGAGCCCTAGTCCACGAGTCTCTATTATTTAGTGAGATTGAAGCTTGTAGTAGCAAGCTTCAATGATGATTCTCAGGTAGCGTATATATTGTACTGAGTATAGAGTTTCTCTGTCTAAAAAATCGAACCCTTTATAAGGAGATACCCTAGCCTTATTTATAGAGGCTGGGGTCATTAATTCTAATCATCTCTCATTAATATCAAACTTCCCCCTCTAAGGGTATTAATGTTAAGTTACTACAAAAAGGACTATGCTAAAATAAAGACTATGGCCCACGCTGATTCTACGAGGCCCATTGCAGAAAGTCACACACCAACTTTATGGGGAATATGCTTGTGGCTGTCAGGTTTCGATGCACGTTCGCCCGTGTCAGGCAGGGCTGTGGGAAATTGTTGCGAAATTTATATGCTATGCAAGTGCACACAGTTGCAATTTGTAATAAAATGGTAAAAACCAAGTATCGTCCTCAAGGACTGATTTATCAATTACCAATCAATCAATCTTTTTAATTCTATTTGATTAAACAATTTTCAGAGATTTTAAACTAAGAAAAATACTAACGAAGCACAATGAAAATTTAAAAAAAAATAATAGAGAGAATGAAATTAGGACAATTATGATCCTCTATTTTCCACCCTCTTATTTCCTAATGCAAGAATTTATATCCCCTTCTCCCTATTCAAGAATAAGTTGCAAAAAACAATTCATAATCTGGTCAAGATTTATGAAATTCAATCTAAATGACAACTTCCTATATTTCTATGGTAAGTTGAATCATGTAGAAGGCATTAACCACGCAACTCAAAAAATAGGCAAATAATCTAGATACTTTCGTTCTAAATTAAATTTGCATCCAAACAATCAAAGCATATCAAATTTCACTTTTCAGATTTCAATTTGATTCATAAAATAGCAATTAGAGGTGATCAATCAATAATCGCACAAATAACATAGATTATAAGGAATTGAAAGAGATGAAGAAGAACATCAATTTTGCATTAAACCATAAAAAGGGTTTCCAAAAGATTCACATAATAGCCCTAAAGAAGAAATTAGCCCATAATATTCATTCTAGCAATAAGAGAATTCAATTACAAACATAAAAATTTAAGAAGAAGATGAAAACACAGGAATGAATCCTCCAAAATAGTCTTCTGACTCCCAGCCGTCGTCTCACTCCCTCAGCCCCCTTCCAGTCGCAACTTTATGTTTCTAAAATATCCCTACAAAGTTCCGAGTGAAAGGACCAAATTGCCATTCAAAAAGTGGTCAAAAATGTGAAAATCGCGTCACTAGCGCTGTAGCGCTACTTCTGGAGCGCTATAGTGCTATTAACAGTGGAAAAATGCCTCAAAATCTGGTGCACTAGCACTGTAGCGCTCTTATTATGGCGCTGTAGCGCTAAAGTCAGAATAGAACAAAACTCGGTTCGAACAGCCTGCAGCGTCAACTCATCATATTTTGATCATAACTCCTTCGATATAACTCCGAATTGAATGATTCAAAAAGCTATGGAAAGCTAAGAGAAATATATACAACTTCTATTTCTAGAAGCTTTCCAGAAAGTGAATAAATCATGGTTAAAATATGGCTTGAAGTATCAGACTTGCGTTATAGAGCATAAACGACGTGTGTTGAGCATCTTCAATGTAGTATTTTCCACACATAATGTCTTGAAACTCCACAATCAACACGAAATCCATCTTATTAATCATATTTAACATGTTTCTTCTCATTTCACTCCATATTAAGCAATTGACCATTAAAACTTGAAACAAGAAGAAAACAAGCATAAATCTGCACTAAACAATCCTAAATAACTAAAAACACAACCTAAAACGATCTCTAAAACAAACCTAAAATGACCCTAACAGAAATGCTGATTACCGAGTGTACAAACTCGACACCTCTAATCGAGGCTAATTAAAAGTCACCAGATGATCTTTTAGTGGCCAATAATTGCAGTGAATGACATCTGGCGACTATCCCGGGTCTGAGGACCAGAATCATAGACTTGGGGGACGAGTGACTGAAGTGAGCTCCTCCGGACATGGCCTTACTTGGAGAGATCCCCGTCTTGATGATGGACCTCAGAGAGTGACCTCAATCAGAGACATCAACGACTTATCTACTGGCCCAGGAGGTGGCATTACCTAGAGGTACTCTCGCCTCAAGGACAAACCTCAAGGCATGGCCTACCTCGGAGATGTCCATGACTCGTTCGAACTAGGTTTCCTAGAGAGGTTGCACTCAGAGCACTTCATGACTTACCTCATCACTACTCACTCTTAATTGCCACATGTCAAGAGGTGAAAATACAGACAACATTTGCCCACCAAGTCTTCACTCGCTCTCAGGCAGTGGAGACTTAGATTAGGAGGAATGATTTGAAAAAAGTGGGGGAACACATTTGGACTTCCCCCTGATGTCACTCTAAAAAGTAACACCACATGTCGACGCCCTATGGCTAGGCCCATCAATCCGTGTAATTAATGAGGGGTCAAATCCATGATCCCAAATGTCCACTTCGTACTCGAGGTGTTTTTTCATTCCATGCTCGAGGCGTCTCTTCCCAAGACCAATGATCACGATCCATGCCATTTGGATCCTGATCATTGGATCTCCCTCGGGTACCAACGTGGTAAGTAATTTGACGGTCGTGGAGAGGTTTCTTCCCCTCTAAGTATTACTGGGTATAAAACTCAGAGAACCGCCCTTCAACCTCCCACTATAGCCATTTAAAAATTCAAAACCTTTACACCAAGACCCTCTATTCTTTCTCGTTCTTCCCATATCTCCCACCATTTATGGGTTCGTAGCAATTTTGGACTATTGGCGTGAATCATCTTACTTTTGGGAAAATGACAAGCAATATTTCAGAGTGAGGACTCGCCTTAGTACCTATCCGCGCTTTATCTCGAGTAAGTGCTTACTTATTTTTATTTAGTTTTGCATTTGCATCGGGCTTTATTTGTGGGTTCATACATAGGAATGTCATTTTTGTGGCATTTGAGAAGCTATTTTTGGTTTTCACAAGTCTTTTTAGGCAAATTTTGACATTAGAAACGATCAAAATAGCCCTCGATACATCTTCAACACTTTCACGTTTCTGGGCCTACGACCGAAATCTAAAAAATTCCCAGATTCTGATAGGTTCATCACCTCCGATGGTGTTCTCTGACCTCGTCCTAGCTCCGAGGACACCCCCTATTCTTAGAAAAACTCTACTCTTCTTTTTGAGTAGTAGTCTTAGAGTCTTCTGTGTTTTGGCCATCTTTCCTTCGGCTAGGATACTAACTGCTTAGTTGTTGTCTCAGATGTCTAAGGAACTTCGACATTTGCATAAGCAAGGTTTCTTTCTCTTCGACCAGGAAATCTCTGACATGGCCCGTGAACAAGGCGCATTCGATGATGGCGCGATGGCAGAAGTTTGAGAACCAGCCAGAGAGATGGTTGTTCGTGCTGATGGTCGAGTAGCAGAGAGGCAAGGATTGTCAGACCACAAGGGTTTGACCTTTAAAGAAGACAATCGAGCCCCGGTTCCACACCCTCTTAGACGTATGAGGTTGCTGGGTTCGAAGCCGAGGATTATCACACCCTGCTTCGACACCCCGAGGCCCTGGAGGCCATTATGAGGCATTATGTGATCGGGGATAGGTGTCTCATGCGTCTTTGTTGAGAATCTGAGAGGGCACACCGTAGTGTCAATGGCCTTGGCGCATGGAACCAAGCCCGCCTGTGGCCGGGACCACCCTGCTCTTACATTAGTACTTCGTGGACTTTTTGAAGTACGTTGGGATAACTCCCTTCCAACCCCTCCCCAATGCTTACAGGGTGCTCGCGAGGATGTATGTCTTGTACTAGAAGTGGAAATGGCCCGCACCTTCACCAGCGAAAATCCTGTACTTCGACAGCTTCCGCACCACCCTGAGGAAGAAGTCCAACAGTGATGGGTAATGTGCCTTGATAAAGTATGCTGCCTCATCCCTCGACTACAAGACTCCTCATCACAACGAGAACCATTATGGGATTACAAGGAAGCCTTTTTCTTCACGAACGGGTTTCCGATCCATAACAACCCGACCCAGATCCTCGATTTCTCCAGGGTTGGTGAGTATCTTTCTGATTGTTTTCTTTTTCATTTGTTTTTTGTATTATTTTGTGCTCTATACTTATTCATTCTCTAAATGGGCCCTTTCTTCCAAACTCCTTATGTCCAAATTTTCGAGGACCATCTCCAGGAGATGAAATCCCTCCCCAAGCAAGATTTTGTTCTTAGCCTCCAAGTGCAGAGGAGAATCTCATCGGGTCGGGGCTTTTTAGTTTGGCACAAAAGACCAACAACCTCGAGCTGACTAAGTACCACCAGTCTAAGAAGTCTCGAGAGTTGGCGTCCTGGCACATCAATTACATTGATGGGCTCGCCCGGGATATTTTGCACCAACAACTTGCGAAGGAGCGACTAGAGACTATCTAGGTTGTAAAGGTAGCCCGAGAAGCTCAAGAATATCGGGAGCTCGAGGAAGAGCTTCAGGCAGGAATGGAGGTTTTTCATCTTGCCCTAGGTAAATCGCCCCTTACTCTAAACCATGCTTCCCATGTAGGGGATAGGATAAGTCCCGAGCAAGTCTGGGCCTCTTTCACCCTTCTTCACTGTGGCTAGATCACACATAATTGCTAGACTAGGGAAGAGCTTTAGGACTACTTAGACCTGATAGATGTTTACCTTCATTGCCTGAGGAGACAACTACCTCATCAGAGCTTTGTACCCTTAGACCGAGTAACCTCTCTCAAATCTAACTGGTTCTGCCAATATGGCACCAACTTGAGTCGTGAGATGGAAGATATGATAAGAAACCCTCAATGCCTGCACCAAGACATAACGCATGGTGGGCTTCTGAGGAGCCTGCAGTGTTGTTTTACTTTATTTTGGAATCTGCATTAATCATCTATTTGTTATTGCATATCACATGGGGCTAGCTGACATTGGTCGGTTTGCCTTGAGACTAGGAGCACCCCCAAGCTCTTCGACTGTTGGGGAGTCATCGCGCCCTAGGGAGGATCCTGAATCCTCTCTACCAGCCAAGAGGCAAAGGGTTCCTACTCCCCCCGCAGAAGTTCTTGCAGCGGGTCTGGCCCCAATCTTGGAGATTCCTGTAACGTCCCAGATTTTTAAGACTCGATAATGCGAAAATATAAACATTTTCATTTAACAAAATTTCTCAAAAACCCGTATAAAAAAACTTTTTAAAGTTGTATGGCCATACTTAATATTTAATACAAACAATTTATGAAAGTAAACTGAGCCTTGTTTACAAAAATAAAACAACATTTCCAAAATAAAAAACTTCCCAAAAGGTCGGTCCACATGTACATCCACAAAGTAGACTCCAGCGCTCACTGCTCTGCTTTGCCCTTATTCTTACCTACAACAGGAAACAACTAGGTAAGCGAAAATGCTTAGTAAGTTCAACTTTAAAACAAAAGTATGTAGAGAAGACAGGAGGTCACTGACCAAGTCACTAACCACTGATAACAATATCTCAATAGAATTAGGGTTCCATATCCATTCGGACCCTAAACAATCAATTTCAAGAACGCAAAAGCATCCTGGCAAACTTATGGTCATGCCTGATAACCAATGGAAAACTATTTTAGATAAACAGATAAATCCCCACACTTAGAAAATCCTAAAGCAAACATATATAATATAATTTGAGACCAACGCTTGACATTTTGGGTGTACCATACCTGCCAACATATGTTCTAATCAACAGGGGAGACTGAGTCTCAACACTAAGATCTAGCCAACAAATATCCCCATCAAGGGTAACTATCGAGTTACCTAGGGCATCGCTACTTATCTAATAGTAAATCCCTCATAAGGGTAACCATCAAGTTACCTAGGGCATTGCTACTATTCAAGAGTGTAATCGAAGTTACACGGGTTTACAGAGACTTCTATGTTAATCAGTGGTGCTGGCGAGCAGTTGCCCTTAGGGTATTCAACCTCACTCAAACTAGGCAATCTCACTAAATGGCCAGTATTCATGACTGCTGTCCGGGAATAACTTATCAGAGCACTTGCTCAGGTTCTAACTGTTCAATGATCAAGTAAGCATGAGGGCCTCTAGGTCCTATTCATTTTGGCACCCCTAGGTTTAAACTTGCAATTCTTACATCTTGGCCACTCTTTGCGGTAGTGATCCTGACATAATAAAATCAAACAAGTAGTGTGACGGTGAGGGCCCCTAGGTCCCATTCATTTTGGCACCCCTAGGTTTAAACCAGCAATCCTCACCTCTTGGCCACTCATCGCGGCAGTGAACCAAACATAATAAAATCAAACAAGTAGTGTGACGGGGATCAGCTGTCTAGAATATGACGGATATCTACCGTTCATATTTTCTGAATCAGCACCTACTAGATTAACGTCTCTATGTAAACTTTCTACGGGGGTGTATATATATGTGCATGTGTTTCTATACTAACATACATTCCACTAGTCATTTCATATTGTAGCCAAAAAATAGAAGTTGACTTACCTGGAGTCCTTAGCTCTTAGCAGGATTTCACCCTCTAACGTACAGTCCAGTTATGCTAGCCAATACTGTCATTATCAATATAGTATACTCAGATTAATTATGGCGCTAATAATTCATTATTATTATTGTAATGACCCAAATCTCCTAATAAAACTTTGGGCCTTGATTAGGAGGCTGGGAGGGCCACAATTGATGTATCATGCAATTAAATGATTATATGCATGTTTAGGTGTATTAAGTATGCATGTGAACCCTTTTCTGATTAATTGGGTGATTTTCATATTTTGTCCATTTCGGGTATGTTTGGCATATATGTGGCATGTGTGTGGTGCTTCATTATTATTTGGTTATGCTAGGGTTACTCAGCATAAGACGATCCTAGGAGGTGAGCTAGTGGGAAAGTCGCAACGGGATTTATACTTGACTCGGAGTGAGTTAAGGGGTATTTAGCACATTACCGGGATATTGGGTAATGTGAATAAATATTTGATGATAAATTGGGAGTTAGTAAGATCAGTGGGGGATTATGGAAGTTTTGACTATTTTACCCCCGGGGGCGTTTTCGGGACCCCGAGCATTAGGATTTGCTTGAGGCTACTTAAGCTTGAAGTAACCTGTTAGAATCATAAAAGAACATTCCGAACGTTCTCTCTTCCTCAAAGTTCCATTTTTGACACCCGGTCACATTTTCAAAGGAAACTTGAGTTCTAGGACTCAGATTTAAGCGAGGATCGAGGCATAGAAATTCTAGGGAAGATTAGAAGCTTATTAGCTGGAGGATTTAGTTGGGAAATGACATAATCGGAGGTAATTTAATTTTTAAATTCTAAGTTTTTAAAGTTTTTAAGCTTGGATTAGATTTTGTGTTTTGATGAGTTTTTGGATGAATTGAAGCTTGGGTTTTATTGATTTTGTGAGATTAGGATGTTTGGGAACTTTAATTTTGAGATTTGGATAGGTTTGGGTCAGTTTTGGAGCTTTGAAACTCGAAGAACACGAAGCTGGGAACCCAGAATTCTGGGTTGGGCGCTGTAGCGCTAGGGTAGTAGCGCTACATCGCTAGGTGCTCTGATTTTGGGGGATTTTTGGTCTATTTGTAGCGCTGTAGCACCCAAAGGTAGCATTGTAGCGCTACACACCCTTCAGAATGTGGTTTTTTGGGTACTTTTTGGGGTTTTGACCCGAGGGCTCGGTGGATGATTCCACCACCTTGTTTGGTGGAATTGGAGGTCCCGAGAGTGCGAGATTGGTCCTGGGATTTGGGTTTTGGAACTTGAACTCATTGAAACCCCGTTTATGGTTGTGACTAGGTTATCGCTAGGGGCTTGAAATCAGGATCGTGCTTGCGGCTCGTTTATTGGTAACCTGTGCTTGGACCAGAGGTAAGAAAACTGCACCCAGTATGTGATGCATGAGAAATATGTGATTAGGGCATGACATGAATGTTGAATATGAGATTGTTCAGAGCTTGAGTGTCTACATTTGTGCATGATCATAATTATGCTAGCGGCTATTAAGTAAGCATGTTGAATGCCCTACATTTGGATATTTGACATATGATATATGTCTGGTTGCATTGCTTACTTGTTCATGGCACTGACTCATTAGTCAGAATCGGCAATGGTGTCAGTATTAATTGTGAAGTTGTGACTCATTAGTCAAGTTCGACAGTAGTACTGAGCACTGGTCGTGTGGTATTGACTCATAAGTCAAGAACGGTCTTAGTGTATTTAACGTAAGCCGAAAAGATTAGACCTAATCGACATCAACATTGAATGATTCATCATGAGCATTAATGCCGGACCGACCTCAAGTTCGATGAAAACTAAAAGCGCTTGTCTAGCCAATGGCTAGTCACTTAGAGTCAGGGCCAGAAGGCCTAGGTGACTGCATCATCACATGGCTATGGGTGCTGAGCCCACGTAGTGACTCACTCATCAGTCACTCATCTGGTTTAAGTTAGTGACTTACTCATCAGTCACTCATCTAATTAAGGCTACACGCCCCATCATGGTTAACAGAACCTCAAGTGTTAAATCACTCATCTAATTAGGGCTATAAGCCCCATCATGGTTAATAGAACCTCAAAGTGTTAAATCACTCATCTGATTAGGATTGACTTGATAGTCATCCATTCAGGAGGGCAGGATCCCCCATCATTATCTGAACCTATTTGCATGCATGAATAGGGCTATTATTGCTAGGCATGCCTGATATGATTTTGTAACATGTTATTACTGTTCATGAGCATATTGAGTTTTCTTGCTGGGCTTCGGCTCACGGGTGCTATGTGGTGCAGGTAAAGGCAAAAGAAAGCTAGACCATCCTCGAGTTGGAGAGCTTAGGTGACGATGTGTACATATGCGGTTGCTCGACCGCCACGGCCGAGGGTTGAAAGAGGAACTAGGGTTAAACCCTATTTTGCTGCTTAGGTCTGCTGGTTGTAAATATTTTGTTGTAATTAACCTTTAAATAATATTTTAGGGATCCCAATGTATACAATAAACATTTTAGTGAAACGTTGTATCTTAACAACCATTTTTAACCCTAAACCGCTAATCATACTTAGTTACACGATTATGACCAAATGACTCGATTAGCGAGTATAGCACTGTTTAAAATGCACACTGTAACGGTCCAAGGAGTTTAGGGCGT
This sequence comes from Humulus lupulus, assembly GCF_963169125.1. Lineage (NCBI taxonomy): Eukaryota > Viridiplantae > Streptophyta > Magnoliopsida > Rosales > Cannabaceae > Humulus > Humulus lupulus. Next base: position 112,951,095 of record NC_084797.1, read on the forward strand.
TACAATTATTATTTTGGGCAGTTTGGTCATTTTCAAAATCATTTGTAAGGATTAAAGATCCTTATTTGGTTTTAAACCCATTCAAGAAATTCATACGCAAAAATTCGAGACTAAACCCTAAGTCTCGCAGAGACCAATCCTATGGTCTCGATACCTAGGCTCGGGTATCGTAATAGTATTTCCCATAATCTGCTAAAAATCTTATTCTTTAAGGTTTTAATCTCTAAAAACCGTTTTAAGAAAATAACCTAATTTTAACTTAATTAGGAAAACAGTTAATAATTGTTTATCTTGACTAGTTAATTCTTCGAAGTCAATTAATCAAGTTTACTTACTAAAAATAATTTACTTAATTATTTTCTCAAAATATAGGGTTTTAAACCTCTTTTAATTTATTAAATTTATTAATAAATTAAATCTTTTATTTTTAGAAAGAATAAAGATAATTCTCACTAGGGTGTTCGTGGTGCGGTTGGTGCGATTTTCCTCTAATTTTTTGGACCGCACCGCATATACGGTTTGAACAATTTTCCAAACCGCAGCCCACACTGCATAGACCTCAAATCGCATAAACCGCACCACAAAAATGCGATGTGGTGTGGTGCGGTTTTGGAGGTTTATACCTATCGCCAAATAATTTAACACTTAAATATTATAATTAAGAAAGATTCATAATAAATCTTATAACCATAGAGTGTTTAACAAAATAATTAAATGTACAACAAGTTAATAAACTTTAAGCAAAACAATAAAAATATAACAAACTAATATCAAATAAAAAATGTAATATAAAAGTAAATATTATTTTAATTAAGGAGGAATATATTTAGATTGAAGTAGAATATGTGTTGGCATCCTATGAAACATTATATTTCTTTCTAGATATTGTGTATATTATATTATACTATATAAATATTTATGCATTAACTTTAAATGTAGAAAAATTGAAAAAAAAAAATATATAAAAAAAGTTAATATATATAATGATGTGGTGCGGTGTGGTTTGAACCGCATTTATAAAATTTAAAACCGCAAACCGCACCGTGCGGTTTGGCAAAAATACAAATCGCAACTGCACCGCGAAGGGTTCTAAACCACAAATTGCGGTGCGATGTGGGTAGTTTTATGAACACCCCTAATTCTCACTAAGTGTGAAAACCTCAATTTTCATATTTTTAACTACATACTTGGTCAGTTCATAACTTAAAATTTACTTACCTAATTGTTACCATAATTTCCCAATTCAATCTTTGGTATGCCATTTAGGTCTCTGTAAAATTTTAGGTCAAAAGGAGCTTTTTTTATTGGTGAAAACATTTTTTAAACATTGAGATAAAATAGACCTTATTTTCAAGTCTTTATTTTTTTTAAAATTTGGCATTGAATAACTCTCAAACCGTTCAGTATTTTCTTACCAACTTTTATAGAGATATACTAGGGTATGCCAAGAACATCACCACAAAGTTTTAGGAAATACTGGGTTCATTTGCTCTATACAATGGTTGTAAAAACTTGGTCCCAAAATTAAGAATACGAAAAAAAAAATATTTTTTTACCTAAACTTTGAAATAGCACAACTCACTCATTTCTAAACGTTTTTTAGTGTTTCAAAAGCTCAAATTCATGTAATCCATCTAAAAAAAATCACTGTATAATTTATTTTTACAAAATAAGTATATAGTGGAAGCTTTACCCCTTAGAAATCACGGCTCAAAACTTGTATTTTTATTTTAGGGTTTTCAACAAAACCCTTAGGGATTTTGGGTCCCTATTTTCATAAATCAACATACAAGCATCATAAAAATTATCAAGAAACTACCATAGCCTTATTACATCACCAATAAGAAACTGTAAGCATTAAATACACAAAATAATGCTTAAAAATAAAACTATACAAAAACAACCATAAAAAGTAAACTTTTTACCTCTTGTTGTTCTTAATTGGGTTTTTGATGTTTCTACTAGCTTTATCACCTTCAAAAACTCTTTCAAAACCTTAAACCAACTACCCCAACAATATATATAGTTATTTATTGAAATATCTATGGTTAAAAACTATACAAAAGTCAAATTTTGAAACTTTTACCTTAGGTAAACTCTTCTAAGATCAAGGCTTATGCTTCCAAGGTTTCTTAGGGTTTTTGGTAGTTGAAAATGATGAGAAAACTTTAGAGAATTTTTTTGAACAAGATGAGAGTGAGAGGAGAGAAGGGAGGTCAGTTTTGGGGAGGTTGGAAGAGCTTAGATAACTCTAAAAAATATCTAAAACACCTGAGTGTTTTTACTTTATGTCACTTTGTATCATTAACATTACTTTGACGTGATTAAAGTTAAAATCACTTTTCTATAACATTTTTCACTCTTATAAAGTTTTTTTAAAAAAACTTAACACATAATAATTAAATTAAATGTCTCTCACATTTAATTTAATTAATCACACAATACAATTTAACCTAAGGTCCATTTATGGAATAAAATTCCATAATTTGGCAAAAATTAAGCATTTAACACAAAATGCCCTAAAATTTCCATTTCCTCTTAGGTTTATTATTTTTGAACAAACTTAAATTTTTACGAATGTATTTTACACTCAAAATATTTTTGCCATAGTTTTTCATTTTATTTAATGAGACTTTTACCCGATTAGGGTTTTTGTATCGGTCCAAGATCGAAAGTCTTATCTTGACCTTTAATCACACAATTCATAATTTGGCTAGCAATAACTCATGGAAATAAATTCCAACAACTTTAATATTATTTAAAATAATATTCTTAACTCGGGTAAAGTAATCTCGGCCTAAGTTGTTTAAAGGTACCCGAAACGCAGGACGTTACAATACCTTTAATTTATAGAGGTTTCTTCCTCGAAACTTAAAACAAGTGAGGATACAAATCCCTCATATTGTCTTCTGTTTCCCAGGTTGCCTCTTCTATGTCGTGGTTACACCACTGCACCATTACCAGCGGCACGATCACCGGCTTCTCCTCATAGATGAGTTGAGGATCAACGCTCAACTTCTCATAGCCGAGTACATGCGAGGGATCGTGCACGTATTTTCTCAACATGGATACATGAAACACGTCATGCACCTTAGACAAGGCGAGTGGAAGAGCTAAATGATAAGGTAGTTCCCCAATCATCTCTATGATTTCAAAAGGTCCAATGAACCTTGGGCTAAGCTTTCCTTTCATCCTGAAACGCATAGCCCCTCGCAGTGGAGCTACCTTTAGCAGCACATTATCGGCAACCTAAAACACCAGGGGTCTCCTACGTCGGTCAGCATATTTTTGCTGTCGATCGACTGAAGTTTGCAAGTGTTACCTTATCTGCCGGATGTCCTCGGTAACTTGATCAACCTCATCCAATCTGAGAAACTTTCTTTTATCGACCTCGTGCCAATGAATCGGTGATCAACATTTCCTTCCATACAAAGCCTCATATGGAGCCCTCTTGACGGAATCATGATAGTTATTATTGTAAGCAAACTCTATCAGTGGAAGCTTCTCATTTCATGACCCTTGAAAGTTGAGCATGCAGGCCCTCATCATATCTTCCAGGTTCTGAATAGATTGTTCACTTTGACCGTCTGTTTGCGGGTGGAAAGAGGTGCTGAACTTTAGTTTAGTGCTCAACCTCGTTTGGATTCTATCACAGAATGCCGAGGTGAAACGTCCTTTGCGATTAGATACTATGGAGTTGGGTACACCATGCAGTCTCACTATTTATTCAATGTAAATAATTGCCAACTTATGTGCCCTATAAGTTACCTTGATCGGCAAGAAATGGGCAGAATTAGTCAGCCTATCTAGGACAACCCAAATCGCATCATGCCCCTCGAGAGTGGTTGGTATATCTATGACAAAGTTCATAGTGACCATCTCCCACTTCCATTCCAGAATTTTTAGGGACTGCAACAATTTGGCTGGCCGTTGATGCTCGGCCTTTATCTGCTGACAAGTCAAGTAGTGTACCACATATTCTGCTGTCTCCTTTTTCATCCCAGGCCACCCAAAATATTTCTTCCTGTCTTGGTACATTTTTGTGGTGCCCGGATGCATGGCATAAGGAGCATTCTTTCCCTAAAAAATATTTGCTTCTTGATTTCGTCATCCTCCAGAACACATATTCTGCCATTGAACCCCAGTACTCCATCATCAGAGATATGGAATCCTGGTCGCTTCTCCTTCCTCACTTCACACATCAGTCTTTGTATCCAAGGATCGACTAACTGCCCCCCTTTTATAGCTTCCATAATTGTAGGCTCGATAGAGAGGTTAGCCAATTAACCAACTACTAACTCTAAATCCAAGGTAGCAAGGTTAGCACGTAACTGCTGCGGAACCTCTTTCACTGTCATCACATAAGCCCTTGGCTATTGACTCAATGCATCCGCCACCTTGTTTTCTTTTCCCGGGTGGTATAGAATGTCGCAGTCATAGTCGTTGAACAACTCCAGCCATCGGCGCTGTCTCATATTCAATTCCTTCTGAGTGAAGAAATACTTCAGGCTTTTGTGATCAATGTGATGTTGCAGTGTATCCTGTATAGGTAGTGCCTCTAAATTTTTAGTGCGAAAACCACTGCTGCCAGCACCAGGTCATGAGTGGGATAGTTCTTCTCATAATTCTTTAGCTGTCAAGAAGCATAAGCAATTACTTTTCCGTGTTGCATCAGCACTGCTCCCAACCCTTGGCCTGAGGCATCGCTAGAAATCGTATATCCCTCTGTGGGGCTAAGGATTGTCAGCACTGGGGCATACATTAATCTCGTTTTCAGCTCTTGAAAACTCTTCTCGCACTTGTCAGTCCATTCATACTTGATGTTTTTGCGGGTGAGGGCAGTCATCGGTGCGACTATTTTGGAAAATCCTTCCACAAATTGCTAGTAAGGTCCCGCTAACCCAAGAAAACTTCTAACCTCATGAGAATTTTTTTGGAGGTTTCCACTGCTAAACAACTTCTGTCTTGGCGGGATCTACTGAAATTTTCTCTCTCGACACCATGTGCTTGAGAAAACTAACTTTCTCTAGACAAAATTCGCACTTCAAAAACTTTGCTTAAAGCTTTTCATCTTGCAAACGTTGGAGGACCATTTCCAGACGTGTTACATGCTCTTCTTGGCCTTTTGAGTACATTAGAATATCGTCAATGAACACGACAACAAACTCATCCAAATACTTATGAAATACGCAATTCATGAGATCCATGAATGTTGCAGGTGCATTGGTTAGTCCAAAGGACATCACTAAAAAATCATAGTGACTGTAGTGCGCTCTGAAGGTCGTCTTTGGTATATCCGTCTCCTTAACCTTGAGCTGATGGTAGCCCGATCATAGGTTTATTTTGGAGAATACTGACGCTCCTTGCAGCTGATTGAAAAGATCATCAATCCTGGGCAATGGATATTGGTTCTTAATCATCACTTTGTTCAGCTCCCAATAGTCAATGCACATTCTCATCGAGCTGTCTTTCTTCTTCACGAATAAGATCGGGGCTCCCCACGGAGAATGGCTTGGCCTTATGAACTTCTTGTCGAGTAACTCTTGCGCGAATGCAACTCCTTGAGTTCGGCTGGTGCCATCCTATAAGGAGTCTTTGAGATCGGCGCAGTTCCCGGAATTTACTCTATCTCAAACATGATCTCTAAGTCTGGTGTAATACCTGGGAGATATTCGGGAAATACGTCGGGAAACTTGCACACAACCGGTACATCAGAAGGTTGTTGACTCATCTCTTTATCCTTATCCACTATGCTTTCCAAAAAACCGATGCATCCCTCACTCAACATTTTTCTCGCCTTCATCGCAAAAATTATGTGGCACTTCTTTTCTCTTGACGCGAATGGTTATTGTCCCGTTGGGGTGAAGACCACTTTTCTGTGCTTGCAATTGATAACGACTCCATATATGGTTAACCAATCCATCCCAAATATGACATCATATTCATGTAGGTCCAAGACTAACAGATCCACCGTCGGCTCATGACCTTTAACCCAAACTGGTACGGCTCTAACCCATGTCCACACCAGCAGATCCTCTCCCGAAGGCAAGGATACCCCACAAATAATAGACATAGGCTCAGGCATTCTATTTAATTTTTCCACAAAGGATGCATATACAAAAGAATGCGATGCACCAGTATCCATTAATGCATATGCTGAGGTTTGGGTGATAGAAATATGACTTGACACCATATCAGATGGTCCAGCTCCTTTGTCGATTTGTGTAAGCTCATAAAATCAAGGTGGATGTGTTAGTCAGAATCCCGTGATCCGCAGAGGGAAAGACTAGGTAAAAAGCTCTGCAATCCCACATCGCCTGGGGAAGGTCAAGTGTGGTGATTCTAAGACTGTGTAGGTATGGGACTACACAGTTGAAGAGGGCTTAAATGTATTGATGGGTACTACCTATAACAATAAGATGCATCTTCTTTTCGGTAGCCCATCACTTGAGAACTCCAAAGTTAAGCGTGCTTGACCTAGAGAAATCTTATGATGGGTGACCTCGTGGGAAGTTTTCCCAGGAAGCGTGTGAGTGAGGACAAAGCACGCTTGAAAGACTCGTGTTGGTTTGTAAGGTCAGTCATCATTCTAGGAAGCAACCATAGTGATGTGAGGCGTTACAAATGGTATCAGAGCCCTGACCTAGCCGGAAGTGTGGCCGACGGGGACGTCGGGCTCGTAAGGGGGGTGATTGTGATAGTCAGAATCTCGGGATCTGCAAAGGGAAAGACCGGGTAAAAAGCTGTACAATCCCACATCACCTGGGGAAGGTTAAGTGTGGTGATTCTAAGACTATGTAGGTATGGGACTACACAGTTGAAGTTGTCTTAAATGGATTGATGGGTACTACCTATAACAATAAGATGCATCTTCTTTTAGGTAGCCCATCACTTGAGAACTCCAAAGTTAAGCATGCTTGACCTGGAGCAATCTTATGATGGGTGACCTCCTGGGAAGTTTTCCCAGGAAGCATGCGAGTGAGGAAAAAGCATGCTGGAAAAACTCGTGTTGGTTTGTAGGGTCAATCATCATTCCAGGAAGCAACCATAGTGATGTGGGGCGTTACAGTGGAGCTCTAATTTGTTTCTGCTGGTCATTTTTGTTACCCTTGGATGGAATTCGACACAACTTTAGCAAAGTGCCCCGACTTTCCACAGTTATAACATACCCCACACTCGCCCCGATGGCATCGATTACACTTGTTGCACAATGGCCATTGTTCAAACTCACGTCTCGGTTGTTTGTTGGGACTAGCCATTGCGTGATTGGGAGGTCCCCCTTTTCTTTTGTTATTTCCCCCAGCATTCGTCCTTGAGCCTCTTGGATTGTTTTTCCTCATTGAGTTCTGGCCGAAGCTCGGGTTGAACTTTCCTCTTGGCCCATTCTGATTGCTCTGAAACTATTTGGGGTTGTTGGGAGTGTACCTTCTGTCTTCGTTCTTCTGTTGTTCTGGCTTGTTCGACATGTCCCAAAACTCTTGGCGAAGAGCCTGTTCCATAACTTTGGTATATGATTCTAGGCCAATCCAACTAGTGTCTACACACTTGGCAATGTCTTAGCACAAGCCCTTCATGAAACTCCAGATCTTATTATCTTCAGTGTTTACTTGGTTCTTTGCGAACCTAGCAATTGTTCGAATTTTTGAACGTAGTCCTGCATGCTGATGTTCCCTGCTTCAGATTTGTGAACTCATTCACTTTGTGCTCGATCACTGCCTTATTGAAGTACTTGGCATTGAACAAGGCAAATAACTCTAACCATTCCATCTTGACAACAATATGCTCTTTCTTGGCTGCGTCCTACCAGATGCAAGCATCTTTTCTCAGCATATAGGTCTCACAAACTACCTTCTTTCTCTTTGTAGTTCCAATGAAGTCAAAGATCCTTTCCAAGATACTGGTCCATTCCTATACCATTAATGGGTTAGTGGTCCCCTTGAATGTAGGTGGATTCTGGTTGCCAAACCTTTTCGAGATACGTTTTGCTCGAGTAGGTCTTGGTACTTCTTTTGGCAGCACAGATTGCTCAATGACAACCTGTGGGCCATCGTTCTGTTCTTCATTGTTTTCAGGTGGCATTTCATTGTTTGCAGGTGGTACTTCATTGTTTGAGCGTTATTGGGTGGCATGGGGAGTCGTCCCAAAAGGGTATTAAACCTTTCAACTTGGAGGGCATCAGAGTCCTCCTGTCTCTTTTGCCCTTTTTCCATTTGGCTCCCTGCGTCTCTACTAGCCTTGCAGATTACTCATCTGGTCGGCTCTCTTGCGAACTATAGCAACTTGGGTTGGAGCTCTAGTGGTAGGCGTGTTCTGAGCTCTAGCAGTAGGCTCGGCCTGGCCTTGGCTAGCAACACCCCTTCCTCTCAGAGCTCTTATCCTTGCCATTTGTTTGATTTAAAAATAAAAAATCTCTTAAGCACATAGAGGCGAGAAGTTAATACCAAGATAGATAGTTACTTAACATTCAGGGATATAACCTAGCAATACAAAATGATCATGACAGATCATGCCATAAAGTTTTAGTTAGCAGAATGATAAATACACATGAGAACCCTAGCTACACATCAGGTTTCTACGTCCACCTGCTACAACTATACAAAAGTCCTACAACCTAGTAGACTTGCAAGGTCTTTACAAAAAGTATCAACAAGACTCTCACATCATAACCTAATCAATGTTATCCATTAGCATATCCAACTCTATGTTAGTATCCTCGTCAGTCTACTCGTGATCCTCCTTGGGCTCTACAGCCCTCCCTCGAGGTATGATATCAACCACGGAGATAGGCCAATCCATGGCCCAAATGCTAGCTTGAGCTACATACAGAAGTCATCCCACGTGTCGCGAACCAGCCGCAAAAGTCTGTGATGAAACAATATTTGCGTCGAGCCTCTCAGACAAGTGCTGGCATATTGCACTCTCAATCGCTCGGGTGTATTGGCCCTATTAAGGACTTCTATCATGTAATGAGTCCATTTCCAAATGGCATGTTGATGTGGTTGATCGTACTCAAAGCGTCGAGGATTCTCATTGTGAAATAATCTATAATAGTTAATCACGGGGGTAGGGATCACAGGTAGGTTTCTTATCACAAGGTCACCTATCTCAAGTATATCGACTGTAACGACCCGAATTTGCTAATCGGGCTTGGGGCCTTGATTAGTGTGCCTGGAGGGCAATAAATGATTTCATATGTGGATTTATGTGAATATATGATTATGATGCATGTTTAGTTGAGTTAAATGTGCATGTGGACCCCGTCTGGATATTAGGGGTATAAATGTGATAAATGTTATATATATGTGATATGTCTGTGCAACACGATCCGAGACAGTCCTGGGGAGCGGTTAGCCAGAGAGTCACAACGGGGTTGAGATTCGGACTCGGGGTGAGTCGAGGGGTAATTTGGGTACTAGGTGTGTTATGGGATTATCGGGACATGAAAATAAATATTTGGAGATATATTTGAGTATAGAATGTCTAGGCGGGAATATTGGGGAAATTTACCATTTTGCCCTCGGGGACGTTTTGGTACCCCGAGCCTTGAGGTAACCCTTTAGACTTAAGTTAAGTAAAACAAAAAGGAGGAATTACTTAGAACCTTGGGGAACCGACATACACACTCTTTCATAATTGAGATAGCTTTTATCTTCTTCTCTTCTTTACTCTCTAAGGAAAATACAAAGGGAAACTTAAGGGAAATTAACTTAAAGCTAAGGGACTTCAGCTGGGGAAATTTAAGGGAACTTGAAGCTTGAAGATTGAAGCATAGGGGGGACTGGTTCAGAAGCTTAATTCAGCAAGAGGTAAGTTCTAACTATTAAGGTTTAGTCTTGAATTTCTGCTGGTTATGTGGATTGCATGTTAGTGAAGCTTGGTATACTTTTGGGTGCTTTAGCTGAGTTTTGGAGTAGGATTCAATGGGGTTTTAGTGCTGTTATTGAGCTGAAATGATTGTGCTGGTTACCTAGGATTGTTAGCTAAGCTTAGGATGAATTGGCTTGAGGAAAGGTGTAGAAAAATGGTGAGAAAATCTGGGTTCGGTGGTGAGGGCCGCGGCCCGTGTGCGCGCGCGGCCATGGGAGGCCGAGAAACTCATGCGCGCTACGACGCTTGGTGTGCGCGCCACGGCCCGTGTGGGGGTCAGTGTGGTGCTAGCCTCTATTTCGAGGCTAGCCGTGACGCTTGTGGGAGGGGTCGCGACTCTTAGTGCCAAATTGTGTTTTTAAGGGTATTTAGGCTTGGGAACTCAAGGGGTAAGGCTCGGGATGGATTTTATCACCCGGATTGATAGAATTCGAGGTCCCGGAGGTTAGGGTTATGGTTCGAAGTTATTTATTGGATTAGAATTTGATGGATGGACATTGTTAATGTGTTGTGACTAGGGTTTCAGCGAGGCTCACGTTAGGGGACTGTGCTTGGGGACATCGGTGCTCGGAGAGCTCGGGACTCAGGTAAGAAAACCCTTGTTCCCATAGAGCTTGTGTGCAGGGCTGAGCCCAATGTGTTTGAATGGAATTGGTATGCAGGGCTGAGCCCAATATGTTAGAATTGCGGGGCGTAGCCCTTTAACTGATTATGCTAGGAATTCTGTACTTGCTTGCTATGCTATATGTATTATGATGTGAATGATCGGCTAGAGCCGGGAACGGTGAAGGGCCGGGAACGGCGTTGGGCACGTTGAGTGCAAGGCTGAGAACGACAAGGGGCCGGGAGCAGCGTTGAGCACGTGGAGTGCGAGTTACCAGGGCGAGTCCCTAAAAGGATACTTGGGATATCCTCACGGTGTGGTCCATGAACCCAGGGCTTGGTAAATGCCTGGGACGGCTAGGCCGTATGTGTTTAGCCCGTTGGTGGCCTGTTTATATGCTTGATATATGTGTTGCATATGTTATCTGTTTGTGGGTTTTCTTGCTGGGCTTCGGCTCATAGATGCTCTGTGGTGCAGGTAAGGGTAAAGAAAAGGTCAACCAACCATGAGTACAGCAGGCGTGAGGTGGCGTGTACATGTTTGGCCAGCCTGGCTGCCACAGCCAGAGGATTTTGGGAGATGCTTGAAAATAAACCTAGATTTTGTCGTCTAGTCGACTTGGTTCAGTTCAAATGTTGTAAATATTTCTAAAACTGTATTTTGGGATCCCAAGTGTAAAACTTTTATAATTTTCTATGGAAATTACTATTTCTAAAGTTTTTCCCTTGTTTATGGCTTAATCACACTGTTTGGTCTAAACCCTCGATTAGCGAGTTGTAAGCACGTTTTAAAACTCACTTAGTAACGACTCTAAGGAAGTAGGGCGTTACATCGACCATAACAAAAAATTTATAGAATTGAGGTAAATAAAAGAAAGAAAATGAAACATATATGAAAAGACAGTACTTACAGTAAGTGCCAATCTATCTTTGCAAAATATACATGTGGGTTGTCTACAGAACCAGCTCAACTCGAGCTCTGATACCAACTGTAACGTCCCAGATTTTTAAGACTTGATAATGCGGAAATATAAACATTTTCATTTAACAAAATGTCTCAAAAACCCGTATAAAAATAACTTTTTAAAGTCGTATGGCCATACTTAATATTTAATACAAACATAGTTTATGAAAGTAAACTGAGCCTTGTTTACAAAAATAAAACAACATTTCCAAAACAAACAACTTCCCAAAACGTCGGTCCACATGTACATCCACAAAGTAGATTCTAGCGTCCACTGCTCTACTTTGCCCTTGTTCTTACCTACAACAGGAAAAAACTAGGTAAGCGAGCAGTTGCCCCTAGGGTGTTCAACTTCACTCAAACTTGGAAACCCTTAGTATCTCTAGGCACTCTCACTGAATGGCCAATATTCACGGCTGCTATCTAGGAATAACTTATCAGAGCACTTACTCGAGTTCTAACCACAATGATTAAGTAAGCATGAAGGCCCCTAGGTCTCATTCATTTTGGTGCCCCTAGGTTTAAACCAGCAATTCTCACATCTTGGCCACTCGTCGCGGTAGTGAACCAGACATAATAAAATCAAACAAGTAGTGTGACGGTGAGGGCCCCTAGGTCCCATTCATTTTGGTGCCCCTAGGTTTAAACCATCAATCCTCACCTCTTGGCCACTCGTCGTGGTAGTGAACTTGACATAATAAAATCAAACAAGTAGTGTGACGGGGATCAGCCATCTAGAATATGACGGATATCTACCGTTCATATTTTCTAAATCAACACCTACTATGTTGACGTCTCTATGTAAACTTTCTACGACAATGTATACATGTTCATGTGTTTCTATACTAACATACATTACACCAGTCGTTTCATGTTGTATCCAAACAATAGAAGTTGACTTACCTGGACTCCTTAGCTCTTAGTAGGATTTCACCCTTTAACGTACAGTCCATTTATGCTAGCCAATACTGTCATTATCCATGTAGTATAATCAGATTAATTGTGGCACTCATAATTCATTATTATAATTATTTTGGACAGTTTGGTCATTTTTAAAATCATTTGTAAGGATTAAAGATCCTTATTTGGTTTTAAACCCATACAAGAAATTCATACGCAAATATTTGAGACTAAACCCTAAGTCTCGCAGAGACCAATCCTATGGTCTCGATACCTAGGCTCGGGTATCACAATAATATTTCCCATAATCTGCTAAAAATCTTATTCAAGGTTTTAATCTCTAAAAAACGTTTTAAGAAAATAACCTAATATTAACTTAATTAGGAAAACCGTTAATAATTGCTTAACTTGACTAGTTAATTCTTCAAAGTCAATTAATCAAGTTTACTTACTAAAAATAATTTACTAAATTATTTTCTCAAAATATAGTGTTTTAAACCTCTTTTAATTTATTAATAAATTAAATCTTTTATTTTTAGAAAGAATAAAAATAATTCTCACTAAGTGTGAAAACCTCATTTTCACATTTTTAACTACATATTTTGTCAGTTCATAACTTGAAATTTACTTATCCAATTGTTACCAAAAATTTGCCAATTCAATATTTGGTATGCCATTTAGGTCTCTGTAAAATGTTAGCTCAAAAGGAGCATTTTTGATTGGTTAAAACATTTTTCAAACATTGAGGTAAAAATGACCTTAATTTTAAGTCTTTAATTTTTCCAAAATCCGGCACTTAATAACTCTCAAACTGTTTAGTATTTTCTTACCAAATTTTATAGAGGTATACTAGAGTATGCCAAGAACATCACCACAAAATTTTAGGAAATACTGGGTTCATTTTCTCTATACAGTGGTTGTCTAAACTTGGTCCCGAAATCAAGAATACGAAAAAACATAGTTTTTTACCTAAACATTGAAATAGCACAACTCACTCATTTCTAAACATTTTTTAGTGTTTCAATAGCTCAAATTCATGTACTCCATCTCAAAAACATCATAGTACAATTTATTTTTACAAAATCAGTATATAGTGGAAGCTTGACCCCTTGGAAATCACGGCTCAAAACTTGTATTTTAGTTTTAGGGTTTTCAACAAAACCCTTAGGGATTTTGGGTCCCTATTTTCAAAAATCAACATACAAGCATCATAAAAATTATCAAGAAACTACCATAGCCTTATTACATCACCAATAAGTAAATTTAAGCATTAAATACACAAAAATAATGCTTAAAAATAAAACTATACAAAAACAACCATAAAAAGGAAACTTTTTACCTCTTGTTGTTCTTGCTTGGGTTTTTGATGTTTTTACTAGCTTTATCTCCTTCAAAAACTCTTTCAAAACCTTAAACCAACTCCTCCAACAACATATATAGTTAGTTATTGAAAGGTCTATTGTTAAAAACTATACAAAAGTCAATTTTTTGAAACTTTTACCTTAGGAAAACTCTTCAATGATCAAGCCTTAAGCTTCCAAGGTTTCTTAGGGTTTTTGGTAGTTGAAAATGATGAGAAAACTTGAGAGAATTTTTTTGAACAAGATGAGAGTGAGAGGAGAGAAGGGAGGTCGGTGTTGGGGAGGTTGAAGGAGCTTAGAGAACTCCAAAAATATCTAAAACACTTGAGTGTTTTTACTTTATGTCACATTGTGTCATTAACATTACTTTGATGTGATTAAAGCTAAAAACACTTTTCTATAACCTTTTTCACTCTTATAAAGTTTTTTAAAAAATTAACACATAATAATTAAATTAAATGTCTGTCACATTTAATTTAATTAATCACACAATATAATTTAACCTAAGGTCCATTTATGGAATAAAATTCCACAATTCGACAAAAATTAAGCATTTAAGACAAAATACCATAAAATTTCCATTTCCTCTTAGGTTTATTATTTTTGACCAAACTTAAATTTTTATGAATGTATTTTATTCCCCAAATATTTTTTACATAGTTTTTCATTTTATTTTCCAAGATTTTTACACGATTAGGGTTTTTGTGTCGGTCCAAGACAGAAAGTATTATCTTGACTTTTAATCACACAATTCATAATTTGGCTAGCAATAACTCATGGAAATAAATTCCAAAAACTATAATATTATTAAAATAATATTCTTAAATCAGGTAAAATAATCCCGACCCGAGTTGTTTAAAGGCACCCGAAATGTAGGGCATTACAATTCCTTCCTCCCCACGGCAGGCGAAGTGGTCCAAGGCTCAGACCAATCAGGGCCGACACCTCGAGCCCGGCTCTTGGTATACCCGGAGAGGTATGGGGGGGCCCTGCTGGTGCAATATCAGAGGATGCTCCAGCATTTTGAGGTAAGAATGGAGGAAGGCAATAAGCTTATCCACGAAACTGGGAAGTCCCTTCGCTAATTGAAGGCACCTAGAGAAAGACCCTTCGTACCTCCGATAGGTTGGGCTGAGCTGGAGACTCTGTTCTCCACCAAGTTAGGGGAAGTTGTCACCACTCTTGCTGCCGACCTCCTCCAGGGGGTTAGCTCCACTATGTTCGAGCTGACTGCCCGTAGCTTCGCCTAACTGGACGACGCTAACGAGGCCTCCCTCGTGACCTCTTGTAGGTATGCCATTGTTCGGGTAAGTCATCAATTCTCTATGTTTTATTTTATTCCCACAATACTTGAGCTAATTTTCTCCTTTTCTATAGTCTTCCTTTGTAACGTCTTGGATAGCCAAGACCGTTACACTGTGTGTTTATAAAAGTGCTAGACTTGCTAATCAAGTCATTTAACTAAGAACGTGTTACTGAAACTATAATGGAACTAGGGTTAAAATGTTTTGGTCTTAAAAGTCACATTTCTTATAAAGAAACATTTCCTGTTTACACGGGATCCCAAAAATATTAAGATTAAAACCATTTACAAAAGATTCAAGAATTAAATACAGTATTAGCCATATTAAGGCAAAACAGATAATTAGGCAATCTCTGTCCTGATCCACTCCTCGGCCATGGCGACCGAACAGCTGGCTATGTACATTCAGCCCCGCAGCTCTCCATCTCAGGACTGGTCTAACTTGCCTTTGCCTTTACCTGCACCACGTAGCACCCGTGAGCCAAGGCCCAGCAAGAAAACACAATAATAGAGCATATGCAATCAACAAACAATTCAATATCACATATTCCATAAACATGTTCTCAACCATTTAAACATTCAGAATAACCAAGCATTTGGCATACCAAACATATCGACTCATATCATACATCAATTCACTAATGATAACTAGGGTTAGTGCCCTCAGGCCGCACCCTCCGTTATCCCACTGACTCCGGCCCGCTTAAACCGAGCTTAGTGAATATTAAGCTGTCCTCGGCTACCAGTGGCCAAGCCGCGCCCTGTGCGCAAATATTATGTACGACACCCTTAGACTGCTATCACATGTCCCATGGAATAATACCATCATTGAAATTATACATATATCAGGAGCTCTTAGTCCCATCACAAACATATAACCGGGTGCAGTTTTCTTACCTTTGAATTTACTAGCTTTGTTCAATGAAATCCTCAAGCACGATCCTTCCCGAGCACTAGCGAGAACCTAGCCACAAGCACAGAACAAAGTCATTACCAACCCTCAAGTCCATAACCTAGCCTCGGAACCTATCCCGAGCCCTCGGGAAGTCCTAGTTCCACCAAACAAGGTGGTGGAATCGAACCCCGAACCCTTGGTCAAAAACCCTTGAAAATAACCCTAAAATCCCTTTTTGAACACAGGGTAGCACTACAACGCTCATTGGAGGGCGCTACAGCGCTACAAACAGAACCAAAATGCCCTCAGCAAACTTGGCCTAGCGCTACAGCGCCCAAAGGCTAGCGCTGTAGCGCTAGTCACAGATTGCCAAACTGCTCAATTTCTTCCTGCGATTTCTCCCGAGCCAAACTTAACCAAAACTTCCCCAAACTTTCACCAAACTCAAAATCAAGCTCACTAACATGTCTAACTCATCCTAAGCATCATAACCATACAAAATCTAACCACATGCACCCCTAATCCCAAAATTCACCATAGCTGCTCCTGGACATCAATACTCAGCAAAACACAATCAAAACTTCAAAGTTTAAAGCTTAGAATTTTATACCTTTGATGGAAATCTGATTTCAAGTTAGCCTCTAGACCTCCTTAGCTTGCTCTTCCTCAACTCCTTGGCTTGAATTCCCCTAAAGTTCCCATTAACTTAGCTTAGACCCCATAGCTTAAACAAGCCAAACCAGAAACTGAAAACTCCAAAGTCTTACCTTAAGTATTGGTGTGTTCCTGCTAATCCCTTGCCAACCCTTCAAGCTTAGCTCAGAATTCTTGTTGCTCAGCCTAAACTAGCTCCCCCTCTGAGTGTTGCTCCAAGAAAAACACAAGAAAATGGTGAAGGAGATCACCAACCGACCCTTAGAAAAACAACTCTGTTTTCTTCCCTTTCTTTTTCTTTCTTTTCCTTCTTCTCTTTATTTCCCTAGACTTCTATATTATTCTACCATTTCCACTAGGTATAAATCCTCAACATACTTATCTCTTGCAAGCCAAATGACCATAATGCCCTCCCTTTTAATTTTAAACCTTTAAGTGCATCTAGGGCATTTTGGTCATTTCACCCCAACTCCCGCTTATTCCTCGAATGTCTCTAGTATTCACCACTTAATTCCCGACACCTAACTAATTTCCAATTATATTCCTCTATACCAAATAATTGCCAATATGTTACCTACATTTCCAAAAATACCCCCTGGCTCGCCCCGAGCCGGGTATAAATCCCCACCGTGACTTTTTCGCTAACTCGCTCACTAGGATCGTCTTGACTCACAGATTACAGATATATCCACATAATAATGTGGTCTCAACAGTTATCACATATATATACAGTTATGCCCGCAACGGGCCAAAATTACGATTATGCCCTTCAAACCTATTCAGGGCCTACATGCATACTAATACACATAGTCATGCATCTCAAGTATTCAAATAGTCATATAACATGCTTTAAATCATTAAATCACATATATTCCAATTATGCCCTCCCGGCACACTAATCAAGGCCCTTAAGCCTCATTAGTAAATTTGGGTCGTTACAGCCTTGGCTTATTAGCGTTTGGGTGATATCATTATGGAGAAGTCTTACTACTTTAGCGGCCCCAAGAGTAGGTATTCGTCCTTAAGGAGAAGCTCTGAGGCCCTCAGGAAGAGCTTGCTCGCATTCAGGCTGCCTTGGAAGTCAAACAAAAGCATTATCGGGGAGCTTGCCCAAAAGGCCGCCCAGGAGGAGGCAAAGAAAGAAATGGTCAAGGTCGCTCAAGGGGTCGTTGAAAACTCCCAGCTTCAGGAGTAGCTTAGGGAAGTCACCAATCGGGTCGAGCTTGGCGAGAGCAAAGCCATCCAAGCCATGGAGATGAATAAGTCTTCTTAGCATCAGGTGGAAAAACTCTAGAAGAAGGTCGAGACCATCGCCGAGGATGCCTTTTACATGGTCTGGTTCCACAACCATGAGATGAGTTTGGACTTCATTGGAGAGCCTGAGAAGTACACACTCTTCTTCAAAGAATGCCTCTAGGTAACCTAAACTGCGGAGGCGGCCCAAGTATCCGAGGAAACTCAAGCTGTGAAGGCGGCCCAAGTAGCCGAGGTGACTCAAGTTGAGGAGGCAACTCAGGCTGTGACCCATCAGGTAAGGAGTGCCTCGAGGATAGACCCAATATTGACCTGGTGGAGGAGGTACCAGATGGCAGTTGAAACTCAAGCCCTCGATCATTTGCCGTAACTTATTTAGACCTGTGTGCCATAAACAATTAATTTGTCTACTTTTATTTTGTACAAACGATACAATGCGTTTTCTTTCAAATGGGTTTTATCCCCTTAACGCAATCGTAAATGATGAGGGTCCCTAGACGGTGACCTAGGTTTTGCACTCGAGCCTTGAAGACTCGAGTCTTTATCTACTTCTCTCAGTAGTTAGACTATTTTTATGCGTTTAGTGTTGCTCTGTAGGCTCGCGGTCCTCGAGAGTAACTTTAACTCTAGGTCAAGTGATCACTCAATGCGACCCTACGTCCCTGAGTTCCAATGACTTGGGACGAGGCCTGCCTGTGGTACTTAGAGCATAAGGATCTTCCTACCAGTGTTTATACGCTTATGCATCTAGTGTTTCATCTTAGGCTCGAGGTCATAAGAGTAACTTTGACGTGGCGTCAAGTGAGGGCACTCGAATCTCCTACACCTTACAGTTCCAATGACTCGGGCTTTAGGAGGTCTTATACTTTAGGGTTCTACCTTAGTGCTTGACACTTAAGACATTTAGTATTGCCTTCCAGGCTTAGTATCCTTGAAAGTAACCTTAATGCCATCTCGTGCCCCGAGTCTTAATGACTTGGCGCTTTAGGGGGTCGTTCACACTAAGCTATCTACCCCCGGGAACGTGGTCACCGTTGGGCCATTTTGGGATTCTTGATTTGCCCCCTAGTACACAGCTCAAGACTTAATCATTTGGAAGTCGTGAACTCATTATCACAGGCCTTGGAGGTTGAGTTTGCCGCTCTTTGACTAGGTATATCGTGGTACTCAATTTTAAGCACTCGAGGTCTGGCCCTGAGTTCCAATGACTCAGCCCTTTGTTTGCATCTCGAGATCATAGGACTGAGTCACTGCTCCTCAGGCATGGTGTCCTCGGGAGGTAACATCAGTCCATACTTGCGTTGCTTAGGTTTTATTTACTCTTAAGGTCAATATTGTGTAGAGCACTCTGCTTAAGTCTAAGGCGACTTATGCTCGTACTCAAGTGCGGATGACTCGGGATTCTGTTCACATCTCGAGGATTGGAATTTGTTCATTTCTCCTCAGGTGCGCGCTGTCCTCAGGAGAATGTGCCACATCCAATCTTGCGTTACTTGGATCTTTTTGGCCCCATATTCTACCAGGCCATTTAGCTATGGGATCCCGTGACAATAGAGGTGCTTCACTTGTCGACTAGCGAACCTCCCTGTGTCATGAACTTCTCGGCACTACATGCTCAAGGCATATGGAGGACTTGGGTAGAACTCCTTGGGCCCAGTGTCCATAGGAGGCATCCTAAGTTTGCTCCGGGACCAAGTACAGAGTACTCGGTCTTCCGTTCGCATCTCAAGATTAAGGGACTTTACCAGAGCTCCTCAGGCGCAATGTTCATGGGAGGTGATGCATACCCGTTCTTATGCTACTAAGATTCTTTGTCTAGTATCTAGATGCTAAGCCCTACTCCGCTTGGAACAAGCTTAGCCTCTTAGGCCAGACTCAACTAGTTTCCTAGGTTTTTCTATTCTCGGGGTAGTTACACTAGGCTTACTCCGCTTTTGATAAGATTAGTTTCCTAGGTCGTTCCCCGTGAGGCGTGATGCTGCCCTAACTCCATGCCCCTAAGTGATCAGAGACTAGTCTGCGTTCACTTGTCCAGGCTAGCGAGCAGGTGCTCTATACATAGCATTAATAGAATAAAGGAAACCAAAAAATATAAGCAAACAACAAATTTCTTCTTTACCATGTTTTATAAACACAGTTTCCATTAAATGTGCCCAGAGGCTATAAGGGAGATTATAAAAATTAATAAACTTCACTTCATATATTACTGGTAATACCGGCGAAGATGCTCGACTTTCCAGGCAAGAGGTATCAACTCCCCATTTAGTTGGGCAAATTTGTATGTCCCTGGACATACATCACTCTCGACTTGGTATGGGCCCTCCCATTTAGGTCCCAACACTCCTGCACTGGGGTCTCAGGTGGCTAAGAAGACTCTTTGCAACACCAGATCTCCAATCCCAAACTTTCTATCATTCACTTTAGAGTTGAAATACCTGGCCACCTTTTGCTGGTAGGATGCTACTCGAAGCTGAGAAGCTTCACGGAGCTCCTCCACTCGGTCCAGGGATTCTTAGAGTAAAGCCTGGTTTGTGGTTGGGTCACATGTGTACCATTAGCACATGGAGATTGCTGCCTAACTGGGAGCATGGCCTTATACCCATAAGCCATTGAGAATGGCGAGTGGCCAGTGGAGGTCCTGGCAGTGGTGCAGTAGTTCCACAATGCCCTAGGAAACTCCTCGAGCCAGGCGCTTTTCGCCTGCTCAAGCCTTTTATTTAAGGTGGCTTTGAGCATCTTGTTGATAGCTTCCAATTTCCCGTTTGCTTGTGAGTGGGCGACAGAAGAAAAGCTTTTCATGACTCTGTGTCACTGACAGAAATCAGTGAACACCTCATCGTCGAACTGCAGACCGTTGTCGGAGACTATCTTCCGAAGAAGCCCATAACGACAAATGATATTTTTGATGAAAAAATCTAATGCCTTCTTGGACATGATAGTAGCGAGTGGCTTAGCCTCGACCCACTTAATGAAGTGGTCGACCACCACTATCGCATACATCACACCTCCATTTCCTATGGGTAGTGACCCAATAAGATTGATCCCTCAGACCGCAAAGGGCCAAGGACTTGTCATATGAGTGAGCTCATTCAGAGGAACTCGAGGTATGTTGGAAAAGCATTGACACTTGTCACATTTCTTAACATAGTCCATTGCATCTCTGTTCATGGTAGGCCAGAAGTATCCCTGTCTCAAGGTCCTCGCAAAAACCTGCATGCAACTTTCAAATTATCGTGTTGGCTTCCTATTTGGACAAACACTGTAGTAGGGGTATTAATGTCCTTGCCTGCACAACTTGTTGTCAATAATAATGTACCGAGGCGCCTGGTAGAGTAGCTTCCAAGATAATTTCATGTCCTGCAGCAACTCCCCTGAGATGAGATATTTAATTATGGGTTCCATCCACCCATCCTGGGGCTGGAGCACCTCCACTTCCTCAGGCGCTGAGATGCTCAAAAAAGACAAGTATTCGATGAAGACTACATTGATTAGTTCAGCATCCTTGGTGGTTGTAAGCTTGGCCAGGGTGTCAGCGTTCAAGTTCTGTTCCCGTGGCACTTGTCGAATTGTGAATTTTCTGAAGCCATGTAGCATCTCTTGGGTCTTTGCTAGGTAAGCGGCCATTTTTGTTCCTCGGGCCTAGTACTCCCCGAGAATCTGATTAACCACCTGCTGCAAGTCATTGAAAATATTGAGGCCCTCAACTTTAATCTCAAGCGTAACGCAAAGCCCAGTAATCAGCGCCTCATACTTTGCCTCATTGTGGAGGCGTCGAACCCAAATCTTAGGGCGCTGTGGACCCTGTGCCCTTCAGGGGATACTAAAATGAGACCTGCCTCAGCCCTATTTTCATTCAACGACCCATCGACATACAACTTCCATGTGGGCCCATGTATCAGGGCCTCCATAGGGCCCTCATGATTTCCTGTGCACTCGGCGATGAAATTTTCCAGTGCTTGACCCTTTATGGTCATCCTTGGGAGTTAAGTGATGTCAGATTGACTAAGTTCAACAGCCCACTTCAGAAGTCTCCTGGATGACTCCGATTTATGGAGGACTTGCCAGAAAGGGTGGTTCGTGAGGACTTTGATGGGATGCGCCTAGAAGTATGGCCTTAGCTTCTGAGAAGCTACAATCAGGCAAAAGGTCAATTTCTCCATGATCGGGTACCTGGTCTCTGCTCCGAGGAGCCTTTTGCTCACATAGTACACAGGGCGCTAGACACGGCCCTCCTTGCGGACTAAGGCGGCACTGATGGCATTCTCAGAGATAGCCATGTAGAGTAAGAATGGTTCCTTGTCCACGGTCTTTGATATGATAGGAGGGTTTGCCATATGAGCCTTTAGTTGCTGGAATGCTTGCTCACATTCCTCCGTACATTTAAACCTCTGTCCTCCATAAACAAGGCGGGTGGAAGAGCTAAGCGATAAGGTAGTTCCCCAATCATCTCTATGATTTCAAAAGGTCCAATGAACCTTGGGCTAAGCTTTCCTTTCATCCTGAAATGCATAGCCCCTCGTAGTGGAGCTACCTTTAGCAGCACATTATCGGCAACCTAAAACACCAGGAGCTACCTTTAGCAGCACATTATCGACAACTTAAAGAACGAGATGCACTTATCCGTCGCCTTGGAAAGAAAATGACTTATAGTAGTTATCCTTATAGTGAGGCTTTGGACATCCTTATGCCTTCAGGGAGAAGACATGTCAATCAAGGCTTTAATCTTTTCAGGGTTTGCCTCTATTCCCCGAGCACTGACGATGATGCCCAGGAATTTTCTCGATGCAACGCCAAAAGTGCACTTTTGCGGATTTAGCTTCATTCTGAACTTATGAATCACTGAGAACACCTCCGCAAGGTCCCTCACGTGGTCAAGGGACGTTCGAGACTTCAGCAATATGTCATCCACATACACCTCCATATTCCATCTCAACTGCTCTTTGAACATTCAATTCATGAGCCTTTGGTAGGTGGCCCTAGCATTCTTTAGTCCGAAGGGCATCACCCTATAGCAGTAAACTCCCTTGTCCGTTCGGAAGTTGGTGTGCTCTTGGTCCGCGACATGCATGGAAATCTGGTTATACCCCAAGCATCCGGAGGTGGCATCAACCATCTAATCGATCTTCGGAAGTGGGAAGTAGTCTTTAGGGCAGGCCTTATTCAGGTCAGAGAAGTCTATACAGGTCCTCCAGGTTCCGTTTGGCTTAGCACGAGCACCAGATTGGATACCCACTTGGGATACGGTGCGCCCCAGATGAAACTGTTCGCAAGTAGTTTTCCACCTCTGCCTTTGGGCATCTGCTCTAGTCTAATCAAACGTCCTCCGCTTTTGTTGGATTGGAGTGATGTTTGGATCAACATTCAAGGCATGGAAAATGATATTTGGGTCAATGTTTGTCATGTCAGAGTGAAACCAGGTGAAGACATCCTGGTTTTTCTGGAGGAAGGCTAGGAGCAAGTTTCAGACATTCTCCTCTAGATTTTTCCCAACATTGGTTCTCCTATCAGAAGTGGCCATGTTGAGAGCCAACTCCTCGACTTTCTCCTATCAGGGTCCAGCTCATCTGCCTCTTCAGCCAACACTGTTAACACTTCCGCATTCTTAGGAAGAGACTGTTCGTGGTCCCTTGTCTCGACTACCATTACTGGTTGCCGGAGGGAGACATTATAGCATTGCCTTGCCTCCTTTTGGTCTCCTTGGATTGTACCAATTCTTGAATCTGTGGGGAATTTCATGCACAGATGCCGAATTGAGGTGACGCCCTCGAACTCCACCAAGGATGGATGCCCTAAAATGGCGTTATACGTAGAGGGACAATCAACCACCACAAAAGTGCAATATTTGAAGGCCTGGCGAGGTTTTTCCCTCAGTGTCACAGGTAACCTGATTTGGCCCATTGGTACGAGACCTTCTCCCGAGAATCCTTAAAGAGTCGAGGTGCATGGGGATAGGTTGCTTGTGTTCAACCTGATCTTCTAAAAAATGGACTTGAATAGGAGGTTCAATGAACTCCCATTGTCCACTAGGATCCTAGCCACCATCTTGTTGGATACCTGGCTCTCAATCACTAAAGGATCGTGGTTTGGAAAGTGAACTCTCTGAGCATCATCCTCTAAGAATGTGATGACTTGGTCAGTCATCTGTGACATTTGGGCTGACAACTGATCTAAGGCCAACACCTCATCATCGTGGTTTAAGGCCCGCGCATACCTATTCTGTGAGCCCTTAGAAGTGCCCCCCAAGTGGGGTCCTCCCGAGATAGTACCTAATTTTCCATTCACCAGAGGGGGCCTATTTGCTATCGGTTGTGGCGGAGCTATGAGCACTAGGCTCGGAGATAGGGGAGTAGCACGTTGCGCAGGTACTCCCGCTGTCAGGGTCGAAGCTTGGCGAGGCCTGCTCCAAGCATATTGGAGGAGGTGCCCCAACTTGATGAGGTTCTTAATCTCATTTTTGTGCTGGCGGCACTCTTGGTGTGGTGCCCTATATCATTGTGAAAACGACAAAACTTGTCGAGATCTCGCCTTTCCCTGTCCCTTCAGATGGGTTGTGGCTTTCGGTAATGAACATACTGTTCCATAGCCACAAAGATATTCTCATGGGAGTCCATCAAGTCAGTGTACTCGGAGTACTACGAGACATACTTCTCTCAGAGGTAGTTCCCTACTCAGCCAGCGTGGTCCCGTTTCCCTTGGGCTTTCTGGCCTTACCATTGTCCTCGCGTTTATTCCTGCTGGGGGTCCGATTGGGTGTGGCAGATTGGGATGGAGCAGGAACTCTGGCACTGAATGAAGGCTAAAAAGTAATGTACCCAAGTGGGCGCTGCTTCATATCCCACCTGAGCCGCACTAAAACCATTGGGTGGCATGGTACTAAATCCAACTGGAAAGATGCTCCGACTAGACTAGACTCCTCCAAACTCGGTTGGACAGGAGCGTAATGTGGATACTAGGTCCCCAAAATGACGGGGCCAGGCACTGTCGAAGCAAGAAAGGTGACAGACACCCCCAAATGTTCCAATCTGGCCATCCTCCCAATTGATATATTCTTGTGCTCGACGGATGAAGTCGTCGAGTTGTTGAAATCCTCTCTGGTAGAGGTCATCCAATAATGGGGACCCCACACAGATGCCAGCCTGCAAGGCCATCATTTGTTGGCCATTGTCAACCATCTTAGTCCTCCCAGCTTCCTATTTGCAGCGTTTGATATACGTCGTGAGGGTCTCGAAGGGTCTCTTCTTTATATTGGCCAAGGCATTGACCTTGAAGCTCACCTTCCGAGCTGCTATAAACTGTCTCTACAAGGAGGACGACAATTTTTGCCACGAATGAATGGATCCTGGCCTGTGTTTTTTTGAATGATTTGTTAGCTAGTCCTGTTAAATTTATTGGGAAAACATGACACTTGGAATCCTCAGAGACGTGATGTACCGACATTAGCCTGTTGAACTTTGAAAGGTGGTTGGTGGGATCCGTGCTGCCATCATAAGACATGATGGCAGACATCTTGAAGCTCCGGGACAAAGGGGCTTCCACTATGTGAGGAGCACATGGCTCCCCATCCTTGTCATTCAAGTTGGAGTCGTGGCCTTGTCGTCGGGCCATTCTAAGCATGATCCTCTTTAGGCTCTCCAACTCCGCACAGAGCGGGTCGCGGTCTTGGTTGATGCTTTGTGCCGAGTTGTCTCTCCTTCGGGAGTTGAGATTGTCCCTAAGGTCTGATGGACCTTTTTTTTGTGGGTTCACGCCCGTGGGTCTTATTCCATCGATGAGCATTAAGGTCATCCCGCAGGTAAGCCTGACCTCGGAACATGCCATTGTCCTCGTGACGAGCCACCTCCGTTTCCTCGTAGACTCAACATTATCATTGTTAACTGAGATGTTGATGCCGCACTCTTTGCCAACAAGGAAATTTTGCATGCTGGCCATTGTTCTTGTGGTGAAGATGAGATGCCTTGGGAACACCACCTCTAGGCCTCGCATGATCCATATTTACGCGCCTGGGCAGAACGCCCCGGGCTCCACGGGCACTGGCGGCCTGACGGTGTCCTCGAGTTCCTGGGCCTTCACCTATGCTAGGTGGCCATGAGACATGGTTATCTTTGTGGTTTCGACGAGCCTTCTTTGATTTGGGAGTAGGGTTATCATCAACCTTACCTTTGCCACGGTCATGTGGCATAGGTGGGGTTCCATCTCTAGCTGGGTGCATGGGAGTTTGCAGAAAGCCATGGGGACAAAGTTGAAGTTCAGTACAGCTTATCATCCTCAGACAGATGGGCAATCTGAGAGGACGATTCAGATTTTGGAGGACATGCTGAGAGCATGTGTACTGGATTTCGGTGGTTCTTGGAGTAAGTATCTGCCTTTGATAGAATTCTCCTACAACAACAGTTACCAATCTACCAATGGAGTAGCACCTTATGAGATGCTATATGGTAGGAAGTGCAGATCTCCCATCCATTGGGATGAGACAGGAGAAAGGAGATACTTAGGTCCTGATGCAGTTCAGAGGACCAGTGAGGCTATTGAGAATATTAGAGCTAGAATGCTTGCTTCTCAGAGTAGACAGAAGAGCTATGCAGATCCCAAGCGCAGGAACGTAGAGTTTCAGGTAGGAGACTATGTTTTCCTCAGAGTCTCACCATGGAAAGAGGTGAGAAGGTTTGGGAAGAAAGGCAAGCTGAGTCCTAGATTTGTAGGTCCATTTGAAATCCTGGAGAGGATTGGTCAGGTGGCTTACAGGTTGGCTTTGCCTCCGGCGTTGTCTGCCGTGCAGAATGTATTTCATATATCAGCTCTTCGGAGGTATGTATCTGATGTGGGCCATATTCTGAGTTATGAGGATCTGGAGCTTGAGCCAGATCTCTCCTTTGAGGAGCAGCCAGTTCAGATACTAGATAGAAAGGACAAGGTCCTCAGAAATAAGACGATACCTTTAGTTAAGGTATTGTGGAGGAACAGCAGGGTCGAGGAGGCGACCTGGGAGCTGGAGTCAGATATGCAGAGTCAGTATCCCGAGCTGTTCAGGTGATTTCGGGGATGAAATTTCAGTAAGGAGGGGATAGTTGTAATGCCCCGAATTCTCCGTTGTGTTTAACGGCGTGAACAGTAGGCCGGGAAGGCCATACTTGCTTAAATATGCTGTTAATTGATAAAATGCATGTATATGTTGATTATATTATGATATGATGTGAAATGCATGCATGTGAGTCCATATTTCTATCCACGGGGTGTGATGGTAATTTGGCCCGTTGAGGGTAAATTGATTATTTATTCGCATGTTGGTGATATAATTTGAGACCACATTATGATGTGGGTTTGTTCGAGCTATTTGGCATGAGACGATCAAGGAATGTTAAATATCGGTTTGGTCATAACGGGCTTAAGCTCGGGGCTCGGGGTGAGTCTCGGGGTGCTTTTAATGATTAGAGTGTTACCGGGCATTAAAGGGTAACGGGAGGTGAATTATTGGTGTTTGAGAATTTTGAGATTAGCGGGAATTGGGAAGCGTTAATTATGATTAACGGTGTAGGTGGAAAGTGTCAAAATTACCCTTGAAGTGGTTTTAGAAGTTTTATTAGACCTAGGGGTATAATGGTCATTTGGGATTTGGATATATATGGTTTAGATGGCTGTAAAAACATAACCAAAAACAGAGTTTACTTCTCCTCCTTCCCGTACCTTCACCTTCCTTCATCTTCCTTGTGAATTTTGTGATCTTGTTGAGGATTTGAGCTTAGGAGCTAAGCCTTGGTACTTTGGGGGAGTGTTCCACTGTGGAAGAGCACCATAACCTGAACTTGAGGTAAGATTTTAGCCATTAGTTTCCATGTATGCTCTGTTGTCGTTTTAGGATTTCAGCTCTTGATTTTGGTGTGGAAAGTTGGAATCAAGGGGAGTTCTTGTGGTGTTTTACTTGGGTTATGATGAGGGAGAGTTATGAGTGATGTTTGGTGGTTTAAATGGGTATTTGAAAGAGGTTTGGGTGGTGTTTAAATTGGGTTTGAAGGGTTGGTTCCAAGAGAAAACGCAAGGGAATAAAAACAGGGGTTTTGGCTAAACTGGAGCTTGCGCCGCGGCATGGCAGGGGTGAGCCGCGGCCCTTGGGGGCTGCTGGGTTTGGGCGCCTCTGTTTGAGGGGCGGGCCGCGGCATGGCCAAGGAGGGCCGCGGCCCTTAAGGCATTTTTGGCCAAAGTGAGCTTTTTGGCTTGGGGATTCAAACCTAAGGCCTCGGGATTGAACCTACTACCCGGTTGAGTAGTGTTTGAGGTCCCGGAGGTTAGGTTTTGGTTTGGGAACCTTTTATTATTCATTTTATTGATGGAATCCCATAATTTGTTTATGACCAGGTAACCGCTAAAGGACCAAAAAGTCGATCGTTCTCAGGGTTGTTCTTATATTATTTCTAGCTCGAAACAAAGGTAAGAAAACTGCACCCAAAGTGTGACATGCATGGATATTTGTGAGGCATGTTGATTGTATAAATATGGACATGGATTGAATACAGAATCGACAAAAGTGTTAGTATCAGCTGTGAGGCTGTGACTTATTTGTCAGGCTCGGCAGTGTTACTGGACATAGGTCAGGAAGCGCTGATTTATTTGTCAGAACGGCCTTAGCGTGAGTCACGCAAGCCAACAGAGATTAGATCTAATCGACTTTTAGCATTGAATGGCTCAAGGAGCATTAATGCCTGACCAACCCTGAGGGTCGATGAATAAATAGAGCTTGGAGGCTAGTGGCTTACCTAGCAGCCACTCTCCCGCTAGAAAACAGAGCTTGGAGGCTGGTGGCTTACCTAGCAGCCACTCTCTCGCTAGAAAAGAAAGCTTGGAGGCTAGT
This sequence comes from Humulus lupulus, assembly GCF_963169125.1. Classification (NCBI taxonomy): domain Eukaryota; kingdom Viridiplantae; phylum Streptophyta; class Magnoliopsida; order Rosales; family Cannabaceae; genus Humulus; species Humulus lupulus. The sequence continues at coordinate 112,979,739 of NC_084797.1, forward strand.
GGCTTACTCAACAGCCACTCTCCCGCTAAAATCATGTGTTATTCATTTTTTTGAAAGCTTTATGCTCAGTGTGATTATAATGCTAATCATTTGATAATGTTTATGAAAAGTATTATGTATTCTTGCTGGGCTTTGGCTCATGGGTGCTATGTGGTGCAGGTAAAGGGAAAGAAAATCTCACCTAGCCTTAAGTGGAGAGCTGATGTGGTGTTGTGTACATATGCGGCCGCTTGACCACCACGGCCAAGGAGTTCTCAGAGGAACTAGGGGGTTTACCCTATTTTTGCCGCTTAGGTCGGCGGGTTTGTAAATTTCGAACACTAGTGACCATTTTGTACTGAGAACCACTTGTAAATGTTTTGTTTAGCTCTGCAGAGCAGTTTTTAATAAAAATCTCCATTTCCTTTTTATTGGTTTTATGCCTTAACCCGTTAATTACACTTAGAGCACGTTTTTTACCAAAGGACTCAGGTAACGAGTCAAATTTCCGGTCCACTGTTCACCGTAACTGTTCTGGGGTAGCCAGGGCGTTACAAAAATGCCTGTGCTAAAACAAAGACTATGGCCCACGTGGATTCTACGGGGCCCATTGCAGAAAGTCACACATCAACTTTATGGGGAACATGCCTGAGGCTGTCAGGTTACGGCGCACGTCTGCCTGTGTTTGGTGGCATTGTGGGAAATGCTGATTGTCGAGTGTACGAACTCGAAACCACTAATCGAGGCTCACTAAAAGTCACCAGATGATCATCTGGTGGCCCACAATTGCAGTGAATAACATTTAGCAGTTATCCCGGGTCCGAGGACTAGAATCATAGACCTAGGGGACGAGTGAGTGAAGTGAGCTCCTCCGGACGTGGCCTCACCTGGAGAGATCCTCGTCTTGAGGGCAAACCTCAGAGATTGACCTCACTCAGAGACATCCATGACTTATTTGCTAGCCTAGGAGGTGGCATTACCTGGTCGTACCTTCGCATCGAGGACAAACCTTGGGGTGTGGCCTACCTTGGAGTCGTCCACGACTCGTCTGAACTAGGTTTCCTAGAGAGGTTGCACTCCGAGCACCTTATGACTTACCTCATCACTACTCACTCTTAATTTCCACATGTCGGGAGGTGAAAATACAGACAACATTGGTCAAAATGAGTAACCATCTCATTAAAATATTTATGTTTATACATAGGATCCCAAAATAACGTTTAAAAGGCTAATTATAATTTAAAAGTTACAACCAGCCAACCTAAGCGGGAAAATAGGGTTTGACCCTAGTTCCTTTGGGAAACCCCGACCGTGGTGGTCGAGAAGCTGCATATGTACACGTTGTCACCGAAGCTCTCCAACTAATGGCTAGTCCAGCTTCCCTTTCCCCTTACCTGCACCACATAGCACCCGTGAGCCAAGGCTCAGCAAGAAAACTTAAACATGCTCATAAGCAGTTAATAACATAATACATAATCACAATAAGCATGCCTAGTAGTAATAACCCTACTCATGCATGCATTCTATTCAGATAAGTGACTATAGTGTCACACCGGGGCTCGTTGCCCTAAATACGTGACCATGGAGTCACCTAATAAGTCATACTGGGGCCCGTTTCCGTAGGATATGGGACTATAGAGTCACCACAGGGCCCACTGCCCTATCCTTTATATGACTAGCCTTAGAGTTGGCCTTGCGTACTTGGCACTTTATTTTACAACAACCATAGGGCCGGTCAAGCGTATATCACACTCTTGATTAGGCCTAACCATATCGACTAGTACTCAGCGCACTATTGCCTCCCTTGACTTATAAGTCAATGCTTTCGATCAGTGCTTAGTGAGCTACTGTCGTCCTTGACTTATAAGTCAATGCTTTTCAATCAGATAATGCAAACAAGCATACATCATTTAACAATTATCTAGATACAAAGTATTCAAGCATGCTTAATCAAGGGCCCGAGCCCTAATCCTATTGACATTTAACAACCGGGCCAAGCCCTAATCATATATATATATATCATGTATTGGGGGTATTTTTCTTACCTCTGGTCCAAGCACAAGTTAGTTAACAATGACCCCCGAGCACGATCCCATCCCGAGCCCTAGTGGTACCCTAGTCACAACCACAATAAACGATATCCATCAATATCGAGTAAGTAAAGACTTCTGGACAAAGTCCTAGTCTCTGGGACCTTGAGTTCTACTAAACTGGGTAGTAGAATCCTTCCTGAGCCCTTAGGTTCGGGTTTCCACCACCTGAAACATAACTTGGCCAACATCCTCAATTTGAGCCGAGACACCCCTCACTAAGCGCCGTGACTCTCCACAAGTCAGAGAGCCCAGCCCCCATTTTCACTAGACACGAGCCGCAGTGCAACCCACAAAGCGCCGCAGTGCAAAACCGGTTCAGGGAACTGCCCTGGCCTCTGGGTTCATGAGGGTCGCAACACGACCCCGCGAACCCAGTTTTTCCAATATTTTCTCCAAGAGAAAACCATACAAATTCACCACAACTCCAAACCAAAACCAAAACTATACCCCACAAACATTTCAAGACATCATATACAACTTATTAACCCCAGAAACCCAACAAAACACCACTGAAACTCATAATTCTAGAAAATCTCTAAAACTTAAGAACCACAAAAAAACTTAGAACTTTAGGGATAGATTTACCTCAGATAGTTCGGTTTCTAGCTGTTCTTTAAACTTCAAACTTCAAGAGCTCACCAAGGAGGGGAAGGTAGAGGGAGAAAAGAGGGGAGAGAAAAAGACTGAGTGTTTGTTTTCCTACCTCTGAAGGAATTCAGTGACTAAGTTACTACTAGGAGAGAAAGGACTAAAAATGCCCCTTGCCCATTAATGCAGTCTTCAATGCCCTCAAGGGCAAATTAGTCATTTACCACACTTCCCGCTAATCTCAATTAACGCCTCAAAATTCCTATTATTTCCAATATCCTCAAATAATCTCTAAACAATTATTATTACCCGATAAATCCCAGTAATGTACTAAATTACTAAAATACCCCTAGGCTCACCTCGAGCTGGGTATTTGACCCGTTGTGACTAAACCACTAACTTGATCCTTAGGATTGTCTCGTGCCGAATGTCTCAAATATATCCACATAATAATGTGGTCTCAATCAATATGTCCACACACACACACACACATATATAAATATATTCAAATATGCCCTCAACAGGCCAAAATACGAAAATGCCCTTATAATAAGAAACGGGCCCACATGCATGCTTAATATACCTAAACATGACAAAATAGTCATATTATAATATAACTAACATAATTAATACAAATATAATCACGTAATACATAATTAAATCAATTATTGCCCTTCTGGCCTCCTGATCAAGGCACTAAGCCTTATTAGGGAAATTTGGACGTTACATTTTGCATCTCATTTTCATGACTTATAAACGACGTTTTTTCCCCTTTATGTTTTTATTTAGTCTTTTTAATGATGTCAATTTTGAGTGACTTGTTGTTATCATACACAATTTTAAGAATAAAATACAATAAAAAAAGTTCATACATATGATATAAAAATAAAAACTCATTAGAATTAAAATCTATAGCATCTCCACATCTACGTCTATATTCATATCTATATTTTGTTCATCCATTACCTTTTTTTTAGAGTTTTGATTTTTGAAATTGATAATCTAACATTTTTTGAATGTTTATACCAAATATGTTGAGAGGGCGTGTGTTAAGAATTTGAGTTTATAATTATAATTATTTTAGGATATTTATGTCAATTTGCACATAATTATGTAAATGGCTATTTAATTACCCATTAATTATAAAAGGGCGATGGGAGAAAAAAAGTGTGTGCCAATAGTCATACCCTTTTAAAAATTGTAGAGAAATGACCAGTTTACATTGTTGATTACCTAAATTGTCATTTTCTATCATTTTATTTATTTAGGAACGTATGACTTTAATATAGTGGTATATGCATATTAGTTTTGTTTAATTAGTTTTTGTTTTAAAGTTATATTAATTTTTAAAGTATTTTATGAGTTGTTGGTATATTATTTTCCAACTAGTGTATATATTTTTTGTGGTGTGGTATGGTATATCAGTTTTTTTTTATGATATTTAATTTCTATCTTATTATACATAATGGTATTATATAATTTTGTATAATGGTATATATATTTTAATTGTATTATATAATTTTGTTAACATAGTATATACATTTTTTAGTAATAATTTTTTGAGTTTTGTTGATATATTATTTTTCAACTCGGTATATGTATTTTGTGGTAGGGTATATCATTCAACAAGCTATAAAAAATGAAAAAAAAAATCAAAATAACTTTAAAATAAAAACTAATTAAACAAAATTAATATACATATACCATAATATTAAAATATTTAGAAAAAAATAGTAATTTGCTAAAGGACATATTTGGTAATATGTAATATTAAAAATGTAGTTAGGCTATTTTACTACAAAATTAAAAATATGGATATTTATTTACTTTTACACACCATAAATCGTCATTTTGCACCAAACCTCTATATAAAATCTCAATTTTCATAATCAAATTACACACACATAGTATAAGTGGGTAACACACAATATTTAATTATATATTATAATGTGTAATTTGAGTATATAAATTGGAGTTGCATATATTATTAATCTTTTCGATATTAGATGATTGGACTTGTATTTTGTTAAATGATAAATCAAATTATGTTCTATAAAGTAGATCAAAATAATATTATAAATCTAATTTTGTTCAAATATTTTTCAAAATGACTAAAATATCAATATTTTTATAAATTAGTTAATTAAAAAAAATTAAAACTCTAATATATTGACTCGTCAAGTTGAGTCGCCTGTGATTTTTTAAAAATTATTACTAAAATATTTTTAAATTAATAAAAATTTATTCATATAATTTTAATAGACAAAAATTAAAATTAAACTTGAAACCTCAACCATAAGAAAAAAAAAACACTAATCAAAACAAAATTAGCTAAAAATAAATCAATCATAAACCAAAAAAATAATCCAAATTTTTTTCCCATCTTATTCTTCTTCTTCTTCTTTAGCCTCCCATGAGTCACCTAACATTTTTTAAAAGAATTATAAGTAATGATATATACAATTTTAATTTGTACACTCAAATTACACATCATGATGTATAAGAAATCTCAAATAACATTGAATACATAATTTTGGATTTTCAAAGAGAAATAGACAAATTAAGGTTATGTTTCGATCTTGACACTATCGAGTCGTTGAGTATTGCTATCTGAGTCTTTTGCTAAATCTTTCTAGGAAGGGAGAAATTAATCATTCTTCTTGGAAACTAAGACATATAATGGATTTGGGAGATGGCGATGTTGAAGAAATGACTTATTAGGTTTTTGCACCAAGTCACTGTTATATAACGAGGTTAGTATACATTCTCTATGTTGCTTCTTCCTTAATTGATTTTTTAGCAGTATTATCGATTGGCATTTTTGGGTTCATTGGATCTGTCCTTCTATGATCTGGTTTGTATTATTTGTGATCTGTTTTGTTCTGTTTTGGGATATTTTGTTCGTGATTGTTTGTAAAGTCCCATACATGTTGTTTGTTCATGAAGTTTGTTCCATCGTAGATGGATTATAAATTGTAAGCGTGATTAACCAATTGGTTGTTCTCCATTTTCTACGGTTAATTCTTATATTAACATGCTCTCACTTTCTCTTGGTTTTTACGGATTCACTATCTGGTTTAGTTGTCATTTACACACTATTACACCATCCTCCATAGCCCACAATTCCCACTTTTTCTCTTACATTATATATTGCTTGATTCCTCGCTCTCTATAAGTATCACTCCCCTTGTTTTTATTTGCACAAGTTTCATTTTCCATTCCCCATAATGGCTTTCTTTAATCCTTACCTAGATAATTTTGTCTCCCCCTCTACGATTGAAAATGAATTTCCTATTACTTAAGACCCTTCTCTCAACGTAGATACAGATTCTGATTCCAAAGTGTTGATTGGCAAGTTGCTTCTTAATTGAACCTTTCACCTTCAACGATTTTGGGATTTTTTTCCAGAATCTGTGCAATATTTGGCATGGACTCTCAATTGAAGTTTTTATAGAAGGTCTTATTTTGCTCTCTTTTGGTTCAGTGGCTAGAAAAAATCGAGTTTTAGAGGGACAATTATCAAAGATGACATTTGGTGTTGACTGAACCCACAAGTGCTGACCAGATTAGCCCTGGCAGTGTCACTTACATCCCTTTTTGGGTTCAAGTTCATCGATTACCTCTTTGCCAGAATTTGCTGGCTACGGGTGTATTTCTATGCAATTATCTCAACAAATTCTTGGATTATGATAAGACTACACGCCATCAGTTTTTGCGTATTTGTGTTCTTTTAGATGCATCTAAGCCTCTTTGGCGTGGTAAATGCCTTCAATTTGAGGGTTATGCGAACAAAATTTTAGTTGAAATTCGGTACGAAAGGCTTGTTGAATTTTTCTCATTTTGTTGACGAATAAATTATGCCCACAAAGATTGCTCTATTGTCCTTAATCTTCAAGAACAAGGGATTCAGCCATTTGCTCTTTTCTTGATACTCTGCGCACTGCTGAGTTACCCAATCTGTGACGACCCAAATTTCTAAGACTAGACTCATTGGAAAACGACAACAAATCCTAGTGGTCAACTTGACCCCTTTGCGGTTAACTTTTGTAAAAACGGGTCGTTAGAGGTCTTAAGTAACTTTGATAAACTGAATAAAGTGTTTATATCGCAAAATAGAATTTTAAAATATAAACGAGTATGATATCTCAGTAGTTTAAAACAAAACACATTTGAAAATAGACTTAAAAGAGAGTATTTGGCCATAGAGCCTTCTTGACCCAAACTTGAAAATAAAACATAAAAGACTTGACTTGAAACTTAGCAGAAGACTTGCAGAAACCCTATCAACCCTACATGTCGATTGATTCATAGTATGCATACTTCAGACAAAATCCCCTCCATCTACCATTTGGGCTTCTAAGCCTTGCCCTTACCTACACGCATAGTAACTAATGAGCTATAATGCCTAGTAAGGAAGCTAAGTGTTATGATTGTTTAAATACAAAGACTAACTATTGCTACACAAGCTAGGTTTAAAACACTTAATAATTTCACATAGTGGAGATGTGAAATTGAGTTTCTATTGTAGGCACTTAAAAATTGTGTTTTTGGGTCCAAAGTGATATAATGAGGTATCTAAGGTTGCTAAAAAATTTGGGAGAATTTGGAGGTGTTTAAGGTCAATTTTGGAAGTTTTGACCTGCTGGGGCGGCATTGCATCGCCTGATGTGTTCGTATAGACACATGTCTTAAGCTCCAAATAGTGTGTTTTGAGGCTCTAATCCTATTGGTTAGACCTAATGATTGTGCCTAGTCTATAAAAGGGTTCACATAGGGTTTTGATAGACTTATCACTCTCTCAAATCTCTCTCTAGCTTTCAAGATATGAAGTTTTCTCCAATAAATTCATGAAGATAGTGCTTGTCTTTGTGAATTTGAAGGCTTGTTCAATCCCAATTCTCATTTCCTTTTAGAAAGGCCTCAAGCTTCCATCAAAGGCTAGGAAATAGAGAATTAGGACAGCAATACTCCTCGTGTATAAGCCTTGGTTGTGTTTTGTTGAATAAGAAGAAGTTTAAGGTGGTGTTCTAGCAATATTTTAAAGCTTCAAGAAGATCCAAGAAGCTTGATCTATAAACTAGGGTTTGTATCCTCTAACTCAATCTTTTGTTGGCCTCTCTCAAGGATATTTGTATGCAGATTCATAATATTATGGTGGTGTAATCTCACTCTCCCCTAAAATTCTAATTCTCTATTATCTGAGATACATCATTGAGGAAGAAGCCTCTTCATTTTCGAAATTGAAACTTATGACTCAAGATTTCGTTAGATTGAATCAATTCGATGGGACTAACCTTGTTCGCTGGCAAGACAAGATTAAGTTTTTGCTAACCACTCTCAAAGTGTTCTATGTCTTGGATAAGGATCTAAAGGCTATAGAACTTGTTAAGGAAGATGACACTCAGGAAGTCATCAAACAAAGGAAGAAACACGAAGAAGATGAGTGATATGTAGGGGTCATATTCTCAATGCATTATCAGATAGGTTGTATGGTCTCTACACCAACACAAAGACCACCAAGGAAATATGGGAGGCTTTAGAGAAAAATTACAAAATGAAAGAAGAAGGTACAAAGAAATTCATTATCACTCAATGCTGATATTGGTTAAATATAATGGTTAAGTTGTTTACACAATGAGGTGCAAAACACTTAACAGTTTTCACTTAAGTTGAAGTGAAAACATTAGATTGTGTAGTAGGCATCTAAAGTTGACTTTAATGGGTCTAAAGTGATACAATGAGGTATCTAAACATTCCCCAAAAGTTTGAAGACATTTTAGGGTCATGCTCGGGGCGTTAATACAAATCCATCTGTGTTGCGTCGCCTGTGGGAGGCAACGCATCACCTAAAAGTGCCTAGGAGGAAAAATCCTCAGTAGGCGATGCATCGCCTGACAGGCGATGCATTGCCACCCAGGCGATGCATCGCCACCTAGTAGGTGACAAATCGCCTGGGTGGTTCGTAAAGGACCATATAGTTACATAATTAAGCTCCAAAATGATGTGTTCTAAAGCTCTAATCCTATTGGTTAGACTTGATGATGACGCCTATACTATATATATGGGTTATTAGAGTTGTAAAGCCTGGTTCACACTTGTCAACTCTCTCTAGCTCTCAAAGGTCATATGTTTTCTCAAAGAAATTTACCAAGTATTGCTTGAATTGGTGAGTTTTAAATGCTTGTTCAATCACAAATCTCATTCTATCTTGGTGAAGCTTCAAGCAACAAAAGGGAGGCTTGGAATAGAGATTTTGGATAGCGATGCTAAATCATGTATAAGCCTTAGATGTTCCCCAAGTTTGAAGATTCAAGTGCCCAAAGCAAGGTTGTATCTCTCTAACACTTAACTTTGTAATTGTGTTCTTCCATTGTGTTTTACTTCTTTAATTTTGTTCATACTGTTAGTTTTGATGATTAAATGATTCTAAATCTATGTTATAATTATTTAATCTTATAATATTTAAATATCAAGATTTTCATTCATTCATTGAATATTTTTATTTTATTATCAATATTTTCATTCATACTTTGAATTAGAATCTTGATTAGCATCTATGGTTTGTAATATTGAATTATTCTCATTATTCATTGTTGATTTAGAGAGTGTAAAGTCATAAATTCCCAACCCTAAATATATGGAATTTGAGTTTTATGATATGAAACCTCTTCTTCCGCAAATTCATGAGTCTACCCTTAACATTATATTCTCGGAGAAATTTCTTGTTGGTGTCATTATAGCCAAGTTGCCTTCATCTTGGAGGGGCTATAGGAAGAAAATCCTCCACAAGAATGAGGAGATTTCATTGGAGGAAATTCTCAAACATTTTAGGAATGTGGAGGAATCTCTTTCTAGGGATAAGAACGAGGAAGAGTCTAATGGATAGACTTTTAAGGCCAATGTTGTGGCTAATCATCCTAACAAAGGCAAATGAATTGGCAAGGGTCAAAAACCCTTGGGGCATAAGAAGAATGAAGTCCAATTTAAAAGTTCCAAAGGACCTTGCTTTGTATGTGGAAAAAATGGCCACTTTGCAAGAGATTGTAGGTTCAAGAGGAACCACAATAATGAAGCAAGAGTCAATTCAACCGAAGAAGAGTTAGTGGCAACACTAAGCGAAATAAATGCCATACATGGAAATGTAAATGGGTGGTGGTATGATACTTGTGCTACCATCCATGTTACCTATGATAGATCTTTATTCAAGACCTTTGAAGCTTCAAAGGAAGGGCATGGAACTCAAATGGACGATGAGAAAAGGTCCATGGTTGAAGAAAATGGAGCAATTGACTCATTATTCACATCCGACAAGAAGGTTCTACTCACCAATATTTTGTATGTACTAGATTTGAGTAGAAACCTTGTGAGTGATAATTTTCTTGGTAAACTGGGAATCAAGGTTGTGATAGATTATGGCAAGCTTACATTGTCAAAGGTGAATGTATATATGGGGAATGGATATGCTTGTGATGACATGTTCAAACTTTGTACCTCTATTGATAATTTGAACAATAAAGCTTCTTGTTCTTCTTGTTATATGCTTGACTCAAATTTTATTACTTTGTGGCATGTAAGACTTGCACATATAGGATTTAACACAATTAAAAGAGCAATTAAATGTGGATTGATTGATTGTGATAATGTTAAGCATGATAGATGTGAACTATGTGTTAAATCTAAAATGGTAAAGAAACATTTTCCTAGTGTTGAAAGAAATTATAAATTGTTAGATTTGATAAATAGTGATTTATGCGAATTAAATGGAATATTGATTAGAGGAGAAAGTAGATATTTTATTACTTTCATAGATGATTGCTCTAGGTTCACATATGTATATTTGGTTAAAAACAAAGATGAAACATTTAATGTGTTTAAAGCCTATAAAGCGGAAGTTGAAAGTCAATTAGAAAGGAAAATAAGAGTGCTTAGAAGTGATAGAGGTGGTGAATATTTTTCAAATGATTTCAACTTGTTTTGTGAAGAGCATGGAGTAATACATGAATGTATCACCCCTTATACTCCACAAAAAAATGGTATAGCGGAAAGGAAAAATAGAACATTTTTGAGATGATTAATGCTATGATATTACATTCAAAATTAAGTTTTAATTTGTAGGGTGAAGCCTTGTTATCTGCTTGTCATATTTTGAATCGTATTCCCATGAAGAAAAATAATATATCTCCATATGAGTTATGGAAAGGAAAGAAACCAAACATTGATTATCTTAAAGTGCGGGGGTGTCTTGCTTATTGCAAGAACACAGATCTGAAGGGCTATAAGATGCGCATTTGTGGGTTATGCCTATAGAAGAGAGGCCGAGTTCTTTGAGAACATGTCATGCGATGGAAATAAGTTAATAGAACCAAATCAAATTAGAGAGCCTCAAGAGGAGACTCCTAAAAGGGTTGGTGGGCAACCTCTATTGCCTAGAAGGAGCCAAAGGCTAAAAGATTTGCGATCAAGTGGTAAGTGTTCTGAAATAGAGACACTATACCTTATACAAGGAAATAATGAGGAAGTCACTTGGTAATACCCAATAGTACTTCAATTAGAGGATGATCCCAAAACTTTCAAAGAAGCTATGTCCTCATGAGACTCCGCCTTTTGGAAGGAGGCAATAAATGATGAAATATATTCAATTATGTCTAACCACACTTGTGAATAAGTTGACCTTCCAAAGGGGTCTAAACCAATTAGGTGCAAATGAGTATTTTGAAGAAAATACCATACCGATGACACCATACAAAACTTTAAAGCTATATTAGTAGCCAAGGGATTCAAACAAAAAAAAGAGAGAATATATTACCTTGACACATATGCGTTGGTAGCAAGAACTACTTCTATTATATTGTTGTTTGCCTTATCATCTATATATAGCCTTTATGTTCACTGAATGGATGTTAAAACGACATTCCTAAATGGAGAACTCGAGGAGGATGTCTATATGGAACAACCAGAGGATTTTGTTCTTCAAGGAAATGAACATAAAGTGTGTAGACTTGTCAAATCATTATATGGTCGGAAACAAGCTCCAAAACAATGGAATGAGAAGATTGATAAATTCATTGTAACGACCCAAATTCACTAATAAGGCTTAAGGGCCTTGATTAGTGTGCCGGGAGGGCAAGATGGGAATTATGTGTGGTTATTATGATTAAGATGTATGATTATGATTTTAAGCATGTTATATGACTATGTGAATTATATTATGTGATAATTATGATATGTGAATTGTACTGTGTGGGTGCTGTGATACAAACGTGATGCACGTGCCAAGACGGTCCTAGGAAACTAGATAATGGTAACTGGTGATTTGGTAACCTGCGTAACCGTTAGTAACTATAGAGAGTAACAGGTCTTATTGGGAAAGTGGTAGAATTTCAAAGTTAGGGAAAGGACAAATAAGCCCTTGAGGTCTAGTTAATAAGTGATATTAATGGAGGGTTAAAATGGTATTTTGGCAGTTAGTAGATGAGTTTCAGCTGAAGAGGGAATATCATATACGTGTAACACTTTGGGAGTTGGTTATGCTGAATTGTGGAGACCTAGAATAAGAGCAAAAAGGAGATAGAAAGGAGAAGCAGAAATCTAAACTCTTGGAAGGAGAATCAAGGGATGTTTGAAGTTATCAACCAAGCTTAGGCCAAGAAAACTCAGAGGTAAGATTTTGATTATGTTATATCCAAGTTTAAAGTCTGAATTTTAGTTAAGGAAGGTGAATTGAGATGAGTTGGTGGCTGATTTTATGTAATTTCAGAGAATTGGGAACCAAGGGGGAAGGAGGTCAAGAGCTGGAGGTTGAACCTATCACTTAAGGTAAGGTCTCTGTATGTTTATTAGGTTTGTTTTGTTAAGGTATAGGGAGTTTGAAGTGTGGGTTGTGCTTGAGTTCAAGCAGTTCATAATTTCTCTGGTTTGAGTTGTCAAGTGGGAAATTCAAGAGTGAATTTTAGGATTGAAGGTGTGAGTGAGCTTGGGCATGATGTCTTTGAGTTGTTGTGAGGTTTGTTAGGGGTTTAGAGTTGGTTTTGGGGCTTAGGATAGAGTTTAGGGTGATTTGGAGAGGTTGGAGCTCGGGAAAATGCGAAGGGAAACCCAGAAATCTGGGTCTGCGATGGTGTGCCGCGGCATGGCTTTTGCTTGCCGCGGCCTAGGGGTCTCTGGAGGTGGGTGCCGCGGCACAAGGAATGTGGTGCCGCGGCACAAGGAAAATTTCAGGGAGTTAAATTTTGCAATTTTTGGTCTTTGCTCTGGGGGTTCGGGGGATGCCTCCGAGGTGTTATTCTAAGGTTTTGGGGGTTCCGAGAGTGTGGATTAGGTACCGGGAAGGTAGTCTTGGATTGGTTAATGACAAAGAATATTATATTTGTGTTTTGATTAGGAATTTGGAGAGGCTCGGGGTAGAGGACCGTGCTTGTGGCTACGTGGCATCGGAAATCAGTAAATTGAAAGGTAAGAACACTGCACCCGAGTGTATGATTGTGATGGGACTAAGTGCTCCCGAGAACTGTTTTGTGTCATCGTTGGTATTATGCCAAGGGACACGTATAAGCGGTCTAAGAGTACCGTTCATGATTTCTAGCGCACGGGGCGCGAATTGGCCACTGGGAGCCAGAAATAATAGGATAATAGAGGGAGCAGCTTGCGAGCGCTAGCCCTGGTTATCATTTGTGCATTGTGTTATATGAGCTGATATGCTTTGTATATGAAATACTTGACTATTGATATGCTTGAAGTTTATGAGATGCCATATGTGAGATTGACTTGACAGCTAAATGTGCATGTTCTATTGTTGCTATGTGTTCTTGCTGGGCCTTGGCTCACGGGTGCTACATGGTGCAGGTAAAGGCAAGAGCAAGCTGGACCAGTCCTGAGGTGGAGAGCTCCGAAGTGAAATGTACATAGCCAGCCGCTCGATCACCACAATCGAGGAGTGTGTCAGGACGGAGATCACCTAATTGCTCATTTTGCCTTAGTATGGCTGTTAACGTATATAAACTTTGTAACTTTTGTAGTATGGCTTTTAAACTGTCATTTTTGGGATCCCATGTACATAAACAATGTTTAGCAGTGAAAATGTATCTTTTGAGACCAAAACGCTTTTAACCCTAGTTCCTCTACTATTTCAATAACACGTTTTCACTTTAATGACTTGATTAGCGAGTCTGGCACTTTATAAACACACAGTGTAGCGGTCCTGGCTATCCAGGGCGTTACATTCATTGTTTCAAATGGATTTATACACAATAATGTGGACAAGTGCTTATACTCTAAGACATGTGATGACTATTGTAACGCCTTACTACCTTAGAGCCATTACTAAGTGAGTTTAAAAATGTGCAATCACTCGCTAATCGAGGCTTATGAAGCAAAAGTGTAATTAAGTCATAATTAGAGTAGAAATTTTAGAAATAACTGTGTTTCATTGAAAATCATAAAAGTTTAACACTTGGGATCCCAAAATACTGTTTAGAAATATTTACAGCATATAAATACAACCAAGTCGGCTAAACGACAAAATCTAAGTTTTATTTCAATCATCTCCCAAAATCCACTGGCTATGGCAGCCAGGCAGGCCAAACATGTACACGCCGCCTCATGCTTGCTACACTCATGGTTGATTGGCTTTCTCCTTGCCCTTACCTGCACCACAGAGCACCCGTGAGCCGAAGCCCAACAAGAAAACTCACAAGTAGATAACATATGTATATCAAACACTTAACAGTTAAACAGGCCATTGATAAGCTAAACATACACGACCATGCCGTCCCAGGCGCTTTACCATGCCCTGAATTCGCGGTCCATACCGTGAGGATATCCCAGGTATCCTTTAGGATCTATCCTAGCAACTCGCACTCCACGTGCTAAACGCTGCTTCTGGGCCTAGCCCCTTGCCGCACTCGGCCCTGCACTCCACGTGCCTATCGCCGTTCCCGGCCCATTGCCGTTCTCGGTCTTCACCGTTCACGGCTCATGCCGTTCAATCAACACATTCTCATATGATAAAGCTAATCAACAAGCTAAGCATACATAAACTCAATCAAAGGGTCAAACCCCACTACACAATCATATAGGGCCGAGCCCTACAAATCAATAACATTGGGCTGAGCCCTGCAACTTAATCACATATAGGGTCGAGCCTCGCAGCTCATGCTCTACGGGAAACATTAGTTTTCTTACCTAAGTCCCGAGGTTTCCGCGCGCCAATGCCCCGAGCACAGTCCTCTAAACCGAGCCTCGCCGAAGCCCTAATCACAACGCATTAACCATATTCATTCATCAAATTCCAATCCATTAACTAGCTTTAAATCACAATTCTAGTCTCCGGGTCATTGAGTTTCACCAAACGTGGTAAAAGATTCAATCTCGAGCACCCTAGGTTAAATTCTCAAGCCTAGAATCTCAAAATCCCAAAATCTCTTAAGGGTCGCGGCATTAGCCAACCATGCCACGACATGGCCCCAACCAGAGGCCTCCAAATGCCCAAGAACTGGTAAGGGCCGCGACATTACTCAGGCCATGCCGCGGCCCGCCCTCCTTCCTTAGCACACATCAAATTCGAAGGGCCACGACTCAGCAAGAACAATGCAGCGGCCCGACCCTTCGAACCCAGAAAAATCCTCCATTTTCTCTTTTAAAACCCATCCAATCATCTATACAAATCAACCTAATAATCTAAACATTAATCACAGAGGTCTTACAACAATCTCAACAGCAAAACCCAACAAGAACTTGAGTTAAAAACCTCATCAAACCCAAAATCTATCCTTCACCCATTCACATGCATATTCTAAGGAAACCAGCAGAAATTCAAGAACAATTCTTGTAATTTAAAGCTTACCCTTGATGAATTAATCCTCTGAGTTTGGTCCTTAAGCCTCAAGCTTCTAGCTCCCAAGATTTCCCAGCCCAATTCCTTGTTTTTTTCCAGCTTTCACCAAAATTTTCCTTTGTTATGCCTTAGAGAAAATAGAGAGGGAGAACAGGAAAACTGAGGTCGGTTTCTACAAGTCTCTAAATGATTCTTTCTTTTTCTTTTATTTAACTTAGTCTATGTGGTTACCTCAAGGCTCGGGGTATCAAAACGTCCCCGATGGCAAAATGGTAAATTTCCCCAATATTCCCTCCTAGACATTCTAACATCAAATATATCTCCAAATATTTATTTCCATAACCCGATAACCCCATACTACATCTAATACCCAAAGTACCCATCGACTCGCCCTGAGTCGAATTCTCAACCCCGTTGTGACTTTTTGGCTATCTGCTCCCCAGGACTGTCTCGGATCGCGCTACACAGAAATATATATCACATGCATATCATATTTATCACATTTACGCCCTGAACGTGCTAAAATCACAAACATACCCCTAACATCCAAACGGGGCCCACATGCATATTTAATTCAGCTAAACATGCATCATTATCGCATATTCACATAAATTCACATATTGACATATTAAATCATTTATTGCCCTCCAGGCACGCTAATCAAGGCCCTAAGCCCTATTAGCAAATTCGGGTCATTACAACTATCCCCTCCTTACAGAAATTTCGTCCTCGAAATTACCTAAACAACTTGGGATACCGCTCCCTCATCTCCGATTCAAGTTCCCACGTCGCCTCCTCAACCTTGCTGTTCCTCCACAACACTTTCACCAAGGTGATGGTCTTGCTCCGCAAAACTTTATCTTTCCGGTCAAGAACCTGAACCGGCTTCTCCTCATAGGACAAATCCTGATCAAGCTCAAGATTCTCATAACTTAGAACGTGCGTCGAATCTGACACATACTTCCGGAGCATAGACACATGGAAAACATCATGAACCCCTGATAGAGCTGGAGGCATCGCTAGTCTGTAAGCTACCTCTCCAAGCCGTTCCAGAATCTCGAAGGGGCCAACAAACCTAGGGCTCAACTTGCCCCAAACACCAAACCGTTTCACTCCCCTCAAGGGTGAAACCCTAAGGAACACATGATCACCAACCTGAAATTCCACACCCCTGCGTTTCAGGTCTGAATAACTCTTTTGACGACTCTGGGAGGCGAGCATACTTGCTCTAATCTTCTCAATCGCCTCATTGGTCATCTGAACCATCTCTGGACCCAGATATCTCCTCTCACCTGTCTCATCCCAATGAACAGGTGATCTACACTTCCTTCCATAAAGCATCTCGTACGGAGCCACTCCGATGGTCGCCTGATAACTGTTGTTGTACGAGAACTCGATCAAAGGGAGATACTTACTCTACGATCCCCCAAAATCTAGCACACAGGCTCGCAGCATATCCTCCAATATCTGGTCGGCCAAACCGTATGTCTGGTCGGCTATATCATGTTGTTGAAGTAACTGGTCAACCAAAACACATTACTGGTCAGCTATGGCATATCACTGGTTGGGCATGGCGTATCACTGGTCGGGCATGGCACATCACACTGGTCGGCCATGGCATATCATTGGTCGGGTATATCACATCACTGGTCGGCCATGGTGTATCACTAGTCGGGCAAATCAGTTCTGACCAACTAAATTTATTTCCGGACCAGTAATATCACAACTTCTCAAGTCAGCTCTCAACCTTTTCACTTATTTAAATAACAAATTTATTGACTATTAGTGTGTCATTTACTGACCATGCATTGCCACTTGTCTATCCGATTGCCACGTCATTGAACAAAATTTTCGAGGATAACATTTGCCCTCCAAGTTTATTATATGATTTTCTCATACGATAAATTTTTTCTCTCGGTGATAGTTATTCACGTCGTCCAAAAACTTCCACCCGGTTAGTAACTTTCACTAATAATAAAAGCTCGGCCAGTTAAATCTCTAAAAATTAAATAGCCAATCAGAAATTAAGAGAATATCCTAGCAGTTGCCTCCACATGGTGACTCATCAACAACTTTAATATTCTCCGATTGCCACGTCATTGAACAAAATTTTTGGGATAACAATATTAATAAAGTTTATCTCAAATTCTTAATAATTTTTTTATTATATTATTTTAAACAAAATTACCCCGCTAAAGTTGAAGTCGACCTACTGTTAACACTACTAATTAATCAAATACATATTAGGAAAACTTGTTAATGTTATTACCCATAAATGAGTACTAATAATTATAATGATTTGACAACATAACGACTTAATATAACAGGTCACGACATTAGTTTAAAATTTATTTATATTTAAAAATTGACAAAAATTTTAAAAATAAAAAATTTTCAATATTATATTTTGATATTTCTAATTAATTTGTTTTCTATTAATCTCGCAGATTCCATATCCTTTCTGAGTTTGGTAATGGCTAACGCAGTTGCCGGAAGTGGTTGGCCGATCACAATCGTCCCCAGCGAAAAATTCAGAAGCCAGTTAATCAAGAAAATCCCAGTAAGTCTTCACAACCTGATATAAATACCCGACATCCATCTTCAGTTGGATGAAAACGTAATAAACTTGACAAAACATTCTTTTCCTTAGTTTTCTTGTCAAGACACCAAGAAAATAAAGGTTCTTCTCTTGAGACAGAGGATATCTTTTGCATCTCAGCATTTCCTGTGGACTTTGTTTTGGTATCTGAATGCACTGTCGTGAAGGTCTTTGTTTGTGTATATTCTCCGTTTCTTAATATTATAACCTAGAATATAAATAAATTCGGAGGCTGGGATGATTCTAACATTAATTGTTTGTGTTTGTTTCTTGGGAAAACAAACAAACAAACTGAAAAATGGACTACTGCCTTTTGTTGATTCAGCAAATTTTCGTTGTTTTGTTCAGTGGGTTCTTCTTTTGGAGACTTACCAAATACATGTGGAGCTTCTTGAAGATGGAGAAGGAACCAGTCAGGGTACTTGTTACGGGTGCTGCAGGCATGTTCAAATCTACTACCTTACTATTATTAGGTTTTAGATGACCTTTAATTATATTTTAACTCATAGGTATACATTAAAGCTGCAATGCCATGAATTCTTATTTCATAATTCAAGCTTTTAGTTTTCTATCTGGCCTATTGAAATAGACAATATTTTTTAAGTTGCCGCAAGTCTATGTTTTATGCTATTGTTTTTGTTTATTGTTGCTTACTTTTCCAGCTTCCTTACCATACCAGATTAATCAATGGTCTTTATTCATGCATATCTTAGATAGCATTCATTGCTCCAAATTGCAATGTTTAAAAAATTTACGAGGGCATTTGTGTGTTGAATCTTTTTCTTTTGTAACTATTCCATGTTCCATGTGTGAATGTCGTTTTTTTTTTCAGAAGATTAAATCGGATAATTCTAACTCTAAAGAACATTGAATGTGATGATTATGTGAAACTCTCATGAACTAAACATAGATCCATATAAAACTTGTATTGTGAATCGGCAAGCATAATTGCCTCCACCATAAAATAAACGTTAGAAGATATATTTTACATATTGATTTACAATTTTTAACTTTGATCAACAGGACAAATTGGCTATGCTATAGTTCCAATGATTTCAAGGGGAGCCATGCTTGGCCCTGATCAGCATGTGATCCTGCACTTGCTTGATATTGAACCTGCTGCTGAAGCTTTGAAAGGGGTCAAGATGGAGTTGATTGATGCTGCTTTCCCCCTTCTTAAAGGTAATGCCTTTATTCTACTGAACAGTTTTTTTGCTGAAGTATTCTACTGAATAGTTGTTGAAGGCAATTACTACCTTTAGTCCCTAGTCCCTCATATTCTACTATCCATATTCAATAGGTGTTGTTGCCACTACTGATGTTGTGGAAGCGTGTAAGGATGTCAATATTGCTATTATGATTGGAGGGTTCCCAAGAAAGGAAGGTATGGAAAGAAAAGATGTAATGTCTAAAAACGTATCCATTTACAAGGCTCAAGCTTCAGCATTGGAAGAACATGCTGCTGAAGATTGCAAGGTCCTAAAACCCTTTGATTTTCCTTTTACTTTTGCATTTCTGTAACTTAATGAAAAGGAAATGGACACTATATTCCATTTACAGTCCACATATTTTTCTTTTTTTCTTGACAAAACACTATGCCTTGTTATCTTCTAGAATCTGAATTCTCATTTGATCCTACTTCTTCATAATGCAAGCTATCCTTTCAAGAGCAGAGAAAACCATATCATTTACCATAAAATCTGATGTAGTTTTATAGCATATACTGTGCAGGTTTTAGTGGTAGCCAATCCAGCAAACACTAATGCACTGATCTTAAAAGAGTTTGCTCCTTCAATCCCAGAGAAGAACATCACTTGTCTCACGCGACTAGATCATAACAGAGCATTAGGTCAAATCTCAGAGAGGCTAAATGTTCATGTTGGTGATGTGAAGAATGCTATTATCTGGGGCAATCATTCTTCCACTCAATATCCTGATGCCAATCATGCTACATTCAACACTGGGAGCGGAGAGAAACTTGTCAAAGAACTTGTAGCGGATGATCATTGGTAGCTCAAATTATCTAGCCAAATTATTTTATACATACATCATACATGCACAAATGTTTTTCAAGTATATTTCAGCCATCAATACAAGCTTTCTTCACTAAAATGACTTGTTTTGGTACATGGTAGGTTACAAACTGATTTCATCACCACCGTGCAGCAGCGAGGCGCAGCCATTATAAAGGCAAGGAAGCAATCAAGTGCATTATCTGCAGCTAGTTCAGCTTGTGATCATATACGTGACTGGGTCCTCGGAACTCCAAAGGTTTATATTTATTAAATAATTACATCTAACATGATTTTGAAATAGCATTGTTTGTTTTTCTATCCAAACTTGTACATTCTTGTAATGAGTAATGACTTTTTTGTTGGTTTTGGCTGAATTATTCAGGGAACATGGGTTTCAATGGGAGTGTATTCTGATGGTTCTTATGGAATCGAACCTGGCCTTATTTACTCATTTCCTGTTACATGCGAGAAAGGAGAATGGTCTATTGTTCAGGGTAGGTTGTGTCATGTGTGTGTATATTGTTTTCAAATCTTTGGCAAAAGTAAATTTGGATTTTGGAAATTCCCTAATGGGATTTGTTTCATTGAATGGTTGCAGGGCTGAAGATTGATGGGTTTTCTCGAGAAAAGATGGATGCTACTGCAAAAGAACTCGTTGAGGAGAAATCATTGGCCTATTCATGTCTCAACTGATGTCGTTGATGTGGTTTTTATCCATAGCAAATAAGAGAATAGCCATAATTTTTTTTCTTGCTGGGTGAGAGAATAGCCATAATTAGTTGGCTGTCACCATCATGCTTTCATTTACTTTATCATGCATGCAATGCTATATTTATAATTCTAGAAGAATGAGCATTGATGTGTCAGTGTGATATTCGTGGTAGCGACTGCTAGATCTAACAACTATATTAGTGCACGTGTGCTCTTCCCACAATTATGAAGGAACTATATTTTTCTTCATTCTTATTTTATTTCCTCTCTACCCGAGCATATATTGTGAGATTCTTTCCAATTAAAACGAAACTAATTCAATTTTTTTATTATTAAATTAATACTTAATAAAATTAGGACTTTTTTTTATTAGTGTACTATGATAGTAAATGAAATACGATATTAATATCATAAATTCTTATTACAATATATACTACAATTTGAATAAAACATATGTACTCAAGTCTACCATTAAAACACTTTCCTTTTTTAGGTTTTTTTCATTATTATAATAACTTTCTATATATGATTGATATTATTTTAAAAAAAATAAATAAAAAATATATTAAGTAGTCAATATTCATATTCATGAACTAAATGAAATAATACACCATTACAAAAAGTCATAACCGCCTATTATAGAATTTAAAAAAGCATGCACGAAAATTTATGGGTCTGTTTGACATTGTTTTCTATTTTTGTTTTCAAAATTGTGTTTTTAGAAATGAGAATAAAAAACAGTTTTTGTAGTTTTCAAGAAATAATAGGTGTTTGGTTAATGTTTTCTAAAAATAATTTTTTAGTTTTATATTTTTTTTAAAAAAATCTTAAATAAAAAATTAATAAATAGATTTACAAAAGAGTTTTTTCAAAAAAAAAAGTTTGTAATAAATAATGAGAAACATTAATGCAAAATTGAGAAGAGAGAAATTGATGCAAGAAAAAAAAAGAGAGAAAAAGTGATGAGAGAGAAAATTGTGCGAGAAAAAATGAGCATAGAGAAAATTAGTATATAGGAAGTGATGAGAGAGAAAATAATGAGATAACAAGTGATGAGAGAGAAAATAAGGAGATCAAAAGTGATGAGAGAGAAAGTGATGTTAGAAAAAGTGAGCAGAGATAAATTAATGAGAATAAAAGTAATGTGAGATGATAATAATAAAAAAGACTGTGAGAAAAAAAATTGGCAAAATTTTTTTGAGAACAACTGAAAACAACTTTTTGTTGTTGTCAAAATTTTCTGTTTTTTGTAACTTTGTTTTAAAATTTTTTTTTCTTGAAAACAATGTCAAACATCCTTACTTGTTTTCAGAAAACAGTTTTTAACTTTTGAAAACAAACAATAATTTTTAGTTAAGAAGTCAAACACTCTCTATAATTCCGAAATAGTTAGTTAACATTTCGCTTGACTTTGAAATAAACAAAATGGTTTATTATAACCTTATTTGATTTTTAATTATGTTGGGTATACAACAAACAAACATGTATCTATAATGTTTATTTTATACATTGTTTATATAAAAAAAAATATTATGTGCATTAGCATCATCAAAATGTATATTGATCAAATATAAACTTTCTTGTTTAGTTCCATACAAAAAAAATTCAAAAACATGTTAGTTTTTATCAGTCATCATTGTGTTAATATTAATATATATTTTGTTTTCAAAACTGTTTGTATATTTTCTTTTGTTTCCATAACAGTTTAGTATATTTTGTTTAGTTTCATATAACAAATAAACATTTTAGTGTATTTTATTAAAAATAAACATATGAGTAGTCTCAATTGGAATAGAATAACAAAATGTATACAATAAGAATAAGTAAATAAAATAGTGTTGTAAACACAACAAACAAACCTACATGAATAATAATTGTGTTTAATATTTTAAACAAAAAATAAACATAATAATTATTAGTGACTTTGACATACCTATTGTATGTTGGTCTAATATGCACTTATTTTTAGTTTGTTCAATCACTTAAGAAACACCACAAACATAGTATTTACAATATTTATTTTTAATATAAAATAATAAAATACATTTTAGTTTACTTTTATTACTTTATCTTGCTAATATTGTTATATTATGTTTTCACATAAACATAAACATAAACAATTTAATATATTTTACTGAAACTAAACATCTTAGTATACTTTCCAACAACAGTATAACAAAAATGACAATTGTTTACGTTTATTACAAAAACTATTATGAGCATTGACATCATCAAAATGTATGTTGATCTAATATAAACTTTCTTGTTTAATTTCATATACAAAAAAATTTGAAAACATGTTAGTTATAACTTTCAACATTGTGTTAATATTAATATATTTTGTTTGCGTAATAGTTTAGTATATTTTATTTAGTTTCATATAACAAATAATCAGTTTAGTATATTTTATTAAAAATAGACATATGAGTTGATTCAATTGGATGAGAATAAGGAACTATATAAAGTAAGAATAAATAAAATAAAATGGTTTAGTTTGTTAAAAAAAAAAAGGCATGGTTGTTCTTTTGGAAGACACACCCGAGTTCTTTTGGAAGACACAACTAAATAGGAAAAGGTAAACGTTTTTTATTGTGAATGTGAAGTACACTCATTAATTACTATTGACTTTAACATCAACAACAAATTGTAAGCCGCTCTAACATACAATTTTGTTTCAATAACTTAACAAAAATCACAAAAATATTGTTGGAATGCTTATATTTAATAAAGAGTAATTGGCGACAAAACCTCCTAATTTTTATATTTTTTTTACACTTAAACTGTCAATCATTATTTTTAGTGGGTAAGCCTCCCAAACCACCATTGTGATGGAAAATTGACATCCCTGTTAGTTTTACTCCATTATCATACAGTATGGGCACACACGACCATATAAAACAATGCAACATCATAATTCATTAATTACTCTTAAAGAGAAATGGGCTACAAAACCTACTTATCTTTACAATGTCTTACACTTAACCCCCAATATTTGTTCATAATTCATTTGTTTAACTTGACTCCTGCTCAAGTGTTCGCCTTGACTCAGGCAGAGGCTGAGGCTAGTCCTTTGGTGGTGACAGGTCAGCTTTCCAGTCCTGGCACTCCATATACTAATTTGATTGATTCTGGTGCTACACATTTATTTGTTTATAGCAGAGTGATTGATAGATTGTGTTGGCCCTGTGATTATTATAGTGCGGGGTTTGGGACCTTATTGCCTACTTGGGTGATGGTAGTTTCTAGGAGATGGGTTAGGTCATTTCTAGTGATGGTGGACAACAAGGAACTATAAGCGGACTCCATTGAGTTGGGTATGGGTGACTTTGACATGATTTTGGCAATGGATTGGTTAGTCAGGTATAGAGCGACTATAGAATGCAAGAAGAAGATGTTGACTATCGAGCCTGAGGGTGAGGACCCCCTCATTTTTGTTGGCACTGTGCATGGACCCTGCACTCCCATGATATCAGCATTGAGGGTTAGAGACCTTTTACAAGGAGGTTGCATAGGATTCCTCGCTAGTGTGGTGGACACCACTAGGGTCATGCTAGTTGGACCAGAGGAGACAAGATTGGTGTGTGTGAGTTCTTAGATGTGTTCCATGAGGACTTACCAGGACTACCACCGCACCGGGAGAATGAATTTGTCATTGAGTTGGGACCGGGTACAGAACCAATGTCGAGGGCACCATACAAAATGGCTCTGACAGAGCTGAAAGAGTTGAAGGTACAATTCTAGAAGTTATTAGACCTGTGATTTATCAAATCTAGCTTGTGACTGTGGGGTGCTCCAATTTTGTTTGTGAAGAAGATTGATGGGTGTAGCGTCCCAAATTTGCTAATAAGGCTTAGGGACTAGATTAGCATGCTTGGAGGGCAATAATTGATTTATTATGTTAATATGTGAATTTCATAAGTATGTGATTAGAAATGCACGTTTAGGTGAATTAAATATGCATGTGGGTCCTATTTTGTTGCTAGGGGCATATTTGTAATTTTAGCCTGCTGAGGGCATAAATGCAATATTTGTGTATATTGCTATTGACACCACGTGTGAGTGGTGACATAATTGTGATGCACGATCCAAGACAATCCTAGGAAGCAGTTTAGCTAGAAAGTCACAACGGGGTCAAATACCCGGCTCGGGAGGAGCCTAGGGGTATTTTGGGTATATAATATGAGTTTGGGATTTATTAAGTATTGGGTAGTAATTTAGTAATGATTTGAGTATGTCGAGATTAACGAGAATTTTTAGGTGTACTCGAGGACTTAGTGGGATATGTCAAACGATTAAACTACCCTTGGTGATATTTGAGGACTTAGGTTAACTTAAGGGGGCAATTCAGTCATTTTGGCAAGTGGATATACTCAATGGGAGCTGGGGGTTCTAGAGGCACTTAGACAAAAGCAAAGAAAGGAAGGAAAAATGATCAATTTCTCTCAGCTCACTCTCCCATTCGATTCTCTCTCTCTCACCGTAGGGATTGATTTTGAAGGATTTTACGCTAGAAATTCAGGGATTCAAGGGTAAGTTTTAACTCTCTTCTTTGTTGATTTCTGTTGGAAGAGTTGTTTTGCTGAGCCGAATTTATGTTTTCTTGGTGGACTTTGGGATGAAGTTTTTGTAAAGCTTGACTTAGGAATTTGTGGATTTGAGCTTGGAACTGGATTTGAAAGCATCTCATGTCGAACTCCTACTTGAGTTAAGAGTTTCATTGATTTCTAAAGTAAATATTCTGGTGCGGTTTAAGTTTTTTTGAGTGTGGTTTAAGTTTTGTGGAGTTTTAAACCACTAGGTAATTTTGAGTTTGGATGAGTGTTTGAGTTAGTTTTCTGGTGTTTATGTGTTGTGATGTTGTTCATTTGGATGTTTGGGTCGAATTGGGACATGGGTATACTCTGGTACTGATTTGGATGAGTTTTGGCTTGGGAAAAATGTTAGGAAAACCCAGTTTTCTGGGTTCGAGTATGAGCGCCGCGACGCTGGGTTGAATCAGGACAGGGGAGCCCTGCTGGGCACCACGACCCTATAGGGCTGTGCTGCGATGCTAGGCCATTTTCTAGATGTGGGATTTTTTGTTTTTAGGGTTTTGGCTCAGGGGGCTCGGCGGATGCTTTCTCCACCTTGTGTGGGGAAACGGGAGGTCTCGAGAGTATGGGATTGGTTCCAGCGTATAATTATGAATTGGTTAGTAACGAGAGTGTTACTTGTGTGTTGTGACTAGGTTTTTAGCGTGGCTCGGGTTAGAGTACTGTGCTCGGAATTTCGGCGCTCAAGAAGCTCAGGAAACAGGTAAGAAAACTGTTGTACCCGTAGAGCAGGGCGTGGCCCTATAGTTTGCATTGCAGGGCATGACCTTATGTGATTGAGTTGTAGGGCGTAGCCCTATTGTTTATATTTTGTATATGTTGAAGTAGTATTGATGTTATGCTATGTATGATTATTTGTGAATGAACGACAAAGGATGGAAACGGCGAAGGTCGAGAATGGAAGGAAGCCAGGTACGGCTACGGGCCGGGAACGGAATTAAGCACGTGGAGTGCAAGGCCTAGTCCGGCAAGGGGTCAGGATCGGCGTTAAGCATGCAGAGTGCAAGCCATTACGGTGAGACCCTTCTCGGATGCTAGACTCATCCTCACGGTGTAGACCGTGAACACAGGGCCTGGTAAAGCGCCTGAGATGTCATGGCTGCTATATGTTTAGCTTGTTTGCGGCTTTGTTATATGCTGACTAATAGAAATGCATATGTTGATTGTTTGTGTGAGTTTTCTTTCTGGGCTTTGGCTCACGGGTGCTCTATGGTCCAGGTAAGGGCAAGGGAAAGGTCGACCAACCATGAGCACGGTGAGCGTGAATCGACGTGTACATGTTTTGCCTACCTGGCTGCCACGGACAGGGGTATTTTGGGAAGTCGTCATGTATTAATCAGAGTTTTTTCGTTTAGTCGACTTTAATCATATTTATTGTTGTAAATATTTCTAAACAGTAATTTTGGGATCCCAAATGTATAACACATTATAATTTCAATGAATGAATACATTTTCAAATTATATAACTTTTATTACAGTTTAGCTACACTTTTAACCTAAAACCTCGATTAGCGAGTTAATTACACATTTAAAACCCACTTAGTAACGACTCTAAGGAAGTAGGGCGTTACAACTTTGTATCAGAGCGAGCCAAGGTTTATGGTTCCTAGAGAGTGACCGAACATGTACGCTCGCTGTCAGTGATAAGCTCGACATAGGGTTGGTTGGTAAATGTTGAATTATATGCTTGATTATGTGCTTGAGTGTCGTGTGTGCCTGATTATTTTATATAGAGCATGATAAATGTGTTAACATATGCATGATGCCAGGGCATGGCCCCTTGAGTTTCGTATGTTATTTGTGTTATGTGAACTGCTGTTTGTGGTTGGTTGATGTGAATTGGGAGGTGGTTTTAGATGTTGTTATCATGCTTGAGGAGTGGCGTCGTTAATTACAGGCATATTATTGAGATGCCTTGTCAATCAGCCAGACTCCGTGGCAGTAGGGCCGAGGATGACAACCAAGGTCAGGACCCTCCACCTTCCCCACAGAATTGGCAATAGATGTTTGCTGACATGGAAGCTAGACTGCACCGAAGAGAAGAAGAGCTTTGGCAGCTGAGGCAACATGCCCCTCCTCAGGGAATTGGGTTGTAGGTTTAGCAGGCTGTGGCGTCAGTGCCAGTTCAACCTGTTATGGAGAATAAGTGGGAACCTTTGTATGAAAGGTTTAGGAAGCAACATCCTCCAACCTTCAAGGGTGGACCAGACCCACTGCGGGTAGAGCAGTGGATGAATATGATTTCCTCCATCCTGGATTTCATGAGGGTGGAAGGAAACGAGAGGGTAGATTGTGTCAGCTACATGTTCAGAGAGGACGCCCGCATCTGGTGGGATGTAGTGACACAGAGAAGAAATGTTGCAATTATGACCTGGGAAGAGTTCAGGAACATCTTTAATGAGAAATATTACAGTGTCGCAGTCCGAGCTGCGAAGGTTGATGAGTTTACCAACTTGACTCAGAACCAGATGACAGTTACTGAGTATGCCTTGAGATTTGACCGGTTGGCGAAGTTCGCACCAAATTTGGTGTCGATGGATGCGACACGACGGGGTCGGTTTGTATGGGGGTTGAATGTCATGATCGCCCGTGATGTTAAGATAACATTGGACGCGGGGACTACTACATATGCTCAAGTAGTGGACAAGGCCCTTATAACCGAGGGGGCCGAGGATCAGATTTGGAGGGAGGGCGCTGCTAGGCATGATGCCAGGAGGACGGTGCCTCTTTTTATTGGATCTAGTCGGGGTAGTGGCCCTAGTGAGCAGAAGAGAAAGGCCCCATATTCTTTTGTTCCTCCTAGCTCGGATAGGAGGGCACGAGGTGCTTTTAGTGGCCGTCAGGGCGGGGGTGACAACTGGAGGAGTTTCCCAGTATGTCCTCGATGCAGACGAAGACATGAGGGAGAATGCAGGATCAGGGCCTGCTTTATTTGTGGGATTGTCAACCATTTGATGAAGGACTGCCGACAAGCCAGGAAAGAGGAGCCGAAGTAGAGCGACAGTCTCACTCCTGCCAGAGTATTCACCTTGACTCGGACTGAGGCTAGCCCTTTGGTCATGACAGGTCAGATTTCTAGTGCTGGTTCTTCTTTTACTGCATTGTGTCTGCTAGAGTGATAGATCATCTGTGTAGACCAAGTGATTTGTATGCTAGGGGATTTCAGACTTTGGTTACGACTAGAGAACTGGTAGTCTTTAGGAGATGGATTAGAGCATTGCCAGTAGAGATAGACGGTAGAGAATTGTCTGTGGATCTTATCGAGTTAGTGATGGATGACTTCGTTATGATTTTAGGAAGGATTGTTTATCGAAGTATGGGGCGACGATTGACTGCAAGCGCCAGATGGTGACTTTTGAACCAGAAGGGGAGGTACCCTTTGTATTTGTGGGGACAGTTAGTGGACCGCGGGTACCTATGATTTCGACACCGAAGGCTAGAGACCTGATGCAAGAAGGTTGCATAGGATTCCTAGCAAACATTGTGGAAACCTCTAAGGTTCTGTCGGCTGGACCGAGTGAGACCAGATTGGTATGTGAGTTTCCAGATTTATTTCCAGCAGACTTGGAAGGAGGGGATAGTTGTAGCATCCCAAATTTGCTAATAAGGCTTAGTGCCATGATTAGTGTTTACCCTAAAAATGGCTATTGATGACGTGGCAAGAATTTCTCCAACGTAGTTGACACGTGGCAGAAGTACTGCTCGACTATCGACCAGAAGCACACCGCTTCGTCAGGGTTAATTTGTAGATACGACCAAGCTGGTCATATAACCTGATTTATTTCCTTCTTAAACTGTAATCTTATAATAACTGCATTGAATATTTCTTCATTATTATCTTGATACACAATTATTAAGGAAAGATAGGGCACGTTGGCATATGTAACCCTCCTTGAGCCTATAATTATACATGAAATAGCTCAAGGAAGGGACTTTTGATTCTTGAATCTTTTTGCTAAGATAGAGAAAAAGAAAGAGCTATAGTGCAATTATCCATCATTTTATTGTATTTCTTTGATCAATGCTTTGAGATTCAATCTTAATAATAGCACTAAGTGGACGTAGGTCATTACCATCTTTTGGGGCCGAACCACTATAAATCCTTGGTGTTTTCTTCTCTTCCATTGGATTATCTTTCTTACTTGTCGTTTTATCCTTTGTCGTATATTTGAATCCGTATTGTTGGCCAAATCGTGGGTCAACATTTTGGTGCTTTCATTGAGAGTTTGACAAAAAACTGTGAAAAAATCTAATGGCGAAAACATCCAAGAAGATTGGACAGGCTGCTGGCGCTGCACCGTCCCAACCTCCTCCCCCAAATGTGGCTGAGAATGAACCACATTTGGAGTTTAATGAGGAGGAATTAGATTCCGAAACACTGAGGGCAACGCTAGGAGTGTTGCAAGATGAGTTGGCTAATCTGAGGGCTAATCAGGAGAATGCTGCGGAGACGATGGCGCTGCAGCAAAGGGAAATAGAACTCCAGCGCCAAGAGTTGAGTGAGCGGCAGGCGGAAATGGATCGTCGGCAGAGGGATGCCATGGCCGCCCTTGAAACAGCCATTTAACTGGCTAGGAGTCAAGCTGCACCAGCCTCCCAACCAGATCAGCCACCAAACACACCACCTCAAAGAGGTCCCAATCCAAGCCCTCCGCTCCAGCCAACAAGCCCTCAAAGGCTGGAGCAGCCGCCTATGGCTCAGAATGATGTCCCACCTAGGGATCCTAAGCAGCAGCCTCCATCCCAGGCTGGTCGAGGCAATCCCAAGTGCCAGAGGCAGAATAAGGCAGGGCAGCCGCCCCATAGCCCTAGACGCCCAGGGGACGAAGAGCCAAATCCACCGAGCAGGGGACAACGTCCTTCTGCCAATAGGAGGAACATCGAGTCAGGCTCTGCGGTCAGGGGCCCCCCACAGAATAACAATGCACAGGGACCCAACGACCAGTACAGGCCTCCCCCTGACGCTTGGGAAATGCCAGCCCGAGGAGGAAATAAGGTGAATAGCCAGTCACGCCATAGTCAGCCACAATTCAGAGATGGCCATGGCTATAATTAAGCTAATTCCGGCAGAGGAAATGCTGGTCGGA
The DNA here is from genome assembly GCF_963169125.1 of Humulus lupulus. Lineage (NCBI taxonomy): Eukaryota > Viridiplantae > Streptophyta > Magnoliopsida > Rosales > Cannabaceae > Humulus > Humulus lupulus. The sequence continues at coordinate 113,010,235 of NC_084797.1, forward strand.
GAAATAAAGAAAGAGGTGGAGGCAGAAGCCCCCCCCCCCCCCCCCCCCCCCTAGAGAAAATAGGCCAGCTAGCCACAATGCTGGGGGGCAACCCATGCAGCCAATCGTCTTTAGTCTGCTAGGAGCTAGCGAGCAGAGATGAAGAGATGATGATCTGAGAGATGTACTCAACGACCACCATGAGAGGCACGACGAGTATGCCACCCCGGCATCGATGGCCCCAGCAATCCCAGAAGCTGTTCAGGCTCAAATTGATGCCCTGAACTAGGCGGTACATCAGCTGGTCGGGGGAAGAATGTCCCATATCGAGTACGATAGGAGGAGGGGCACCCCCTTTGTATAAGGATTGCTGTGGCCGAAACCCCCAGTAAGTTCAAGATGCCTACATTGCTGAACTTCGACGGGTATGGAGACCCAGTATCTCACGTTAATAAGTTTGAGATACAAATGGACATACAAAAAGTGTCAGAAGACGCCTGCTGCCGGATCTTCCCTACGACATTGTCTGAAACCGCTCAGGAGTGGCTCTTTAAGTTCCCTCCTGCTAGTATAGTATCTTGGGAAATGTTCGTGAAGGAATTTTACGGACAGTTCTACGCGGGTTGCGTACACCCCACAGAGGCCAACCAGCTGGTCGAGATACGCCAGAAAGAGGGAGTGCCCTTGAAAGACTATGTCCAATGCTTCATGCGAGCAGCAGCTGGAGCCAAGACAGTGGGCGATGAGGGTAAGATGATGGCTCTAACTGCTGGAGTTAGGCACCATTCACCCCTCTGGAGCAGCCTTACAAAGCATGGGGTTAGAAGTACCCAAGAGTTCTTGGATCGGGCTGATCGGTATATCAAGCTCGAAGACGTGATTGCCAACGAAGGGAAATTGCCAAAAAAAGACAAGGGATCCAAGGAAGAACCTGCCAAAGCCACCAATGGGTCGGAAAAACCCAATGGCAACGACAAAGGCAACGGGAAGGGCAATGGTAGGAATGGTGGAAAACGGGCAAACAATGAACCCTCAACTTCTGAGAGTAAATGCCCCAAAGGCATTCGATATGAGCCAAGATTCACCAACTACACGGCCCTTGTCTAAAGCCGAGCTGAAGTCTACCAGGCGACCAGCTCAAGCGTGCCTTACAAACAACCCACAACTATAAGGAAAGATATCTCCAAGAGAGATACAACAAAGTTCTGTCATTTTCATAATGACTACGAGCACGATACCAATGAATGTAACCAGTTGAAAGACGCGATTGAGTTACTGATCAAGCAGGGACATTTAAGAAGATATGTGCGAGCCGCAGGGGGGTCTCAGCGAGAGGCTCAAGGTGGCAACGACCAGGCGCCTGCATGCCAATGCTCACCACCTCTACAGCCAGCTCCTGTGGCAGGCACTTTACTCACCATCTGCGGAGGCCCACATCTTGCAGGAGACAGTGGGAAGGAAAAAGAACGATACGCTTGAACCCTACGCCACGACTAGGACATCGAGATGATGAGTGTGGAAGATCGAGCACCAAAAAAGGCTCGAACAGAGGAGGAATTGATAACCTTCTCTGATGACGATGCCCAGCACGTACGATTCCCACACTCCGATCCGCTGGTCGTAGATGTACAAATCGCCAACATGATGGTGAAAAGGGTGTTGGTCGACACAGGGAGTTTGATCAACATACTATACAAGTGTTCGCTGGAAAGAATGAAGCTGTCCATCAAAGACCTGGAGCCATGCAACCAAACCATTTATGGTTTTTTCGGTGAAGGGCTCGCCCCAACAGGGTTGATTAGGCTTCCAGTTACAGCAAGTACTGCACTTGCTAATAGGACATTACTCACTACTTTCATAGTAGTTGATTGTCCTTCAGCATACAATACTGTAATTAGGAGGCCAATTCTGGTCGACCTACGAGTCGTCACCTCGATATGGCACCTCGCCATGAAATTCCCAACAGACGCAGGGATATGATGCGTATTGGGAAATCAGTGGGAAGCGAGGGAGTGCTACAACACCTCGATCACCAAGGCAAAGAAGGGTGTATCGAGAGATGTTCACGGAAAAGAGTTGCAAGTGGCAACTGATGCTCAGGCCCACTCAGGTGATAATGTCACGAAATAGGGCGTTGCCCAAAGTGAGGATAAAGATTTGGATCCTCGCTTTGGGGATTTTGAGGAAGAAATTGGGCCAATCGAGGACCTTGAAGTGGTCCAACTCGATGAAGAAAATCCGACCAAAGTTGTGAAAGTCGGTAAAAACTTAGAGACAATGACAAAACAAGCACTGGTGGAGTTTTTAAGGAGGAACCAGGAAGTCTTCGCCTGGTCGCACAAAGACATGGTCGGGATAGACCCTGCAGTCATCAGCCATGTCCTAAACATCGACAAGAGTTTTCCACCAGTGCAACAAAAAAGAAGGCTGCTTGACAAAGATAGATCAAGGGCCTTAAAAGAAGAAGTTGAGAAGCTGAAGGAGAATGGGTTCATCAGGGTGGAGTTTTATCCATCGTGGGTCTCTAATCTCGTGCTAGTTCCCAAGCCAAATGGCAAATGGCGTACGTGCGTGGATTTTACAGACCTAAATATAGCCTGCCCAAAAGATTATTTCCCACTCCCAAGAATCGACCAGCTGGTCGATGCCACTACAAGACATGAGATTCTCTCATTCATGGATGCATACTTTGGGTATAATCAGATTAGTATGCATCCCCCTGATGAGGATCACACTAGTTTTGGATTGATATAGGGCTTTACTGTTACAAAGTAATGCCCTTCAGTTTGAAAAACGCTGGTGCGACTTACCAGTGACTAGTCAACCACATGTTTAAGGAACTGAGTGGCACAAACATGGAGGTCTATGTCGATGACATGCTGGTGAAGTCAAAGAAAGCAGAAGGGCATATAAAGGATTTGCAGGAGTGCTTCAACATCTTGAACACATTTCAGATGAAATTGAATCCCCTTAAATGCTCTTTTGGAGTAGGATCAGGGAAGTTCTTGGGATTTATAGTTAACTCAAGAGGAATTGAAGCCAATCCTGAGAAAATTAAAGCCCTGATCGATATGAAATTGCCAGTGAAGATTAAGGATGTTCAAAGTTTAACCAGAAGAATTGCCGCTCTTAGTAGATTCATTTCGATGTCAACAAATAAGTGTGTTCCATTTTTTAATCTACTTAGAGGCAACAAAAAGTTTGAGTGGACAGAGGAGTGCGAGCAGGCCTTTCAAGCATTAAAAACTCATATGGCGCAACCACCCATCCTATCAATGCCGGTCGATAAAGAAATTTTGTTCATCTACCTAGCGATCACAGAATATGCTGCTAGTGCCGTTTTAGTAAGGGAGGAAGAAGACGTGAAGAAGTCCGTTTACTATGTAAGCAAAAGGCTAACTGGAGCAGAACGGCGGTACCCACCCATCGAGAAGCTAGCCTATTGCCTAATTTTGGCCTCCAGGAAGCTGCGACCTTACTTTCAAGCTCACCTAATCACGGTTTTGACCGACCAGCCTCTACGGCAAGTCCTGCAAAAACCAGAGGCTGCGGGTAGATTGCTAAAATGCGCAGTCGAACTTGGGCAGTTCGATATATCTTACATGCCGCGATTAGCGATAAAAGGGCAAGCCCTGGCAGACTTCATTGTAGAGTTCACTGAACTTACAGACGGTGAGCAGATTGAAGAGCCTAGAGAGCCTGAGTGTCAAAACCAAGCTCCCTCGTGGAAATTATTTACAAATGGTTCTTCAAACGAGTGCCACGATGGAGCAGGAGTGATATTGATAACGCCGGAAGGGCATCGATTTCACTGCGCAATCAGGTTTGACTTCACTGCTTCTAACAACGAGGCTGAGTATGAAGCATTACTCACTAGGTTGTGGTTAGCCAGGGACATGAATATAAAAGTGCTTGACATCTACAGTGATTCTCAGCTGGGGGTGAATCAAGTCATGGGAGAATACCATGCACGAGGTTTAAAGATGGTTGCCTATCTAAATAAAACAAGAGATCTATTGCCTCTAGCAAGTACCTTGCGACCAGAATTCCAATGCTGATGCTTTGGCCAAATTAGCAAGTGCGAAGGATACAGATACTCTGAATATAGTAACGGTTGAGCGGCTATCAATGCCAAGCATCCAAGCAGAGGAGATCGCTATGGTGATCAAGATGGCGAATACGTGGATGACACCATATATAGAGTATTTGACGCAAGGCGTATTACCAACGGACAGAAACAAAGCAAGGACCCTTCAGCGACAGGCTGCTAGGTATATCATGGTCAATGGAATCTTGTACTGAAGGGGATACTCAATGCCACTCCTCAGATGTGTTTCTAAAGAGAAGGCCAAAGAATTGATGAAAGAGGTACACGAAGGGTTTTGTGGAGACCACGCTGGGGGGCAAAGCTTGTCATAAAAGATCCTGAGGCAAGGATACTTTTGGCCCACGATGAATGAAGACTCGATGGAGTTTGTGCGGAGGTACGACAAGTGCCAGAGGTTCTCCAAAATCCCACGAGCAGCCCTCAATGAGCTTAAATAGATGCAAAGTCCATGGCTGTTTGCAGTTTGGGGCATAGATCTAATTGGATCATTGCCCACAGGAAAGGGTGGCGTCAAGTATGCTGTGGTTGCCGTCGACTACTTCACTAAATGGGTCGAAGCCGAGCCACTCGCAACCATAACGACCAAGAAGGTGTTGGATTTTGTGATCAAAAACATCGTTTGTCGCTATGGATTGCCAAGGAAGATTGTCTCGGATAACGGCACCCAGTTGGACACTGATTTATTCACGGATTTTTGCGGATGGCATGGCATTATCAAAAGCTTTTCTTCAGTCGCTCATCCCCAAGCAAATGGACAAGTCGAAGTAGTCAGCAAAATGCTAAAGGATACACTGAAGAAAAGACTAGAAGAAGCTAAGGGGGCGTGGCCAGAACAATTACCTGAAGTCCTTTGGTTGTATAGAACTTCCCATCGAACAGCAACATGCCATACTCCATTCACTTTAGCTTATGGATATGAGGCTATGTTGCCTGTTGAGTTAGATCCGCCTTCGCATCCCAGAATAACGTACGATCATGCCTCGAATAGGGAACTACTGATGGAATCCCTAGACTCGATCGATGAGAAGTGTGAGCAAGCCCAACTCTGAGTAGCTGCGTACTAGCAAAAAGTCGCTCAGTATTTCAATTCTAAAGTTCGAGAAAGGAAAATTCAGTGTCAGAGATCTGGTACTTCGAAGAGTTTTCCTGAACACCCGCGACCAAGCTGCTGGAGTACTCGGACCTAATTGGGAAGGGCCATACAAAATCGAAGAAGTCCTTCACCCAGGCACCTACAAACTTGCTCACTTAAACAGAGATCTAGTTCCTCACTATTGGAATAGAGAACACCTGTGCAAGTACTATCAATAAACAATCCTTCTTAAAGGATTGGCTTGTATTAATTTTACTTTTTACAAGTTATGAAAAAGGGTTGGTCATTTTATGTGACTAATCGCTTATAAGTGTAAGATTTTTTTGATCACTTGTACAGACACGTTTTGTCCATTTATTACGAGAAATATAAGGGACTATGTGCAGCCAGTCATTCTTGCCAATTATTGTATTTTATACAAGTATTTGCTCATTGCGTGTGTTGTTTTGCTGTATTACAATTTTAATTAGTTTGCTACGAGCAGTATTGTTCAAACAGGTTTTGGTCAAGGCAAGTGACCAAGGGCCTAAAGTTCCTCGATCACTTGGGGGGAATATAAGGTATCTAGTAAGCAAAGCATATCGAAAGGTGTGTAATCACATGAGCAAAATAAGTGAAAGCATGCTAGGGTACTTAGAGTATTTTTCAAAATTTTGTATTTTGTTAAATCAAACCAAAGTACTATGCCAAGTTCGGTCATGCGAACAGATGTTATAATAAAATGCAAATATATTATAATGTCAAAGAGTATCTTATTACATCGCGAGCAGTCACTGCTCGGATGTAATTGTTCAATTAAAAGTAAAAGCTGCCTGTGCAACAATAAATATTCAACTGAAAAATAAGTGTCTTTACATCACGACCTGTAGGCCGTGTACTTGAAAAATTACAAGAAAAAAAAATTGTAGACTACGAGGCTGGAGGATCTTGAGGGGTGTCCTGGTCGACGACATCTGTAGCTTCATTGTCCGCCCCGTCTAAGCCAGTCGCCAAGGAGATTTTGGGCAAGGCAGGGACCCTTGCCCTGTCTTCTTCTGCTAGTCGAGCAACGCAGCGGGCTATCTCAGCATGCCTTGCGCACTCGGGAAGGTAACTGAAATCAGCCCCTTGGTTGTGTTTCTAGAAGTCATAAAAACACTTACTCGTGGCATTCTTGTACATTTCCAAATTGGTGGCATTGGCTTGTTCAATCTTCTCGATACGACCCTCCAAGGTTGTAGTCTCTTGTCTACTCGCAGCCAACTCCTGCTCGAGCTTTTTAGCCTTGCGATATTTGATACGGTTAGACTCCTTGAAGTTGTCTTTTTGCTCGATGGCCTTATCCAGGGCAGTCTGCTTCTCCCTTAGCTCCGCGGCTAATTTATTCTTCTCCTTGAGCACTGCCTCAAGTTGTTCAGCGTATTTTGCTTCGACAGCTTTGAGTTCATCAGTGTGTCGTTGCTCCAAAGTCTTGGACTGCTTGGTGACGGCACCCGAGCAGAGCCGACCGTCAGTAGGGGTTAGAATTGCCTGTGATCAGAGCAAAAGTTAGACTGACTGTAGAGTATAAAAGGGGTTGTCTCCGTAGAAAAATATGACTTACACTGGCAAACTCATTCAATGCGCAGGTTAGGATCTAGTAGACGTCCATTGTCTCCGTCGAAGCCATCGCCTCTCGGCAGCATTTGTGCTTCAAAATTTTTGCGACCCTGTCTTTGACCGATCTTAAGGCGCGACTTGATATGTCAACCCCAGTGGAAGCAGGACCAGCCTGCTGAGTCTGGTCAGTTGGGGCCGGTGGAGACGGTGTCAACCCGGCAGAAGCACGGGGAGTCTGCTGCTCGAGAGGAGAAGGAGATGGTGTTGCATTGGCTGAGGGTTCGTCTACCAGGGGTCCTGCAGTACGGGCTTTCTCGGCCTGAGGCGTTTTACTGCTTTCCCTGGGATGCCTCTTGCTCGTTTTCTTTTTGCTTGAGGGAGCTTCGAGAGCCTCAGGGGCACTGTATATGTCGAACATGTACTCAGAGTCCATGTCTGAAAGAGAAGCAAATAAACAAATAGTGAGATAGTATAAACGATTGAGTATGTTATGTCAGGAAAAGAAACAAAGAAAATTGTAAGTGAAATACCTGAGTAATCATTACTAGTTGCTACATTATATACTCTACTAGTCTTACACTCACTCTTTGGCATGAAGAAGTCTGAATCTAAATTTGGAGCGTACTTAAAATTGTCGTCCTTGTCAAATAAGTGACAGGGAATTGGCAAGCTATCTAAGAGTGAGAGATTAGTACCGTTCTCATCCGAAGATTCGTTGAGGGGCTCGAGAGGTTCGGTGGCCTTCTTTTTTCCTTTTCCCATTGGGGCGGGGGGAGCAGCAGCCCATGGGGTGCTGGAGGGTTCCCTGATTGTTACTCCAGTGGCCCTCCTTGGAGGGGGTTGTTCCACGTCTTGATGCTGCTCGGGAACCTCTCCGCCAATGGCACTCCCCGTCGTTGACTCCCTCACATACTGATGAGGGGCCGAAAGGCTGGCCAGTCTCAGATTGGCCTCTGTGACTAGCTGTTTGACGCTTTTCTCTATGTCGGTCATGCTGGGCAGGAGGGTTGATCGCATCTCCATGTCTGGAGTAGGGTTTGGTCGCAAACATGGGCCTGAAACGCACTAAATTTCTATGGAAAATGCAGCAAAAAATTGAAATACTCCTGATGGTACTTCCCCATGTTCGAGATATGAGTAGTGTCAGACAGGAAAGTACGACCTGTCTCCTGATGACAAAAGTGGAAAAACCCTGTGTTTTCTTGGTTGTGGTAGGATTTTAGGTCGAACAGATAGTTGACCTCATGTGGAGTGGGGATAGGCCATTTTTTGTGGCTATAAAGGATATAGAGTGTAGCAAGCATTCTATATCCGTTGGGAGTTATTTGAAAAAGGGAGACCCCGAAGTAATTGGCCACCCCCTGGAAAAAAGGATGAAGAGGCAGGGTCGCTACTGCCTCAATGTGATACCTTGAGCAAGCGCTAAAGGTGCCTCCAGGCAAGTTCGCCCGTTGGTCTTGAGTGGGTTGGACTAATGTCACCCTAGGGAGTCCATATTTTTTTTATATAATTAGCGATCATCCTGATCATTACCCGGATGACAGGTGTGATGTACCATTCAACATCTGGTTGAACGGCGTTTCGGGGCTGAGCATGAGTTTGAATGTTTGGGTCAGGGATATTCCTTTCCCGACCACTAGTCGAGGGAATTCCAGCCTGAGGAGCGGGCTGGTCTGAAGGTTTGGAAGATTTCTTTTTCTGGGCTGTGGATTTTACTCTACCCATGGCTGGAAGGTTTGTCTGAGGTCTATTGGGTGGGGTTCGAGAAAAAGGAATCTCTGGCACCAGCTGCGACGGATGCTCCTTGTCTTCAAGTAATTGGGCAAGCAAGTCGTCGTCGATAGGCTTCTCACCTCCCCAAGGATCTTGCATGAAGAGCTGCGAACAGAGAAAGGGGGAAATGAGAAAGCCTAAAAATCTGTGTTGAAACTTAGAATAACGTTACTCGTGTATAAAAGTTAAGCTTTTATACGACCAGCAGCATTCTAGCAAAAACACTAAGTTCTATACAAGCAGTTTGAAAGACAGATTGAAAAGTGGAAGTAAAAAGTTTTTCGACTCCGAAGGGGCGGGAAAAACCCAGTTTTTCAACTAGCCTAAAAGTTGAATTTTTACTTCGATTTTACGCCTTAAATCTACAATCTCGAATACCAAACTGGCTCTTAACCCCTACAAGACGTTGTTTCATCACCCTTTCAAACATCGGTTAGCATTCCCAAGTTCCCCAAAACAGTTTCAGTCAAGAACAGTAGAAATCTCCAAGAACTCAGAAATCAGAAATAGAGATAAAAAAGTATTGCATGGCATATTAACAAATGAAAGGTTCGAAGAAATGTACTTGTATGAAAGATAGAGTGAATTCTGAGGCACTAAGTTGATTCGGCTGGGCAAGAGCTTCGTGATCTGTCTGAGTTTCTGGGCTTCTGGAAGTATTGCTCCTGGTACTTCAGTTTCTTTAAGATAAAGTTAAAGTGTAAAAAGTAAAAAATGATTGCGAAGCGTCATTTATATTACCCAAGGAGCAGTTACCATGGTAATCATAAAGGGTAACTTTCCAAGGCATGGGGAAGTGTGATAGCCGTCAAACAAGTTATAGGGAAACCGAAAAGACTTGATTAGACATGATTGGTCACCTTTTTCGAGAAAGCATGGGCGGCTCTGACAGATTTTGTGGGGTATTCGCAGAGTCAGTTCCCTAAGTTTACTTATTGCTGGTCGTAATAAATAAATTTGGGAGGCAAATGTTTACCCTAAAAAGGCTGCTGATGACGTGGCAAGAATTTCTCCTACGTAGTTGACACGTGGTAGAAGTACTGCTCGTCTATCGACCAGATGCACACTGCTTCGTCAGGGTCAATTTGTAGATACAACCAGGCTGGTCATATAACCTCATTTATTTCCTTCTTAAACTTTAATCTTATAATAACGACATTGAATATTTCTTCATTATTATCTTGATACGCAATTATTAAGGAAAGATAGGGAACGTTGGCATATGTAACCCTCCTTGAGCCTATAAATATACATGAAATAGCTCAAGGAAGGGACTTTTGATTCCTAAATCTTTTTGCTAAGATAGAGAAAAGGAGAGAGCTATAGTGCAATTATCTATCGTTTTATTGTATTTCTTCCAAGGTTGGTGAATCTCAAGAACCCTAGTTCTTTGATCACTGCTTTGAGATTCAATCTTAATAATAGCACTAAGTAGACGTAGGTCATCACCATCTTTTGGGGACGAACCACTATAAATCCTTGGTGTTTTCTTCTCTTCCATTAGATTATCTTTCTTACTTGTCGTTTTCTCCTTTGTCGTATATTTGACTCCGTGTCGTTGGCCAAATCGTGGGTCAACAATTAGCATGCCTGGAGGGCAATAATTGATTTATTATGTTAATATGTGAATTTGATAAGTATGTGATTAGAAATGCATGTTTAGGTGAATTAAATATGCATGTGGGCCCCATTTGGTTGCTAGGGGCATATTTGTAATTTTAGTCTGCTGAGGGCGTAGATGCAATATTTGTGTATATTGTGATTGAGACCATGTTTGAGTGGTAATATAATTGTAATGCACGATCCGGGACGGTCCTAGGGAGTAATTTAGCTAGAAAGTCACAACGTGGTCAAATACCCGACTCGGGAGGAGCCTAGGGGTATTTTGGGTATATAATATGAGTTTGATATTTATTAAGTATAGGGTAGTAATTTAGTAATAATTTGAGTATGCCGAGACTAACGAGAATTTTTAGGTGTACTCGAGGACTTAGAGGGATATGTCAAATGACTAAACTACCCTTGTATATATTTGAGGACTTAGGTTAACTTAAGGGGGAAATTTAGTCATTTTGGCAAGTGGGTATACTCAGTGGGAGCTGGGGGTTCTAGAGGCACTTAGACAAAAGTAGAGAAAGGATGGAAAAGGGATCAATTTCTCTCAGATCAGTCTCCCATTCGGTTCTCTCTCTCTCTCACCATAGGGCTTGATTTTGAAGAATTTTAGGCCATAAATTCAGGGGTTCAAGTGTAAGTTTTAACTCTCTTCTTTGTTGATTTCTATTGGAAGAGTTGTTTTGGTGAGCTGAATTTTTGTTTTCTTGGTGGACTTTGGGATAAAGTTTTTGTGAAGCTTGAGCTTAGGAATTTGTGGATTTGAGCATGGAACTGAATTTGAAAGCATCTCAGGTCGAACTCCTACTTGAGGTAAGAGTTTCATTGATTTCTGAAGTAAATATTCTGGTGTTGTTTAAGTTTTGGGGAGTGTGGTTTAAGTTTTGTGGAGTTTTAAACCACTAGGTGATTTTGAGTTTGGATGGGTGTTTGAGTTAGTTTTCTGGTGTTTATGTGTTGTGATGTTGTTCATTTGGATGTTTTGGTCGAATTGGGACTTGGGTATACTCTGGTATTGATTTTGATGAGTTTTGGCTCGGGAAAAATGTTATGAAAATCCCAGTTTTCTAGGTTTGCGTATGAGCGCCGCGACTCTATTCTTCCGTGCCGCACGCGCTGGGTTGAATCAGGACAGGGGAGCCCAACTGAGCATCGCGACCCTATAGGGTTGTGTTGCGGCGCTAGGCCATTTTCAGGATGTGGGATTTTTTGTGTTTAGGGTTTTGACTCAAGGGTCTCGGGGGATGCTTTTGCCAACTTGTGTGGGGAAGCGGGAGGTCTCGAGAGCACTGGATTGGTTTCGTGGTACATTTTTGAATTGGTTAGTAACGAGAGTGTTACTTGTGTATTGTGACTTGGTTTTCTGCGAGGCTCGGGTTAGAGTACTGTACTCGAGATTTTGGTTCTCAAGAAGCTCGGGACACAGGTAAGAAAACTGTTGTACCCGTAGAGTAGGGCGTGGCCCTATAGTTTGTATTGCAGGGCATGACCCTATGTGATTAAGTTGTAGAGCGTAGCCCTATTGTTTATATTTGGTATATGTTTAAGTAGTATTGATGTTATGCTATGTATGCTTATATGTGAATGAACGGCGAAGGCTGGATACAGCGAAGGCCGAGAACGGCAGGAGGCCGGGTACGGCAAGGGGCCGGGAACAGCATTAAGCACGTGGAGTGCAAGGTTGAGTATGGCAAGGGGCCAGGAGCAGCGTTAAGCGCGCAAAGTTCAACCGTTAGGGTGAGACCCTTCTCGGATGCTAGACTCATCCTCACGGTGTAGACCACAAACCCAGGGTCTGGTAAAGCACCTGGGACGGCATGGCCACTATATGTTTAGCCTGTTGGCGGCTTTGTTATTTGCTGATTGATAGATATGCATAAGTTGATTGTTTGTGTGAGTTTTCTTGCTGGGCTTCGGCTCACGCGTGCTTTATTGTGCAGGTAAGGGCAAGGGAAAGGTCGACCAACCATGAGTCTGGAGAGCGTGAAGCGATGTGTACATGTTTGGCCTGCCTGGCTGCCACGGCCAGGGGTATTTTGGGAAGTCGTCATGTATTAATCAGAGTTTTGTCGTTTAGTTGACTTTAATCATATTTTGAGTTGTAAATATTTCTAAACTATAATTTTGGGTTCCCAAATGTATAACGCTTTATAATTTCGATGAATGAATACATTTTCAAATTATATGACTTTTATTATAGTTTAGCTACACTTTTAACCTAAAACCTCGATTAGCGAGTTAATTGCACATTTAAAACACACTTAGTAACGACTCTAAGGAAGTAGGGCATTACAATGGGACCTTGAGAATGTGTAAAGATTACAAAGAGCTGAGCAAGTTGACTATCAAGGATAAGTACCCTCTGCCGAGGGTAGACAACCTGTTCGATCAATTGCAGGGTAACACATTGTTCTCAAAGACTGATCTTTGATCTGGTTATCACCAGCTAAGGATCAATGATGCCGATATCCTGAAGATGACCTTTTGCACGAGTTACGGGCATTACGATTTTCTAGTCATGTGATTTGGATTGACCAATGCTCCAACAACATTTATGGATATGCTGAATAGGGTTTTCAAGGATTATTTAGATCAGTTTGTGATTGTCTTCATCGACGACATCTTGGTTTACTCTCATTGAATGGAAGAGCATGAGCAGCACCTCCGATTGGTCACATTGTTAGTGGAGACGGGATTAAGGTAGACCCGGCCATGGTAAAAGAAGTTAGAGATTGGCTGAGGCCAAGGAATGCCTTGAAGGTTAGGAGTATCCTTGGGTGTTGCGGGGTATTATCAACGATTCGAGGAAGGATTCATAAAGATTGCTACACCATTGATGAAGTGGACATGGAAGAACTTGAAGTTTTTGTGGTCAGACAGATGTGAGAATAGTTTCTAGGAATTAAAACGATGGTTGATTAATATGGTGCTGAGTCTCCCTTTGTAATGCCCCAACTAATTCTAGACTTTAGACCATTAGAAACTACTAAACATAATGACTATTTTGGAATACATACATAAGAAATGACATAACTTTATTTAAAACCCAAAATATTGTGCCAAATACAAAGTAAAGTATGGGTACCCATTGTTATAAAACATAAACATAAACATTAAATCAATTGTTTAAAATACTAAGTGCGGAAATACATAAAAACATACATCAAAAGAGTTAAAAACAACGTCATCCTCGATCTTCCAGCAGTCCATTCATCCACAACACACATACTAAGCTGCCATGAATCCTTCCCGCCTTCCATGCTCATTTTCTTACACCAACTAAAAAGAAAGGAATGAGATTAACGCTCAGCAAGGAAAATCTTCTAAAAAAATATATACGTCATAAATCATAAAACATAAGACTATATCATAAAGAATGTACTATAAAACATATGACTATAAAAACGTATATCATATGGGACTACAAAATTAATGGCCATTAACTCATTAATGCGGTATGTGATAAAACCATCTAGGTCATCAGTCAACTAATCGAGGTAGGTTAGATCACAACTATAGTATATGATAACCCATATAGGTCCTCTGTCAACTAATCGAGGTAGGGTAAATCATAACTCTAAACCACAAAAATGATAAAAATTCTTGGAGTTTGCTATCAAAGCAAGTCATATGCCCAAGCGAATACAAAACATATATCATATCACATATCATATCATAGCATAGAACATATCATAACATAAACATATAAACACATATAATCTAACTTATTTTCCTTACCAAAAACCGGGATATGGAGACAAGAATGGGATTGAAACACTCCTAAAACAAACAGTAAAAACCATGAGTTTTCTAAAGAAATATAGATGAAAAGAGAACTAAACCATTAAATTAAAAACGTACTGAAAAATTTGAGTTTCAAAGAACTTAAACACCTAACCAAGAATCATAACAAAGAGTTAGGATCTGAATGAAAACAAAAGAAAACTAAAGAACTATGAAGAATTGAACTTAAGAAAAAGAATACCTTGGATGAACTATGACTTTGATCTACACCTCGATACTGAAATAACACTATATCTTACTTCCCAAGTGTTTAGAAAAGCTTAGATTGGAGAATCTTTTAACCCAAAACCCAAGTGTTTCTCTCTATAGTAATCTTTGTAGCATGGAGGCTCTGAAGAATGCTTGAAGAATGAAGGAAATGGCTGAGTACTAGGTCCTATTTATAGAGTTCAAGGAGTGAAACTAACCCCTTTTAAAATGAATAAAGAAAGGAATTTAAAATGAAAAAGATTTGAATTTTTGTTCAACAGATGCCCAGAACTCGGTCAAAATCGTTCAAGAGCAAGTCCAAGTAGTTAAGGCTGTTTTTAAATTTTAAATCCTCAAGTATTCAAAAATATCTCCCAGAGGCCGATATATTGCCCACCCTAGGTGATATATCGCCTGGACCTATACCCTGAGTCTTCGTGGTTTTGTTAGTGCGAAGTCGACATGTTTTCCTTATCTCCTGTAGGCGATATATCGACCCCTATACCTGCGATATATCGACATACGTTGATATATCAAACACGTATTTGCAGTCTTTCATCATATTTTGAATTGATTAAACTTCTTTGACTGAGTAAAAATGAGATCCTAACAGCTGTTGGAAGATTCTAGAGCTTCTAGATCTTTCTTTTAATTAAACTATTAATCAAAAGTACTTAATTCCTTAATAAACATGCTTGTGACAAGTGTCACGCTCTTATTAATTGTATCTAAACCTTAGGTTATAATAAACAATATTTCTAGGACCAACAATATTAATCAAACCTTATGTTATAATTAATATTTCTAAACTATAGGTTAAACTTATAAAATCCATAAATGTTGCTATGAGTTTCCAACAAAATCCCGGCTTGAATCAAAATGCACGGAAACTAACATACTATAAGCTAATACTAGCTCCTACTACTACTATGTAGCTTAGTAAAATTCGGAGACATTACAATTCCCCCCATATGTAATGCCCTACTACCTTAGAGCCGTTACTAAGTGAGTTTAAAATGTGCAATTAACTCGCTAAACGAGATTTTTAGAACAAAAGTGTGTTTAAACAAAAGGCAAGGCTGTAATCTTTGAAAATACACTATTTCATTGAAAATTTCAAGTGTCCTTATATATGGGATCCCAAAATATGGTTTATAAAATATTTACAACTCAAAATAGACTTACAGATAATTAACCATTAAAATCACAGTTTAATACAACCATTTCTCAAAATGCCCCCAACCAAAGCAGTCGGGCAGGCCAAACATGTACGCGCCGCTTCATGCTCTCTGTACTCATGGCTGGTTGACTTTTTCTTTGCCCTTACCTGCAACACAGAGCACCCGTGAGCCGGAGCCCAGCAAGAAAACTCTCACAGCACATAACATATGCATATTATATAACCATTATATCGGATAATCCACAGATAAACAGATAATCCATCAGACTAAACATATACGGCCATGCCGTCCCAGAAGCATTACCAAAGTCTGGGATCTCGGTCCTCACCATAAGGATATCCCATGTATCCATTGGGGTCTCACCCTAGTGATATGCACTCCGCGTGCCAAATGTTACTCTCGGCCCCACTGCCGTTCTCGGCTCCTTTGCCGTTCATTCAACTATAACCACATATAGCATAACTCAAACAACATTCAAACATATAATAGTTCATTCAAGGGCTATGCCCTAACATATAATTCAATCTAGGGTCGTGCCCTGCAACAACATTATGGGCCCATGCCCTGCTCTACGGGTACTACAGTTTTCTTACCTGTGTTCCGAGCTTCTCAATGCACCAAAGTCACAAGCACGGTCCTCTATCCCGAGCCTCTCAGAAAACCTAGTCACAACAAATATAAAACACTCTTTAATACTAACCAATCCAAAACCACTTCCCGGGACCAATCCCATACTCTCGGGACCTCCAATTTCCCAAAACAACACAACGGAAACATCCCTCGAGCCCCCGGGACAAATGCCCAAAAATGTAAAATTTCCCTATCCTGAAAATAGCCTAGCACCGAGGCACTACCCTTTGAGGCCCGCGGCGTCCAGAAAGTCCCCCAACTCCTGATGCAGCCTTGTGTTGCGGCACTAAAGAACAGGGCCGCAGCGCCCCTTCGCGAACCCAAATTTCTGGGTTTTCCCCTGCATTTTCCCCGAGCCAAAACACTCCCAATTCAACCCAAACACATACCTAAACCCCAAAACCAATTTAAAACCACAAATGAACCATCTAACAACCTATAAACACCAACAACAAGCTCAATCGCACAATCACACCCAAAATCCACACTTTGGTTTCAAATTTCAGAAACTTAAACTATAGCTTTTAAAAATTAAACCAAGGCTTGAAAAAATGTAAACCATGCCTCAATATTCTTAAACCACACCAGAAACGAAAATTCAAAGATGCTTAGAACCCTTACCTCAATCAAAAATTCAACTTTGAACACTCTCCAATCCCAGCTTCAAGCCAGTTCCTCTTGATTACTAAGTTGAAATCCCATGCAAACCAGCCACAGCTATCTTTCAATTTTCATACTTACTTTCTAGAAATCAAGCTTAGACCTTAAACAAAACAGAGACAAATCCTTACCTCTGAACAACCTTGGTTTATGATCAACTTAATTTCCTAAACCACCTTGATTCTCCTCCTAGGTCTCCCAATTTCAGTTCTCTTCTTCTTTTCCTTTCCTTCTAGTTTCTCTTCCAATTTCAGCAAGAGCAAAATATGACTAAGTGTAAGAACATGAGTCATCTTTTCCCTCAGCTGAAGCTATCTAAACCCCTGCCAAAAGACTATTTTACTCATCCAAGTAGTTCCTTTCCTAACTAGACCTCAAGGCATTTTTGACATTTCACCTTTCTTACAAATCTACCATTTTCTCATATAAAATTGTTACTCTCAATAGTTACCAATGGTCACTCAAGTTACTCAATTACCATTAACCATTAACTCACAAACTCAAATTATAAAATTCCCAAAATACCCCTAGGCTCCTCCCGAGCCGGGTATTTAATCCCGTTGTGACTTTTAAACTAATTAGCTTCCTAGGACCGTCTCGGCATGTGCATCACAATAATATCACCACTCACACGTGGTATTAATCATATTACACAATTATTACAACTATGCCCTCAACAGGCTAAAATTACCAATTTACCCCTAACAAACAAACGGGGCCCACATGCATATTTATTCCACCTAAACATGCATTCTAATCACATATTCATTTAAACTCATATATTAACATGTTAATTCATTTATTGCCCTCTAGGCACGCTAATCAAGGTTCTAAACCTTATTAGCAAATTGGGGGTGTTACACCTACTTAAAAGAATTACGTCCTCGAAATTGACTTACCAAACAATTTCGGATACCGTGCTAAGATGTCTTCCTCCAACTCCCACATTGCCTCCCATTCTGAACTATTACTCCATAGGACCTTGACTATCGGAATACTCTTAGACCGTAATTCCTTCATCCCTCTATCTAGGATGCTAACCGGTCATTCCTCGTAACTCAAGTCTTTCTAGACTGCTATCGTATCATACTTGAGGACGTGAGATAGGTTGACACATATCTACGCAACATCGAGATGTGAAACACATTGTGGCTATCTGCTAGAGTTGGTGGTAGGGCTAATCTATATGCAACTGCTCCCACCTTGTCCAATATCTCAAAAGGACCTATAAACCGGGGACTAAGTTTGCCTATCTTCCCAAACTGCTTCACACCTTTCATAGGAGATATCTTTAAGAAGACTTGATCTCCAACTTTGAACTCCACTTCTCGCTGCTTGGCATCTGCATAACTTTTCTATCAGCTTTGAGCAGCGAGCATATGCTTTTTAATCAGTGCCACTGCATCCTGAGCCTCCCTAACAGCTTCAGGTCCAATAAGTTGTCTTTCTCCTACCTCGTACCAATGTAATGGCGATCGACACTTCCTTCCATAAAGTAACTCATAGGGTGCCATACCGATCATTCCTTAGTAGCTATTGTTGTAGGAGAACTCTATTAGTGGCAAATACTTACTCCACAATCCTCTGAAGTCTAGAACACAAGCGTGCAACATATCTTCCCAAATCTGTATGGTACGCTCGGACTGACCGTTGGTCTGAGGATGAAATGTCGTACTAAGACTTAACTTGGTACCCAAAGCTTGTTGCAACCTTCCCCAATATCTTAATGTAAACACCGATACTCTATTTGATACTATGGTCTTAGGGATTACATGCAATCGTACAATTTCTTGAACATAGATGTCTGCGTACTGGTCTGCTGTGAACGTATTCTTGAGAGGTAGGAATTGAGCTGACTTGGTTAGTCTATCTACTATTACCCAAGCCGAGTCATGCTGCTTATTTGTTCGTGGTAATCCTGTCATGAAGTCCATGGCTATATCTTCCCACTTCCATTCCGGAATACTAAGCGGTTGCAATAAGCCTGTGAGTTACTGATATTCTGCTTTCACTTGCTGGCATACTAAGCATTTGGACACATATTCTGCTACGTCTTTTTTCATTCCCGGCCACTGATATAGTCCCTTAAGGTCGTGAGTCATCTTCATCGACCCTGGGTGAACTGAGTTTGGGGTACTGTGTGCCTCTTCTAAAATCTTCATCTTAATTCCATGGTCATTCGACATGCATAACTGTCCCTTATATCTTAAGAACCCCTGTCTTGATATGGAGAAATTTGTGGCCTTGCCTTCTTTGACTGTAGCCATATGTGTTACTAATGTGTCATCATGCCATTGCCCGATCCGTATATCTTCTAACAGATTTGACTGGATGTAGAAGTTAGCCAGTTTACCAATGACTACTTCTATTCTGACATTAATCAGCTCTTGCTGTAGCAACTTTTCTATTCTGTATAATGCTGATAGATTTCCGTAACTCTTCTTGCTTAGTGCATCAGCAACTACGTTTTCTTTTCTTAGGTGGTATAATATTTCGTTGTCATAATCCTTTACTAGTTCTAACCACCTACGCTGCCTCATGTTAAGCTCCTTCTGTGTGAAGAAATACTTTAAGCTCTTGTGGGCCGTATAAATCTCACATTGTTCTCCATAAAGATAGTGGCGCCAGATTTTCAATGAGAAGATCACTGCTGCCAACTCCATATCGTGTGTTGGATAGCGTTGCTTGTATTCCTTCAGCCGCCTTGAGGTGTAGGCTATCACTTTGTCATTTTGCATCAACACACAACCCAAACCTTGCTTCGACGCATCACAATATACTACAAACTTGGTACTTGATGTTGGTACACAAAGTACTAGTGCTGAGCATAGCTTATCCTTGAGCAACTGGAAGCTCTCTTCACATCTATCCATCCATTTGAACTTTTGCTGTTTCTAGGTTAAGTTGGTAAGCGGTGTGGCTATCTTACAAAATCCTTCTACATATCTCCGATAATAGCCTGCTAGCCCAAGAAAGCTTCTAACTCAGACGCATTCTTAGATCTTGGCCAATCCTTTACAGCCGCTACTTTAGTTGGGTCTACAGCAACTCAATCTTTGGATACTATATGGCCGAGGAACGCTACTTGCGAAAGCCAAAATTCGCACTTCTTGAACTTGGCGTAAAGTTGATGCTCCTTCAATCGCAGCATGGTCATTCTTAAATGTTCCTCATGCTATACTTCATCCTTGGAGTATACCAAAATATCGTCAATGAAAACTACGATGAATTTTTCCAAGTAATCCTTGAAGACCCGATTCATTAATTCCATAAATGCAGCTAGAGAATTGGTAAGACCAAAAGACATAACTAGAAACTCATAATGTCCATATCGAGTTCTAAAAGATGTTTTTAGAATATCTTCTTCTCATAACTTGAGTTGGTGATACCCAGACCGTAGATCAATCTTAGAAAACACGGTCGCTCCTTGGAGTTGATCAAACAAGGCGTCGATTCGGGGTAGCGAGTACTTATTCTTAATTGTCACCTTATTTAGCTCGCGGTAATCTATACACATCTGCATGCTTCCATCCTTCTTCTTCACAAATAGAACCGTTGCTCCCCATGGTGAATGGCTTAGTCTAATGAAACCCAAGTCTAAGAGTTCTTGCAGCTGCGTCTTCAACTTCTTGAGTTTGATAGGTGCCATCCGGTATGGTTCCTTTGAGATAAGATAGGTTCCCGGTACTAATATGATTGTGAAATCAATTTCCCGAGTAGGGGGCAACCCTAGTAATTCGTCAGGAAATGTCTCTGGAAATTCCTGTATAATACAGACATCTCCAATCTTTAGTGGTGTTTCCTATACCGCATCCGTAACACTGGCTAAGAATATGTGACATCCTTTCTCTATCATTCTCTGAGCTTTGAGAGATGAGATAAGTGGTGTCCGTAGTCCTGAAACATTTCCCATAAAACATAGTTTCTGACCGTCGCGAGTTTCAAACGTCACTTGCTTACGTCTACAGTCGATGGGTCCGCCATGCCTTGCTAGCCAATCCATGCCCAGTATTACGTCGAAGTCTTTGATTTCTAGCTCTATCAGGTCTCCTTCTAGTTCAATGTCCTCAATTTTGATCGGTACGCCTCATACTATCTGTGATGATAGGACTACTTCGCCCGAGGTCAATTCTGTCACAAACCTAGTTCTAAATCTTTCACAAGGTTTGTCTAATTTCTCTATCATTCCGAACGAGATATACGAGTGTGTTGCTTTGAAATCAAATAATACTAAACATATATTATAGAGGATAGGAATCTGACCTATGACCACTTTGTTACTAGCTTGAGCTTCTCCCTGGGTCAAGGCAAAGACTCTAGCTGGAACCATCTTGTTGTCCCTTTTCTCTTCTTGCTTGAGTTGTGAACATTCCCTCTTTCGATGACCTTCCTGGACATAATTGTAACATCTTTTGGTGTTTGCATGACACTCACTAGGATGTTTCTTTTGGCATTTGGAGCACTACGGGTATTCTACATAACCTGACCTATTGTTTCCATTGCTAGTCCATGCTATTTTGTCATTGTCGGCCTACTTACTATCAGGATGCCTTCTCTTCTGCCCATTATTGTTACTATGCTAATTGTTGTTGTTGTTGTTGTGGTTTCAAATATTCTGAGGTTGATTTTGTTGCTTAGGTTTAGACTTGCTGGCCTCTTCCTTACTAACATTTGCCTGAAGACTCTCTACCTCTATAGTTGTTTCTAGAGCATCAGCGTAAGAAGTGGTTCCAGGGTTTGCTAGCTTGACTCCTAGCTCAATTTTAGGTCTGAGTCCCCTAACGAACTTGGTGACCCTTAAAAAGTCAGTTGGGACCAACTCTGGTGCAAACTTGGTTAGTGGGTCGAACTGTCGTGCATACTCTACTACCATCAGATTTCCCACCTTGAGACTGGAGAATTCTTCCACCCTTTTGGCGATGACTACAGAGTTATAGTACTTCTTGTGAAAGAGCTCCCCAAATCTAGTCCATGTCATGGTGGCAACGTCGTGAGTCTGCTGTACTAAATCCCACCAGATTCTAGCATCCTTCCTGAGAAGAGATGAAACGCAGGATATGCGATCCATGTTGCCGAGGTTCATGTGTACTAGGATCAGCTCTACTTTCTTGAGCCATTCTTCCGCCTCGAAGGGGTCGTTTGTCCCTTCAAAGTCTGGAGCGTGTTGCTTACGAAACCACTCATAGGCTGGCTCTATGTACAGAGCTAGGTAAGGTGCATAGTTCGCCATCGGCCATCCCCCATACGGACCTACCTGATGGGGTGCCTGAACTGCTGGCTGAGGCTGTGGTTGCAGCTGTGGCTGGGGCTGAGTTTGAGGTTGTGGCTGAGTCTGTTGTCATTGTTACTACAACAGCTCTTCTACTTATTGTCGTAGCTGGACAATTTCAGCGGTGTTGTCAACCGGAGGCGGTGCACTTCTATTAGCAACAACGTTAGTAGGATGCATTCCCCTTCTTTGGACTGGATGGGCTTCATTAGTTTCATTGGTGGTGCTGGAGGCATTGCCGTTCGTGCGTGCAGACCTTCTGAGCGACATCTTCAGCAAAGTTCTAATAGTCGAGTAAAACATGTTAGAACTTACCCTAATAGGTTCTAAGGCAAAACTTAATCTAAGAAAACATAACTCGGACCTATTAGTTATGATTTCTTATGAAGAATTATGTAAGCCTTCTTTATAATTAGGGTGTGTTTCTATACTTAGAAGATTAGCCATCTTTATTATTTTCTAAGTTTGTTTCTAATCATCCTATATGACTTAATTCTCAGGTTCAAAACTTGTCGTTGTTCCAAAGTTAACCATATTGAGGGAAGGGTGGGATCAGTAAAATTGTTCCCACTACTATGGTCCCCTAAACTCTCAATATAGAACCCGGTCCATTGATTTGTATCCACCCTCACCAAACTCAGTCATTATTTATTGAATTTATTATTTATTACAATTGTAAAAAATCAAACTCATACATGTCATTCAAAAATAACAATTATATTTATTTGGAATTTTTTTTCACTAACTACAATCATAAATGCAAAAATAATTAAATAAAGAATTAAATAAACTAAACTAACATAACTAGGGTAAATCTAAAAATCAGGATCTTCTGCATCTGACCCTTCATCTAACATGTCATCATTTATTTCTTCATAATCATCATTATCTTGAGCCACAAAACTACCTCGGGGAAGATTCATGAAGATGTTATGCTTTTGTTCATTAGTGAATTGGAATTCCAACTTAGAGGTGAACTTAAGTATGAGAAAATAATATCTCATGGCTACTGGTAAATCATCACCATCATCTATAATCTCCCATATTTCTTCTAATGTTGAAATTAAAGAAGAAAAATCTTTAAAAAGCCTAATTACTAGGACATATTGTTTTGTAGCTCTCATCATAATTTGCTTAGTAGTCTGAAGGTGAACTATCTCCTTGTGGTATAAGATCAATCTTTGAGTGATTCTTATTACACTCCTACTGTATTCCTTGGCTCTCTAATCCTTTTTAATGCCTTAATGGCTTGAATATCCTGATAGGTCAAGGCTTCATCCATTCTTAACTGAAACATAAGGGCTGAAACGTTAGCTAATAACATAAACATATCATAATAAACATAAACACTTCCATTGGCGGTTAGATCCGGAGCAAAATCTGGGCATTAAATCAGTTGTTTAAAATACTAATTGTGGAAATACATAAAAACATAAATCAAAAGACTTAAAAACAACGTCATCCTCGATCTTCCAGCAGTCCATTCAATCCATTCATCCTCAACACACATGCCAAGTTGCCATGAATCCTTCCCGCCTTCCATGCTTATTTTCATGAACCATCTAAAATGAAAGAATGAGTCTAATGCCCAGCAAGGAAAATCTACTAAAAAAACATATATGTCATAAATCATAAAACATAAGACTATATCATAAAGCATATACTATAAAACATATGACTATAAAAACGTATATCATATAGGACTACAATATCAATTACCATTAACTCATTAATGTGGTATGTGATAAAACCATCTAGCTCCTCAGTCAACTAATTGAGGTAGGTTAGATCACAACTATAGTATATGATAACCCATATAGGTCCTCTGTCTACTAATCAAGGTAGGGTACATAATAACTCTAAACAACGAAAATGATAAAAATTCTTGGGGCTTGCTATCTAAGCAAGTCATATGCCCAAGCGACTACAAAACATATATCATATCATAGCATATAACATATCATAACATAAACATATACACACATAAACACATATAATCTAACCTATTTTCCTTACCAAAAACCAGGATATGGAGACAAGAACGGGATTGGAACACTCCTAAAACCAATAGTAAAAACCATGAGTTTTCTAAAGAAATGGAAATGAAAAGAGAACTAAACCATCAAAGTACAAACTTACCGAAAATCTTAAGTTTCAAAGAACTTAAACACCTAACCAAGAATCATAACAAAGAGTTAGGATCTGAATGAAAACTAAAGAATTGACCTGAAGAATAAAAATGCCTTGGATGAATTATGACTTTGATCTACACCTTGATACCGAAATAACACTATATCTTACTTCCCAAGTGTTTAGAAAAGCTTAAATTGGAAAAGTTTTTAACCCAAAACCTAGGTGTTTCTCTCTATAGTAATCTTTGTTGCTTGGAGGCTTTGAAGAATGCTTAAAGAATGAAGGAAATGGCTGAGTACTAAGTCCTATTCATAGAGTTGAAGGAGTGAAACTAACCCCATTTAAAATGAATAAATAAATGAATATAAAATGAAAAAAATTTGAATTTTCATTCAACAGATGCCAAGAACTCGGTCAAAATCGTTCAAGAGAAAGTCCAAGTGGTTAAGGCTGTTTTTAAATTTAAAATCCTCAAGTATTAAAAAATATCTTCTAGAGGCCGATATATCTGTTGGGGTTTTATGCCCTAATTAAAACCCAAATTATTTGTAATCTCAATTTATTATTAATAAAAGAATAGAAATCATTTTTTGACTTTGTCAATCACTTTTCTCTCATGTTTTATTTTCATGATTATTTGTTTAATATAAACTTCTATTAAATCCCGAGTATATAGCTAATCTTATTTATAGTAACATAATCACAGTGGAATATAAATATGATTATATGTTCAAAATAAGTTAGTCCTAAGATTAGTCAGTGCACAGGATTTACACTAACTTGCCAATCTACGATATGATCTACTTACACATTACAGTATTATGTTCTTTCTAGAACATTAGCAAAGTAGATAAGATCGGATGTATTTGTTACATCAGACAGGAACGATATTGATAGTTGATAAGATAAGTAAACATACAATTATTATCTATTATAGTCATATCATATAGTTGACCGTAGGTCAATTCAATCTCAATTCTGAGTGGTTAGTATTCTAACTGATTGTATTATTTGAGTTCTTTGACTTGTTTGTTACCAGCTTACCCTACGGACTATCCCATACTTACATCTTGGGAACTCGGTAGTATAACTGAGTGGGAGTGTTAATCATAGATATGAACATCTATAGCTTCTGATGAAGAAGTGAAACGATGGTTTCTTTTCAGTTTGGTTCAAGGTGTTAAATGATAGAGATCTCATTTCAGTAATTAAATTAGTTTACTAAAATATCATTTACAAGGAACTAAATGTTTTAAGGATACAATACAATGAGGGGTAAAACAGTATTTTAGTCCTATCTCATTATAGACCGTCTATAGAGGATTGAGTGACAATTATGGTTGTAACAATGGATAATTAATAGCATATCTATATTTGTTATAGAGCATTCTATGAATTCAAGAGTGCAAATCCGAGTCTATAGTGGAGTCACGAAGAATTAATAAGTTAGTAAATTTATTTGTTAGATTTATGATAACTTATTGGAGCTTGATTTCATAGGCCCATGGTCCCCATTGTACCTTGGATAAAATCATCTAGATAGTCTTAATTAATTGAGTTAATTATCAATTAGAATTATCAAAGTTAACCATGTCAATTTTGGATAGTTTCATAGAGTTATGTAATTTTGAGAAGAAAAGAGAAATCATGGCAATTTATTAATTAAGATAAATTGGTATCTAAATTAATAAATATGTTTAAATCAAGGTTCAAATTATAATTAATTAATTTGATAAAGAATTTAAATAATTATTTAATTAATTAAATCAATAGAAAAAAATGCAGGCCTTGATTTTAAGTCTAATGGGCTTATAATCGAATGTGAAATTTCATGGGCCCAAAGCCCATGATAATTTTGATCGAGGGCTTCAAATTGACTATTATTTTATTGATTTTTTAATTAAATTAAATAGCCTAATTGAGTATATAAAAGAAGTCCTTCGAGAGAAGTCATAAGTTAAGATTTCTGAGACGACAGAAAAGTTTAATCACTGGTTTTCTGATAGTTTTAGATATCTCTAAACACAAGTCCTTTTCTAAGCCTCTTTGTTATTTTCTCTTCTTCTCTCTATATCAATCTCATGTGTTGAGAATTGCCATAAATAGTCTAGGTGATTCTAAGGATATATTGGAAGACTGCGAAGAAAATAGAAGATCGGTTCAGTTTCTTGATAATACTCTACGACAAAGAGGATACAAGAGTTAGCGAAACTGAAGGAAGGACTCTTTTTTTCCGCTACGTATACTGTAAGTATTCTTCTCTTTGTTTCTCTTTGAATTCAATTTTAGAAACATGTTCTAGGTTATCTCATATTAATTTGTTTAATATTAGATCTACTTGAAAATAAATAAAGATCATGTATAAATTTTCCCAACAATATGGCCCACCCTAGGCGATATATCGCCTAGACCTATACCCCGAGTCTTCGTGGTTTCGTTCGTACGAGGTCGGCGTGTTTTCTGTATCTCCCGTAGGCAACATATCGGCCCCTATAACTGCAACATATCGACATACGTTGATATATCAAACACATATTTTCACTCTTTCAACATATTTTTAATTGATTAAACCGCTTTGACTGAGTAACAATATGATCCAAACAGCTGCTGGAAGGTTCTAGAGCTTCCAGATCTTTCTTTTAATTAAACTATTCATCAAAACTACTTAATTCCTTGACAAACATGCTTGTGACAAGTGTCACACTCTTATTAATTCTATCTAAACCTTAAGACATAGTGAACAATATTTCTAGGACCAGCAATATTAATCAAAACTTATGTTATAATTATTATTTCTAAACTATAGGTTAAACTTATAAAATCCATAACTGTTGCTATGAGTTTCCAACTAATTCCCGACTTGAACTAAAATCCACAGAAACTAAGATACTACAAGCTACTTTTACTACTATCTAGCTAAGTAAAATTTCGAGACATTACACCCTTTAGATGGGATAAGTTTGTGGTGTATTGTGACGCATCGAGACCAGGGTTAGGATGTGTGTTAATGCAAAGTGGGGAGGTCATTGCCTCTGCATCGTCGCAGCTAAAGGAATGTAAGAAATGGTACCGTACTCATGAGTTGGAGTTAGCAGCGGTGGTATTTGAACTGAAAGTATGGGGACATTATTTGTATGGATAGAAGTGCGAGATATACACCGATCATAACAGTTTGAAGGATTTCTTCACCCAGAAAGACTTAAACATGAGATAGAGATGTTGACTAGAGTTGGGAAAGGATTATGACTGTGAGATCCTTTAGCATCCCAGGAAAGCCAATGCAGTGGCAGACGCTTGGAGTCGGAGGGGCCCAAGATAGTTGTTTAGTTCGAAGGAGATATAAAAGGAATTGGTAGAAGACATGACCAGAGCAAATATAGAGTTGTTAGTGGGCCAGTTTGCTAATATTACTTTGTCGTCAACTCTCTTGGAGAGAATAGAGGAGGGCCAGATGGGTGATTCACAATTGATGAAGCTTAGAGAGGATGTCCTAGCAGGAGTAGCTAAGGACCATTCCATTAAAGAGATGAGTTTGCTCAGATACAAGGATCAGATTTGTGTTCCGATGGACATGGGTATCAGACGAGAGATCCTTGATGAATCTCATACCATACCATATTCATTACATCCAGACACCATGAAGTTGTATCAAGATCTTAGGTCATTGTATTGGTGTCCTAGGATGAAGAAGGACATGGTCAACTATGTGGCAATGTGTCTAACCTGTCAGCAGGTGAAGGCTGAACACCAGCGACTAGCGGGGATATGATTTCTTAAAAATGAGAAAAATCATTTCAATTATTTATTTCTTAAAAATATTTTCCAATCGATATGATTTAAAGGGAACCACTCCTAAAAATCTCCCACTTTCCCTAAAGAAAATGAGACATCTCTCTCAAATCCATGTTTCTAACATTATCCTTAAAAGACATAGTAGTTAAAGTCTTAGTGAAATAACCACTACATCTCCTCTATGGACTATATCCCTGATCATGTGGTACTCCTCTCGATGTGCTTTTCCCTCTTGTGACTCCTTGGTTTGTTTGTGTTAGCTACTGCCCCATTGTTGTCACAGTATAGGACTAGTGGCTTATCCGTGTCTGTAACAACTTTCTGGTCAATATAGAACTTTTTTGAGCCCCACATCCTCTTTAGCTGCTTCATAAGCCACTATGTATTCAGCTTCCATGGTAGAATCTGCAATATTTGTTTGTTTGACACTATGCCAGGCTACAGCTCCTCCACAAAGAGTAAACACTTTTCGACTATCTCTGTCAAACTAAAAATCGAAATCAGTGTAACCAGTGGGGTTCAGGTTACAACCTGAATATACAAGCATATATTCTCTAGTTTGGCCAAGATACTTGAGAATATTCTTTACTGCAATCCAATGACTCAATCTTGGATTGGATTGATAACGATTGATCATCCCTACGACATAATAAATGTCAGTTATCGTACACAACATGGCATACATAAGAGTGCCTACTGCAGAGGCATAGGGATACTGTCTCGTGTACTCTTCTTCTTTAGGTGTCTTAGACACTGCTCTTTAGAAAGGAAAATTCCATGACAAGTTGGCATATCACCCTTCTTGGAATTTTGCATACCGAAGCATTTTAGTACCTTATCAATATAAGTTGCTTGAGACAGTGCCAAAAGTTTGTTCTATCGATCTCTAAGGATCTGAATGCACTTAACATAGTTTCCTTCTCCCAAATCCTTTATTTGGAATTGTTCAACTGGCCATTTCTTTACTTTTGTCAAGGTATCTACTTCATTTCCAATCAATAGAATATCATCAATGTAAAGAACTTAGAAAACAACTTTACCATATTTGATTTGTTTATAGACACAAGATTCATCGTTGTTTTGTTCAAAAGCATGCATTTTTATTGTGTCATCAAATCTTAGATTCCAAGGTCTTGAAGATTTTTTGAGTCCATAAATGGACCTAAGAAGCTTACAAATAATTTGTTCTTGACCTTTGACTTCAAACCCTTCAGGTTAAGACATATAAATGGTCTCTTCAAGATAGCCATTCAAAAATGTTGTCTTTAATTCCATTTGACATATCTCGTAATCCATGCACGTAGCAATGGACAAGAGTACGCAAATTGATTTTAGCATGGCTACAAGAGAAAAGGTTTCTTGATAATCAACCCTTCTTCTCTGGATATAGCCCTTGGCTAAAAGTCGTGCTTTGAAAGTCTCCACTTTCCTGTCCGCTCCTCTTTTCTTCTTGAATATTCATTTACAACCGATAGGTTTCACATTTTTAGGTAGATCTTCAAGAATTAAGACGGAATTGGAATACATCGATTCCATTTCTAGGTTCATGGCGTCTTGCCATTTGTCAAAATCTCTCATTTCATCTCTATATGTTAATGGATAATCATTCTTTTTGTCAGACACCAACATTTGAACTTTGTGTTCATAGAGAATTAGTTTCCTAACAACCATCCCACTATTAAGAGGTTCTCTAATATTCTAAATAGAACTTATGGCTTCTTCTTGTCAATGTTCATTACGAACAATCGATGATTTATTTATTGGATCTGAGATCATTTCCTCCAGTACAACATTTTTGAGAGGTTTGTGGTTGTTAATATAGTCACGTTCAAGACAAGTTTCATTTTTCTATACAAATGTTTAGTTTTTATTTTGGACTATAAAACATACCATCTCTAGTGTCATTGGAATACCCTAAAAACATGCAAAATTTAGTCTGTGACTTCAACTTCCCAGTCTTTCCCTTTAGAATGGGTGCTGGACAAGCCCAAATACGAAAATTGTGAAAACTAGGTTTACTAACAATTCATAGCTCTAATGATGTCATCTAGATTGACTTAGATGAAAAAAAATTTAATATGCACATTGCACATTGAATTTCATAGCCCTAGAATGAAAGTGGTAATGATGAATAGCTCATCATTCATCTAACCATGCCTAGTAACATCTCGTACCTTCTTTCTGAAACACCATTTTGTTTTGGCATTCTAGGTGTTGTGAGTTGGGATTGAATTCCATGCTCATGAAATTGGTCCTCGAATTCATAATCCAAGTACTCTTATTCTCGATCAGATCGAAGAACTTTTATTGATTTACCTAATTGCTTTTCAGCTTCTACTTTGAATTCCTTGAACTTCTTGGAAGTTTCAAATTTCCTTGAATTCCTTGAACTTCTACTTTGAATTCCTTGAACTTCTAGGTATCCATATCTTGAAAAATCATCAATATAAGTGACGTAATACTCATACCCTCCTCTTGCGTGTAAAATTAGTGGACCACAAATGTCATTGTGTAGAAGTTGGAGTGGTTCTTTGGCTCTTGAACCTTTAACAAATAAAGGTCTTTTGGCCATTTCGCCTTCTAGAAGCATTCACAAACTGAAGAGAACCAAAAATTAATTCTCTTAAAAGTCCTTCCCTTATTAACTTTTTTATCTTGTCCAAACCAATACGTACTTTAATGTCCCAAAATTTCTAATAAGGCTTAGTGCGTTGATTAGGGGGCTAGAAGAGCAATATTGGACTATTATGTAAATTTAATTGATTATTTATGTGGATTACATGGGTTACATTATAATATGAATGATTGTGCATGTTTACAAGTGTTAAATGTGCTTATAGGCCTGTTTCTGTTAAGAAGGGCATTTTCGTAATTTTAAATCACTGTGGGTATATGTGTAATTATATGTATTATATGTTGAGCCCACATGGTTATGTGGGTATACTTGAGATATTTAGCAGGAGTTGTTCCTATTGAGTAAGACTGCGGTTTAGTCACAACAAGGACTTATAACCAGCTCGGGGTGAGCTAAAGAGTATTTCGTTAATTCGGTGAATTACTGGGACTCATTAAAGTATAAGTCGTATTTAGGGAAAAATATTGATATTCCGGGTTTAGCGGGATTATCTGGGAAATTTAAGTGTAATGAGAGACAGGAGTGCAAAATCACGGTTTTGCCTTTAGTGGGCCTTGAGAGAGAAATTTGGCCTTAGGGGTATTGTGGTCTTTTGGACCCTTAGTATAACGCCCTACTGCCTTATAGCCATCACTAAGTGATTTTAAAATGTGCAATTAACTCGCTAATCGAGGTTTTTAAGACAAAAGTGTAATTAAACCATAATCAGAGTCATAAACTTTGAAAATAAACCATTCATTGAAAATTGTAAAGTTTTTAACATTTGGGATCCCAAAAATATTGTCTAGAATTATTTACGATTAAAAAATATAACCAGAGTTGGCTAAATGACAAAGTGTAAGTTTAGTACAATCATCCCCCAAAAGTACCCATGATCGTGGCAGCCAGGCAGACCGGACATGTACGCACTGCTCATCACGCTCAACATACTCAAGGTTGGTCGACTTTCCCCTTGCCTTTACCTACACCATAGAGCACCCGTGAGCCGTAGCCCAGCAAGAAAACCCTCACAAGCAGATAATATATGCATATCAAGTACTTAACATATAAACAAGCCATCATCAGGCTATACACATACGTCCATGCCGTCCCAGGCGCTTTACCAGGCCCTGGGTTTGTGGTCCACACTGTGAGGATATCCGAGGTATCCTTTGGGGTCCCGCCTTGGCAACTCGCACTCCGCGTGCTAAACGCTGCCCCCGGCCCCTTTCTATTCTTGACCTTCGCCATTCCTGGCCTTCGCCGTTCCCGGCCATCGCCGTTCATTCATTTATATGTACACATAACATAACATAACTAAATTGATACTTAAACACATATAAACTCAATCAAAGGGCAACGCCCTGCAACACAATCATATAGGGCCGAGCCCTACAACTCAATCATTAAGGGTCGTGCCCTGCAACTCAAGCTCTATGGGAATAATAGTTTTCATACCTGTATCCAAGGCTTTCCAAGCACCGATGTCCCAAGCACAGTCCCCTAGTTTGAGCCTCACTGAAACCCTAGTCACAATGCATTAACAATTTACACCCATCAGGTTCTAATCCATTGAATAGCTTTGGGTCATAATTCTAGTCTCCAGATGATAAAATCCATCCTGAGCCTTAACTATTGAATTCCCGAGCCTAAAACCTCTATAGAACCCAAAAAATGCACTAAGCGTCGCGACCCTAGGAACTCATGCCGCGGCCCCCAGCTCAACCCGAGGCCTTGCCTTAAATTAGCGTACACGCGTCGCGGCCCTTCCTGAAGGGCGCCAAGGCGCGCCTCTAATTCCAGACGCCCCTATGTTCTAAGGGGCTGCGGCTCAGCAAGAATAGCGCTGTGGCCCGACCCCTCGAGCCCAGAAAAACTCACCATTTTCACCTTAAAAACCAATCCAAGTAACCCCAAAATCAAGCCAACAATCCAAACTAATCATCACAGAAGTTATACTATAGATTCAGCAACAAAACCTAACAAGGACTAGCCCTAAACCTCATCAATTCTCAAGAATGATCCTTCACCCAATACACATGCAAACTCTAAGATAAACCAGCAGCTACTCAATACAATTCACTAAGATTAAAGCTTACCTTAAGCTGAAGTGAATCCCAAAGTCAGTTCTCTAAGCTCCAAGCCTCTTGCTCCCAAAATCCTAGCTAAAATTCCTTAGTCTTTGATTAGATTCAACAAGGTTTCCCCAAGCTTACAAAGGATGAAACTCCAAGAGAGAGAGAGATCAGAAGGGAGGGTCAGTTTCTTTTTTTTTCTTTTCTCTCTAAAGGCTTCTTTTGGTTTTGTTTTACTTAACTCAAGTTCCTAAGGTTACCTCAAGGCTCAAGGTACCAAAAACATCCTCGAGGGAAAAATGGTAAATTTCCCCAATATTTCCTCCTAAACATTCTAACCTCAAATATATCTCCAAATATTTATTTCCATAACCCAATAACCCCATAAAATGTCTAATACCCGAAGTGGCCCTCGACTCACCCCGAGTCAGATTTTTGACCCCGTTGTGACTTTCCAGCTAACCGCTCCCTAGGACTGTCTCGGATCGTGCAACATAGATATATCACAAGTATCACATTTATGCCCTCAACGGGCAAAAATTGCAAACATGCCCCTAATAACCAAACGAGGCCCACATGCATATTTCATTCACCTAAACATGCATCACTAATCACATATTCACACAAATTCACATATTATAACAATAATTCACTTATTGCCCTCCAGGAACGCTAATCAAGGCCTTAAGCCTTATTAGCAAATTTGGGTCATTACACTTAGACTATTTTGTAGTTGGGTTTATTAACTCATGAAGCAGGGGAAAACAGAGTAACACCAAAACAGAGTCTCTCTCTCTCCCTCATTTCACTCTCTCTCTATATAAGTTTGGATGTTTTAGAAGGGATTGGGATTTTAAAGCCGGTTAACAAACTTGCTAAGGAATTTGGAAGCTGTTAAGCACAGGGAAACAGTTGGGAATGAGATTTCATTGAGTTTTGGTTTGGTTTGGTTTTAAATTTTTTAAGCTTATTGATTTTTTTGATGCTCCATAGCGTTTTAGAGTTGTTTATTGTATTTTAGAGTTGTTGGGACCATTTTTATGGTCGAAACAGGTGAAAGCCATGTTTTGGGATGGTTTTGAAGGATTGGAGACTCTTAAAATTGTTGGTTTATGAGTTCGTAGGGTCACGCCGCAGCCTTGTTCTTAGGGTGCCGCGACCCTTTTGAACTCAGAGAGACAAGCAGGTGCCTCGAACATCCTTGGTGGCACAGTGCAAGGTAGGTTACGCTGCGACACGTGCCTTGTGGTTTTGGTCTTGTGGCTCTCTGACTTGTTGCACCGCAGTCTTTTGCGGGGGACACCGCGATTCAAATTGGGGAATTGGAAAAAAGTAGGTTTTGGGAGCTGGGAACCCAAACCTAAGCCCTCGAGAATGGTTCTACTACCCGGGTTTTAGTGCTTTTGAATATTTGGATATTGTTATGCCTTGTGAGATTTTCTTGCTGGGCCTGGACTGACGGGTGTTCTGTGGTATAGGTAAGGGCAAGGAATAGTTGGACTAGCTCTGAGTTGGAGAATTTCAGGGGCAGAGTGTACATATGCGACCTACTCGATTGCCACAGTCGAGTTTACTTGGTGGAACTAGGGTTGAACATAGAATTTTGCCGCCTAGGCTGGTTGTTGGTGTTTATGTTGTTCATGTGTCAATTTATAAAACCATTTGGTATCCCATGTATGAACCTAAACCTTTTAATGAAATTGTTGTTGTTGACCAACAATTTTAATACCTAATTCTTGGGTTAGTTTTAATTCCATTATTTCAGTCCAAATTACTAGTTTAGCAAGTTGAGCACGATTTAAAATACATACTGTAACAGTCCTGATTAGTAGGGCGTTACATGTACTAATCTCATGTGCTAAAGATATGTATTTGTGACAACATAATTTAACCAGGACATATTCTTTGAATAAAGATTTTAAATACAAAAGAAAGTAGTCTTTATAAATGCTCCGGAGCTAAATTTCATAGAAGATAAAAGCCAAAACATGCAATTGAATCAAATTTGTCCAAACATAAAATAAATATAAATCATAAAAATAATAGTAAACTATGATGTTCCTTGGATCATCTTCGTCCATGTAGTCCCCTCACAGAGCACATACAATTTCTTGGAACAATCCCCACTCACCATGCCATTACATAATCAATTCTTGCTTGTGGAGAAAAAAAAAGGGGTGTGCTAAAGCGCAGTAAGGAGAATCAAACCAAACATTGACATAAAGCAAACCTCATATAGCCAAAACTTAATCTCATATCATAACAAGACATATCATCATCATCGTCGTCGTCATAATCTTCATAATCATCAAACAGAAAACCTATGCACGCACTATGCATGTAAATTGGAGAGAAAACTACGAGGAGGTTCTCATGTTCCTCTGTAAGACCTCCATGGTCAACTTTGTGGCTACCTTTCTCCACCTTTTACCTTCCCAAGTACATTCCTTGAAACATATAGCATACAAATAGTCCTTGAATACTCGATTCATTAAATCCACGAAGGCTGCTGGGGCGCCAGTGAGTCTGAATGACTCCACTAAAAATCCATAGTGCTTGTATTGAGTCTAAAATGGAGTCTTAAGAATGCCCTCTTCCTTCACCTTCAACTAATGATACCCTGATCGTAGATCAATCTTTGAGAACACTGCACCTCTTTGTAATTTGTCAAATAGGTCGTCAATTCATGGTAAAGGGTACTTGTCCTTAATTGTCATTTTATTGAGCTCCCTCTAGTCTATGCACGTATGCATGCTCCCATCCTTCTTCTTTACGAAAGGTACTGGCGTGCCCTAGGGAGATTAGCTTGGCTTTATGAATCCTTTATACAATAACTCTTGTAGTTGTGTCCTTAGCTCCTTTAGCCCCACTCGTGCCATCCGATAGGTTGCTTTAGAAATGGGCAATGTCTCTGGTGCGAGCTCAATCATGAATTCAACATCTCTGTTTGGTGGTAAGCCAGGTAGATCTTCTGAAAATACATCTTGGAACTCAAAAATTGTGAATCCTTTGTTGTATCAACTACACTTGCCAAAAATGTTTGTCATCCTTAAGTCAGCATCCTTTAAGCCTTCAATGCCAAGATTATTGGTGTTCGGAGTCTCGATGCCTCTCCCATGAAGATGAGTTTCTCACCCTCTTGCAGTGCGAAGACCATTGTTTTCCTTATACAATCGATGGTTGATCCTTATTGGACTAGCTAATCCATCCAAAGAATTACATTGTATTCTGTTATGTCCAATTCAATCATGTTCTCCTGGGCACTTTTGTCTTCTATCATGATTTGAAACTGGTTGCAACCACCATGGATGACCACATGACCTTTTCTAAAGTAACTCTGTCTTTTATCCCCTTTTTCCTTGTTGATAATGCTCCCTTCTTGTGGTGTGGTTGTTCGCGTCTAGCTCGATCAAGTTTTTTGTTATCGCATGTATCTACCAAGTTAATGGTATTACCCCTTAAATTGTAGGTACTGTGGAGAAAATATCCCTGAATACCCCGCAAGGTATAGATTCTATCTATCTATCTAGAAATAGAATTTCACTTTAAATCGTAAGTATATCCCTTGTAAAAATGTTGACCTTACATCCATTCGATACTTGCTTCCGCTTATATACATGTCCAAGCCTGAAGTTGTGCCTCGTGCATTCTATGTGGACTATCTTTCCTCAAAAAATGCGATGCACAAGACACCCTATCCTCGTCATTCAGGCGCATGTGCTCCAAAATAGTCTCTACTGTCCTGAGCCACTTCTCTAATTCAATAGGGTTGGGATTCCCTTGAAATCTGGGTGGATGCTGCTTCCTAAATCTTTCGTATACTGGCTCAAATTCTAGTATGAAGCATCCTACCAAGTGCCCTTCTTGCCCCATCTCCTGTCCAATAGGCACTTGCTGCGATGGTGCTTGTACCATAGGTTTCCCTCTTCCAGCTCGAGCTCCTTCCTCTTCTCTTAGCCTTAGTTGTTCTCGCAACCTAGCTATCTCTACATGAGGTTCCTCAAATTCTGGCTCTGCTAGAGTTCTAGGGGCATCAGTAACATCGGGGGCATTAGTAGCATTAGGAATGTCAGGAAGGACATTAGCTGCGCTTTTTTCCCTTCCCCTTCCTCTTCCTCTACTAGCTGCGGCCAACGTTGCCCTTCCTTGGTGCCATTGTAATACTATGGTACACAACTTTATTTTAAAACGAGGAAATTTAAAAGAAAAATGAACTCAAAAATGAAGAAAACAACAATTTATTCATTGATTCAATTAAAAAAACCATAGTTTAATACATCAAATAAGAAAGACAGAAAACATTAAAGGAACATGCACTATTGGGTGTCTAATCTATTCCCTATTAGATTCCT
The DNA here is from genome assembly GCF_963169125.1 of Humulus lupulus. Lineage (NCBI taxonomy): Eukaryota > Viridiplantae > Streptophyta > Magnoliopsida > Rosales > Cannabaceae > Humulus > Humulus lupulus. Next base: position 113,047,079 of record NC_084797.1, read on the forward strand.
CCAAAAGCAGGTTTTCATTGATTTCTAGGTAATCTAAGTTTAGGCTTCCCCAAAAAGTTTATGGTGGAATATCTGGTATGGTATTTATCACTTGTTCATATGCCTTCGGAGTAAGGTAGTGTTGACGGTGAAAACTCGTCAATGATGTTAGGTCGAAAAACTCAAAGGTAAATATGGAGATAACTGGATATGAACTTAGAATAGATTCAAGGAAAAATAAACACATATCAACAATATAGTCAATATTCGTATATTACTTAATATTCTGAGAATACAATGAATTTTCCAACCCCCATTGCTGGAGGGGTGAAGGTCTATTTATATTGGGGCTGCAATGGCTCTTGATACATCATGGTCCCAAGGGACAAGATTGTACATAGGTACATTGTTAGGGTTGTGGCGCAGGTCATAGTGGAGCAGAAGGTGGTGGTGTCGGCCTGGTACATAGTCAGAGGTATACAGGTAGTGCCTCCACTCTTTGTACAAATCCGTACAACCACTATTTGTACGATACAGATGTCAGGATACGCCTCTTTCCACCTCATGTTCGTACATACTGCACCCGTATACGTACATGTATCTTGTACCTAAAGGTTATTCTCACATCTCCAAGACATGTGTTTGCTCAAAGCTATTCCATTTTCCACTAAATTTAGGAAAGCTTGTGAGTAAACATGAATGATATACTTAGGTCTCTACATCACTATTGGCTTGACACCAAATAGTTTTTTGGTCTCTCTTATTGCTCCTCGCACACCCCTTCAAGAGGTCTTAGACTCCATACGGGTACACGAGGCATTGGCATTGGCACCTAGGTGAGACGAAGTGCTGGGGCATGGCACGGGTACGCAACACCTCGGCACTACTGGGCGAGGTGTGGTGTGATGTAGGTGCGAGGCACAAGACACCCTGGTGGTGCAAGGCGCGAGACACCCTGGTGGTGTGAGGCGTGAGGCGCGAGACACCCTGGTGGTGCGAGGCAGGTGCGAGGCGCCGTCTGGGGAGCTTGTGGTCCGAGGTGTGAGGCCTTTGGCGCGAGGCTTGATCTAACCATGCGCGAGCCCTTGCTCTGTGTGTCCCCTTCCTAGATGCATGACACCTTTCTAGGCACAAGTCCCATCTGAGGTGCGAGACACCCTGGTGGTGCGAGGCCTTTGGCGCGAGGTGAGGTGGGGTCGCTTGTGGCTGCGAGACGCAGGTGTGGTCGATCCATATGGCTCGAGTGCCCATGAAATCTCTCAGCATCAAGGCAGGTAGAGCCTCGCTATGCGAGGCTCCCTTTGCATGGATGTAGGCGTATGTCTCGGGTGCATTTGACATCCCTTATGCATGTGTGTGCATCTCGTCTCTTAAGCATATCAACCTCGCGAAGGCACATCGGACCTCACTATGCAGGGGCCTTGTGCACCCTTCCTCCTGCGACACTTTGTTTGACCCTTTAGCTTAGCGAGGCCAAACTTCATGGCTTATAATGAGAAGTTTCCCTTAAGACAACTTCTCGTATTCTCAGGCGCCTAGCGCCATCACACGAGAAGCTCGAAGGTCTACACATAGGGATTGGGCCATACTATGTGAGGTCATTGGCCGAGGGAAATGTGCGCCTAGGGTTTTCATACCTTCACCGAGGGAAGATTTAATGAAAATTATTCCATATTCACAAGACCTATAGGTCCGAGCCCGATAGCATGCATACACGACCTTTAGCCATGTAGTCTAACTACGGACCAGAGATTTTTTCCTTGTTGGATTTTGGGCATCCACACTTGCCCCCTAGTATATGAGGAGGTCTTTAGATGCCCTTGTAGACTTATTATGATGTTTATAATTATTCCTTATGAGTGTGACACTAGCAATATTCTTGGAGGCCTACAAAGCAGCGAAGGATGTCATTCAGCGCTATTGAGCGATGAAGAGCTTGCTATGTGAGATGGTCTCGCACAGCGAGACCCTCTCACTTGGTGAGGCTTGTTCCATTTTCTTTGCACTTCATCCGTTGATATCCCGGGGCCTTCATCGGCCTTCCTTCCAAGGATATGGCTTATATGAGGCTTAGGAGCATGCTAAACATTTAGACAAGAGTGCTTGGAAGCAGGCGGCTATGGCTAGTCTCGCTATGCGAGGCCTCTTAATCTTCTTCTGTGTTTTTGTGACTTCATTCTTCATTTATGTTTGAAGGTGGCATTTATATAGATGTCCAATGAAGGAATGGAGCCCAATTGAGTTGTAAAGTCGAGGGTAGTCTTGCAGAGTGAGGGTGCCCTTGCTCCGCGGGATCTTCTTGCTAGGTGTGTGGGGTGTCACTGCCTTAGTTTAGGACTTTGACAAGCCATCCCCCCTTTCTCTTTTTTTTTTAATAAGGGATTTTCGCAAGTCCTCATGATCAATAGCTTCATTTTGAAAGGGTTCCCTTCGGGACCCCTCTACTGCGTGTGATTTGTGTCTGTTGTTGCACCTTGTTTACTTGTAAGGATATGTCGACCCTTGTTTACGCGTTTTGTTTTGTGCGAGAAGTGTCCTTCCCGTCATTACGCATGGTACTATTTTTGTAAGCATCTTCTTCAAGACCCTTTTTGCAAGCGTCTTCTTTGAGACCTTTTTCACAAGGGTCTTCTTTGAGACCCTTTTCGTAAGCGTCTTCTTTGAGAACCTTTTTGGGCTAGGTGACCTTGGCCATCTTAGGATTGTAATGAGGACATTTTTTGGTCTTTGATGTGATCTACCATTGGGTTGGGACCCTTTATAGGGAGATGGTATTTGTGAAACCTCGCAAGCGCCTATTTTCAAGGCCCTTTTTCCCTTTGTTAGGCGACTCAGTCGATCTAGACTTAGGAATCTCTTTGGGCTCCCCTTTGGTCTTCTACAACGTGATCCCCTTATAGGGTGTGTGTGTCCGTGGAGAGGTACTTTTGGGGGGCCTTCTGACTTTCTTAGATTCTATAAGGGTAGCTAGTCCTTATAGACTCAAATGTTGCCTTACAAGGTTCACCACTCATGCCTATGGGTATTATGAGTATTCATATATATATATATATATATATATATATTTCACAAGGTCAGACACTTGTTTCGAACCTTGCCAGGAACCTATTGAGGCTTGCGAGGCTACGCACCTATTTTGCACCTGGCTGGGTGCCTGCTGAGGTCGGGTACAATACCTCATAAGTTGTTTGTCGGATCTTTCTTGTCGAGCACTTTGTTTTTTGTTCTCTCCAACATGCTTCAACAATTCTAGATCCTTGGAATCAACTAGGCGACTTCTTTGGACCTTTACGGGGGCCGATTGCGATGATTTGATGAAGCCTTTTCGCAGTCCTCTCCCAATTTCAACTTGGTCAGCGTCTCTCCCGTCACGACGTTTTCCTCTACATAGAATCTTCAGACGTATTGGTAGAAGGGTGACTGGAGGAAGGTTTGCTTCCGTCAACATATAAGTTCTTATGGCCCTCTTCCACACGTATGTACTTCTGTGCTCTTTCGAAGAAGCAATCTAAGTTTGTAACCTCTCTCTTGAGCATGCTCCCACATAACTTGCTTCCCGGATGAACTCCAGCTGTAATAGCCATCTTGAGCTCTGCTTTAGTTGAACTTCCCGTCTTTGTTGCTTCCATATTGAACCTATGGATATAGCTCTTCAAACTTTCATTCTCGCTTTGTTTTATGTTAGCGAGGCTGGTAATTTGCATTACGTAATCACAGACTGCAAGGTGTTGCTGAAGAAATTGATCAGAGAATTGTTTCCATGACTTGATTATTCCTGGCCTTAACCTCTTGAACCACTTGTACGCAACTCCTTTAACTGTAACGACAAAGCAATGTCGCTTTGCTCTGTCGTTGATCCCTCTTAACCTCATCAAGTTATTAAAGGAATCTAAGTGATACTTTGGGTCCGTAGTACCCTCGTATGGAGTCATGGGAGGCTCTCTGAAGCTGGTGGGCATTTGCTCAGCCTGGATCTCCCTTGTGAAGGACGAATCATGGTCAAATTCTTCGTCATCTCTTTGCTCCCCAAGTGCAGTGCCTCGAGGCCTTTTCATTTTGATGTCTAGTTCCCTCCTGTTTTTGCTTGTGGACTCTTGCAGGTCCTTAAACTGAACCCTTGCTTTGGTTTTTTCTCTTGGGGGAGCTGTGAGGGGTGTGGATTTTACTTCTGACCTCTTCCCATTGGGATTTTATCTTAGGCCAAGGGGCACCTCTTTTGAGGTGACTTCGGCTTCATTCTTACGACTATTGTTGCCCCTGCGCCTTTGCTCCTGGGGGTACTTCGTCGGCCTAGGTCCCTCATGGTGCATACGGCTCAAGTGCCCATGACATCTCTCGGTGTCAAGGTAGGTAGAGCCTCACTATGTGAGGCTCCCTTTGCATGGATGTAGGCGTACGTCTCGGGTGCATTTGACAGCCCTTATGCATGTGCGTGCATCTTGACTCTTGAGCATATCAACCTTCGGTAGGCATATCAGACCTAGCTATGTGGGGGCCTTGTGCACCCATCCTCCTACAATGCTTAGTTTAACCCTTTAGCTTAGCAAGGCCAAACATCATGGCTTGTAATGAGATGTTTCCCTTAAGACAACTTCCCGTATTCTCAGGCGCCTAGCGCCATCATACGCGAAGCCCGAAGATCTTCACACGGGGATTGGGCCACGCTATGCGAGGTCATTAGCCGAGGGAAATGTGCGCCTAGGGTTTTCATACCTTCACCGAGGGAAGCTTTAAGGAAAATTATTCCATATTCACAAGACCTATAGGTTCGAGCCCAATAGCATGCATACACGACCTTTAGCCATGTAGTCTAACTAGGGACCAAAGATTTTTTCCTTGGTGGATTTTTGGCATCCACAGTTAGTATTCTAAAAATATCAATCTCTTTGGACATAGATCCGTATGCTTCTTCTTTAGTTGTAACTCTCAACTTGCTTACTCAATATTCATATGCTAGACAAGTAATAAGAAATGGATACCTATCTGGTGCATCTTCATGATCTCCTATTATTTCCATCTATAAAGATTTGATATTTTCCCTGGCTTCAGGATCATTGATTGTTGCCCTAAGCGCTAGGTATTTATCTTTTCCCATAACTAAGGTTCCTCTTTGGTATATAATCTTCTACATTGCATAGTTGACTTTCATAATTTTACAAAAGAGCGTAATAAGTGGGCAACTATCATTCAATTCTTCCTCTATCTTTTGAAAGTTTCTGATCTCCTTATGGATGACTTCTCTAAGAGTTTCCATTCTAGCCCAAACTACACATATCAGCAAATATATTACAAGGAAACATACAATGAAAAAACTTACAAACAAAATGATGAGATAGGTTCCATCCAATCTTGTGCATGTATTTTTTGAGAATTCTGAGTTTTTGATGAACAACCTGTCTTTGGTACCAACTTGTAACACCCTAATTTAACTAGGACATGTTCTTCGAATAAACATTTTAAATGCAAAAGAAAATAATCTTTATAAATGGCTCGGAGCTTAGTTTCATATTAGATAAAGCCAAGGTATGCAATTCAATAAAATATTTACCAATATGAAATAAATGTATTTCATAAAACAAATAATAAATTGTGGATACTGAAAATTCAACACCGGTAAAGAACCCACATCTCATGCCTAAGGTCCCTGGAAGGTCAAAAGCAACCATATTTGAAGTCCATTTGATCCCTCAAATTAGTGCTCAAATCGACCCTGTTCCAAATGACCACTCCACCTCGGGCACCGGTAAAGAACTCAGGCATCTCGCGTGCCTCAGACGCCTCGCGCACCCAGTGCGTCCAGTGCGCCTCACACGCCCCAGGCGCCCCGGGTGCCCCAGGCGCCCCGCGTGCCCCACGCGCCCAGGCTCCTCGCGCGCCCCGCTCGCTTGGAGACACCACCAGGAGACAAGCGTCTCGCGACTCCCAAGACGCCACGCGCAACAGTCACGCCATGGTCCTCGTGGAGGCCTCCTCTCACACACTAGCCTCGTCCTTAGGGGTGTCCACGTGGTGACCATGGAGCAAGAATAGTTAGAATACGGATGATATGGTGTCCATGCTAGACAGGTAGTGGTAGTACAAGAATGGTACATGGTCAGGATTCCCTCAACATGCTTATGAGATTCGTACCCAGCAAGTAGTGGAGGCATAATATGGTACCAAGACAGGAGTACTTTTGCAGACCCCTGACACGTACTAGAGCAAACCACCACTCTTCCAACACCACTACCCCTGAGACCACTCTCCTGACAGTGTACTTGCGTACCATCTGGTCCCTGGACCACAATGTATCAGGGGCCATTAGAGCCCACTATAAAAGGAATTCCACTTCCACTTGGAAGGATGTTGGAAAAACACTGTAGCACTACACCATAAGAAATACAATTTCATTTCACCATTTTCATTCTGCAACTGTTCTTTGAGTTTCCAATTAGATCTTTGAAGTTTTTCATTTGATAATCTCTACATTTATATTTTTCTAACTTAACTTGGTTGACGAGTTCTCACCATCAACATAAACTATGGTTGTCTTAGGATCTTCGTCGTCCATGTGGTCCCCTCACAAAGCACATGCACTTTCTTGGAACGGTCCCCGCTCACCATGCCATTTCATAATCAATTCTTTCATGTGGAGAGGAAAAGGGGGTGAGCTAAAGCTCTGCAAGGAGAATCAAACCAATCATTGACATAAAGAATACCTCATATTTTTTAAACCATAATGTAATATCATAACAAGACATAGCATTATCAACATCAGCATCATCATCATAATCATCAAATAGAAAACCTATGTGCGCACTACACATGTAAATGGGAGAGATAACTACGAGGAAGATCTCATGGTCCTCTGTACGACCTCCACGGTCAACTATGTGGCTACCTTTGTCAACCTTTTACCTTCCCAAGTAAATGCCCTGAAACATATAACATACAACATGAATTCCATAAACATTAGCAATCAAGAAAACAAGTTTAACCTCCTTACTTTGGCGTTTGTGTGGAGTCTTAGAATGGAAGAAAGTTATTTGAATTCAATGATTAAAACCTAAAAATAAAATACTTTCCTTTTTGTAAGAACCAACATGATGCCCAAAATCTAAACCACACATCCCACTGTCTTGCATGGGCCATGCACAACATGAATTAAATTTATGATCATAGTATCCATACTTTTATAACCAAACTTACACCTATGCAATCTTAAGTGAGCATAACCTAAAAACGATAACGGTAATGATACCTTTGGAGATCGAATGTCGAATCCTACCATTCCCGAATCTTTGGAATTCGAACACCTATAAACCACAAAACCACACTCCAATGGCCAACAAGAAGAAAAGATGAAACTCATAAACTAAATTCAAACCCACCATCGAGATCTTACCTTAACCTTTATTGACTTTCTCCTTGAAAAATCCCAAGCCGTCGAGCTAAACCTTGACATTCTCTTTCTTTCCGTGCTTCTTTCTCTCGCCTACTCCTCCTTCTCCTTCTTCTTGTGTTGTACAAAATAGAGAGCTTAGCTCTCTCTATTTATAGGCTCCAAGGCCACCCTTCTACACTTGCATCAAATCCTTTCAATAAATTTTGATTAATTCCAAATATTCCAATCAAATAATCTTAATTGATTCCAATCATCTAGTCAAATAATCTTCATTGATTCCACTCTTCCAATAAAATAATCTTTATTGATTCTTAATTTCCATTTACCATTTATACACTTGATTATATTATAAATTTATGAACTTAGTCTATTCCTTGTACCAAGGTCATGATTGAAATCAAATCACCATGATTCCCAAAATCTTCTCCCTTATCCCCTTAATTTCGAAAATCACTCATAAATTGAAAGATTAATCGCTCTTTGATTATCCTTAATTGACTTGCTATCAATCACACTTAATGAGGGATAATCTCTTAGCCAATTTTGAAATTAGCCTAGTAGGATACCTTCAGTTTCCCGATTTTTCTCAATCACCAACTCATTATATAAAATCAACATGATATAGTTTCCACGAATAGGTCAACAAAATTCCTAATGGATAGCAACACACCATTTTTTAAAATCATAGGCAATTTCTAGAGGATTGCACACCTCATTGTCTAGTCACCTTTTAGTCATCTAGTTATCATGATTCACCCTCACTAAACGCACCTTGTAAATTTGAAAATACTTACCCATTATATTTCCATATTGTATCCATGATGGTGATAAGATACCCTTCTTGATTAATCTCCAACTCATCAAGATATCAATAAATCAATCTTGCTTATTCCACATCACCTCTTAGTAGTCATTCCATGTATAGCAAAGCATGATCATTCACCACACTTTCCTTTCACACACACACCACACGCCCAAGGGTATTCCATGCACACATGTGCACACATCTATCATATACTTGACTCAAAGCATAAATAAGTAAATAAATATGTAAATAAATAAAAAAGAGATTAACTATTATAGTAAATAAGGTAGCAACTAATTAAACATGTAAACAAGACAATAAGAAGAGAATATTATATTAAAATAAGTAAATTAAATAAATTGAAATAAATAAAAATAATCGAATGCGTGTGTCCGGATATTATAGTATCACTATCAAAATCATTGTTTTGGCGTTTAATAGATCGTTCTTTAGCTTTGAGTTTATACAACTCATCATAGGATTTTTCATAACAAATATTAATACCAGATAGTGAAATGACAATTGAATTATTACTAAAAGAAATATAAAAACCTTGTTCATGCAACATAGAAACAAAAATCAAGTTTCTGGTAAATTGTTGCAAAAATTTTACTATACAAGTATACGTAATCGTTACAAGTAATAAAGTGATTACGTCAAGATCGTTCACACGGGGATTGGATTATCAACTACCAAAATTAACTTCCAATTTCTATTTGGTTAATAAAACCCAGATTTCAAGAATATCAAGAACAAATACAAGAATTAATAAAAATAACAAATAAAAAAAGCAAATAATAATAATTAATTAAATGGATGTAACACTAAGGCATTTAACTACACCATCTATCCACTAATATTTTATCAATACAATTTCTACGAATCTTCTCCCTATTGTGATAGCGGATTAACGAAAGAAATTTTTATTCGTGCTAGGATATATAAACCTTAACCTAACTTTCTACATCTTTGTGATAAATTCAAGCACATAGCAGGCATTAAGCTCGACAATCATAAAGATACACAAACCATACAGGTACTCTTGTCTAATATCAAAATTTGTGTCTAAACAATTATAGCATCATTAACTCCCACTTCTCAGATTTTGAATTAAAAACACATGCATCCTGCAAATGGTGATCAAGCATTCACAAGCCTTAAACATAAATTGAATAGATCATAATATAGATGAAGAAATCATAGAATTTGCATTAAATCAATAGAGAGTTTCAAGAGACTCCATTAAAGCCCTAGACTAGAAAAATAGTTCATAATCATATAGGAAACCATTAATGACATATGAGAAACATAGAAGGGGATGAAGAATAAAAATAAGAATAAGGATTAGATCTTGTTAACCTGTGAAATTGACCAATGGTCGCATGTACAGTATACAATACTTTTTGAACAGAATGAATATAAAACACAACAGAGTACAAATATCTTAAACAAACACATAGGAATTTATAGGGGTTCAGCCCTGTTCTGATGAAAAGTAATAACCTAATCCATTTAGTTTTTAGTATTGAATCACTCGATAAAAAATTACATTGATGAAGAGAAGTATTCACTCATTGCTAATTTGCCCAGAGTTTCTCCCAATATATTCGTCAAATCCCCTTCAACGAAGCCCTAAGTCATTTGTTTATAGTACCCAGGGGCTATTACATGACCAGTAATACTGGGATCGTGGTTTGGTACACGATTATTAAGTAGTGGAGACACGTGTCCTCCTCCCCATGATTATGAGATCGTGGGTCTTCTCGTTGTTTCTCTGGATCGTGGTAGACAATGCACGATTGAAAACTCTAGGAAAATGGTAAGTCTATATTGGTCTATGAGACTTAGGTGCTAGGCTCGAAGACCCTTTAGAGCTTGGGTGCTAGGCTCGTTGGTCCTCTAGGTGCTAGGCCTGTGATCTTCTGGGTGCTAGGCTTGTTGATCTTCTAGGTGCTAGGCCTAAACGAGCGTGAGTATTACCCATTTTCGGGAGTGTAGGTCGACCACCTATGGAGGATAGGTGGGCCGACCACCCCGAGGGGTTCTTGGGCATGCTTGGGCCGACCACCCCTAGGGGGTTTTTGTAACGCCCTGGATAGCCAGGACCGCTAAACTGTGTACTTAGGTGCAAGACTTGCTAATCAAGTCATTAATTTAAAAACGTGTCACTAAACATGTATGAACTAGGGTTAAAAAGGTTTTGGTCTCAAAAGTTTCATTTTATATAATTAAGTAGTTATATACATGGGATCCCAAAAGAAACAGAGTTAAAAAGTTGGATTACAGACTTCCAAAATAATACAAACAACTGTCAGCCATACTAAGGAAAAATGGACAATTTCTTGGTCTCTCATCCCTGCCTAAACCTCAACCGTGGCGGCTGAGCAAACGACCATGTACATTCCGCTCGTAGAGCTCTCCAATCAAGACTGATTAAGCTTGCCCTTGCCTTTACTTGCACCACATAGCACCCGTGAGCCAAGGCCCAGCAAGAAAACATGTGCAACACAAACAGTAATAACAGATAACAAACTCACTAAGCATGAACTCTCATAAAATCCAAATTAATCATTCAGCATAAATTCAGAATCACGGATGCAATCAAACACTTATAACATTCATATCACATAATAATCAGGGTCGAAAACTTAGGCCGCTCCCTCTATTTATCCCACTGACTCCGGCCCGCTTAAACTGAGCTTAGTGCATATTAAGTTGTCCTCGGCTACCAGTGGCCAAGCCGCGCCCTGTGCGCTAGTGTAACCCTTGGCACCCTTAGGTCGTTGGTTCACTAAATAGCTTGCATGGCATGATACAATCTTTTCAAGCATACGCGATAGGGAACCCTTAGTCCCATTACATATATTCAACTAGGTGCAGATTTCTTACCTTTAATCTTTGCGGTTACTGATTACGAGCAACGCTCCTCATGCACGATTTGTTCCCGAGCCTAAGCTTTTATCACCTAGTCACAACCAAGGTATAAGGTTCCATTAATATTCAAATAAGGGTCTCCGGATACAAAACTAACTTCTGAGAATCTGAATTCCACCGAGCACGGTGGTGAAATCGATCCGGAGCATTCTAGACCACATTCCCATGCCTAAGATCCCCAAATGTTCAAGTGTGCACCCAAGGGCTGTGGCCCTTGAAGCTTAGCCGCAGCCCTGCCCTCAAAACAGAACCAAGGGCATGCCTGAAAGAAGACATGTGCCGCGACCCTTGATTTGGGCGTCGCGGCGCTCACCCTTGGCCGAGCCCTCGTGGCTCATCTTCATCCTAGGGCTGCAGCGCTCTAGAACAGAGCTGCGGCCCTTCCCTTCGTGCCCAGAAAACCCACCATTACAAATATCTAAACCTCATCCAAAGCCATCCTAAAGCTCCCCAATTCAAAACCCTCTAATCACAACAATTTTATTATGATTCTAACAACACATCCCAACAGAAATCCAGCCCAAAAACCCACTAGAATCCCATTTCCAATTTCTGAAACTCAAGAACTTCAAACACTAAAACCAACCATACAAACTCAGATTGAAACCTCCAAATCACGAATTGATACTTACCTCTTCTGCTGAACCACTTTTCCAAGCCAAATCCAAGCTAATTCCCAAGCTTTCCTCCTTAATTCTACCCTTAAACATCAAAACCACAATTACCTCAATACCCAGCCAAAACCCAGAATTTCTAACCACAGAAAAGGAAATTCAGTGCTTACCTTAATCCTAATTAAGTTTCTGATTGATTCTTGAGCTAAGCCTCTAAATCACTCCTTTAATCCACTAAACTTCAGTTGAATTCCAGCTCAAATCCTTCAAATTCCTCTGTTAACTTCTTATGTTTTCCTTAAGAGAGAATAGAGAGACAAGGCTGAGAATAAAGGTCGGTTTAATTTTCTATCTACTGTTTTCCTTAAGTTTCTGTCTAATCTTATCCCATTGAGGCAATCCCGAGGCTCGGGGTGCCGGAAACGTCCCCGAGGGCAAAACGGTAAAATTCCCCAGTATTCCCGCCTAGACTTCCTAATATCAAATATATCTCCATATATTTATTTTCATAACTCGATAGTCTAAATAACTACCCGATACCTAAAATACCCTTGACTTATCCAAAGTCAACTGTTAAGCCCCGTTGTGACTTTTCCCCGCTATCTAGCCCTAGGATCGCCTCGAGTCGTGCTCTGCAGACCTACCCACATAATAATGTGGTTCTCACAATGCCATATATATATCACATTAATACAAATATAATCATACAAGCATTCTAATCATACAATTATGCATTTAAATCAATAAAACCATTCAAATCACATTTAACCCAATAATGCCCTCCCGGCACACTAATCAAGTCCCTTAAGCCTCATTAGCGAATTTGGGGTCGTTACAGTTTTGGCCTGGTTGACTTCTCTATAGGTCCTGGACCTATCTTTTTTGCTTGTCGGTCTTTTTTTCAATACTTCGTCGTTTTTCCCTGATTTGTGATTCCATGTGACGCTTTCTCGTTTTCCACATCATCCCTGGATTTTTGAGGGATAACATTTGCCCCCGAAGATTCACTACTAGAAATATAGATTTTTACTTCGGTATTTATAGTGAGCATACAAAAAAAGCGAAGTAAAAACCTTTTCAAACTCTTTTACTTCGCTTTTCAAATTGGCGCTCTGAAAAAAATTACTTTCCACTTCGCTTTTTTAAAAAAACGAAGTGAAAAATTCATAGTGGAGAGGGCCGTGTTTGTTTGCACAAGCCCTTATATTATGTTTAGAGATAGTAAAAATGCAAAAAACTGGCCAAACCAAACGCGACCCTTGTGCACTTTTAACTTCGGTAAACTTGACCTGGCCCGAGAAACATATTGTAGTAGTACTTTAATAGTAAAGTCCCTCACGACATTACATAAAACTTTTATCAACTATCGATAATGTGCTCAACACTCATTTTTCAAGGATAATTTGTAATTCCTAAAAATAACTAGATTTTTCAAGGAATATTAATTTCCTAAAAATCTAGTATATTTTTCAAGGAAATTTGAAGTCCTAAAAATACAATATATTTTTAAGGAGTTTGAAGTCCTAAAAACATAATATATTATTCTAGAATATTAATTCCTAAAAAGACAAAATATTTTTCAAGGAATTTTAATTCCTAAAAATATAAGATATTTTTCAATGAATTTGAATTCCTAAAAATGCCAGATTTTTTTCAAGGAAATTTGAATTCCTAAAAATATATGGTTAACCTAAGAAGCTATAAGTAGGGCCTCACTTCTCACTTCCTTGCTTTGTGCACCTCAGCTATAGGATTCTCCAAACGTGATTTCTCCAATTCTTCATCAAACTCAGATCTTTATTTGGGTAAGTATTTTCTCCTAATCCTTACATAATTTAATTTAAATGTGCTTATATTTATAAGAAATACTTTGAATCTTTGAGGAATCTGTCTGAATCTCCTTGTTTTGTTTTATTTTGATCCAAAATAATTGACTTGTTTATATGAAGTCTACGAATTCTCTATAATTTCCTTAGTTTGGATGATTTCCAGAGTTCCAAACCCTAGCATAGGCAATTTTAGGTTTGTGAAACCCTAGGCCGACCACCTCTTTGAGATTCAATAGCCTGACGATTTCTAGATTCCAAACCCTAGCATAGGCGATTTCCAAGGATGTCAATTCCCTCATGGGCCGACCACCCTAAGGTTTCCGTCATGGGTCGCGCACCTCTAGGGCTTCCCTTGCATTTCCCTTGCCTTATGCGATTTCCAGGGATGGTATTTCCCTCATGGGCTGACCACCCCAAGGAATTCCTTTGCCTTATACAATTTCTAGGCCTAGGGATTAGGGTTTAGGCCGACTACCACACCCCTGGGCAACTTCGAGGGATCCAGGGTGGTTGGCTCAAGCATAAGCCGATGACCTGGGACCCTAATTTTTTTTCCTTTACTAATCTCCTTGGGGTTTTCCTTGTACTGTGTTATTTATTGGAGACTTGAACTTTATTCCTCTGGCATTTTTCTAAGGCCTACATCCCTAGGGTGGTCGGCCTAAGGTGGTAGGCCGACCACCTATGCCCCTACTGTTATATTATTTCATATAATATAATATTAGATTAAATAATGTGACAAAATGTGATTTGTCACACAAATGTGATTTGTCACATCTTGTAACATATTATTGAGAGTCACAAAATTGGACACATGTGTGTGTCCAAATGTGACATATTTTGGAGTTACAAAATCAGTTACAAATTTGTAACTCCCAAATATTACCCAATAATGTGTATATTATATGTTACACATTTTGAGATTGGATTTCATAAAGCCATATGAGAAATGGCTGATAGAGATGTAATTTTAACTCCCATATTGTGTATGGAAGTTACAAAATCAAGTGAGAATAAATTGGAACGTTTTGGAAAAAACTGAAAAATTCGTTGCTTAAATTGACTGAGCGCCGCGGCGCCTGGAACGAGCGTCGCGGCCCTAGTGGCTGACAATTTCTTTGAATTTCGGTTTTTATCCAATTTTGAACGTTTCCAACAGCCAAGTAACTCCCAAATCTCTATTTTAATTCCATAAAACATCCAATTAAACATTGGTAACAGTCATGGGGGTTGGTGGAATTTGAAATTCAAAGGGGTATCTCAAACTCTATAAATAGGAGCCTAATGCTCACTTGTAAGACACACCATTTTTTCATCCACAAAGCACTTGGCTGAAAAATACACCAAAAGGCTTGATAATTCCAGAGAGCTATTTCCTAGAGAGATCCCTTAGTGCTTAGAGAATAGGGGGAAATAAGCTTTTGGACAAAGGTCTTGAACCTTGTTCAAGTTGGTGATCCCCACTACTCTACACTTTGGTTGTGTGAGAGTTTGTTTGTGTTTTTCATTCTTGTGTTCTTCTTATTTACTTGTATTGTTATAGTATTGAGTTTGTAATCTTCTTCTTCTACATCTTTCTATTTACTTGTATTTTGAGCAATTGAGTTGTAATACTTATTTAATCAATATTATCTTGTCCATTGTATTTTTGCATAGAGTTGTATTTGGTTTTCCCATAATTCCATTGAAGCAATAATATATATTCTCTAACACCTACTTTCACGTTTTGTAAGCTTAAGGCCTAGATTAACTCTTCTTTGTGACTTCAATCAATTTTTCCATGTCTAAGGGAGTCATATGGTGGTCAGCCTGAGCTTAGTTTCACTGGGCCGACCCCCTATATTGATTTTTTCCCCTGATTTCTTCATTTTTTCTCCTAGCTATTGGCTTCGTTATGTTCACTTACTAACTTCACTCTTTATATTTCATTTGTTGCAAATGTCCAGCTTCTCTTCGGCAAACAAGTCTGTAAGCAAGCGTACTCCCGAAGAGTTCTTGGAATGGGAGTTCTTGGAATGGTAGGCCGACCACCTATGCCCCTACTTTCACGTTTTGTAAGCTTAGGGCCTAGGTTAACCCTTCTTTGTGACTTCAATCAATTTTTCCATGTCTAAGGGAGTCATATGGTGGTAAGCCTGAGCTTAGTTTCACTGGGCCGACCCCCTATATTGATTTTTTCCCCTGATTTCTTCATTTTTTCTCCTAGCTATTGGCTTTGTTATGTTCATTTACTAACTTCACTCTTTATATTTCATTTGTTGCAGATGTCCAGCTTCTCTTCGTCAAACAAGTCTGTAAGCAAGCGTACTCCCTAAGAGTTCTTGGAATGGGTGAAAAGGATTTTCCCTTGCTCCACTTTATATTCGTTCATTGAGGAAGACTTCTTGAAAAGATATAACCCAACGGCGAGAGCAAAATAGAAAACTCAACAACCTTCCAAAGATGATCCTCATATTGCCAGGCACATTACTTAGGGCTCTTTGCCTGGCACTTCTTAGATCTCTTCTTAACATAGTACGCCCCACGACTCTCAAGTCACATCTCATTGAAGTCATTTTTCTCAGCGGGATATGTCAGGTTAGCGAGATTCAGTGCAACTCCCTTTGCACCGAGATACCAGTCGGGTTCCTCATCTTTCT
This sequence comes from Humulus lupulus, assembly GCF_963169125.1. NCBI lineage: Eukaryota > Viridiplantae > Streptophyta > Magnoliopsida > Rosales > Cannabaceae > Humulus > Humulus lupulus. The sequence goes on from NC_084797.1 coordinate 113,063,263, forward strand.
TCCTCTTAGTGAGAACATACTGAGGGCTCTAATCGTCATGTTAATCATCCTTAGGAGTCTAACGTCCCAGATTTTTAAGACTCGATAATGCAGAAATATAAACATTTTGATGTAACTAAATGTCTCAAAATCCCGTAAAAAAACTTTTTAAAAGTCGTATAGCCATACTTAATTTAATACAAACATAGTTTATGAAGAGTAAACTAAGCCTAGTTTATGAAAATAAAACAATATTTTCAAAAACAATACAACTTCCGAAAAGGTTAGTCCACATGTACATCCGCAAAGTAGATTCCAGCGCTCACTAATCTGCTTTGCCCTTACTCTTACATACAATAGGAAACAACTAGGTAAGTGAAAACGTTTAGTAAGTTCAACCTTGAAACAAAAGCATGCAGAGAAGACAGGTGGTCACTGACCAAGTTATTGTCCACTGATAGCAACAGCTTAGAAAATTAGGGTTCTGGATCCATCCGGACCCTAAGCAATCAATTTCAAGAACGCAAAAACATCCTGGAAAACTTATGGTTATGCCTGATAACCACTTTCAAAGTATTTCATATATATAGATAAATCCCTGGACTCAGAAGATCCCAAAGTAAGCAGATATAATATATCACAATATAATTCGAGACCAACGCTCGACAATTTCCAAAAATTCGAGCGTACCACGCCCTCCAACATATTTGCTAATCAATAGGGGACAACTGAGTCTCAACACTAAGATCTAGCCAATAAATATCCCCATCAAGGGTAACTATCGAGTTACCTAGGGAATCACTACTTATCCAAAAGTAAATCCCTCATAAGGGTAACCATCAAGTCACCTAGGGCATTGCTACTATTAAAAAATGTAATCGAAATTACACGGGTTTACAGAGACTTTTATGTTAATCCGTGGTGCTAGTGAGCAGTTGCCCGTAGGGTGTTCAACCTCACTCAAACTTGGCAACCCCTAGTATCTCTAGGCACTCTCACTGAATGGCTAATATTCACGGCTACTATCCGGGAATAACTAATTAGAGCACTTGCTCGGGTTCTAACCGTTCAATGATTAAGTAAGCATGAGGGCCCCTAGGTCCCGTTCATTTTGGCGCCCATAGTTTTAAACCAGCAATCCTCACATATTGGCCACTTGTCGTGGTAGTGAACTGGACATAATAAAATCAAACAAGCAGTGTGACGGGGATCAGCCGTCTAGGATATGACAGATATCTACCGTTCAAATTTTCTGAATCAACACCTACTAGACTAATGTCTCTATGTAAACATTCTATGGTAGTGTATACATGTGCACGTGTTTCTATACTAACATACATTACACCAGCTGTTTCATGTTGTAGCCAAACAATAGAAGTTGACTTACTTGGAGTCCTTAGCTCTCAGCAGGATTTCACCCTCCAATGTACAATCCAATCCTTAGCTTACAGTATACTCGGATTAATTATGGCCCTAATAACTCATTATTATTATTTTGGGCAGTTTGGTCATTTTCAAAATCATTTGTAACGATTAAAGATCCTTAGTTGGTTTTAAACCCATTCAAGAATTCATACAAAAAAAAATTGAGACTAAACTCTAAATCTCGGGGAGACCTATCCTATGGTCTCGATACCTAGGCTCGGGTATCACAATAGTATTTTCCCATAAACCTCTAAAAATCTTATTCTTTAAAAGTTATGCTATTTACTCATACTTTCAACAAGTCAATGAAATATATAAAAGATTTTAGTCGATATTATATCCAAAAAATACTAATTAAATTCCTCAATTATTTATCAAGAAAATAATCTCTTAATTTTCCTTTTATTTTTCTTAAGGTTTTATTCTCTAAAAATTGTTTCAAGAAAATAGCCTAATTTTAACTTAATCAGGAAAAACCTTTAATAATTTCTTTTAAGACATACCAAGTCTTTATCTTTGCAATATGCACAAAAATGTATTTTTTTTCTTAAGTTCCACAATCTCATTTTTGCACTAAGTGTAAAAACCTCATTTTTAACCACATACTTTGTGAGATCATAACTTTAAATTTACTTACTCTATTGTTACTAAAATTTCCCAATTCAATGTTCGGTATGGCTTTTAGGTCTTTGTAAAATCTTAGGTTAAAAGGAGCATTTTTTATTGGTGAAAATATTTTCCAAACATTGAGGTAAAAATGACCTTATTTTCAAGTCCTTATTTTTTTTCCAAACTTTGACACTTAATAACTCTCAGTCTGTTTGGTATTTTATTATCAAATTTTATAGTGGAATACTAAGTTATTCCAAGAACATGTCCACCAAATTTTAGCAAAAACTGGGTTCATTTTCTCTTTACAATGGCTGTCCAAATATGGTCCCGAATTTAAGAATACAAAAAAAAAAGAAGTTTTTTACCTAAATTTTGAAATAGCATAACTCACTCACTTTTAAACATTTTTTAGTGTTTAAAAGCTGAAATTCATGTAATGCATCTTAACAACATCACAGTACAATTTATATTTATAAAATCAGTATACAATGGATCCTTGATCCCTTGGAATTCACGACCCAAAGCTTGTTATTTTGTTTTAGGGTTTTCAGAAAAACCATTAGGGATTTTGGGTCCCTATTTTCAAAAATCAACATACAAGCATCATGAAAATTATCAAACAACTACCATAGCCTTATTACATCATCAATAAGAAACTTTAAGCATTAAATACTCAAAATAATACTTGAAAATAAACACCATACAAAAACAACCATAAAAAGTAAACTTTTTACTTCTTGTTGTTCTTGCTTTAGGTTTTGATGTTTCTACTAGCTTTAGATCTTTCAAAACTCTTTCAAAACCTTAACCAACTCCCCCAACAACATATATTGTTAGTTATTGGAAGATCTATTGTTAAGATCTTTAAAAAAGTTAAGTTTTTGAAACTTTTGCCTTAGGGAAACTCTTCCAAGATCAAGGCTTAATCTTCCAAGGTTTCGTAGGGTTTTTGGTAGTTGAAAATGGTGAGAAAACTTGAGAGATAATTTTTGAACAAGATGAGAGTGAGAGTAGAGAGAATGGGTCGGTTGGGTGAGGGTTTGGATGAGCATAACAACAAAAGAAAAAAATATCTAAACACTTGACTGTTTTACCTTTATCACTTTGTGTCATTATCCCTGATTTAAATATGATCAAAACTTAATCAATTTGGTCCACACAATTAATATCCTCACATGGCCGGCCATCTCTTTCTATTTATGTATTTATATTTTTTATATATTTATATAAAGGTTAATAAACATTTCCCAAGAATTTTTCTTTTTTTTTTTCAAAAATCCAAAAATGAATTTCTACAAACTTTTAAATTTTTATAAAGTTTTTTTAAAAAATATAAAACTTAATACATAATAATTAAATTAAATTTCTCTCACATTTAATTTAATTAATCACACAATACAATTTAACTTAAGGTCCATTTATGGGATAAAATTCCCAAAATTCGGTAAAATTAAGCATTTAACACAAAATGCCCCAAAATTTCCATTTCTTCTTAGGTTTATTATTTTTGACCAAACTTTAATTTTTATGAATGTATTTTATGCCCAAAATATATTTGCCATAATTTTTCATTATATTTTTCTAAGATTTTTACCTGATTAGGGTTTTTGTGTCGGTCTAAGACCGAAAGTCTTATCTTGAATTTTATTCACAAACTTCATAATTTGGCTAGAAATAACTCATGGAAAAAATTCCAAATAAATATAATATTATTTAAAATAATATTATTAAATCGGGGAAGACAATCTTGAGCTGAGTCGTTTAAAGGTACCCAAAACGCAGGGCGTTATAAGGAGCATTCTATTCATTCCTTCCAGCATAAAGTAGCCCGCCCTCCTTCTAAGAGCAAGACAGTTTTGCCAGCTGCGTAGCAGAAGAAGAGACGAAAAAAATAATTCCATTTATCAGATTCTGGGGCCACCTTTGCCAGTGAGATCATATGGAAATCGGTCGAGAAGCCTCGCCCTGCTGATTACGAGGTTGTGTGGTTCACGGGGGCTGCCTCTAACATGACTGAAGAGAAGCTAAAGAACTTAAGGAAGACCTTTTACCTCTCTGGTGTGACTATTACTATCCCTGGTGCAAATGACAGAGTTTAGGAATTCTTTTTGGTATGTGCTCTTGGACACGTTCTGCCATCAAGTCTGGCGCCGTACTTCCTCTTTATCCGTGCTTCCATAGCATTGCAGATTATTTTGGTATTAGTCCTACTCAACTAGTCCCCAATGCGATCTTTGTGTAATCTGCATTGTAAATTATCTATCACCTCAGAAAATGGGTTGCGTTGTACTTATTTGACCTGGAGATGAACCCTTATGAGCGCAACTCGAGGTATTTCCATTTGTGCCATTATATGAGCGAGGGTACCAACATCTTCTTGGAAGAGATCTCTAGAAATAGCAAGGCATTTAGATATGCCGACAATTGTTTCTTCTCTAAGGACGTAGAGGCCAACTACTCCATGTTTAAGCACGATAAGCCTTTTTATAGATCGCTCCCAACCCAGGCTATGATAGTTAGGGCCAAGGAATTGATTGCCATGACCCTTGAGGAGAAGAATGTCAAGACTAGGAAGGTCGGGCTGTTTCCCCCTACTATAGCCGATGGTCCCAAGCCCGTGAATGCCAAAGACTCCACGGAACCTATTCATGTCGAGGAGGTATGCCCTTTGCCTTTGCTAGCTGGGAAGGAGGGGGATGAGGTGGGTGCATTTGTTGCGTACTCATCGCTTGCTTCTGATGACTTTGATGAGACTACATTCGAGTCTGAATCTCATTCAAAAGGTTCGACACTTTATCACCATTATTTTATGATTCATCTGTGCTTAATATCCTTCTAACATTTGATCTTCTTTAGCAGGTTCACATATGTTCAGTTTTGTTCATACCCAGCAAAGGTCGACTCCGACTGAGGCCAGTCCTTCCACTACTACAAAAATTACATGATAAGTCGGTTAAAAACTGACATCTGAATGTTCATAAGTCGGTTGGGAACTGACTTCCATGCAGTGACTTATGATGTAAAAACATGGTAGGTCAGTTGGCGCCAAACCGATATCTGGTGTAAGACATGGTACGTCGGTAGAAAACCAACATCTGGTGTAAGACATGGTACGTCGGTTGCAAACCGACCTCTAGTGTAAGACATGGTAGGTCGGTTGTACACCGACCTCTGGTGTAAAACATGATATGTCGGTTCACAGCCGACTTATGGTGTAGACATCTATTGTCAGTTTTAGTAGAACCGACTTATGGTGTTTTTTTTCTCTTAAAAAGTGTATTATGCCCAAAACAAATCATGTTTTTTTATACAAACAAACTAAACAAAACAAAACATATATCACAATAATATAAAATACTAGAATTTGAACTAAGTATCTAGAATAACGAGTCTTACGTTAATTACAAAATGACTCACATAAGCATTGTAAACTATAGTTAGGCAACAAAAGTGTGTATATCTTCAAGAAAGTCTAAGTTAACATTGTAAGTATATCTCATTAAAAGTCTAAGTTAACAAAAGTGAGTGGACCTATGTAGTACTCATCAAATCCATGACGCATTGTACCCATTCTTCACGTACTTCATTGATCTCATCCTTTGTGTAATAGTTCTTCCCACCACACTAAAACAAAATTCATTGCATGAGTTGAATTAATATACTTAATCTTAAGGTAAAGCTAGAACTTTAATAATGAATATTTTCACTTACATTACTAGTTAGCCATCGCATTGAAAACTCATTTGTCACGAAGTCCTTCATCATCCTCATAACATAGAACCCACATTGTAATGATTGTAATGGTTGACGAGGACACTTAACTGTTCTCCACGCGACTTCCTTAGTTTTTGCATTATTTGTGCGTAAATGTTGAAAGACACTAAATAATAATAACATAAACATTTAGATGTTAATTTTAAATGAATTAAAGAGTATGCAGTTAATTGGTTAGATTTTTACTGAGAAATGAGAGATTTGATTTCATCTGGTGGAAAATTGTGAAGAGAATTCAGAAAATAGCACAATTGGTGATCAAAATCAATTATTATAAGCATCCAATGCTTTCTAACAAAAACACAAAAATATTTCATTATTAATATTATATATATTCACTAACAAAATACTAAAAGTAAAAAACTTACCCCTTATGAGCTCATATTGCTGAATGGATTGATGCCATCAGCAGAAAGACCAAGTTGAAGGTTTCTAGGATCTTCTCTTATTTGAGGCCATAGTTCATCCACTTCTTTCCAAGCTGGGGAATCAGCTGGATGGCGCAATTTGTCATCTTTGATCCTTCCATCCTCATGCCATCGCAGACTTTAAGCATGTTTAGGATTTCGAAACAAACGTATAAACCTAGGTATTGGCGGCAAATACCACAATACTTTTGCTGGAATCCCTTTCTTACATTCTTTGTTGTTCTTATTTTTTTTTCCATCTAGATGTTTTACATACGGGGCACTCAGTTGCACTCTCATATTGATTTCGATATAGAATGCAATCATTTGAACAAGCGTGAATCTTGCTATACTCCATTCCTAATGTGCACAATGTTTTTTTTGCTTCATAAAGCGAGGAAGGCAATTCATTGTCTTTTGGTAAAATTTCTTTTAATAAAGTTAATAACTTTATGAAACTTGTGTCACTCCAACCACTACTAGCTTTCAAGTTGTATAGTTTTACTAAAACAACCAATTTTGACAAAGGTGCCCCTGAGAATATTGGTTTCTCTGCATCTTCTAAAAATTTCAAAAATTCTTCAGGCTTATCAACAAAACGCTCATCTGCATCTCTCACCATCTCTATAGGGTCATCAAACACTTGATCAAATTGCTTTCTTTCATTGGGAACATTATTGTTAGAGTCATATTCTTCACCATGCCAAATCCACTTGACATATGTTTGGTCCATTTTGTTAAAGTATAGATGATTTTTTATCTCCATTATGTCTAATTTTTTCAAATTTGAACATTTTCTACAGAGACAATGAACTCTGGAAGGATCTGTTGTATTTTCTAACGCTAACTTAATAAAGTTGTCGACTCCCTCTTCATACTCTTTTGAAAGTTTGTCCTTTGTTATCCAACTCTTGTCCATTTCCTAGAAAAAATTCGACAGAGGTTTCCCTAAAATTGGACTAAAATCCTCCTGCACGTAGAAAATTCCCATAACAAATTTTTAGTGCTGTCATATTCCTATTAATACACTATCTTCTTAACTTAAATTTTGATAGAGCTTCCCTATACCAATCAAACAAGAACAATGCAAGCACAACATAATTTAAATATAAAAAAATAAAACATAATTCTAGATGAATTTGGGCAACATTTCCCTTGTAATAGTGACCTAACCATCTGTCAATAGAGAACCAAGCAATTCAAACAACACACAATAAGTTTCTTCCTTATATCTCCGCAGCACACAAATAAATTTCCCAGAAACTACTTCACTAAAACACACAAGTTCTCAACCTTCCATTATCACCGCAACACTCAATTTTAATCACAGAACCTACTTCACTATGGATGAATATTTAAGATATTCAAACTCCTCTAACATTTTTATAATAATATTTATAAAAAAAAAATAAGAAAACATCCATACCTCTTGCAATTAACAATAATCAAGCAAATTAATTCACTTGACAATGATCCTTGCTAATATTTCCACCCAAAACCTTCAAAATAAAATTAATCTATAAGCCCCATTTGAAGTTTCTGAGTCAATAAAGTGAAACTGACACCATTTGTTTTATTTATTTATTTATATATTTATTATTCTTTATATTCTATTGCTAACTTATATAATTTATGATTGTACATAGTTCAATATTTCTGGGGTTGAAAAGTTATGGGAGGCCTTGAATGAAAACGACAAAAGATACTGTTTTATAAGAGTAAAATAGTCAAAGGACAAATAATTATTCTTACTTGTTAGACCTGCAACGACACCTACTTCCAGTAAACTGTTCAAACTCTGTTTAAACAGAACAAATAAATACAAGAAAAAATTTCCCTTATATATCCAAAGAGTGAGACTCTGATGTGTAACATGCATAATTTTATCTTATCAGGAGCATGAAGCCAAGAAATGATTCGGAAAGCCTATAATGCTAGTGAGTAGCGTTTATTGAAAATTTGTCTTCATGTATGAATAAACTTAGAAACTTAAACTTATCTAAGACTGGCTACTTTTCATAGTCAATAGAAGACAAGAAGTTGATAAGATCGGCTTATTAAATGATCAAACTTGAACGTACTCCGTGCCATGTTTTATTTAACAAGGTTCTTTAAAATTAAACAAAATGAGAGTTGGAGACCAAGATTATATCATATCACACACTGATGATACTGTTATGTTTGAAGACCATGCAAAGTGACTGGAATATATGCATGAAAAGAAACACAACAAATGTAAATTTCATTACTTATTATCTCAATATATAGTCAGCCGTTTGCAAAATTTCATCCCTCTCCCCTGGTAGCCTGGTAAAACAAAGTGAAGTCTTATTGTCCCTATTTTAAGCTTGATTTTGATACTTAATTGTTTATCTGGATTCTTAGTTGTTACTAAAGACAACCAAACAAACTGGACTCTACATTTCAGAATAGATAGAGTAAGACATTTGATGTAATATAGACTTATTTTCTTTTTCACAGAATTCCCAGGTCCAGGTGAGGTTCAAGAGAAATCTATATTAGTATCACAATACTTCAGACTGTAATGTAGTTTTTCATGTTTTCTTTTAAATTTTTTTGGAGGAATGCTTGTATTTATTTGTTATGTTTAAACAAAGTTTGAATCATTAACAATTCCCAAGCTTTAAACTGTTCTTCTAATCGTAATTTCCAGTACACAACAAATTGTAATGAAAAATAATATGTTAATAACATACATACTAACCTGAGTTGTTTTACCACTACCATACATACTAAAATACATACTAGCAAAGACCACTGTCATCCTTTTTAATATATACTGAATCCTTTTTAATTTAATAGACCACATGCATTAATAACTCTGTAAGTTTGAAGACTTCCCTAAAGATTTGAAGACTTCTCTAAAGATTTGAAGCTCCTTCAATAACTCTGTATCACATTGTGCCCTTGATCTAAGAAAAATTAAATATAACTCTTTTATTTATAAATATACATATATAAACACATGCACACACAGAAATGTACCAAGTAAAGAAAAATCAAACAATGTTTATTTGAGTTGAAAACACTTACATTTGTTCTATTACATAAAAGTTTCCCAAGAATGCTGGCAAAGTCTCTGAAAAGTGATTCAAGTTGATCTTCCTACAAATATTACAACAATAATGTTTTAAGGATTAATAAAAACGAACAAAAAAAGAAGTTAAAAAGGTTAACTGAAAGTCCATACAAATATGTCAAGAATTTTGAAGTTGTAATTTCTTTTGGAATCGTTCCTTGCAGCTCCAATCTTTGCACTCTCCTGTGAAAATATACAATCAATTAGCCTATATTATATTGACATTTCATCAAACACTTTGCAAGCAATTCTTAGAAGAAATAAAACAGAAAAAGTCCATTGTGTAAATACCATACATAGACTTTTCTAATTCTATAAGCAAATGAGCCCAATTATATCTCAAACTCTCAATCACTCCTCTGACGCTGAAACAGAAAATCAATATAAGAAAACGAAAACAAACTTTTGAGTTGATTATAAAAAGTAGCTTCAATCTCATCAAATAAATCTAATATAGATAAAAACAACCATAAGTAAAAACAACCATTACCAAACGAAAACAAGGAATTATATTAATTAATCTAATATAGTAACATGGGAGGTCATTATATTAATTAATTGTCTTTTAAAATGTATATGGGCTAACGTCAGTTGTTAGTTTTGTAGGCCTAGCTCTACTATATATGTATGATAATAGTAAGATTATATTATTATCATCATTATTTGAGAAATGGTTGATCTTAATTATCAACTTGGTACACCAGCGATGAAGGAATCCATGCCACAGTCTTGACAGGTAATCCTTATTCCTTTCCTTCTCTCAGTATTTCCTTTCTTTTCTGTATTTTCTTTTTTCGTAAGAACCCAAAACCCCCTTTCTTACAAATGGTTAAGCCTTACACTCACAGCCCCTCTCTTTTTCTTTTTCCTCACTCTTCGAAACTTTTGGTAATCTCCTAAACTAAAATTTTAGAAAAAAATTTGCAGTTTTTTTTTTAATAAAAAAACATTTTAGGGGCAGGAATATAAAAGTTTCTTTGCTCAACTCAAAACACCACAAATATAACCTTAGTATATAATTTACCAGAATTATAAACTTCAAACCAACAAGAAATCACAATGGAGAAGAGATATGAGAAACTAAGAGAAGGATATCAATCAACAATACGCTTGAATCAATAATTTATATATATATATATAGAGAGAGAGAGAGAAATCACCGGATTTGAGGAGAATCCGTATTACACTACAATCCGTAATGGGAAGGAGCTGCTGCCGACCAGAGTTGAGGAGGGGGAGTCGCTGCAGTTTGGGTTACTGGCGGAATGAAGAACACAAGAAGAACAAAATTTCGAGGGGATGTACAGTGAAGAATAAGAGTATGCCCAGTGAAGAAGTGAAGAATAAGAGTATGCGCGGCATACTTAATTTTATATGAGCTTTTTTTTCCTTCCTAATTTTAACATAATATGATATGTCAATCCAATAGCAACCGACGACATATGATGTAGCATCATAAGTCATTTCTAGAACCAACTTATGCTGATAAAACTAAATATATAATTTTAATATGGTAAGTTAGTTAATTAGCAATCGACCTATGATGCAGCATGATATGTCTGTTCTAGAACTGACTTATGATGTTGATATTTTATTTTAAAATTATAAAATCTCCAACTTATTTAGTTTATTTTTTTTCTAATATTTATACATATGTCATTTATAAATTAAAATATTTTCTTACTAAAAACTAAATTAAATTTTTTTAATTCCAAATAATAATATATATAATATTATTTTTATACTTGTTGCATTCACAGATCAATTATATATATGTATTGTTTAATAAATTAATATATTTAAAAATTCAAATAATACAAAAACAAATTAGACTATTTTTAATATATTTTTATAATGACATGATAAGTCAGTCCATAGAACCAACCTACCATGTCATTTAAAAAAATATTAATTAAATACATTAAAATACTTATAAAGTTTTTTATTTTAAATTATAAATACTATTCAATTAAAATATTTTTTCATTGTAAAATATAATTTTTTTTTTATATTATAAATAATTGATTAATTTTATTCATTTATTTATATTTCAAAACATTATAATGTAGATTAATAAATATAAAATTTTTACATTTATTTCATACACTATTAAATAAATTATTGTATTTTAAAATTCAAATAATGTAAAATAAATAAAAATGTGACATGATAAGTCGGTTCATATAGTACCGACCTACCATGTTAGAAATGTAGGACATGGTAAGTCGGTCCACACAGAACTGACATACCATGATTAACATGGCAGGTCAGTTTTGCAGGAACCGACCTACTATGACATCTTCAAGCATGGGAGGTCGGTTCAATGTTAACCGACTTACCATGTCCACATGGTAGGTCGGTTCCTGCGTAACCGACATCCCATGCTCACCTTTGTTATACATGATAGGTCGGTTCTGTGTAAACCGACTTATGAACATGTGGTAAGTCAGTTTAAGCGGAACTGACATCTCATGACTGATGACTGATGTCCAGATTGTAGTAGTGTTCTGTCCGAGCGGTTAAAAGAGCCAGGGTTGAGGCTGAGTTGATAATGGAGGTTCCTCCCGAGGTGCCTCCTCCAACTCCTTTGGCATCTTGTCCTGTCACAGAGGTAGAGCCATCTTTTGTCTACACCAATTCCTCCCATCTTTACTGATGCGGGTGCCTCCGATTCTGTGCCTGCTCCATTATCTGAGCCACACCAGTCTGCTATACGGAACCTAGGTGCCATCATGGATCGAGCGTCTCATCTGGAGAAGACGACAACAACTTTTAATGGGATTAAGAATGAAGACTCGAGCACCATCCTAACGAAGTCACTCCTTGACATTCAGAGTGTGAGTCTTTTACAGTTCTCTTCTTGTCTCGTTTATCTAACACTTGTATGTTTTTTATAGGCACAAATGCTAGTCTCTCATGTCTGTGATAGGTATGTGGAGTATACCTCTACACTCTCCAACCTTCGTTCTGAGCTTGAAGCTGTTCGCCAGGAGGTGCAGGACCTTAGGCACGTTCTTAGCTCTAGGGATGCTGACATTTCTTGGAAGGATGAAGAGATCGACACCCTCCGCAGAACTGTGGAGCTCAAACAGCAGGAAGTGGTCGAGTTGACTCTCAGGATAACCAAGATGGAGGGGAAACATTTTGATCAGCTCCAATAGTCTGAAACTGAGAAAGAGAATTTGATTGTTGACATGGACCAATTGCGGAAGGATGCTCTAGTCGAGAATGAGCAAGAGGTCAAGGCTGCCCGGGACAAGGCTTGAGCGGAGTATGCAGAAACAGATTTATCTTGCTTCTACTTGATCTAGAAGTCTAACGAAGATCTGAACATGGATTTCCTCCACGAGAAGATGCGAGCAGAGGAGCTTAGGAAGTGTCTGGCTTGTGAGGCTACCAAAGCTCAGGGTGGTCTTTCAGATGATACTCCTTGCCCTAAGTCTTCTCTTGGTCTTTTACTATGTCTTTGCTTTCATGCCATTAGTGGGGCACCTTGTACTTGACAATTTTTATGTAATGCCTCGACTAATTCTAAGACCTCGAACAATTAAAACTACTAAGGCATAGCTACTATTTTGTAATACATAAAATATAGAACTTTATTAAAAATCCAAAATACGGGATCCCATTGTTGTTACATAAAAACATAAAGAAATATAAACTTTTCATTGTTTGTTCAAATACTAAATGCAGAAAATCAATACATAAATAAAAAGACTCAAAAATATAAATTTTATCCTCGATCTTCCAGCAATCCATCCCCAATACACATGCCAAAGCTGCAATGAATCCATCCTGTCATCCAAGTTTATTTTCCTGCACCATCTAAAATAAAAGGAATGAGACTAATGCCCAGCAAGGAAAATCTACTAAAAAAACATATCATAAATAGTAAGACTATATCATATGAAACATATGACATAAAACGTATATCATATAAACATAGGACTACAATATTAATGGCCATTAACTCATTATCGTAGCATGTGATAAAACCATCTAGGTGCTCAGTCTACTAATCGAGATAGGTTAGATCACAAAATAGTATATGATAACCCATCTAGGCCCTCTGTCTACTAATCGAGGTAGGGTAAATCATAACCCTAATCTACGATCATGATAAAAATCTTGGGATTAATTTGCTATCTAAGCAACTATAATACTCAAGTCACTATAACATAAAACATATTCATATACTTATATAACATATCAACTTAACATATCATAACACATATAATCTAACCTATTTTCCTTACCAAGAACTGGGATATTGGAGATAAGAACGGGATTAGAAAACTCCTAAAACCAACAGTAAGAATCACGAGTATTATAAAGAAATGGAGATGAAAAAGGAGATCTAAACCATCAAGATAAAAACTTAGCGAAACCTTTTGTTTCAAGAAACATAAACACCTAACCAAAAGCCATAAAATCAAGTTAGGATCTGAAAGAAAATGAAAGAAAATAAAAGAACTATGATGAACTAAATCTGAAGATAAGAATACCTTGGATAGACTAGAACTTTGATCTACACCTCAATAACGAAACATCACTCTATCTTTACTTCCCAAGTGTTTAGAAAAGCTTAGATTGGAGAGATTTGAAATCCCAAAATCTATGTTGTTGGGGATGTTTTTTGCTCAAATTCCATGAAGTTTCAAAAATCAACCCAAGGGCTGATATATCGCCTGCCCTTATGCTCCGAGCCTTTGTTGTTTCGTTTGTGCAAAGTCGACGTGTTTTTCGTATCAACCTTAGTAGACATATCGACCCCTATAGCTGTTATATATCGGCATACAATGATATTTTAAACACGTTTTTGCACATTTTCAACACACTTGAAGTTTGTTAAAACAACTTTGACCCAGTAAAACATGATCCTAACAGCTGCTGGGAGGTTCTAGAGCTTCTAGATTCATCTTTTATTATATTGTTCATCTAAAATCCTTAAATAAACATACATGTAACAATTGTCAGGCTCTTAATAATTCTATCTAAACCTTAGGTTATAATAAATAATATTTATAGGGCCAGCTATATTAATCAAACCTTATGTTAAAATTAATATTTCTAAACTATAAGTTAAACTTATAAAATCCATAACTATATCTATGAGTTCACAACTAAATCCCGACTTGAACCAATATCCACGAAAACAAAAATATAACAAGCTTCTACTACCACTAGTACTACTACGGAAACATTCTTGAGCCATTACGGAAACACTCATAGATTGGCTCTATGTGTTGAGCTGGATAAGGCATGTAGTTCGCCATCGACAATCCCCCATATGGATATCCTACTTGTTGGGGTGCTTGTGCCGCTGGCTGAGGCTGTGGTTGAGGTTGCGGCTGAGGTTGGGGCTGAGGCTACGGATGTTTCTGTTGTCATTGTTGTTGCAGCAGTTCTTCCACTTGTTGCCGTAACTAGATAATCTCAGCGGTGTTGTCAACCGGAGGTGGTGCATTTTTATTGGCGGTAGCAGTAGTAGCATGTGTTCCCCTTCTTCAGATTGGAATGGCTTCGTGAGTCTCATTGGAATTGTTGGAGGCATTGTCGTTCATGCGTGCAGACCTTCATAGCAACATCTTTTGCAAAGTTCTAACAGTTGAGAAAACACATTAGAACTTACCCTAATAAGTTCTAAGGAAAAACTTAGTCTAAGAAAATATAACTTGGACCTATTGGTTGTGATATATGAGTGTGTCACTTTTGAAAACGCTTGTAGATTGGTTCCATGTACTGAGCTGGATAGGGTGCAAAATTTTCCCCGTACGGATATCCTCCATTTTGATAGCTACCATTTTCGATATCCACCGTTCTGCTCTGGCTGGGGTTCTTGAGTTGCTGGCTGAGGCTGCAGCTGGGGTTGTCATTGTTGATGCAGTAGTTCTTCTACTTGTTGTCGTAACCGAATAACTTCACTGTTGTTGTCAACTGGAGGTGGTGTGTTTTCATTAGCAGAAGCAGTGGCAGCAGGTCTTCCCCTTCTTTAGACTGGAGGGGTCTCGAGTGTCCCATTGGTGGTTCTGGGGCATTGCCGTTAGTGCGTGCAGACCTTCGAAGTGACATCTTCGGCAAAATTCTAACTGTCGAGAGAAACACGCTAGAACTTACCCTAATAGTTTCCAACGCAAAACTTAATCTAAGCAAACATAACTCAGACCTATCAGTTATGATTTCTTATGAAAAAATTATGTACGCCATCTTTATAAATTTTGGTGTGTTTCTATACTTAGAACAATAATCCATCTTTATTATTTTCTAAGTCTGTTTCTAACCATCCTATATGACTTAATTCTTAGGCACGAAACTCATTGATGTTCCAAAGTTAACCATATTGAAGGAGGGCTGGGATCAGTAAAATCGTTCCCACTACTATGGCCTGCTAATCTCTCAATATAGAACCCGGTCCATTGATTTGTATCCACCCTCACCGAACTCATTCATTATTTATTTAATTTATTCTAAATTTATTATGATTGCAAAAAAAAAATTAAACTCATACATGTCATTAAAAAATAACAACTCTATTTATAAATTCAACATAAATAAGGAAATAAATAAAGAAGCTATACTAAAAATATCTAAGGTAAAATATAAAAATCAAGATCTTCTACATCAGACCCTTCATCTAACATATCATCATTTATCTCCTCATAATCATCATTACTATGAGCCTTGAAACTACCACGGGGAATATTCATTAAAATATTATGCTTTTGTACATTAGTGAATTGAAACTCAAACTTAGATGTAAACCTAAGTATAAGAAAATAATATCTCATGGCTACTGGTAAATCATCTTCATCATCCATAGTTTCCTATAATTCTTCTAGTTTTGAAATTACAAAAGGAAAATCCTTAAAAAGCCTAATTACTAAGACATATTGTTCCATGCCTCTCATCATAATTTGCTTAGTGGTTTGAAGGTGAACTATCTCCTTGTGAAATAGGATCAATCTTTGAGTGATTCTTTCAAGCACTCCTATTGTATTCCTTGGCTCTCTAATCCTTTTCAATGCCTTACCGGCTCGGATATCATGATAGGTCAAAGCTCCATTCATTTTGACTGAAAACAAAATGACTAAAATGTTATCTATTAACATAAACATACTATTCATAACATAAACACTTACATAGGCAGTAGATTCAGAGCTTTTGCGTGTGTATCAAGGAGAACTTCATGCTTATGAACTGTGGTCTTTGATACCAACTATAATGCCCCGACTAATTCTAAGACCTGGGACCATTAAATCTACTAAGACATAGCTACTATTTTGGAATACATAACATAATAGAACTTTATTAAAAATCCACAATACGGGATCCCATTGTTGTTACATAAAAACATAAAGAAACATACACTTTTAATTATTTGTTCAAATACTAAATGCGAAAAATAAATACATAAATAAAAAGACTCAAAAATATAAACTTCATCCTCGATCTTCCAGCAGTCCATTCATTCAATCCATTCCCAATACACATGCCAAAGTTGCCATGAATCCATCCCGCATTCCAAGCTTATTTTCCTACACCATCTAAAATAAAAGGAATGAGCCTGATGCCTAGCAAGGAAAATCTACTAAAAAAACATATCACAATTCATAAGACTATATCATAAAACATATACTATAAAACATATGATGTAAAACGTATATCATATAAACATAGGACTACAATATTAATGGCCATGAACTGATTACCGTAGCATGTGATAAAACCATCTACGTCCTCCGTGTACTAATCAAGGTACATTAGATCATAAAATAGTATATGATAACCCATCTAGGTCCTCTGTCTACTAATCGAGGTAGGGTAAATCATAACCCTAATCTACGATAATGATAAAAATCTTGGAAATGATTTGCTATCTAAGCAACTATACTACCAAAGCGACTATAACATAAAACATATTCATATACATATATAACATATCAACATAACATATCATAGCACATATAATCTAACCTATATTCCTTACCAAAAACCGGGATATTGGAGACAAGAACATGATTGGAAGAATCCTAAGACCAACAATAATCAACATGAGTTTTATAAAGAAAAGGAGATGAAAAAGGACATCTAAACCATCAAGATAGAAACTTACAAAAACCTTAAGTTTCAAGAAACTTAAACATTTAACCAAAAGCCATAAAAACAAGTTAGAATCTGAAAGGAAATGAAAGAAACTAAAAGATCTATGATGAACTAAATCTAAAGATAAGAATACCTTGGATAGACTAGAACTTTGATCTACACCTCAATATCGAAACATCGCTCTATCTTTACTTCCCAAGTGTTTAGAAAAGCATAGATTGGAAAGCTTTTAAATCCGAAAACCCTAGTGTTTTCTCTGTAGAATAAAATTAGCAACTTAGAGCCTCTAAAGAATGCTTAAATGATGAATGAAATGGCTGAGCACTAGGTCCTATTTATAGAGTTCAAGGAGTGAAACTAACCCCTTTTAAAAAGAATAAATAAATGAATATAAATTGAATATATTTGAATTTTTTATTCAACAGATGCCAAGAACTCGGTCAAAAATGTTCAGGAGAAAATCTAGGTTGTTGGGGCTGTTTTAAGCTCGGATTCCATGAAGTTTAAAAAATCAATCCAAGGGCTGATATATTGCCCTTATAGGCGATATATCGTCTACCCTTATGCCCTAAGCCTTCGTGGTTTAGTTCGTGTGAAGTCGACATGTTTTTCGTATTAACCTTAGGAGACATATCGACCCATATAGCTGCGATATATCGGCATACACTGATATTTTAAACACATTTTTGCACATTGTCAGCACACTTGAAGTTTGTTAAAACAACTTTGACTGAGTAAAGCATTATCATAACAGCTGCTGGAAGGTTCTAGAGCTTCTAGATTCATCTTTTATTAAATGATTAATCTAAAATCCTTAATTAAACATACATCTGACATGTGTCATGCTCTTAATGATTCTATCTAAACCTTAGGTTATAATAAATAATATTTCTAGGACGAGCTATATTAATCAAACCTTTTGTTAAAATTAATATTTCTAAACTATAGGTTAAACTTATAAAATCCATAACTATTTTTATAAGTTCCAAACTAAATCTCGACCAGAACCAATATCCACGAAAACTACTACTATAAGCTACTACTACTACTACTACTACTACTACTACTACTACTACTACTACTACTACTACTACTACTACTACTACTACTATACTACTACTACTACTACTATTGCTGCTGCTGCTGCTGCTGCTGCTGCTGCTGCTGCTGCTGCTCCTACTACTACTACTACTACTATACTACTACTACTACTACTACTACTACTACTGCTGCTGCTGCTGCTGCTGCTACTACTACTGCTGCTGCTGCTACTACTGCTACTACTGCTACTACTGCTACTACTACTACTACTACTACTACTACTACTACTACTACTACTACCTAACTAAGTAAAATTATGAGACGCTACATTTTACATATGACATTTTATGCCTTTATTTAGGCTTTTTTTTATGGGTACTTAGTGTATTGGTTGAAATTTTTTATTTCCAATGCTTACTAAGTATATTAACTCACAACCCTCATTGGTTCAAGAATCAGTATACTCTGAACACATGTATTTCACGTGCCATACTAAGCTTACTCTTTCATGTTTTTCATGCTAACAACCATAGTAATGTGAGTAGTATGAAACTGTACCAAGTATCATGAACAAAACAGGTCAGGTTGGCCACCCCATGGGTGATAGGCCGACCACCCTATAGGTTGATGGATTGGTCGACAACCCTATAAGGGACATGGCTAGGAGTCTCCTCACGAAAGCCTTCTTTTGTTTTTGTTTTTTGCATTTTTGGAACATATGTTGAACAAATGTCCTAGAAAAACTAGAGATTGCTTAGTACTTAAGGTCACGTCCTTATTGCTTGTGTATACCCCAATCAGTATGTACTATATGCCCCCAAGTGATCATGGGTTTAAAAGCCTTAGTCACTTGCTACTTGACCATGCCTTGCCTCGAGTGTTTAGACACATAGTACTATCCTTTTCACCCAATGATGCAAGCAGCAAATGCTTGTCCCCAATTGGTAGTCTGGTGATGGTTTCATACTCAGTAGTAATGATACCTATGCATAGATGTGGATTGTGTAGCAAGTTTCAATCATGATCTAAGTAATCTCTCATGTACTCGTTATAATGATTGTAGACAGAAGTGTCTAAGTTGGACCAACCGGGTCTAGATGGGCTAATCGAGCTTGTAACGAGTTTTAGGTCAAATTATCCATCGGTCCCTCAGGGACCAGATTCGATTATGATCCGATGATGGCGACTGTTCTTTAGACTAGTCTTTTTTTTTTATCGTGTGGGTTGATAGGTTCCTCAAGAACCAAGATCGAACGTGATCAAATAATGGCGACTGGTCCTCAGACCAGTCTCTTTTGTTCATCGTATAAGTCAATAGGTTCCTGAAGAACCAAGATCGAACATGATCAAATAAATTGGCGACAAGGTCCTCAGTCCAGTCTCTTGTTTGGATCGTATGGGTCGATAGGCTCCTTGAGAACCAAATTCGAACATGATCCATAATTTGACAACATGGTCCTAGTACCTATCTCTCTTGTTGACCGTGTGGGTCAATAAGTTTCTCAAGAACTAGGAACGAACATGATCAAATAGTTTGAAAACAAGGTCTTAGGACCTGTCTCTTTTTTGGATCGTATGGGTCGATAGGCTCCTCAAGAACCAAGATAAAACATGATCCATTATTTGACGACAAGGTCCTAGGACCAGTCTCTCTTGTTGATAGTGTGGGTTGATAGGTTCCTTAAGAACCAGGATCGAACATGATCAAATAATTTGGCGGTAAGGTCCTAGGACCTGTCTCTTTTTTAATGTAATTTGAAGAATTAAGAGAAATCAACGAAATTAAATTCATTCATTGGAGCACAATGGCTGTTACATAGATAATTTGAAATAATACATTTCCAAATTAAATCTCGTGCCACTGCCGAATAACTTCACTAGTAGTACCAGGGAGGTGTTTGCCATTCCAATAGTTTTTTATTAGTTATCCATTCAGTCGAGCTATCTTGTACATCTTTGGTGGGATCACATTCTCCATAAGGTATGGCCCTTCCCAATTAGGTTCTAGTACCCTTGTTGCAATGTCCTTAGTGTTTAAGAACAACCTCTTGAGGAATAAGTCTCCAACTTCAAATTTTTGATCTTTCACTCTGGAGTTAATGTATTTGGCCACTTTTTGTTGATGTGCTGCTACTCTGATACTTGCCTTTTCTTGTCTTTCTTCGATTTAATCGAGCGACTCTTATATTAGTTGATGGTTCCTCCCTTGATTGTATGTCTCTCGTCTATGCGATCGGGGAGTGAGTTCAACTGGCAACATGGCTTCATGAGAAAATGCCAAAGAGAACGGGGTATGGCATGTCGACGTTCGAGCCATCATTCGATGTGACCAAAAGACCTCCGGAAGTAATTCTAGCCAGGCCCCTTTGGCTTGTTCAAGGCGTTTCTTTAGTGTGTCTTTGATAGTCCTGCTCACTGCTTCGACTTGACCATTAGCTTGGGGGTGTGCTACCGAGGAAAAAATCTTCGTGATTCCATGCCTCGTATAAAATTTGGTGAAAATATTTCAAATTGAGTCCCATTGTCCCAGACCATCTTTTTTGGTAGCCCAAATCAACATATGATATTCTTCACCACAAAGTCTAAGACTTTCTTTGAGATTATTGTGAAGAGCGGTTCTACTTCAGTCCATTTGGTGAAGTAGTCCACGGCTACAACAACAAAGTGGACTTCTCCCCTTCCCGTGGGTAGCTTTCCGATTAGGTCAATCCCGCATACAACAAAGGGTCAAGGGCTTTACATTTGTGTGAATTCGTTAGGTGCCGCCCGGGGTATCTTGGAGAACATCTGACAATTGTGGCATCTTCTGACATACTCCATCAAGTCTTCATTCATCGTCAGCCAAAAGTATCCGTGTCTTAGGATTTTCTTTGATCGGCTCTACCCCCCAACGTGATCTCCACAAAACCCTTCATTGACCTCGATCATTAACAAATTTGGCTAGTCGGGTGTAACACACCTTAGTAGTGGTAGGGAATATCCTCATTGATATAGGACCCCTTCGACTATCATATATCGTCCAACTTGTCTCACCAACTTCCTTGCTTTGTTCCGATCACTGGGTACTACTCCTTGGTTGAGATAGTTAAAAATAGGGGTCATACATGTATCTCCTATCTCAACAGGTAGTGCCTCCTGCTAGTTATGCTTATTTCTTCCAAGTATTAGACGAGAACGACATTCAGGGTGTCCGCATCTCTGGCACTGGCAAGCTTAGATGAGGTGTTGAGAACTCGTCAACCATATATGGATGGAAAATTCAAAGCTTGTTATAGAAATTGCGTAGGTAAGACTTAGGAAAATCTCAAGAAAGAGAGATGAAGAACAACAATGGAGGAAAATCTCGTATATTGCTTCACTATCTCTGTTTATAATGAATTTTTCAGACCCCCTCCATTTGTGCAGTCTAAGACTATATATATATGGGCACTAATGGCCTCTGATACACGGTGGTTGCAAGGGATAAGATCGTACGTTGGTATTTTGTCAGAGTGGTGGTGAAGGGTGTAGAGGAGCAGAGGGTTGTGGTGTCGGTTGTCGGTGCAGGGTCAGAGGCACGCAGGACATGCCGCCATTTCTCGTACTTATTGGTACCACCACTACTTGTCGGGCACTGAGGTCAGAATCACGCCGTTGCCTCCCTTAGGGTCATACACCTCATACCTATTTACGTGCCCCATACTTGAAGGTCCTTCTCACACTTTCAAAATATATCTTCTCTCATCGCCTTCCAACATTTGGCTAAGTGTTGGACACATTTACTAGTTCTCATTCGCTACTTGGGAGGCTTGGGACATAGGGTATGTGATGAGGCAATGAAGCCCTCACTATGTGTGGCTCTCCTTCGTGCCCAGGAATCAAGGCAACGAGGCTATTCACATGTTTTATATACGGGCGAGGTGTCCTCGTCTCATTGGCGAAATGTAATGACCCAAATTTACTAATAAGACTTAAGGGCCTTGACTAGTGTGCCGGGAGGGCATAATTGGATTATATGTGATTTAATGATTTAAAAGCATGTTATATGACTATTTGAATATTTGTGATGCATGACTATGTGTATTAGTATGCATGTAGGCCCTGATTAGGTAAGAAGAGCATAATTGTAAATTTTGGCCCGTTGAGGGCATAACTGTATATATTTGTGATAAATTGATGGGACCACATTATTATGTGGATATATTTGTAATCTGTGATTCGAGGCGATCCCAGTGAGCGGTTTAGCGAAAAAAATCACGGCGGGGATTTATACCCGGCTCGGGGCGAGCCTGGGGTATTTATGGGAATTTAGAGAATATATTGGAGTTTATCTTGACATTAAGGAATATAATTGGTGATTAGTTAGGTGTTGGGAAGTAAGTGGTAAATATTTGAGACACTCGAGGAATTAGCAGGAGTTGGGTGACATGATCAAAATGCCCTTAGGTGGATTAAAAGGCTTAGGAATTATGGGAGGGTATTATGGTCATTTGGCTTATAAGGGATAAATGTTATTAGGCTTTATACCTAGTGGATTATGTAGAAAGGGCTGGAATTCTGAAGGAAAGAAAAGAAAGAAAAGAAAGAAGAGAAGGAAAAAGGGAAATTGGGAGTCTATTTCTCTCTCACTCGGTTTAAGCTTTTCTTCACCATTTCGTGAGGTCTTTTGGGGCGAAAACTCAGGGAGAGTCAGACCAGAAGCTTGAGGCTAGGGCTCTTGGTCTAGTTTAAGGAGTTGGCAGGGGATACTCATCTTTTAAGGTAAGGTTAAAGGTAGTTTTCAGTTTTTAGTTTTTGGTATTGTCATGGATTTTGAGCTGAGTTATGATGGGGAATTCTAGGGAAATTGAAGCTGAATTTAGAGGAGGTGAAGGCCAAACTAGTGAGGAGGAAAACCTAGGCTAAGCTCATCCAGCAAAGGTACGGAATTCTAGTTCAAGTTCTGTGGTTTTAATTGTTGTTTTTGCTGAGTTTCTGAGTTTTAGGTCCAACTATGGTGAATTCTTTGATTAGGGGTGCATGTGATTGAGTTATGTGTGGTTTGGATGCTTGGGATGAGTGGAGGATGTTGGTAGGCTTGCTTTTATGTTTGGTTGAAGTTTGGAAGAGTTTTGGTAAGGTTTGGCTCGGGGAAAATCGAAGGAGAAAAAAGCAAGATTTGCTGTGCTGTGACTAGCGCTACAACGCTAGCCATTGGGCACTGTAGCGCTAGGCTGAGTGGTCTGGGGCACCTTAGGCTCTGTTTGTAGTGCTGTAGCGCTACCCTATTTCTAGAAAGGGGTTTTTGGGTAATTTTCAAGGGTTTTCGCCTGGGGGTTCGTGGTTCGATTCCACCACCCCGTTTAGTGGAATTAGGGCTTCCTGAGCGCCAGGGATTGGTCCTGAGGCTAGGTTTTGGACTTAAGGTTTGGTGATGATTCTGATCTATGGTTGTGACTAGGTGTGCGCTAGGGCTCAAGAGGGATCGTGCCTGAGGATCAATTGAACAAAGTCTAGCGAATCTAAAGGTAAGAAAACAACACCCGGTTATGTGTTTGTGATGGGACTAAGTGCTCCCGATATCTGTATAATGTCGTAGATGGTATTACGCCATAGGACATGTGATAAATGGCCTAAGGGTGCCATAAATTATACTTGCGCACAGGGCGCGGCTCGGCCACTGGTAGCTGAGGATAGCTTAATATTCACTGAGCTCGGTTTAAGCGGGCCGGAGTCAGTGGGATAAATAGAGGGTGCGGCCTAAGGGCATTAACCTTAGTTATCTTATGTGGATTGACTATTATTGTGGAATGATATACTTGGAATGACGAATACTTGATTAACATGAATGCTTAGATTGTTGAGTACATGCTTATGCGATATGAGTTATCTGATTGTCTATTGAATGATTGTGCTCTGTTATTGTGTTTTCTTGTTGGGCCTTGGCTCACGGGTGCTACGTTGTAATGCCCCGAATTTCCTAATAAGGGTTAGGACCTTGATTAGGAGGCCAGGAGGGCCATAATTGAATTATGATGCTACTTAATGATCATATGCATGTTCATGTGAATTATATTATTATATGATGATAAATGCGTGCATATGGGAGTATTTATAATTATAAGGGTGTTTTGGTAATTTGACCGCTATGGGCGTGATTGTGTATTTTGGGTGCATGTTTGTGATTAATTAATATAGCCACATTATAAGGTGGATTGGTTCGAGCTAGTCGGCATGAGACGATCATGAAATGCAAGTGTTCGGTCTAGTCATAACGGGTTTAAGTCCGGGGCTCGGGGTGAGTCTTGGGGTGAATTTAATGATTAGAGCATTACCGGGGAATTAAAGGGTAATGAGATATGGATTATTGGTGTTTGAGGTTATTGAGAATAGCGGGAATTGGAGGGTGTTAATTGTGATTAATAAGATAGGTGCGAAAGGACGGTTTTGCCCTTGGGGGCTGTTAAGGTTTTATTTTAGACCTAAGGGTATTTAGGTCCTTTCCCCTCAAAGGATATATATCAGCCATTAAGGCTGCAGAAGAATAACAAAAACAGAGTTTCTTTTCCTTCTCTCCCGATAGATTTTCTTCCTTATTTCTCTTTGGATTTTCGAGCTCTGTTTGAGGAATTAAGCCAAGGAACCAAGCTTAGCAAAGCTAGGGTTATGCTCCACCATTGAAGAGGGTGTGTTGCTGAGATTGAGGTGAGTTTCTAGCCACTAGAACTCTTTCTTTTGCTCTATTTTCTAAGTTAAGTTTCAGCTGGTTTTTGGGTTGGAAACTTGGGAATTGGTTGGAGTTTTGGCTAGGGTTCTTGGGGTTGTGGTCGCTGGGACGTGTGGAGATGGTTTTTGGGTTTATTTGGCACCAAAAGTGGGATTTGGAAGCATTGGAATCGAGTTAGAATTGAAGGAGTCGAAGAAGGAAGTTTCAGGGGTGGCTCTGTCTGGGGGTAGCGCTACAGCGCCCATCAGAGGGCGCTATAGCTACACAGGGCTTCAGTAGGGCGGTTGTGGTTTTGTCTTGAGCGCTGGGGCGCTAGAAGGGAAGCACTGTAGCACTACCCTGTTCCTTCAGAACCCTGTTTTGGGTGTTTTTAAGGGTTTTTGGCTTGGGGTTTCAATCCTTAAGGCCTGGGATCGAATCTACTCACTGTGTGGGCATGTTTCGAGGTCTCGAGAGTGGGGTTTAGGTTAAGACCCTATCTTTGGTAATTTTCATTAATTGGAGATTGTTTTGGTTAAGACTAGGTGACCGTTAAAGGATTAAGGATCGATCGTTCTCAGGGGTCGTTCTTGTTCCAACTCTCACTCGAACCGGAGGTAAGAAAACTGCACCCTGTGTATATGTGACATGCATGGCTATTCTTGATGCATGTTGGTTGATTATTAAACGTGACATGCATGGCTATTATTGGTGCATGTTGGATTGTTATATATAATGCATGTGATGCACGAGAAACATGTGATTAGGACTTGCTTTATATACTAAGTATGATATCGTTCAGAGCTTGAGCCTCTGTGTTCGTGCATGGTCCTAATTGTACTAGTACTTGTTGAGTAAGAATACTGAATACCTTGTATATGGATATTGGATATGTGATATATGTTTGGTGGCATGGCTTACTTGTGTATGGCACTCACTTATTAGTCAGAATCGGCAATGGTGTTAGATCCATATGTGAAGCTGTGATTTATTAGTCAAGTTCACAATGAGTTGAACACTGGTCGTGTTTTACTAACCTAAGAGTCAGAAATGGCATAGCGTTATGAACGCCGAGCCAAATGAAGATTATATCTAATCGATATCAGCATTGAATGACTCATATGGGGTATTAATGCAGGACCGACCAGAAGGTCGACGAAAATTATTAGCGCTTGGCTAGTCTAAGACTAGTTATTCAGAGCCAGGGCATACGACCCCGGTGAGTGTTTGTCACATGGCTAGGGAACGCTGTTCCATAGTTATGACTCTAGAGTCAGGAGGAAGGTTATGTTGGTGACTAATCACCATGCACCTATCCTGCTAAATCTAGTGAGATGCTCACTTATTTGTTAAGCCTTGGTGATCTTATCGTCACATGGCTAAAGGGTGCTGTTCTCATATTAGTGACTTCTGATATCTATTAAGCCCTGGTGATCCTATCATCACATGGCCAAAGGGTGTTGTGCCCATATTTGTGACTTTTGTGATTGTAATGACCCACTACTCTAGACTCTTGGACCATTAACGAAACTATACATACAAATTCTTACTAAAACTTACATTTGCGAAAATACCATAATTTTATTAGAAAACTTATAGAAATAAGAGTTACTTACATAAATACCAAAAAGGATATGGGATCCCATTGTTTGAAAAACAAAACATAACATGATTTATAAAATAAAGGGATTACATAGTAAGTGCGGAAAATACATATAAAGACCATAAATAAATGACTACATCCTCGAAAATCGAACTCTCGACTCCTTGAATCCATTCACCGCCGATACACAATCCCAAGCACCCACGAACCTTACCGCCACTAAAGCTATTTTCCTGCACATAAAACAAAAAGGAATGAGCCTAATGCCCAGCAAGGAAAATCTAACACATACATCATGTACATAAATTTCATAATAATCATAAAGACATAACATAACACTTAATACATACACATACTATAATGGCCATTATTACTTGGGGTCCCATAGACTAAACAAGTCATATGCCCATGAGATTAGTGGGGTCCTACTAGCTAAGTAGGTCATATGCCCATAATCTATTTGGGGTCTTGTTAGTCATATGGGTCATATGCCCAAGCCTACATACATACATACATATCATAACACATTTAATAACATAAAACATAAGATAACATATAGAACATATAACATATGAATTTCTATCCTATTTTCCTTACCAAAGTTACCGAGATATATGGACAGCGTTGGGACTTTGGAACACTCCTAATAACCATTATGAAAAAGAGTGAGTCTAATGAAGAAAAAGAGATGAAAAGGAATGGGAAGACTAAACCATTGAGAAACATACTTACCGAAACTTATGTGCTCAAGAACTTACAGTTCCTAACCAAAATAAGAATGAGGTTAGAAGACTGAGTAGAAGGCTATGAGAAAGAAAATAACATAAAACCAATGAGCTAGAGTTTTGGGTTACCTTAAAGACTTGTAAGACCAATCTACACCACAAACCGAAATACTATAGAACCTTACTTCCCAAAGTGTTTGATAAGCTTATGAGGATCAAGCTTATGATTTCCCCAAACCAGGTGTTTACACTCTCACACTCACGTAGCACTTGCAGCCTCTGAACTTAGTGCAAAAGATGAATAATTGCTGGGTACTAGGTCCTATTTATAGAGTTTAGGAATGAAAGGATCTTGATTTTACTTGAATAAAAATAATAGCTTTTTAGGTGAAAATAATTTGAATAATCGTTCAGCAGAGGCTGAAGACTCGTTCAAAAAGATGCTGGACTTATCAAGAGGTTGAATGGCTGAATGGAAAAAGAATTCAAAAACTTTCAAAACATACTGAAGGAGGCGATATATCGCCCCCTGTAGGCGATATATCGCCTGGGCCAGTATGCCCGAGGCAGTCGTGCATCGTCTCTTGTTTTCCGTATCTACGTGGTGCGATATATCGCCCCCTATAGCTGCGATATATCGGCACACGCTAATTAATTAAACACGAAATTACACATTTTTAGCTAAGTTTGAATGGAGTAAACAGCCTTGACTAAGCCCTCAACGTATTCAAAGCTGCTGACTGACCTTATAGCATTCAAACTTTTACCTTTATTAAATTAAATCTTCAAAATACTTAATCCTTAATCACCCATTCATAACATGTGCTTAAAATCCTATTGGTCCTTATCTAAACCTTATAGTATAATAAATAATATCCTTAATATCAGTCATATAATCAAACCTTAGGTTAACATTAATATTCTTAAACTATAGGTTAAACTTAGAAAATCTATAAGTACTACTATGAGTGTACAAATAATTCCTAGTCTGAACCAAAAATCCACAGTTACAAAGATAATACTATACATACTATATTATATCATGTTATATTGTGTTTTCTTGCTGGGCTTCGGCTCACGGGTGCTATGTGGTGCAGGTAAAGGCAAAAGAAAGTTGGACCATCCTTTAGTTGGAGAGCTTAGGTGATAAGGTGTACATATGCAGCTGCTCGTCCACCACGACTGAGGTTGAGAAGGAACTAGGGTTAAACCCTGTTTCGCCGCATAGAATGGCCTGTTGTAAATATTTTCTTGTAATAGACTCTGAAATTATAATTTTGGGATCCCAACATATATATTAAACGTTCTAATGAAACGTTACATCTTAACAAAAAATTTTAATCCCTAAACTGCTAATCATACTTAGTTACACGATTTTGGCCAAATGACTCGATTAGCGAGTTTAGCACTGTTTACAAGGCACACCGTAATGGTCCCTGGAGTTGGGGCGTTACATACGTGGTGCAGGTAAAGGCAAAGGCAAGTTGGACCAATCCTGAGTTGGAGAGCTGCGAGGCTGAATGTACATAGTCAGCTGTTCGGCCACCACGACCGAGGAGTGGAACAGGACGGGATATGCTTAGCTGTCTGTTTTTCCTTAGAATGGCTGATCACTGTATCTAAATCTTGAACCTTTAATAAACAGTCTTTAACATATTACTTTTGGGATCCCATGTAAAACAGAAAAATATATATATATAAGAAATGCAGCTTTTGAGACCAAATCTTTTGACCCTAGTTCAACTATAGTTTCAGTGACACGTTTTGAATTAAGTGACTTGATCAGCAAGTCTTGCACTTTTATAAACACACAGTGTAAAGGTCTTGGCTATCAAGGGCGTTACAACTTGGTATTAGAGCGTCCTAGGTTTAAGGGTTCTTGAAGACTGGCTGGACATGTACATTCACCGCGAAAGCCAAGCTCGACTCAGGGTTTGGTAAATTGTGTATACATGACTATGTGCTTAAATGATTTGAATGAGATATGATTGTTGATGTCTGCTTGATTAATAGGGAGCATGAGATACTGATAGGGCCTGGCCCTTGACTATTTCATGATGATATTGAGGCAAGCTTATCATCACTACTATGTATGTGAATGAATATATGGATGAATATTTGGATAAACTGTTATAATTTGATTGCTTGTGAATGATTGGAGTTCCAGTGATGGACCATGAAAGGATTATTACCCTGTCGTCATAGTCTGATTTCTGAGTCGTTGATTGCAGATTGACTTGGATAATTATGCGTCCATGAAAATCTACTTGACTAGCCGGTAGGTCTGAGACTAGAGATGATGATCAGGGCCTGACCCCTCCGCCAGTCCCTGAGAACTAGTAGCAGCTTATGGCAGACATGCATGCTCGGTTGCAGAGCCAAGATGAACAGATCCGAATTCTGCGGCAGCAGGCTCCATTAGGGAGTGTTGCCCCTGTTGTGCCACCTGCAGTGGTACCTGTTGTATAGCCAGTAGAAGCTGGGAATAAATGGGAGCCGTTGTATGAGCGGTTCAGGAAGCAACAGCCCCTGATCTTTGAGGGAGGACCTGATCCACTAAAGGCTGAAAAGTGGATGACTATGATTACTACCATTCTGGACTTTATGAGGGTAGAGAGACATGACAGAGTGGCCTATGCCACATATATGTTAAGGGAAGATGCCCGAATCTGGTGGGAGGTGGCATCACAGACCAGAGATGTTACTGCCTTGACTTGGGAAGGATTCAAGGACCTATTCAGTCAGAAGTACTATAATGTTGCCATCAGGGCAGTGAAAGTAAATGAGTTCGTGGGGCTAGTTCAGGGTAGCATGACCGTTACAGAATATGCCCTAAAGTTTGACAGACTTGCAAAATTCGCACTCGACCTTATGCCTACTGATGCAGCTAGGCAGGACAGATTCATTAGAGGGCTTAATGCTATGATAGCTCGGGATGTGAGAATTACAACAGTACCTGGAGGGACAACTTATGCTCAAGCTGTGGAGAAGGCTCTTACCACTGAGGAAGCAGAAAATAAGATATGGAGAGAGAGTGTAGCGAGGCGGGAGGGCCGCAGGGCGGTGCCTCCATATTCTGGTTCTGGTAGGGGCGGAGGCCCCAGTGATTTGAAGAGGAAGACCCCTGATGCTTCGATCATTCCTGGTCCTGATAGGAGAGGTTGAGGTGCTCAGGGTGGCTGTCAGGGAGGCGGTGACGCATGGATGACTTATCCTTAGTGCAAGAGGTGCAGAAGATGCCATCCGGGCGAGTGTCAGGCTAAGGCCTGTTATGTGTGCGGGGTGGTGGGACACCTCAAGAAAGATTGCCCGACAGTGAAGAAGGGAGATGTGGGGAAGGTAGACAGCTTGATTCGAGCTTGAGTGTTCACTTTGACGCAGGCAGAGGCCGAGGTTAGTACCTCGGTAGTGACAGGTTAGCTTTCTAGCGCTGGCACTCCTTTCACTGTATTGATTGACTCTGGTGCTACACATTCATTTGTTTCTAGTAGGGTGATTAATAGACTGTGTAGACCTAGTGAGTATTGTACTTCAGGGTTTGGGACTATTTTGCCTATATGGGAACTGGTAGTATCCAGGAGGTGGATTAGGGCACTGCCAGTGATAGTTGACGGTAGAGAGTTGTCAGTAGATTTGATTGAGTTGAGTATGGAGGACTTTGATATGATTTTGGGTATGGATTGGCTGGTTAGATATGGAGCTACCATTGATTGCAAGAAGAAGATGGTGACTTTTGAACCAGAGGGCGAGGGTCCCTTTGTTTTTGTGGGAGCGGTGCATGGACCCCGCGTACCCAGGATATCAGCGCTGAGAGCCAGAGATTTGTTACAAGGAGGGTGTATAGGTTTTCTGGCTAGTGTGGTGGATACCACCAGGGTTTCGCCAGTAGGACTGGAAGAGACCAGATTGGTTTGCGAGTTCTTGGATGTGTTCCCTAAGGACTTTCCAGGGTTGCCGCCGCGTAGAGAGATTCAATTTGTCATTGAATTGACGTTGGGGATAGAGCCAGTGTCTAGGGCACCATATAGGATGGCACCAGCAGAACTGAAAGAATTGAAGATATAGTTGTAGGAGCTTCTGGATTTGGGGTTCATCAGGCCTAGTTATTCGCCGTGGGGTGCTCCAGTTCTATTTGTGAAGAAGGAGGACGGGACTTTGAGAATGTGCATAGACTACAGTGAATTGAACAAGTTAACTATCAAGAATAAGTACCCCCTACCAAGGATTGACGATTTGTTCGATTAGCTGCAAGGTAAGACGGTGTTCTCGAAGATTGATCTTGGATCTGGTTATCACTAGCTGAGGATCAAGGACGAGGACATATCGAAGACGACCTTCCGAACGGGTACGGGCACTATGAGTTTCTGGTCATGTCGTTTGGTTTGACCAATGCCCCAGCAGCCTTCATGGACCTAATGAACAGAGTGTTCAAGGACTTTCTGGACCAGTTTGTTATTTTCTTCATCGATGACATCTTAGCGTACTACAGTTCAGAAGCAGAGCACGAGATTCATCTTCGATAGGTTCTTCAGAGGTTGAAGGAGCATCAGTTGTACGCAAAGTTTAAGAAATGTGAATTTTGGTTACCAGAAGTGACATTCCTTGGACATATTGTTGGTGCAGATGGGATCAAGGTGGATCTATCTAAGGTAGAGGCAGTTAGGGATTGGTCGAGGCCAAGGAAGGCCTCGAAGGTGCAGAGTTTTCTTTGTCTACCGGGTTATTACAAACGATTTGTGGAGGGCTTCCCGAAGATAGCAGCACCAATGATAGAATTGACATGAAAGAATTTGAAGTTTATTTGGTCAGACAAGTGTGAGGAAAGTTTCCAAGAGCTGAAGCAACGACTTATCTCTGCGCCCGTGTTGAGTCTTCCTTAGGGGGAAGGGAAGTTTGTTGTTTACTATGATGCATCGAGGTCGGATTTTGGCTGTGTGTTAATGCAGAATGAAAAGGTCATAGCTTATGCATCACAACAGCTGAAAGAGTATGAGCAGCGGTATTCTACCCATGATTTGGAGCTAGCAGCGGTGGTATTCACACTGAAGATTTGGTGACATTATCTGTATGGGGAGAAGTGTGAGGTATACACTAACCACAAGAGTCTGAAGTATTTCTTTAACAGAAGGACCTGAACATGAGACAGAGGCGTTGGCTAGAGTTGGTGAAAGATTATTATTGTGATATTCTGTTCCATCCAGGGAAAGCCAACGTAGTGGCTGATGCATTGAGCCAGAGAGGCCCAGGTCAGTTATACAGTTCCACCCAGATCTCGAGAAAGTTAGCTGATGAGATGGTCAGAGCGGGGATTGAATTGGTGGTGAGACGGTTGGCCAATATTACTTTGCAGTCGACCCTGCTAGAGCGGATTAAAGAGGGGCAATTGGTAGATGCTCAATTACAGGAGGTTAGAGAGAATGTCTTAGCGGGAGTAGCTAAGGACTATTCTATTTCTAAGGTTGGTTTGCTTCGGTATCAGGGGCGGATCTGTGTTCCAGCTGATGAGGGAATCAGACGAGAGGTACTGGATGAGTCTCATACGATGCCGTACTCACTTCATCTAGGTACCACGAAGATGTACCAGAATCTACGGATGTTATATTGGTGGCCCGGGATGAAGAAGGATGTGGTGGAGTACGTAGCCAAATGCTTAACCTGTTAATAGGTGAAAGCTGAGCATCAGCGACCAGCAGGGTTGCTTCAGCCTTTGGGTATTTCCGAGTGGAAATGGGAGGACATTAGGATGGATTCTGTGGGAGGTTTACCTAGAATAATTAGGCTTCATGACTCGGTGTGGGTGATAGTAGATAGATACACCAAGTCAGCCCATTTTCTTCCAGTGAAGTCGACATATACTGTGGATCAATATGCTGAGTTGTATGTGAGGGAGATCGTACATCTCCATGGGGTTCCTAAGTCTATAGTGTCAGAACGAGATCCCATCTTTACTTCCAAGGTTTGGGGTGGTTTGCAGAAGGCTATGGGGAGTCAGTTGAAGTTCAGTACAACCTTTCATCCTCAGATTGATGGACAGTCCGAGAGGACAATTCAGATATTGGAGGATATGCTCAGGGCATGCGTGATCGACATTGAGGGATCATGGAGTAAATATCTTCCGTTGATTGAATTCTCATATAATAATAGTTACCAATCAACGATTGGAGTGGCTCCCTACGAGATGTTATATGGGAGGAAGTGTAGATCACTCATTCATTGGGATGAGATGGGTGAGAGGAAGTATTTGGGACCGGATATGGTTCAGAGGACAAATGAGGCTATAGAGAAGATTCGAGCTAGGATGCTCGCCTCACAGAGCAGACATAAAAGCTACGCTGATCCCAAGCGTAGGGACGTGGAGTTCTAGGTTGGGGACCACGTGTTTCTCCGAGTTTCACCATTGCGAGGGGTGAGGAGGTTTGGTAAGAAGGGCAAGCTAAGCCCAAGATTCATTGGACATTTTATGATCCTAGAAAGGATTGGTTAGGAGGCTTACAGGTTAGCCTTGCTGCCATCATTGTCAGGAGTCCATGACGTATTCCATGTTTCTATGCTCCGAAAGTACGTCTCAGATGCGACTCATGTGTTGAGGTATGAAGACTTGGAATTGCAGTTAGACCTGGCTTATAAAGAGCAACTGATTCAGATCTTGGATCAGAAATATAAAGTACTATGGAATAAGATGATTCCTCTTGTTAAAGTGTTGTGGAGGAATAATAGGGTCAAGGATGCGACCTGGGAACTAGAGACAGCGATGCGGAATCAGTATCCCGAGTTATTTAGGTAAATTTTGAGGACGAAATTTTCATTAGGAGGGGATAGTTGTAATGACACAAATTTACTAATAAGGCTTAAGGGCCTTGATTAGTGTGTCAGGAGGTCATAATTAGATTATATGTGATTTAATGATTTAAACGCATGTTATATGACTATTTGAATATTTGTGATGCATGACTATGTGTATTAGTATGCATGTAGGCCCTGATTAGGTTAGAAGGGCATAATTGTAAATTTTGGCCCGTTGAGAGCATAACTGTATATATTTGTAATAAATTGATGGGACCACATTATTATGTGGATATATTTGTAATCTGTGATTCGAGGTGATCCCAGTAAGCAGTTTAGCGAAAAAAGTCAAGGCGGGGATTTATACCCTGCTCGGGGCGAGCCTGGGGATATTTTTGGGAATTTAGAGAATATATTAAAGTTAATCTTGACATTAAGGAATATAATTGGTGATTAGTCAGGTGTCGGGAAGTAAGTGGTAAATATTTGAGACACTCGAGGAATTAGCAGGAATTGAGTGGCATGACCAAAATGCCCCTAGGTGGATTAAAAGGCTTAGGAATAATGGGAGGGTATTATGGTCATTTGGCTTATAAGGGATAAATGTTATTAGGCTTTATACCTAGTGGATTGTGTAGAAAGGGCTGGAATTCTGAAGGAAAGAAAGGAAAGAAAAGAAAGAAGAGAAGGAAAAAGGGAAATCGGGAGTCTATTTCTCTCTCACTCGGTTTAAGCTTTTCTTCACCATTTCGTGAGGTCTTTTGGTGCGGAAACTCAGGGAGAGTCAGAGCAGAAGCTTGAGGCTAGGGCTCTTGGTTTGGTTTGAGGAGTTGGCAGGGGATACTCATCTTTTAAGGTAAGGTTAAAGGTAGTTTTCAGTTTTTGGTATTGTCATGGATTTTGAGCTGAGTTAAGATGGGGAATTCTAGGGAAATTGAAGCTAAATTTAGAGGAGGTGAAGGCCAAGCTAGCGAGGAGGATAGCCTAGGCTAAGCTCATCCAGCAAAGGTAAGGAATTCTAGTTCAAGTTCTGTGGTTTTAATTGTTGTTTTTGCTGAGTTTCTGAGTTTTAGGTCCAGCTATGGTGAATTCTTTGATTAGGGGTGCATGTGATTGAGTTATGTGTGGGTTGGATGCTTGTGATGAGTGGAGGATGTTGGTAGGCTTGTTTTTATGTTTGGTTGAAGTTTGGAAGAGTTTTGGTAAGGTTTGGCTCGGGGAAAATCAAAGGAGGAAAAGGCAAGATTTGATGTGCTGTGACTAGCACTACAGCGCTAGCCATTTTGCACTGTAGTGCTAGGCTGAGTGGTCTAGGGAGCCTTAGGCTCTGTTTTTAGTGCTGTAGCGCTCTCCTTAGAGTGCTGTAGCGCTACCCTGTTTCCAGAAAGGGGTTTTTGGGTTATTTTCAAGGGTTTTCGCCCGGGGGTTCGGGGTTTGATTCCACCACCCCGTTTGGTGGAATTAAGGCTTCTCGAGGGCTCGAGATTGGTCTCGAGGCTAGGTTTTGGACTTGAGGTTTGTTGATGATTCTGATCTATGGTTGTGACTAGGTGTGCGCTAGGGCTCAAGAGGGATCGTGCCGGAGGATCAATTGAACAAAGCTAGCAAATCTAAAGGTAAGAAAACTGCACCCGGTTATGTGTTTGTGATGGGACTGTAACGCCCTGGATAGCCAAGACCGTTACACTGTGTGTTTATAAAAAGTGCTAGACTTGTTAAACAAGTCATTTAATTAAAAACGTGTTACTGAAACTATAATGGAACTAGGTTTAAAAGATTTTAGTCTCAAAAGCTGCATTTCTTATAAATAACATTTTCTGTTTACACGGGATCCCAAAAACAATAGAATTAAAACCATTTACAAAAGATTCGAGAATTAAATATAGTATTAGCCATATTAAGGCAAAATAGACAGTTAGGCAATCTCTGTCCTGATCCACTCCTCGGCCATGGCGACCGAACAGCTGACTATGTACATTCAACCTCGCAACTCTCCATCTCAGGATTGGTCCAACTTGCCTTTGCCTTTACCTGCACGACGTAGCATCCGTGAGCCAAGGCCCAGCAAGAAAACACAATAACAGAGCATAAGCAATCGAGAGACAATCCAATATCTCATAACACATAAACATGTTCTCAACAGTCTAAGCATCCATCATAACCAAGTATTCAGCACACCAAACATATCATTTCATAACAATAATCAGTTAACAAGTGATAACTAGGGTTAGCGCCCTTAGGTCGCGCCCTCTGGTATCCCACTGACTTCGGCCCGCTTAAACCAAGCTCAGTGAATACTAAGCTGTCCTCGGCTACCAGTGGCCAAGCCGTGCCCTATGCGCAAATATTGTGTACGACACCCTTAGGCTGCTATCACATGTCCCATGGCATAATACCATCATTGACATTATACAGATATCGGGAGCTCTTAGTCCCATCACAAACATATAACTGGGTGCAGTTTTCTTACCTTTGGATTTGCTAGCTTTGTTCACTGTGATCCTTGAGCACGATCCCCCTTGAGCCCCAGTGCACACCTAGTCACAACCATAGATCAAAATCATCACCAAACCTCAAGTCCGAACCCTAGCCTCGGGAAGCTCCAATTCCACCAAACGGGTGGTGGAATCGAACCCCGAACCCCCGGGCAAAAACCCTTGAAAATAACTCAAACACCCCTTTCTGGAAACAGGGTAGTGCTACAACGCTCAAAGGAGGGTGCTACAGCACTACAAGCAGAACCAAAACACCCTCAGAATGCTTGGCCTAGTGCTACATCGCCCAAAGGCTAGCGTTGTAGCACTAGTCACAGACACCCAACACTGCATTTTCCCTTTCTGCGATTTCCCCGAGCCAACCCTTACCAAAACTCTTCCAATCCTCAACTAAACTTTAAAACAAGCTTATTAACATATTCCACTCATCCCAAGCATCACAATCATACAAAACCTAACCACATGCACCCCTAATCCTAAAATTCACCATAGTTGCTCCTAGACATCAGAAACTCAGCAAAAACAATCAAAACTTCAAAGTTTAAAGCTTAGAATTTTATACCTTTGATGGAAATTCGACTTTGAGTTAGTCTCTAAACCTCCTTAGCTTTCTCTTCCTCAATCCTTGGCTTGAATTCCCCTAAAGTTCCCATCAACTCAGCTTAGACTCCATAGTTCAAACAATCCAAACCAGAAACTGAAAAATCCAAAGTCTTACCTTACGTGATAGTGTGTTCTTGCTAAGCCCTTGCCAATCCTTCAAGCCTAGCTCATAATTATTGTTGCTCAGCCTAACCTAACTCCCCTCTGAGCTTTGCTCCAAGAAAACTCAAGAAAATGGTGAAGGAAAGCTTAAATCGACCCTTGGAAAAATGCCCTGCTTTCTTCCCTTTCTTTTTCTTTCTTTTCCCTTCTTTTCTCATACTTCTACCTTATTCTACAACTTCCACTAAGCATAAAGCCTCAGCAATACCTATCTCTTAAAAGCCAAATGACCATAATGCCCTCCCCTTTAATCCCTAGTCTTTTAATCCACTTAGGGCATTTTGGTCATTTCGCCATATTCCCGCTAATTCCTCGAGTGTCTTTAATATTTTTCGCTTACTTCCCGATACCTAATTAATCACCAATTATATTCCTCGATGTCAAAATAGACCCCAATATATTCTCTAAACTCCCATTTATACCCCCAGGCTCGCCCCGAGCCGGGTATAATTCCCCGCCGTGACTTTTTCGCTAATCTGCTCACTAGGATCGTCTCGAATCACAGATCACAGATATATCCACATAATAATGTGGTCTCAACAATTATCGCATATGTGAGCACCACAAATTTGGCATGATCATGAAAAACCCAGGTCTCATGCAAGGCCTTCGCGAGATTGACCTACTCACCCCACGCGAGGGTCAAGCTCACTTCACCTTACTTTCCTCATTGAAGGTCCTATGGAGCCGCGCCATCAAGGGTCGCGAGGGGGTGTCTCGCGCCACCAGAGGCACACCTCCAAGGGCCTAGCGAGGGAGGCCTCGCACCACTATGGGCCTCGCGAGGGAGGCCATGCACCAAGGGAGTTGCACTTCCAAGGGTCTCGCGAAGGAGGCCTCACGCCTCCAAGGGCCTCGCAAAGGAAGCCCCGCGCCACCAAGGCCCCGCGAGGGGGTGTCTCGCACCACCAGAGGCGCACCTCCAAGGGCCTCGCGAGGGAGGCCGTGAACCACGGGAGCTGCGCCTCCAAAGGCCTCGTGAAGGAGGCCTCGCACCTCCAAGGGCCTCGCGCTACTATGGGCCTCGCGAGGGGGGGCTGTACACAACGGGAGCTGTGCCTCCAAGGGCCTTGCGAAGGAGAGGCCTCGCGCCACTATGGGCCTCATGAGGGAGGTCGCGCACCACGGGAGCTGCGCCTCCAAGGGCCTCGCGAAGGAGGCCTCGCGCCATGACCCTTACAGGCGTCAAGTGCTTCACTCCCTATACCTCGGTCCGGTATATATTACGAAGACCCATGGAGACCCCAATGCTTAGAGGCTCCAGTACGAGTCAAAAAGACCGTACTGGTACGATATTGTACGGGGTACGACCTTCAAGACCCCGTATGCCTGATCCAAATACTCATGCCAGACAAGTAGTGGGAGTACTAGGAGTGAGGGGATGGCCTACGTGTCTATGGCCAGATGTTAGAGTCGACACCACCACCACCTGCACCACCTCTCTGACATTCATACAGATCAGGTAGTGGAAACGTCCTCTTGGTACCTGGCCATGTACTGGAATCAACACCACTACCCCTGAGACCACTCTCCTGACAGTGTACTTGTGTACCACCTGGTCCCTTGAACCAAAGTGTCCAGGGCCATTAGATCCCACTATAAAATGAACCCCACTTCCACATGGGGGGGGGGGGGGGGGGTTGGAAAAATCACTGTAGCACTACACCAAAATAAATACAATTTCAGTTAATCATTTTTCTTCTACAAGTGTTCTTTAAATTTCCAATTTGATCTTCAAAGTTTTTCTTTTGATAATCTCTACATTTCTGTTTTGCTAACTTAACTTGGTTCACGAGTTCTCACTGTCAACAGTTTGGAGCCGTCTGTGGGAAGAATAGATTGCAAGTCAATGTTCTTCCATTGATTCCGATAAGAAAAAATGCCGCGACGTTCGAAACGGTTGAGAGTGCCGCGTGAGTTGGAAGTCCACCTTGACGGAGATTAGCTAAAAGCCTCCATGAGGGATCCTCCTCCTCCTGCAAACTTGGAGGCCCCAAGGGAGCCTGAGGCGCCCAGAGATGAAAGGGAGGCCTCGTCCCCAGCGGTCCCACCTGAGGAGGATCGCCCTAGGTCGGTGACTTCCCCGACAAGGGGTGCCGATGAGTTCCTGCCTCCAAAGCCGCCGCAGGTGCCAAACCACGGTCGACAGGATCCAGGCCCATCGAAGCACCTGGCTGACAAACATCCTCGAGTCCACTCCGTCAGCTCAAGCTCGAAGTCTCAATTCTATGAAGAGGAGATACGAGAACTTCACTGCAAGAACCAGAGGCTAGAGACCACCTTGGAAAACATGCAAGAGGTGCTAAATGGGCTGTTGCAAGGGAGATCAAACTTGACACTCCCTAAGCGCAAAGAGAGAGACCAGAGGGAGGTAGAAACTACTGTCCCAGTAGATGATGGAAAGACGCGACTCTCCACTAGTAACACCCCCTGAACGAAGCAACGCGAACATCCCAGACCACCGAAGCAGGCCCAGAAACCAGAGCCCAAGACCAATCCTGCCCCTCGCAACGATGACGAGGTCACCTTAAAGAGAGCACCCTCAGATTTACGGGAGGTGCTCAACAAGAAGAGGGTGGGTAAAAGGACCACGCCCCCTATGGCGCCTCGAGAGGGCAAGGAAAGGGGGATCTTAACCCGTCCGCTTTAAGAGACTCCCTAAGCAAGAGGAGGCAGGACCTGGACATAGAAATGAGGAGCCTGCGAAGCAAGATCA
Source organism: Humulus lupulus (assembly GCF_963169125.1). Classification (NCBI taxonomy): domain Eukaryota; kingdom Viridiplantae; phylum Streptophyta; class Magnoliopsida; order Rosales; family Cannabaceae; genus Humulus; species Humulus lupulus. The sequence goes on from NC_084797.1 coordinate 113,103,455, forward strand.
TCACTGCCTCCGTAGGTCAAGCTTTTGAGGAAGAGTTCGGCCATGAGTCACCCTTCATTAGGGAGATCCAAGCCATCCGGCTCCCAGCCAATTTTAAGGAGCCCCATATGACTCCCTACAAAGGAAGCACATATCCGAAATACCATCTGGACGCATTTAACGATTTGATGAAACTAAGGGGAATTAGTAGCGGGGCCAGATGCCACTGCTTTGCCGTCACATTGAAAGGACCTGCGTACAAATGGTTCAAAAGACTCAAACTGGGATCCATCAGGTCCTGGCAATAGTTTTATGATGAATTCCTCCAACAACACTACGCCGTGCGGGACTACACGATGCCAGGCACCAACCTTGCCAATGTGAAGCAAGGAGAAAATGAGAGTTTAAACATTCACAGGTTCAACATGGAGACAGCTAAAGTGGGGAGCCTGACCCGCCGAGAGCTGAAAATGGCCATCACAGCTGGAGTGCGCCCAGGAAGCAAATTATGGGATAACATGCTCAAGAGGGAGGTCACGGACTTAGATGATTTCTACGAGCGGGCGCAAAAGTATATTCGAGTGGAAGATGGTCACGAGAGCCTCAAGGCCGGAAAAGACCAAAATTCACTGAAGCCCTCTATCTGGGAGAACCAAGGCAATGTCAAGAAAAAAAGGGTCTATGAGGGAGCAAGGGATGATCGACCCCGAAAGCACCAGTGCTCTGATGAGCGTAGACAAGGCCCCCACACCTATTATACTGACCTCACTCATGTGAGAGAGCATATTTTCGTTACGAACGTAAATCAGGTCCCTTCAGAAGGCCCCCGCCGATGAAAAAAAACCAGTCTAAGAGAGACCCCAGCAAGTATTGCTAGTATCACAAAGATATAGGCCACACAACTGCGGAATGCAACCATTTGAAGGTGGAGATTGAAGAGCTCATCCGTAGGGGGCATTTGGGCAGATATGTGCGCAAGGAGAACCATAGGCCAGAAGAAGGAGCGTCCTCACCGCGGGCGTGAGAAGTAGCCCTGGAAGTGCAAGGAGAGGTCAGGACCATCTTTGGAGGACCAGGATTCGGGGGCGAATCGAGGAAGGGACGAGATAGATATGCCAGGGAGGCCAAGCAAAGCCCACCTCCGTGCGTCCTATGTCTGGAGCAGCGCCCCCCGAAGAGTTTCAAAGGTGAAAATGACTCAATAACTTTCACCGAAGAAGACAGGTGTGCACTTCCCCCACAATGACCCCCTAGTGTTGACAGTCCAGCTTGCTAACATGAGGGTGCATCGGGTCTTGGTGGATAACGGGAGCTCTGTGGACATCTTGTATCGACTAGCACTGGAGAAGATGGGATTGAGCCTCCGCCACCTAAAGCCTTGCGCTACGTATTTGTATGGATTTACAGGAGATTCGATACAGCCCTTGGGGGCAATTGAGTTGGCTCTTACTATGGGAGAACAGCCCAGACAAACCACCATAATGGCAAACTCCGTTGTGGTAGATTGCGCCTCAGCCTTCAATGCAGTATTAGGGAGACCTTCCCTAAGAGAATTAAAGGAGATAACTTCTGTGTACCATTTAGCTATGAAATTCCCAACCCCCGGGGAAATAGCATGCATGAAAGGAGAATAGAAGGAAGCGATGGAATGCTACAACACATCCCTTCGCACAGCCACAAAGCCAACAGCACATATGGCGATGGTTGTTCACGAAGGTGCAAACCCAAGCGAGTTAGACCCACGAGTCATAGAAGAGCCCAGAGCTGAACCAGTAGAGGAAGTGGAGGAAGTAACGATCATGGATGAGCCATTGAGGAGATTGAGAGTAGATAAAAACCTTGCTGTCGACATGAAGGAGAAGCTAGTAGAGTTCTTAAAAGCCAACCTCGATGTATTTTCCTGGTGTCACGAGGATATGGTAGGGATAGAACCAGTAATCATGTGCCACCACCTGAACATCGACCCGAAAGCAAGGCCGGTAAGGCAGAAAAGGAGAGCACTAGACCCAAAAAGATACGCGGCCCTGAAAGAGGAGGTGGACAAGCTGAAGGCAAACGGGTTCACTCGAGAAGCGTTTTACCCACTATGGGTGTCGAACCCAGTGCTGGTTCCAAAGCCCAATGGAAAATGGAGGACGTGCGTGGATTTTACCAGCCTCAACAAGGCCTGCCCTAAGGATAGCTTCCCACTTCCTAGGATAGACCAGTTGGTGGACGCCACAGCGGGACACGAGCTACTTAGCTTCATGGACGCATATTCAGGGTATAACCAAATACCAATGAACCCTACTGACGAGGAGCACACTTCGTTCATAACAGACAAGGGGTTGTATTGCTATAAAGTGATGCCCTTTGGTTTAAAAAATGCAGGTGCCACTTACCAGAGGCTGGTGAAAAAAATGTCCACAAATCAAATTGGAAGGAACATGGAGGTGTACGTGGATGATATGCTAGTGAAGACAAAAAAAGCGGAAGAGCTCACTAGCGACCTCATGGAGATGTTCAACACCCTACGCAAGTACAAAATGAAGTTGAACCCACTCAAATGCACCTTCGGAGTTTCGTCAGGAAAATTCCTGGGTTTCATGGTGAATTCCCGAGGTATTGAAGCTAATCCTGAAAAAATCAAGGCCTTGCTAGAAATGAGCCCACCACGGAGAAAAAAAGAGGTGCAGTGCCTGACGGGGAGAGTGGCAGCCCTCAATAGATTCATCTCTAGGTCGACTGACAAATGTCTTCCTTTTTTCAACATCCTAAATGGGAACAAAAAGTTCGCTTGGGATGACGAATGCCAGGAGGCCTTCACCAAGCTGAAGGAGCACCTTGGAAGGCCACCCCTTTTGGCCAAGCTAGAAAAAGGAGAGAAGTTGTATCTGTATCTAGCCGTATCTGAGCATGCCATAAGCGTCGCCTTGGTCAAGGGTGAGAAGAAGCACCAGCACCCGGTCTACTATATGAGTAAGCGGTTGGTAGACGCGGAGACCTGGTACCTAGAAATAGAGAAGTTAGCATATGCCCTGGTAGTGGCTTCTTGAAAATTGAGGCCCTATTTCCATGCTCATGCGATTGAGGTGCTCACCAACACCCCCCTGCGTCAAGTCTTGCACAAGCTAGAAACTTCAGGAAGATTACTAAAGCGGTCAATTGAATTGAGTCAGTTCGACATCACCTACACCCCAAGGACCTCCATCAACGGGCAGGTACTTGCAGACTTTATAGTCGAGTTCACGTACCGACCCCAAGAGGAGGGGGAAATAGAGGAGAAGGAGCTGGCACCTGAAGAGGAGAGGCACCCCGAAGAATGGAGTCTCCATGTAGATGGGGCGTCTAATGAAGGGGGGGGGGGGGCGGTGCTGGCATAGTGATGACAGGATCTGAAGGGCACAAGATGTACTGTGCCTTGAGATTTGGATTCGAGGCTTCCAATAATGAAGCAGAATATGAGGCGCTGTTGGCTGGCCTGCGGCTAGCTAAGGAATTAAAGGTATCCCACTTGCATGTCTTTAGTGACTCACAGCTGGTGGTGTTTCAAGTGAAGGGCGAATACCAAGACAGAGGTCCAAAAATGGCTGCATACCTTTCCAAGGTGAAGGAGTATTTGGACCAGTTCGAAAAATACATGATAGAACAAACCCCCATAGAGCAGAATACGAACGCCGATGCACTCGCGAAACTCGCCTCCACAAGAGATGAAGATACGCTTGAGTCTATACCGGTGGAATATCTTCCCAAGCCAAGCATAGCCAAAGAGAGGATCAACACGGTCAAGAGCTTCGAGGAGCCATGGTTTGCCCCCATTAGGAGGTACTTGAATGACGGGACCTCACCCTTGGACAAGAAGGAGGCCCGCAGACTGGATTACAGAGCCGCCCAGTACAGCCTAGTAGACGAGATCTTGTATAAGAGAGGCTTCTCTACCCCACTCCTGCAGTGCGTTGATAAGGGAGAAGCGCAATTTGAAGGAGGAGTGTTCGAAGACTACTGTAAGGCCAAAGGGATCAGGAGGAGTTTCTCCGCAGTAGTACACCCCCAAGCTAATGGGCAAGTAGAGGCCATCAACAAGATCCTGAAAAGGAACTTGAAAACTAAGTTGGAGAAGTTGAGAGGGGCCTGGGTCGAAGAGCTCCCAAATGTACTTTGGGCCTACAGGACCACCCCTCGTTCCACCACTGGGGAAACACCTTTTGCCTTGGCCTATGACTGCGAGGCTGTCATTCTAGTAGAAATGAAGGTAAACTCCTTCCGCACGCAAGCATACGATGACCAGGCTAACACCGCAGCGTTGGTCGAAAACTTGGACCTGCTGAAAGCCAAAAGAGAAAAGGCATAATTAAGGCTGGCTACGTATCAACAGCGGGCAGCGAGGTATTACAATTCAAGGATACTGGAGAGAAAGTTAAGAGTAGGAGACTTAGTGTTGAGGAAAGTACTCCCCAACACGCGAGACCCGGGGGTGGGGGTACTGGGAGCAAACTGGGAAGGACCCTACCAAGTCGCTCAGTGCATACCACCAAACACCTATAAACTGGCGTGCATGGACGACATCGTCGTGCCTCGGGAATGGAATGCGGAGCACCTCAAGAAGTACTACCAGTGAGACCTCCACATCCAATACAAGCAGTATCCGTGCTTAGTTTTTTACATGTTATGCTAGCTCAGTAAAAAAGAATCAAGGAGGGTGTCTAGATAACCCCTCAAGAAGATGTAAACTTTTTATATGTATACATATCGTTGTAACCTACCCACTATGAATGAAACTGTTCACATCTTCGTATGCTATTTTTTCTCCTTTATGTGGGCATCAATCAAAGTGCCTGCCGAAATAAACTTCACCAGACACTTGGGGGGGGGGGGGGGGGCAATAGTGGCCCGTGAAGGCAAAGCACGCAACAAACAAGAGAATCCTAAAAAGGACCCTCTATCTGGAGGATCCTAAAAAGGACCCCTTGCACCAGGATCCTAAAAAGGACCCTCTATCAGGAGGACCCTAAAAGGGACCCTCTATTAGGAGGACCCTAAAAGGGACCCTCTATCAGGAGGATCTTAAAAAGGACCGTCTAACAGGAGGATCCTAAAAAGGACCCTCTATCAGGAGGACCCTAAAAGGGACCCTCTATCAGGAGGATCCTAAAAAGGGCCCTCTAACAGGAGGATCCTAAAAAGGACCCCTTGCATCAGAGCCTTAAACAAAATTCTTTAAAAGAGGAATGCAATTCGTGGTGAACCCTAACAAACAGGGAGGAGATCTTGCAAGGCATCTCCTAAAGTTCACAAGGATTAGCTACCCTTATGAACATCGAGGAAGCCAAAATGTCTAATAAGCCTAGAGCGGCCACCAAGCCGTCTAGCCAAAAAGGGTCCTAAAAGAGGCCCTTGCAAAAATAGTACTATGAATAATGACGAGAAGGATGCTTCTCACAAAAAAATAATAAGCGCGCAAAAAAATATATAAAAGGATAGCTAGAACCCAAGGGGTCAAAATATCCTTATAGAAGTAATCAAGAGGCACCAAAAAATGACCCATTGAACCCTTTCACATGGGCTCCAAAGGACCTCTAGCCTGATAAATAAAAGAGGGGAACCTACCAAACCCCATCATACAGGCTCAAAAAGACCTAAAACACAGAGGAATAAGAGATGAATAACCACATATGTATATATTGAAAAAAAGAGTCTTAGTAACATGGCAAGATTAAAAAATAATTATTATTACAACAAGGCTCAAGTGAGCATACACCCACAGCGGGCTAACTGGCAAAGATAATAAAATAACAATCTCAGGGCCTCCTGCCCCGGGCGTTCCACCTAGCCGCCCGGGTGACGGCATACTCGCCAAAGGAGGAGAAGTCGAAATTTGGATCCTGCCTCCATACACCATAGAGGGCGCTCTCTATAGACCTATACTCAGTGGCTGCCCTGTCCGCCTCTAAAGAGGCAACCCTCTTCTGCGATGCAGCTACATCAGCTTTGGCAACCTCAAGTTCGGCCTCTAGGGAAGCGACCCTCTCCTGCGACGCAGCCGCGATAGCCTTGGAACCCTGGAGTTTGCCCTCTAGGCTGGTAACCCTTTCCTGCAGCAACGTGGCCTTGACAACTGCCTTCTTCTTCCTTTTTGACGAGGCAGAAAATTTGGCCCGAACCCTTTCTAGCTTAGACTTGGTTTCATCAAGCTCTCTCTCGAGCTCCTGGACCCGAGCTGTGAGACGGTCCTTGTCGGTACTTGACGCGGAAAGATTATGAGCCGAGTCGGCAAACCGCTGAGCCACAGTATAGGCCTGCACAAGAAAGATAACAACAACAATGATAAGTAACAAAAAGAAAAAAAAAATAATAATAACAAGGCCAACACAAGATGCATGAACTCACCCAAGTAGTAGTGCGCGTCAAAGTCTCCCCAAGGTCCGACAGGGCGAAACTCCCAAGACCATTCCAATTAGTTTCGGGGAGGTCTGAGGCGATTTGGACATACCGCCGCCCGTAGGAGGTCGCCATGTGATTCACCCAGGGCACCCCTTCCGAGTTAAGGGCACCTGGCTGGGTAAGTATAGACGACCCACTCGCCAAAACAGGAGGGGGCGTAGGAAAATTGGAAAAATGGACCCCCGGTAGATCGAGAGGGGGTGTAGAAAGATTGGGAAAGTAAGCCCCCGATGGACCAAGGTCGAGGGGAGCCTGAGTAAAAGTTTCAAAATCCGCATGGTCGGGGCAAACAAAATGCCCCAGTATGGCATTTTGGCCTTGGGATTGGGAAGCCATGTTCGGGTCGGAAGGGACAAAGGTAGGACACCCCCCAAGAGACGAGGATAGCTGGTAAGGTCGCCCGTGTCCAAGGGGGACTTCCTCCGGCACATCCTCAGCCTCACCTTCACCCGGGCAAGGATCAGCCGATGCAGCCTTCATCCTCTTTGACCCAGGAATCGTCCACAACAACCTGGTATCAGAAACTGGGGACAGCCGGTGAAGGTTAAGATTTTCCACAGTGAATAGGTACGCGGCCTTTTTCATGGGCGGGGTCAACGTTGATAAGATCCTTCACGGTGTCCGCTTCCGACCCAACAACCTCGAGTACGGAAAATTGCTCTGCATGATCCACACCATTGTCGACACAAACATAAGTTATAAAACAATAAGTTTCAACAAAAAGAAAAAAGAGAAGAAACGGTGGCTCAGGGTACTTACTGGGAGCGGCACGGAAGTGCTCGCGAACAGAGAGAGGGCCTTTCACGAAGAAAAATTCCTGCTTCCAGGACCCTGGGTTGGACACTGAGCCCTTTATCAAAGGGACCTCATTATTGGATTTTTGCAGGTAATAGAAGCCCTTAGACAAAAGGCAGCTCAAGGTCAGCCAACTGTTGGGTGCCAGCTGAAGTGGAGCAAGGTCGAAGTAGTTGAGGACCGAAACGAAGAACGGGTGTAATGGGATGGTACCGCCCGCCTTCAGGATGTACTCACTAAGGGCCATGAAGCCGAGACTAGGGCAGTCAGCCCGACAGTTGTCCGAAGGGGTGTATAAGGCGTACTCTGGAGGAACACGGTAGTGCTTCACAATTTCCCTCAGTTTATTTTCTGACACATGGGACACCAGGGTGGATGCCAATAAAGGGGCATCATCCGGTTCATTGATGGATACCTGTCGTCGTCCCCTCAGCATATCTGCAAAACCAAAAGAAAAAGGTGAAGAAGAGACGGAACACTTGACCCTCCATTTTCTCTTCCTAGCAAGAGTCTTCCACTGGGGCACCAGCTGCCGAAGCGCTAAGCTAGGGAAGATCGAAAATAAGGACTGAAGAGAAGCAGAAGCGGCCCCATGATAGTCATCAGGCGAGGATGGGCTAGAGGGCTCAGGCGGAAGATGTCCCTCCATAAACTCCAACTCCCCCTGCAAATCTAAAAGGGTCACCCTAAGGCTCGCTACGTGGTCACTAAGGTCAGGGGGGAAAGGTGTTCCGTCTCCTCTCAACACCGAGTCACTTTCACTCTCCACCACCCAAACTTTACGCATAAGTTCAGCCATGTGCTCAAGATGACGAATACGGGCCTGCCTTAAGGAGTCATAGTCTTGATAAGGGTTTTCCTCAGGGGACTCTGAGTCTGAAGACAAGTTAACAAACTTAACCCCCGGAGGTATGCCGAACAGACCGTCACTTGCCATGAGACCTCGTCTCGAAAGCAAAAGAGGGTTCACGTATAAATGAGAGGATTGCTACAAAACACAAAGGAATGGGCTCAAAAATTCTAGGCACAAACACTCTAAATGACCTGCCACGGGGTGTGAATAAAGGGGCATGCCTTAAAACTAACTCACGACAGGCTCAGGCCAAAGTACCCCATCTCGAGTGGTGTAGTGTGGACCCAATGAACATAAGGGAAAAAGAGAATATACCTCAAGCAGGAAAATGAGATGCTGTCGTAGTGAAAAGGAGGTTGGGGGCCAAACGTACCGTCACGGTCGAAAAGAGCCAAATGGTCGAAAGTATGCGTTTGCAAAAATAAATAGAAAAGATGTGTTAGCTTCCAAATATATGAAGGGATATAGACATACCAAAAATTAGCTCAAATAAAAAAAAAAATAAAAAAAAGGAGAAAACCACATCAAAAGTGAGGTTATGGGGGATGGAACCCCTTACCTCTTGAAATGAGCAAGGGTCTAAATGCCACTAAGCTAAGGAGATTAAGTGTAGATAATAGGCTTGGCATGGGGGCCTATTTATAAGAATTAAAATGAAGAGTCTACCAGAGCACCTAAAGACTCTCTCGTAGACTAGGGGGAAAGTGTGAGCATCGCAAATTTGGCATGATCCAGAAAAACCTAGGCCGCACGCAAGGCCTTCGCAAGATTGACCTATCTCACCCCACGCGAGGGTCAAGCTTACTTTCCTCATTGAAGGTCCTATGGAGCCACGCCACCAAGGCCCCGCGAGGGGGTGTCTCGCGCCACCAGAGGCGCACCACCAAGGGCCTCGCGAGGGAGGCCTTGCGCCACTATGGGCCTTGCGAGGGAGGACGTGCACCACGGGAGCTGCACCTCCAAGGGTCTCGCGAAGGAGGCCTCGTGCCTCCAAGGACCTCACGAAGGAAGCCCCATGCCACCAAGGACCCATGAGGGGGTGTCTCGTGCCACCAGAGGCACACCTCCAAGGGCCTCGCGAGGGAGGTCTCGAGCCACTATGGGCCTCGCGGGGGAGGTCATGCACCACGGGAGCTGCGCCTCCAAAGGCCTCGCGAAAGAGGCCTCGCACCTCCAATGGCCTCGCGAGGGAGGCCTCACGCCACTATGGGCCTCGCAAGGGGGGGCTGTGCACCACGGGAGCTGCACCTCCAAGGGCCTCGCGAAGGAGAGGCCTCGCGAGGGAGGCCGCGCACCACGGGAGCTGCGCCTCCAAGGGCCTCGCGAAGGAGGCCTCATGCCACGACCCTTACAGGCGTCAAGTACTTCACTCCCTATACCTCGGTGCGGTATATCTTACGAAGACCCATGGAGACTCCAATGCTTAGAGGCTCCAGTACGAGTTAAAAAGACCGTACTAGTACGATATTGTACGGGGTACGACCTTCAGGACCCCGTATGCCTGATCCAAATACTCATGCCAGACAAGTAGTGGGAGTACTAGGAGTGAGGGGATGGCCTACGTGTCTATGGCCAGATGTCAGAGTCAACACCACCACCACCTGCACCACCTCTTTCACATTCATATGGATCAGGTAGTGGAAACGTCCTCATGGTACGTAGCCATGTACTGGAATCAACACCACTACCCCTGAGACCACTGTCCTGACAGTGTACTTGTGTACCACCTGGTCCCCTGGACCACAATGTATCCAGGGTCATTAAAGCCCACTATAAAATGAACCCCACTTCCACATGGGGTGGGGGGGGGGGTTGGAAAAATCACTGTAGCACTACACCATAAGAAATACAATTTCAGTTCATCATTTTTCTTCTGCAAGTGTTCTTTAAATTTCCAATTTGATCTTCAAAGTTTTTCTTTTGATAATCTGTACATTTACGTTTTGTTAACTTAACTTGGTTGACGAGTTCTCACTGTCAACAGCATATATATATATATACAGTTATGCCCTCAACGGGCTAAAATTACAGTTATGCCCTTTCTAAGCTAATTAGGGCCTACATGCATACTAATTCACATAGTCATGCATCTCAAATATTCAAATAGCCATACAACACGCTTTTAATCATTAAATCACATATATTCCGATTATGTCCTCCCGACAGACTAATCAAGGCCCTTAAGCCCTATTAGTAAATTTGGGTTGTTACAGGGACTAAGAGCTCCGGATATCTGTATAATGTCATTGATGGTATTACACCATGGGACATGTGATAAATGGCCTAAGGGTGCCATAAATTATACTCGTGCACAGGACGCGGCTCGGCCACTGGTAGCCGAGGACAACTTAATATTCACTGAGCTCGGTTTAAGCGGGTCGGAGTCAGTGGGATAAATAGAGGGTGCGACCTAAGGGCGTTAACCCTAGTTATCTTATGTGGATTGACTATTGTTGTGGAATGATATACTTGGAATGCAGAATACTTGATTAACATGAATGCTTAGATTGTTGAGTACATGCTTATGCGATATGAGTTATCTGATTGTCTATTGAATGATTGTGCTCTGTTATTGTGTTTTCTTGTTGGGCCTTGGCTCACGGATGCTACATGGTGCAGGTAAAGGCAAAGGCAAGTTGGACCAATCCTGAGATGGAGAGCTGCGAGGCTGAATGTACATAGTCAGCTGTTCGGCCACCACGGCCGAGGAGTGGAACAGGACGGGATATGCTTAACTGTTTGTTTTTCCTTAGAATGGCTGGTCACTGTATCTAAATCTTGAACCTTTTGTAAACAATCTTTAACGTATTACTTTTGGGATCCCATGTAAAAAGGAAAATTGTATATATATAAGAAATGCAGCTTTTGAGACTAAAATCTTTTAACCCTAGTTCAACTATAGTTTCAGTAACACGTTTTGAATTAAGTGACTTGATTAGCAAGTCTTGCACTTTTATAAACACACAGTGTAACGGTCTTGGCTATCCAGGGCATTACACGGAGTCACCGTATTATGAGCAACATGACGAGGCACTTGGGCATCGCAAGGGTTCGCGAGGTGTGCTGTAGAGTGTGAGGCCTCGCTGTGCGAGGGACTTGGGCATCACGAGGGGTGCGTGAGGCTATTTGCAGCATCTGGGGCCTCGTTGTGCAAGACACTTGGGCATCGCGAGGGGTGTGCGAGGCTGGCTGCAGTGTGTAGGACCTCACTATGCCAGAGACTTAGGCATCGTGAAGGGTGCGCGAGACTGGCTGCAGCGTGTGGGGCCTCGCTGTGCGAGGGACTTGGGCATTGTGAGGGGTGCGCGAGGCAGGCTGCAGCCTGTGGGGCCTTGCTATGTGAGGCACTTGGGAATCACGAGGGGTGCACGAGGCTGGTTGCAGCGTGTGGGGGCTCACTGTTCGAGGCACTTGGGCATCACGAGGGGTGCGCGAGGCTGGCTGCAGTGTGTGGGGGCTCATTGTGAGAGGAACTTGGGCATAGTGAGGGGTGCACGGGGCACTTGGCTGACATGCGGTGTATTGGGCCTCGCTATGCAAGTCAATCTTCTCGAGTGCTTTGCTTCTTCAACGAATTTCTCGTATTCGCACTTTCCCCCGAGTCTATGAGCATTCTCTTGAGTGTGTTCGTAGACTCTTTCATATGTTCTTTGTATGATTTGTTTGTGCTTCATTTAACTTGAAGGGGTGAGGAAGGCTCACCTTTTGAATGCTATCTTGGAGTGAATGAGGAAACAAAAAATGGACCTTGGTCATGTGTTTCTTTGTAATTCTTAAAGAAACACAAAAACCTACTCATTTTGGTGGTGATCCAAGCATTTCCTCAAGATGTGATAAGGGACAATCATTTCCAATCGCGGATCCCAAAATTTTCCAAGGCTCTTGATCTCCACCATTCATCTAAATTTTATCCATTGGCTAGAAAGTTTTGACTTTTCTTATAGATACTCCCAGACTTGAACTCACCTTTTCACACCAAAAGTTGTTTAGCCTAGTGGTATCTATTTCAAGCCATATCAAAGAGGACCAATGTTCTATCCCCCACAGAGGATTTTTTGAGGTGATTTTTGCCTCTATTCATCAATTCACTAATTTTTATTATTTTTTTTAACTTGTTCAATGTCCAATGTTCTATCCCCCACATATATGCACCAAGGTATACCTTCTTTCCCCAATGATACGCATGTCTCCTTTATCTTTTATATGAGGGTAGGGTTGTAGGTTAGTATGTACCCGTTCCCTATATGTTTTTTTTCACGTCTCATTAGGCACATATGCATGGGTTCCTTTCTTACACCCCTTATATTTATGTTGTAGATATAGGGTTGTCTTCACGCACGCACGCCATCGAGTCTTAGTTGGCCCATGGTGTATGGGCGATGTTCGAAGGTCCACCTAATGTTGATTTTATCGAGTTGTTATCCTTTGACACTGAGGCTGATGTTTGCAAACCCCCTAACAATAGGGTTGTACGAATGCTCTAGTGGCAGAAGGTAGAAGGCGTGGGGCCTTGAGAATGAACTCAAATATTTTTCTAGTGGCGAGGGTTTAGGTTTCTTCCCGTGGCATGAAACGTATATGTCCCAACTAAAATTAACCCTCCAGGATTGTATAGCTGAAATCGCTTGCCTAGAGGAAAACCTTCCACCTGAACCTCCTTCTTTCTATGGTGATGAATCCTAAGGCTATGGGGGTCCTGCCCATGGGGGTGCTGATTGTGATCCACTTGGACTCAAGTTTCTTTCTATGATTTTCCCAACGCTTCCTCACCTACCCTTGGTCGTACTTCATAGGTTCAAGCAGTGTTCGGGTAGACGTAAGACACGTAGAGGGCCTTCTAGGGGGTTGATGAAGTTAGTCGCTCACAAATTTCCCGTTGTCTCTATGAAGGTACCAAACATGTCGAGGAGGATTTCTGACAATTACGAGGGCGCGAGTATCATGTCCACACTTACCCGTGCTAAGCTTGCCAACATGCTGAAGGCCCACCAACTATCGTGGACATCAACTTCATCATTCCATATCGCGAGGACCGTACATTGTAGCCGCCTAATAGGCACGTTGATTTCAGTGATTGAATAATCAAATCCGGTGGAGTCTTGCCACTTCACCCCATTTCTGTCAAGGTACTCAACTATTTTGAGTTGGCAGCCCTCCAACTGTCCCCCAACTCTTGGGTTGTGCTCAGTTGTTTATACATATTATACAAACAAGTGCACTCTAGAGGGCCTTCCATGAGTGAGATCCACCACCTTTATACCCTTAGGGCGAACCCAACAGCCTTCGGCTTCTATCAGCTGTAGAAAGTCATGGCTCTTACAGGGTATCCCCTTGTGGTGGGTTCCATTTCCAACAGGGGCTCGTGGAAGAGGGACTTCTTCTTTACCAACAGCGTGTCAGCTCAGCATACGCGCTTCAACACTTCAAGTAAGCGTATTCCCACCTTGAGTACATATATAAGAAATTTCTCTTTTACCCCCCTTTTTCTGGTTTATCTAACTATGGTTATTTCTTATTTCTTGACCACAGGTCTAGAAGGGGTTGTCAGCCCTACCTTGAGTTTGCTGCCCTGCGATTGAGTGGCGAAGATCCTGGGTGTGCCGGCCTTGCGCAAACAGGCCTGTGGCCTTTTTATGGAGGGCAATATTTATTCATACAAGCTACTGTCTCTGGAATAAGTTTTTTGCTTATGCTTCGTCTCGTCCAAAGCTACCGTCCCATAGATATATGGTGGTGGTGATGAAGACAGTTATGATGAGGAAGCTGATAAAGATTACGACAACTCGTCGGCTCACCATATGGAAACATAAGATGAAGTTGAGGTGGAGTCCAAGAATTATTCATGTTTACGGTCCTTGGCCGGCGGAGCTAGGGATGTTTCTAACAACGGACACGCTGACAATGTTACTTCCTAGGTTCCGTCATTGGTGCCTGGTGGCGAGTATGCTTTCAACACCCATGCTCCCCCCTTCTATCCCAAAGAGGAACTTCATCCTACCTTCTTTTGGTGATGCCTTTCCACCTTCTGGGGGGGGGGGGGTGTTTGGGGCAGGCGTCTTTCGGTGCCTCTCTGCCTAAAGAGGTGACACTGCACCCCTCTGCCCATCGTGCCTTCGCAGATGGATCAGGACCCTCTCAATCTTCTTTTCTAAGCATGCCTCGACAGGTATACATGTGTCCCCCCATTAGTAATACCCGTCGCCCAAGACACGGGGCAGATTCTATGCCATTTTAAAGGAAAAGTAGCCTAGTGTGAACCCCACCTACAAGAGTTATGAACCAAAGATAACCTCCAAAAATACTCCCCCCAACTTTAGCGAAAAGCTTAACCAAAGATAGTGCAAGTGTAGAACCACACCCCCTATAGCTCCTCCTAGGGACACACCCAATGTGAGGGTTCTCCTTGAAGACCTACAAGACTTATTGAACAAAAGGGAATGGGAACAAGACACTGAAATGTAAAAACTTTCAGAGCAAGATAGTCACTGCATATGGGGGTCAAAGAGGTTTAATGAGTTCGACTACGAGTCACACTTCACAAGGGAGATTCAGGATGAGCAACTTATTACCTTCTTCAAGGAACCTCACATGACCCTATACGAGGGTACCAAAGGCCCTAAGTATCACTTAGACAACTTCAAAAATATAATTAAGTTAAGGGGGTTCACTAACAGAGCAAGATGCCATTGTTTCATTGTTATGCTAAAAGGAGCTGCATACAAATGGTTCAAGAGGCTAAGGCCAGGAACAATCATTTGATGGCAATAATTTTCTAATGAATTTCTATAGCGGCACAACATATTTCACAACTATGCCATGCCAGGTACTAGCCTCGCTAACATAAAGAAAGGTGGAGGTGAAAGCCTAAAATTCTATATGCATATGTTCAACATGGAAGCAACCAAGGTAGGAGCCTGACTCGAGGAGAACTCAAGATGGCCATCACGACCAGAGTGCATCCATGAAGCAAGTTGTGGGAAAATATGCTCAAAAGAGAGGTCGTAGACCTAGACGACTTCTATCAAAGACCACAAAAGTACATCTGAGTGGAAGATGGTCATTAGAACCTCAAGGAAGGAAAAAGTGAGCCCCTGTCCAAACCCTTCGCCCATGATGGCTCAAACGGTACACAAAAGAAAAGAGCATGCGAGGGGCTAAGGAATTACCTACAGAGGAATCATAAGCGCGTAGGTGAACCCAGACAAGCGCCATATACCTTCTATACAGACCTGATAGATACCAGGGAACACATCTTCCTCATGAATGAAAAATCAACTCCCATTCAAGAGACATTCGCCGATGAAGAGAGATCGATCGAAAAGGGACCCAACAAAATATTTCCAATACCACAAGGATATAGGCCACACCACAACGGAGTGTACCCATTTAAAAGTGGAAATTGATGAGCTCATACACAGAGGGCACTTGGGCATGTATATTATAAAGGAGAACTCGAGACCAAAGGATAGGTCAGCCTCGCCACGAGTTTAAGAACGATCCCCGGATTTGCAAGGGGAAGTAAGAACAATCTTCGAAGGTCTTAGATTGGGAGGAGAGTCAAGAAAGGGAAGAGATAAGTATGCCAGAGAAGCTAGGCAAAGCCCACCCCCGTGCACCATGATCTTGGAATATCGACCCTTTAAGAGTTTTAAAGGAAAAAATGATTCGATAACTTTCATAGAGGAAGATGATCCTGGGGTGCATTTCCCCCACAGAGACCTTCAGGTGTGGACCATTTATTATCCAACATGATGGTGCATTGGGTCTTAGTGGATAACGACAGTTCTGTGGATATCCTTTATCACCCTCCCTTAGAGAAGATGGGGCTGGGCATCAGGAATCTAAAACTGTGCAGCTCCTCCCTATATGGATTCACTAGAGACCGGATACAACCTCTATGGAAAATCGAGCTAGCCCTTACCATGGGAGAGAAACCTAGACAAACAACTATCATGTCGAACTTCGTCGAAGTTGACTGTGCTTCAGCTTTCAATGCGGTATTGGGGAGACATTCCCTTAGAGAATTTAAAGCGATGACCTCAATCTATTACCTGTCTGTTAAATTCCCAACTCTAGGAGGAGTGGCAAGCATAAAAGGAGACTAAAAATAATCAAAAGTGTGTTACATCACCTCTCTCTATACAGCTACCAAGCCACAGGAACAAATAAAAATTGTAATACATGAGGAATTAAACCCGAAGAATTAGACCTCCAAGTCACCGACGAGATCAGGGCTGAACCTATGGAGGTGTTAGAAGAGATTGTTGTGACTAAAGAACCATTAAAGAAGTTGAAGGTTGGGAGGACCTGTAACGTCCTACTACCCTAGAATCGTTACCACATGATTTTAAAATGTGCCATTAGCTCGCTAATCGACGTATTAGACCAAAAACTGTGGATAATTAAAATGAAGACTCATTTAAATAGGATTTTGGTATAAAAGGTTGGACATTCATTAAAATCATGAAAGTGTTACATTGGAATCCTAAAATCATGTTTAGAAACATATTTACAACTCAAAAGTTGCTTTATAGTCGACCTAAGCAAAAAAATCAAATATTTATAACACGCTCCTCAAAATACCCCAACCATGGCAGCCAGGTAGGCCAAACATGTACGCACCGCCTGATGCCCTTCAAATCATGGTTGATCGACCTTTTCCTTGCCCTCACCTGCACCATAGAGCACCTATGAGTCGTGGCCCAACAAGAGAACTTTACAGCACAACATACAATGATTTATTTCAACAAATACATACTTAATCAAAGATGAAAAACAATTAACAAGCTTCTATTAGAATACACAACATCGACCTATGCCGATCAGGGTGCGTTACCAGGGTGTTTATTCAACATCTTTAGATGGTCTCGCCCTAGAGGCCAACATTTAGCATGCTTAACGACAATCTCGGCCTTTGCCACTCCAGGCCTCTGTCGCTCCCGAACTTTGCCGATCAGTCACAATGATATGTATGACATAATAGCTATAAACAATACACAAAACACAACATAGCTCTACAGGCACAGACATCTCTCTTACCTTGAGTCCTGTGCTAACAACACAAGGTGATCCCGAGCATGATCCCTAGTCCAAAGCCTTAATGTAAAACCTCACTATGAATTCGACATGAGCTAATTTGCAAGAACTTCAAGCCTTCAATTCCTTAGTCAAACTCGTTAAAATTCACTAAGGCTTCTAAGCTTAGAGAGGGAGAGAGAGTGTGTCAAGTAGAGAGATGGAGATAGGGCTGAGAGAATTGTTTTGGTCTTCTAACTAGATCTAGAGTATTGGTTTAACTCTATCCTCAGTTGTAAAAGTCCAAAATACCCCTAACCTATCCTTAACCATTCTAAAACTACCAAGGACAAAATTGTCTTTTTAGATATTCCCGCTAATTCCTCGAATAGTCCTATAAACCCCCATTTAATCCTAACATACTCAAATAATCGCTAAATTACTACCCGCTACCCGGTAATCCCGAACACATGCATCATTCCCAAAATAACCCCAGGCTATTCCTCTAGCCGGGTATTCGACCCTATTGTGACTATTTTGCTATTCCTCTCCCTAGGATCGTCTCAGATCACACATCACAAATAAATCTCCACAATCTCGTTGTCTCAAGTACAACAAACATATAATTTACATTTATACCCTAAACGAGCCAAAATTACAAATATAACCCAATTAAACGAAATTGGCCAGCATGCATATTTAATTCAACTAAACATGCATCTCTAATCATATAATCCACGTAATAACATAATTGAATCAATTATTGCACTCCTGGCACATTAATCAATGCACTAAGCCTTATTAACAAATTTGGCACGTTACAATTATCCCCGCCTTTTTAAAATTTCGTCCTCGAAATTTATTCAAACATCTCGGGATACCAATTCCTCAAAACTTACTATAACCCAAAGTCAAGTCCTTTACCTTGCCACAACTTGTAACACCTTCATAAGAAGGCTAGTCTTAATTTGTGTGACTTTATCTCCTGTGTTCAGAGTGCCACTAGCTTTTCTTTGCATATTAAATTCCCTGAAATTCTAGGGCCTCTTCGCCCGATCACAACTACTACTCAACACTTCTTCCCTTAACATTGGCACCAGTAACACCTCACGAGCCTCTACCCATGATGGGGTAAGGCTAATTTGTAGGGCACTTACCTAGTCTTTCATATCTATCCAAATCTAGGGTCAAAATTCATTTTTCCTTTCCAAAACTCCTATACCCTTCTTTGTCCACAATATTCAGAGAAGCACAAAGTCTCCAATCCTAGAATTCTACATTCCCATACTCAAATTTGTGAACTTTTATATCCTTCAATAAAGTAGACACTCCTTTCGTATTTCTCCTTTCGTTTCTCGTAAATCTAACTCAGAGCAACTCCAGTCGTCTATCAGCATTCATCATTGTGACAATCCATTCTAGGTACGTTATTTACCTCAATGTCTTAAACCTCACATATTCGAAGTAGAACACTAAAAGTCTGAGTTATTCCTTCAGGTTATCAGTTGTTTAAAGGTAACCATTAATTCCAAATTCAAACCTTATACTCATCACCCTTTATGACCCTTTTTCTCGAACCTGGGAACCTAAGGGTCTCAATCTAACACTGTCGACTTTGGTGTTGAGTAGAGACGTACGGTCTCCTTTCGTACACACTCCCTCTTTTGATATCTCACTCACACCAACCATAGTGTGTTAACCCAATAGGCCAAGTAAAAATTTTCACATCCACTTACCTCATCTGCAATATGAGGTGATCCACCTTTAGGGTTCATAATTGTATTCCTTCATACTAACTTCAGGATACCCTAGAGTCATAATAGCCCTTCTAGCATCTGATTATAATCTCTCACTTACTAAAATGTTAGGCTGTGTGCCTCCCAGTATTCAACTTCCTGGATAAAATAATCATAAAGGGGTAACCTAAGGCTCGTCGAGCATCTTCCCCTCAACGCCAGCATCCATCGGATCACTCATCTGATTCGCATATCTTAACCTATCTATGCCAAAGAGGTAGAATTCTTAACCTTTCCTAGAAGATCTTCTTTCGGTGTTTCCCCTTTTATTAATAAAGGTATATTTACTACTTATAAATCGAAGGTTCCAGAAAAATCCTGATCATTAGTCCACCCTAATCGTGGCTAACTGACATTACTGTCAACTCGATATCCCATGTAGAACATCTAAGTCCTTATTCCTTCATCCATTGTGAGGTACAAACGATCACTCTTTTAGTGTATATACGAGCGCACCCTAATCTATGATGCAATGTAATAATATTTCGTGTTCTAAGCAAGGAAAGTGTCCACTGCACCGTCCTCCTGTACCAGTCCATCCCGTGCATATCCTAATACCATGGCATATGAATCAACCCTTATTTCAATCTATGAGAATATAGCACACAACTATCCATTCAGACAAACTTTAGATTTTTATATTACTCTAATCAAGGGTATAAAAATCCCCAAAGATGCTTCAGGTAAAAGTTGAGATGTCTCACTAGTCTAACTATGTCTCTAATCCTCTAAGGCATTCCTTTAACACTTGCCTTGCGGCCTTTATCTTAACTGAATATACAATCCCATCACTTCCCATAATATGACCTTGAATATAATCTGGAGAAATTGGAACTCATCCCTTCTGAAGCCTTACATATAATCCCCGCTTCCTCAGCCTCAGTACTATCAATACAAGTACTACTCATATTCTGCTCTTAACCAGAAGTAGTCCAAAACATTCTTGATCGAGAAAGATATGACCTAACCTAGTAAATACTTCATTCTTGGCAGTGTATATCTATTCATAAAAATCACCTTACTTGGCTTTCCATATACAGTACGTACTCTCGCAGGCTTGGCCTTCTCCTTAACCCACGACGTTGACATGTCCTGTGGTAAGACACTATGTTTGATCACCTTTAAGTCAAGTAACTCCTTTGACTGAACCTTTAATTATGGCTGCTCATCTAGCGTCATTCTTCATGATGTCTCTGATACTAGTTCTATTCTTGCCTTATTCCCGTAGCACACTCAATTCTTAGTCTAGAAAGAAATCCTAAAAAATCCTTGTAAGCCCATCTAAAATCCCACTGACCGATCTTGTTTCCCTCTAGTCTAACTCACATAACCCTAGTGGTACTTACCACAATGGCTAGGCATCCCCTAATTGCAGTCGAGTCCTCTTCTTTTAAACCCGGAGGTCACTATTCTCTCTTGCAGTCCATGGTTATCCCTTATTTGCAAACTAATCCATACTTAGGATCATACTGAGATCATCATATAACAATCCCAACTGATTATTACTGCTAATTTTCTACTCGTAATACTCTACCTCATTCCCTTGAAATTGCCAACTTTCCTAGCAAACGCAAAATCTCAAGCTCCATAGCGTAATATTCATACAGTAGGTATCACATGTCTATATTCCTACTAAAAGGTACATAGCACCAAACTAAGTCAGTACAATATAAAGAAAGAAGAACTAGAAGGCCAACCTATCATTTCCGAGGGACCAGCCTCTGGCTCGCTCTAGATAGACTCTCGAGCTGAGGTCGAGCTATTTGTACTTATTGGTTCTTCTATCTTCGATTCAGGGCAATGCTTCTTGATGAGCCTAACTATTCCGAATATAAAACATGCCTTCTCTTGGCATTTTCCCAGATGGCGTCTCCTGCACCTGACGCACACTAGATAATGCCTCCAGACCTTATTGCTGCCCTAGCGGCTGCCCTAAATACTATGACCCCTCCCATCAAGACCAAAAGTTGTTGAACTATCAGGGGTCTTTCTTTTGTGATTACTAGGGCCTCCGCCTCTACCTGCTCCCGCAAATGGGGGTACCATTGCTTGAGTTTCCTGCCCCATCGCACCCTCGGTCAATATCTCACCTTCTGCGTCCTCTATAACATGGGCCCTCCCTACCGCCTAAGCGTAGGTTGAAATCTCATGGACTGGAGCGATCCTAACTCTCTGGGCCACACCAGGGTTCAACCTTCGAATAAATCATTCCTTCTGGGCTACATCTGTTGGTACCAAATCAAAAGGGAACTTGGCCAACCCATCAAATTCGTTGACATATTCTATCACTGTCTTACTGCTTTGAACCAAATTTGTAAACTCATTGGTCTTTGCAATTTGAACTGCGTCACATTAGTACATCTCATTGAAAAATTGTTTGAATTCCTCCCACCACATAATAACAACGTTACAGGTCTGATATACCACATCCCACCACGTTTGGGCATCATAACGCATCATGTACGTGGCACAAGCCAGTCTATCATTGCCTTCCACTCATATATAGTCGGTGATGGAGCAAGCAATGCCCATCCACTGTTCAGCTCTGAACGGATCTAAACCCCCTTTGAGAACTGAAGGATAATGCCTCTTGAATCTTTCATACAACAGTTCCCATATGTTTCCACCCTCAGACCCAACCAAAACTGCTTCCATTATCGTCAAAACATATGAATTAGCGTTCCCTGATGGAACCCGCAGTCTTAGCCACCTAATCACTTCCTCTTGCTTTTGCAGTCTAGCTGCATGTCAGCGAACATCAGCTGCCATTCGCAGGGGAAGATGGAGGATTCTGGCCCCGACTACTATTTGCAACCCCAACATTAACAGTGCCTGCTCCACTTGACTACCTCGGATGCATAACTTCTAAATTTTTCTACAGTCAATGACTCAATCCATCATATATGGTGATCCCATCCGAAACCACTCCCCGAGCAGGGCCAGACAGCAGAATAGCCACATACAATGAGCATACAGGGACACAAGTGTATAATGCTCATGCTCCCTATATTATCAAGTAGACCAGGTAATTCAAATAAGCAACTAGACAAATATTTCACTCAAACCAACCGACCCAAAGTTGAGCTTGTCTCTGGAAACGAGCTTACATGTTTGGTCAAACTCCAGGAACCTCAAACCTTGGCACGCTCTGATACCAAATTGTAACTCCCTACCAACCTAGAGACGTTACCATGTGATTTTAAAATGTGCCATTAGCTCGCTAGTTGAGGTATTAGGCCAAAAAGTGTGGTTAATTAAAATGAAGACTCATTTAAATAGGATTTTGGTATAAAACGTTGGACATTCATTTTAAGCATGAAAGTGTTACATTGGGATCCCAAAATACTTTTTAGAAACATATTTACAACTCAAAAGTTACTTTATAGTCGCCCTAAGCGACAAAATCAAACATTTATAACACGCTCCTCAAAATACCCTAGCCGTGGTGGCCATGTAGGCCAAACATGTACGCACCACTCCATGCCCTCTAACCCATGGTTGATCGGCCTTTCCTTGCCGAGGCCCAGCAAGAGAACTTCATAGCACAACATACAATAATTTATTTCAACAAATAAATAGTTAATCAAATACAACAAAAAAATTACAATCTTCTATAAGAATGCACAACAACGCTCTAAGTCGATCAGGGTGTGTTCATGGTCTTAATCGAGCGGGTGTATACAATTCCTTTAGAGGGCCTCGCCCTGCAGACCTACATTCAGCATGCTTAATTCTGATCCCAGCCTTTGCCACTCCAAGCCTTTGTCGATCGATCACAATCACATGTATGACATAATAGTTATAAACAATACACACAACACTAAACACAACATAGCTCTATAGGACAGATAGCTCTCATACCTTGAGTCCTGTGCTAACAACAGAAGCCAATACCGAGCATGACCACTAATCCCGAACCTTGACGAAAAACCTCACTGAGAATTCGACCTGAACTAATTCCCAAGAACATCAAGCCTCTAGTTCTTCAATTCCATAGTCAAACTCGTCAATATTCACTAAGGTTTCCAATATTAGAAAGGGAGAGAGAGTGTGCCGAGTAGAGAGAGAGAGATAGGGCTGAGAGAATTGTTTTGGTCTTCTAACTAGTTCTAGAGTATTAGTTTAACTCTATCCTCAGCTGCAAAAGTCCAAAATTCCCCTAACCTATCTTTAACACTTCCAACACTACCAAGGGAAAAATCGACTTTTGCCACATTCCCGATAATTCCTTGAATAGTCCTATAAACCCCTATTTAATCTTGACATAACAAAATAATCGCTACATTACTACCTGTTACCCGGTAATGCAGAACACATGCTTTATTCCCAAAATACCCCTAGGCTCACCCCGAGCCGGGTATTCGACCCTGTTGTGACTATTTCGCTATTCTGCTTCCTAGGACTATCTCGGATCACACATTAAAAATAAATCTCCACAATCTCGTGGTCTCAAGCACAACACACATGTAATTTACATTTATGCCCTCAACGGGCCAAAATTACAAATATGCCCCTATTAACCAAAATGGGCCCACATGCATATTTAATTCACCTAAACATGTATCTCTAATAATATATTCATTTAATCCACGTAATAACATAATTAAATCAATTATTTCCCTCCCGACAAGCTAATGAACGCATTAGCAAATTTGGGACATTACAAGAACCTTCAAGAAAACATCAAGGAGAGGCTAGTGAAGTTTTTGAAGGACAACCTCAACATATTTGCTTGAAGTCATTAAGACATGGTGGGGATAGATCCCTCCGTCCTGTGAACATAGACCCTAAGGTGCATCTTATGAAGCAAAAGATGCGAGCACTGGATCTGGAGTGAAACACAGCCCTGAAAAGAGGAAGTCGATATATTAAAAACGAAAGGTGTAGCATCCCAAATTTGCTAATAAGGCTTAGGGCCTTGATTAGTGTGCCTGGAGAGCAATAAGTGATTTGTTATGCTAATGTGTGAATTTGCTGAGTATGTTATTAGAAATGCATGTTTAGGTGAATTAAATATGCATGTGGGCCCCATTTGGTTGTTAGGGGCATATTTGTAATTTTAGCCCATTGAGGGCATAAATGTAATAATTTTGATATATTTGTGTTGCACGATCTGAGACAGTCCTAGGGAGCAGTTTAGCTAGAAAGTCACAACGGGGTCGAATACCCGACTTGGAGCGAGTTGAGGGGTAGTCCGAGCATTAGATTTTTTATTGGGTTATCGGGTTATGGAAATAAATATTTGGAGATATATTTGATGTTAGAACGTATAGGAGGGAATATCGGGGAAATTTACCATTTTGCCCTCGGGGACGCTTTTGGTATCCCGAGCCTTGGAGGTAACTTAAATTACTTAGGGTAAGTAAAACAAAACTAAGAAACATTCTGAACCTTGGAGAAACCGACTCTCTCTTTATCTTGGAGTTCTCTCTCTTTGGAAGCTTTGAGACTTTGATCTATAGGAGGATTTTGGCTTGCTTGTCAAGGGAATTGAAGCTAGCTGTGATTGAGGATTAGCTCAAGGCCAAGTTATCAGTTGAGATAAGGAATCTAGCACCTAATTATTTGAATTATGTTGAATTTTTGCTGGTGTTTCAAGATTTTGCATGTGAGCTAGGTGGAGAATCACTCTTCAGTTTTTGGGGTTAATTCTTGTTAGGTTTTGTTGTTGAGGCTATAGTAGAACTTCTGTGGTGATTGGCTTGAAATGTGGGGTTGATTTTGGGGTAAATTGGCTTGGATTTTGTGGAGAAAATGGAGGATTTTTCTAGGTTCAAAGGGTCAGGCCACGACATTTTTCTTGCTGAGCCGTGGCCCTCTAGAACACTTGGGAGGCCAGGAAGAAGGGCAGGCCGCGACACACCATGGCTTGGGCAGCGGCGCGTATGCCCTATTTTGGAGGTTGGGGTTTCTGGTTGAGGCAGGCCACCACATGGGTTCTTGGGGCCGCGACACAGTGAGTTTTTGGACTCTAAGGAGGTTTTAGGCTCGGGAATCCAAAGTTAAGGGTCAGGATGGATTTTATCATCTGGATTGATAGAATTCAAGGTCCCGTAGACTAGAATTATGACCCAAAGTTATTTGATGGATTAGAACTTGATGGCTGGATGTTGTTGATACATTGTGACAAGGTTTTCAGCCAGTCTCGGACTAGGGGACTATGCTTGGGACATCGGTGTTTGGAAAGCTCGGGACACAGGTAAAAAAAATGTTGTACCCTTAGGCACGGCAAGGCCCTATAGTTTGTGTTGTAAGGCATGGCCCTATATGATTGTGCTGCAGGGCGTAGCCGCGTTGATTATGTTTATACGTGTTTAAGAATTTGTTTAATTATGCTATGTGTGCATATATGTGAATGAACCGCAAGAGCAGGGAACTGCGAAGGCCAAGAACGGTGAGAGCCGGGAACGGAAAGGCTGAATACGGGAAGGGGTCGGGAGCAGTGTTAAGCACGCAGAGTGCGAGTTGTGAGAGTAAGACCCTATAGGATACCTGGGATATCCTCACGGTGTAGACCGCAATCCGAGGGCCTGGTAAAGCGCATGGGACGCCATGGCCATTATGTGTTTAGCTTGTTGGCGATTTTGTTATGGGTTGAATGATGTTATGCACATGTTATTTGCTTGTGTGGAGTTTTCTTGCCGGGCTTTGGCTCATGAGTGCTCTATGGTGCAGGTAAAGGCAAGGGGAAAGTTGACCAACCATGAGTACGGAGAGGGTGAAGCGACGTGTACATGTTTGGCCTGCCTGGCTGCCACAACCAGGGGTATTTTTGGGAGATGTGTGTACTAAACCTAATTTTGTCGTTTAGTCGACTTTAATTATATTTTTGAGTTGTAAATATTTCTAAAACAGTATTTTGGGATCCCAAATGTTTAACCCTTTATAATTTTCAATGGATGATTACATTTTCAAATTGTATGAATTTTATTACAGTTTAGCTACACTTTTAAACCTAAAACCTCGATTAGCGAGTTAATTGTGTTGGTTTTTATTGATCAAATCAGAGATTATGCACATCGGAACAACAATCAAATTGTCAGATTAATCCCATAAGATTTTTAGATTTACTTCTTCACATGCATATACATATTGAATCAAGGACAAGAATAGAAAAAGTACCTCAGGTCCTTCCTAGCTGCTATCTTTTCGTATGGCTGAATCCTTGAGATCTCACACCAAGATCTTCTAAAACGTTCTCAGGCACACAAAGAACGAGTGTGGGCTCGCTATACAAATAATAGGTAATAAACTATTTATCAGATGTTCTCAACACATGAGATCTGATAAAGTTTGGACCTAGGTTTTGTGAAGAACAATGACTTTAGTTTATGTCACTGTTCTCTTTCTCTGAGACAGATTCCTAGATATTTTTCTATCCCTGAAAAGTTACGTTCTGTGAAAAACTGATATCCAATATTTAAAAATATCCAATATATTAAAATATTTGTTATTTTAAACAAATTCAAAATAACTGATCAGTTATCAGATTTTTGTTTAAATAATAATATTTTAATCATATTAAAATATCTCATTATTTATTTAATATTTAAATAACTAAAATTGTGGAATCAAGAGATTGAGTACATCTCTTATGCGTGTAGCACAGTGCCTGTGCACTGTGCCACACGTGTACCACATGCCTGTGATGGCATGTGATTTTTCCCATTTTTTATTATTATTTAAATACCAAAAATCCCAAAAATAAATTAATTCAAAATTAATTATACTTTTGTTAAACCAAATAATTAATTAATTAATTACACACAATTAAACAATAATTATGTTTGATACATAGAAAAATATTTTACTTATCACATAAGTCCTTTTTTCCCATTTTTTGTATTTGCTTTTGACAGTGATTGTTTGAGCCATTTCGGGGACCATGGACCTATAACATTAAGCTCCAATAAATTGAAACTAAATAATTAAACTCTTTAATTATAATAGTTAATTTATTAATTATGATATTACTCCACTATAAATTCAGAATTGCATTCTTTATGTTATAGATATACTTTTACAGAAATCTTTTCTTAAGTCGTCCATTGATATAACAATTTTACAATAGTTCAACCCTCTAATTAATTAGTTCATAAATTAGAATGGAAGAATTACCATTTAACCTTTCTAATTTACTTCTTATTCCTTAAGTACCATTAATTCACTAGTGAATAAGTAATATATAATCTAATTATAGATTTGAGCTCAAAATCATTCAGTTCCAGAATTAACCCTTAAGGGAACTAATATGCGATCCGTTAGGAAAGATTAGATTCCGTGTTGTTGATACATGTTCTCAGCCATCCATGATATTAAATCTCTAAAACAAAAGTCACTAGCCTCATTCTTTGAAGAGAACTTAACGAATGAATCAAAAGATTTAATAAACATGAACATGAGTTCATGAACACTCAGGATTTAGGTTGATCTATAAATGATCATCAGTTATGATATGAATTACAATTCTTTAATATTAAATGATTTTTGGATAAAGACTTTAATTCATATTGGTCCATGTCATATATAATCATATTATATAAAGTACCTTTACCGAGATGTCTTTCCACATATATTAATCCGAATCTAGATTATTTGTATCATTATGATACTCAGTAAACCGTACTTACAACTCCAATTAAAGAATTCCATAACTTTAATTTGTTGTTGTTGACAATTTTTATTCATTCATGTGATCTTAATTCTCTCGTACTAATACAAGATCACACCCTCAATAATGAATATGGAATTTTTTCTGATATTTAAAAAATTATTCAAACAATAATTTAACAATCTAAATATAACAATAATAATAAACCATCGTATTTATTTATTCACAGAAAAAACAAATGTCTTTACATGCTTTTAGGACACACTCCTAACAATCTCCCACTTGTACTTAAAGCAAGTGAGGCATTTCTCTCAATCCCATATTACGTACATGACCCTCGAATTGCTTTGTTGGAAGCGTCTTCGTGAACGGGCCCGCCAGGTTGTATTCTGATGCGATTTTCAGAATGGTCACATCTCCTCTATGTACGATTTCTCTGAGTAAGTGGTATTTCCGCTCTATATGCTTTCCCCTCTTGTGGCCTCTTGGTTCTTTAGAATTGGCCACTGCTCCACTGTTGTCATAGTAAAGAACAAGTGGTTTTTCCACTTCTGGAACTACTTCCAAATCTGTGTAGAACTTTTTCAGCCAAACTGCTTCCTTAGCTGCTTCACAAGCTGCTATGTATTAAGTTTCCATGGTTGAATCAGCTATACTGGATTGCTTAATGCTTCTCCAGACAACTGCTCCACCACCAAGAGTGAATACTGACCCAGAAGTAGACTTTCTACTATCCTTGTCAGATTGAAAATCTGAGTCAGTGTATCCAGTAGGTTCGAGGTCACTACCCGAATTTATTAGCATATAGTCTCTCGTTCTCCTGAGATACTTGAGAATATGTTTCACTGCAATCCAGTGTTCCAAACCTGGATTTGATTGATAACGACTGACAATCCCTACTGCATAACATATGTCAGGTCTAGTACATAACATTGCATACATTAGGCTCCCCACAGCTGACGCATAGGGATACTTTCTCATATCCTCTTTCTCATGTGGTATCTTAGGACACTGATCTTTGCAAAGAGAAATTCCATGTCTGTTCGGCAATTGACCCTTTTTGGAATTCTCCATAGAGAATCTTTCAAGCACTTTATCAATATAATTTGCTTGTGAAAGTGCTAGGAGCTTGTTCTTTCTGTCTCTTAGAATTTTAATGCCTAGAACATAGCTCGCTTCTCCCAAATCTTTCATTTGGAATTTGTCAGCCAACCATCTCTTTACATTTGATAATGTCTCTACATCATTCCCAATGAGTAGGATATCATCAACGTAAAGAACTAAGAAAACCACAATTTTTCCTTTGATGTATTTATAAGCACATGCTTCGTCAACATTTTGTTGGAAACCATATGTTTTAATAGTTTCATCAAATGTTAAGTTCCAAGATCTTGATGCTTGTTTCAATCCATATATGGATTTCAACAATTTGCATACCTTTTGATCTTGATCCTTCTTTATAAACCTTTCTGGTTGTTCCGTATAAATGGTTTCATCAAGGTGGCCATTCAGAAAAGCCGTCTTGACGTCCATTTGCCATATCTCATAATTATAGATGGCAGCTATGGATAAGAGCATGCGAATGGACTTAAGCATGGCCACAGGAGAAAATGTTTCTTCATAGTCCACACCCTCTCTCTGTGTGTAGCCTTTGGCCACAAGCCTTGCTTTATAGGTTTTTACCTTTCCATCTGCACCCCTTTTCTTCTTGTAGATCCATTTGCATCCAATGGCATTAACATTGTTAGGTAGATCTACAAGTTCCCAGACTGAATTGGAATACATTGATTCCATTTCTTGATTCATGGCTTCTTGCCACTTATCAACATCAGGATCTTCCATTGCTTCTTTAAAAGTTAATGGATCGTCCTTTTCAATATTTGATACAAGAACGTGTGCCTCATGTTCGTAGCGAATAGGTTGTCTCACAATCCTCCCACTACAACGTTGCAGTGGTTTTTCCTTTTCAGGAATTGTGGTTTCTTTGGTTGTTTTATCATTAACTGATGAAGAGAATGGAGATGAAATATTATCTGTCATTAGTTCCTCTAAAACTACTTTGCTCCGAGGTTTAAAATCATTCATATAGTCGTGTTCTAAAAAGGTTGCATTTGTCGAAACAAATACCTTTTGATCACTTGGGCTATAGAAATATCCACCTCTTGTTTCTGGAGCATAGCCCATGAATATACACACTTCAGACCTAGAATCCAGTTTTCCAGATTTAGGTCTTAGCACATGAGCAGGACAACCCCAAATACGAAAATGTCGTAAACTAGGTTTATTTCCATTCCATAGTTCCAGAGGTGTCTTTTTCATCGCTTTGGACGGAACTACAATCAAAATGTAGTTAGCTATTTGAAGTGCATATCCCCAAAATGATAAGGGAAGTGAAGAGTAGATTAACATAGACCTGACCATGTCCAATAGAGTCTGGTTTCTTTTCTCTGAAACTCCGTTTTGTTGTGGCGTTCCAGGTGCTGTGAGTTGGGATAGAATTCCATGCTCCTGCAAGAAATCTTTGAATTCAGAATCCAAATATTCACCACCACGATCAGATTGGAGTGTTTTTACAGATTTTCCTAATTGCTTCTCAGCTAAAGCTTTGAAGTCTTTAAACCTATCAAAAGTTTCTGACTTCTTAAGCATTAGGTCACATGACCGTATCTAGAATAGTCGTCAATAAATGCAACAAAATATTCATAACCACCTCGAGCTTGAATGTTAATTGGACCACATACATCACTATGTATTAGCTCTAGTGGTTCTTTGGCTCTATTTCCCTTCGAAGTGAAAGGTCGTTTAGTCAATTTTCCTTCTAAACCAGATTCACAAACCGATAGGGTTCCAACTGTTAGTTCCCGTAGAGGTCCATTTTTAGTTAACCAGTTTATCCTATCTAGACTGATATGACCTAATCTTAAGTGCCATAGATACGTGTCATTTTCTTTAGAAACCTTTTGTCTTTTGTTACTTTGCGGAACAGCTACTTTAAACAATTCAGAATTATAGAGCGATTTTTCTATTGGATTAAGCATGTACAGTCCGTTCTTTTGTTTTGCATGACAAATATTGTTCCCATTCCTTGAAATAAAAATCATATTATTATTAAAAGAAATGTTAAAATTTTGTTCATGTAACAAAGATAAAGAAATAATGTTTCTAGTAATTTCAGGAATAAATAGCACATTATTCAAAACTAGAAAATTGTTCTTAAAATTTAAACGGACTGTTCCACATGCTTTGGCTGAAACAAGCGCTCCACTTCCCACTCTCATAGTCATCTATCCTTGCTCCAACTGCTTTGCGGACTCAAGCATCTGCAAACAAGAACAAACATGGTTAGTGGAACCAGAATCAACTATCCATGATAATTTATCTTGTTCCACGATACAAGCTTCGAGTACAAGTAAATCTGATTTACCTTTCTTTTTCTCTTTTAGCTCGGTGAGATACTTTGGACAGTTTCTATTCCAATGACCATCGACATTACAATGGAAACACTTTCCTTTTGGTGCCTTTTGTTTGGGGTCATTGTTCTTTTTGTTCTCGGGCGCCTTGGATGACTTCTTTGCCTTTTCGGATTGTCCTTTTTAGGTTTGCAGTCATTGTTATTGCCTTTTCTTTTCTTCTTTGAAGAAGATGGTTTTTGTGACGCCCCACATCACTATGGATGCTTTCTGGAATGACGACTGGCCCTACAAACCAACACGAGTCTTTTCAGCGTGCTTTGTCCTCACTCACATGCTTCCTAGGAAAACTTCCCAGGAGGTCACCCATCCCTAGATTACCCCAGGTCAAGCATGCTTAACTTCAGAGTTCTTAAGTGATGGGCTACCGAAAAGAAGATGCATCTTGTTGATATAGGTAGTACCCATCAATCCATTTAAGCCCTGTTCAACTGTGTAGTCCCATACCTAAACAGTCTTAGAATCATCACACTTGACCTTCCCCAAGCGGTGTGGGATTGCACAGCTTACCCGGTCTTTCCCCTTACAGATCACAGGATTCTGACTGTCACAATCACCCCCCCTTACGGGCCCGACGTCCCCGTCGGCCACACTTCCGGCTGGGTCAAGGCTTTGATACCATTTGGGACGCCCCACATCACTATGGCTGCTTTCTGGAATGACGACTGGCCCTACAAACCAACACGAGTCTTTTCAGCGTGCTTTGTCCTCACTCACATGCTTCCTAGGAAAACTTCCCAGGAGGTCACCCATCCCTAGATTACCCCAGGTCAAGCATGCTTAACTTTGGAGTTCTCAAGTGATGGGCTACCGAAAAGAAGATGCATCTTGTTGATATAGGTAGTACCCATCAATCCATTTAAGCCCTCTTCAACTGTGTAGTCCCATACCTAAACAATCTTAGAATCATCACACTTGACCTTCCCCAGGCGGTGTGGGATTGCACAGCTTACCCGGTCTTTCCCCTTACGGATCACGGGATTCTGACTGTCACAATTATTCAGCAACATTTGCTTCAACCTGACTTGAGATGGTCTTATTTAAAGACTCAAAAGTTTGTAATTCATTCAACAATTGTGTCATGTTAAAATCTAATTTGTTCATGACATAATTTGTTGTGAATGCAGAAAAGGCAGGAGTTTAAGACTCAAGTATAATGCTTACTTGTGTCTTTTCATCCATGACTGCTCCATGCATCTCAGCTTCATGCAGTACACTGTTCATGTTCAAAACATGCTCATGCACAGATTGACCTTTCTTCATCTTAGCATTCATGTAGGTTCTAGTAGCCTCATGACGGCTTTGATCAGATGGGCGCCCAAACATTTCCTTAAGAGATTCTAGTATCTCAAAAGCAGTTTCCATGGATTCATGCTTTATTCGTAAGACATCACTCATGCTTACAAGCATATAGCACTTGGCTTTGTTATTGGATTGAATCCATGCATCAAATTTGTCCCGAACATGTTTCGGGGCATTGGCGCCAGGTTCTTCAGGACATTCCTCATTTAGGACAAACTTGTGGTTTTCACTAACCAACAACAGATTCATATTTGATTTCCATTTTATGAAGTATCACCAGTTAATTTTTCTTGTGCAATCAAAGCAATGATTGGATTTCCAGAGATAGACATATTCTGAATAAAAAATACAAATATATTATTATTATTATATTTAGAAAAATAAATATCAAAGTTTTCAGAAATTAAACGTGATGCATGAGCACAATTAAAACACATAAAATAAAGATTAATTTCCACGATAAAATTTTCTAACAATTAAAGTGCTGCCTTAGGGTTGGTCAAATTAATTTTAGAGAATTTATAAGACATTCTTATCTTTATTGTTTAAAACTTAAAATAACTCTTTATTTTCTCTTTTAAACATTAAAGTACCACTTAGTTTGGTCAAGTTATGATTATCCACTGCACGAGTTTAATCATAACTTTGTGAGTCTAACCCATTATTTTGGAGTTCATGACTTAACTTAGGACATGCCGCCTTAGGGTCAGTCAAGCCTAAAATACAACATTAGTTCCTATCTATGTAAGAAATACAACCTTGCTATTGATATGTCCAGACACCTTCCTTAGGGGGACGAAAACAAAGCCGTTGCGAGGCGCTATTCATAGCTCACGGTGTTATATTAATAATGGAGACCATAGATTATGTTTGAGATATCAAGCCTCTCCCACTCACTATTTTGAAATAAGTGTTTTTAACCTAATTAATTCCAAATTAATTACAGTTTCTTCAAACTTTATAAACATAATTAAAATTGGAAAGAAAGCGAGTTTCTAGGTTCATATCCAATTTTAAATTACCAATCATGTTCATCTAAACTTTACTAAAAAAAACACTTTTTAAAATAAAGTTGGTTTAAAGAAATTAAGTCATTAAGACTTAAAATTTTGTTGTGATATTTTACCAAGTTTTCAAAATAAAACTAAGTAATTTACATGCAATTGATTTCACAAAACAATTCATATAAACATATAGGACAATCCTAATAATCATGTTTCTACTAATGAGATGCATGATTATGACTGTGTGAGTTTTCATGTATGGCATACAATGCATGAACATGTTATCAATCACATTAATCACATGAATATAATTATTTAAATAAATACATAAATAAACAATAAATGTTGAGCCGGGTGCTTTTGGGTATTTCTAATTTTACAACCACTTTATAAAATTAAAATAAATAAAATAAAACTGCCTTGATCTCCATCGGGCTTCTTTACTTTACTGTCGGTAGGATATGTGGCATTGTTGGTCCAGAACAATAATAATAAAAAAAATTCAAATTATTTTTGATTAATTAAAACAAACTTTGAAATGATCATTATTTTTCTTTTTCTTTTAATTAAAACAAATTTTAATTAATACTGAAATGAATTTAGATTAAAATCTGATATTTTGAAAAAATAAATTTTAAATAAGATATTCAAAAAAGTTTGTTAAGACAACAAAAATATCTTATTATTTAAATATCAAATTTCAAAAATAGGATATTTAAACATTTTAAAATAAAAAAAAATAACAGATTAATTTCATAAAAAATAAAAAAAAATTATGGACTAGTCAGATGGGGACACGTGGCGTCAAACGGGGGCCGCCGGGCTGGACTGTACGGAACCATACGGACCCGTCCGTACGACATCCGGCAGCGGTTCGGAGGTTGGCCTCGGAGGTGCGGTGGCTGAGTTCTGAATCCCGGGCTCTGTTCTGACTTTTGTGTGATCGAAATTACAATTTTATGGTGTCGAAAACCAAATAAAATTACATAAATCCTATGCCATTTAATGGCTTACACAATGATCTAATCATAAACAAATCCTAACCTAAAAACACCATACAATTAACGATTCAACATTCCCACGCATTCAATCACATTAAGCCATCCATTCATTCATCAAAATAAATAAATGCATAAAATTAAACCCACACAGATTCAATACATATATATGTGAAGATGGCTCTGGTACCATTTGTTGGTTTTTATTGATCAAATCAGAGATTATGCGCAGCGGAACAACAATCAAATTGTCAGATTAATCCCATAATATTTCTAGATCTACTTCTTCACATGCATATAAATATTGAATCAAGGACAAGAATAGAAAAAGTACCTCAGGTCCTTCCTAGCTGCTATCTTTTCGTATGGCTGAATCCTTGAGATCTCACACCAAGATCTTCCAAAATGTTCTCAGGCACACAAAGAACGAGTGTGGGCTCGCTATACAAATAATAGGCAATAAACTATTTATCAGATGTTCTCAATACATGAGATTTGATAAAGTTTGGACCAAGGTTTTGTGAAGAACAATGACTTTAGTTTATGTCACTGTTCTCTTTCTCTGAGACAGATTCCTAGATATTTTTCTATCCCTGAAAAGTTACGTTCTGTGAAAAACTGATATCCAATATTTAATAATATCCAATATATTACAATATTTGTTATTTTAAACAAATTCAAAATAACTGATTAGTTATCAGATTTTTGTTTAAATAATAATATTTTAATCATATTAAAATATCTCATTATTTATTTAATATTTAAATAACTAAAATTGTGGAATCAAGAGACTGAGTACATCTCTTATGCGTGTATCACAGTGCCTGTGCACTGTGCCACATGTGTACCACATGCCTGTGATGGCATGTGATTTTTCCCAATTTTTATTATTATTTAAATACTAAATATCCCAAAAATAAATTAATTATATTTTTTTTAAACCAAATAATTAATTAATTACACACAATTAAACAATAATTATGTTTGATACATAGAAAAATATTTTACTTATCACATAAGTCCTTTTTTCCCATTTTTTGTATTTGCCTTTGACAGTGATTGTTTGAGCCATTTTGGGGACCATGGACCTATAACATTAAGCTCCAATAAATTGAAACTAAATAATTAAACTCTTTAATTATAATAGTTAATTTATTAATTCTGATATTACTCCACTATAAATTCAGAATTGCACTCTTTATGTTATAGTTATACTTTTACATAAATCTTTTTCTTAAGTTGTCCATTGATATAACCATTTTACAATAGTTCAACCCTCTAATTAATTAGTTCATAAATTAGAATGGAAGAATTACCATTTAACCTTTCTAATTTACTTCTTATTCCTTAAGTACCATTAATTCACTAATGAATAATTAATCTATAATCTAATTATAGATTTGAGCTCAAAATCATTCAGTTCCAGAATTAACCCTTAAGGGAACTAATATGCGATCCGTTAGGAAAGATTAGATTCCGTGTTGTTGATACATTTTCCCAGCCATCCATGATATTAAATCTCCAAAACAAAAGTCACTAGCCTCATTCTTTGAAGAGACCTTAACGAATGAATCAATGAACAGGAGTTCATGAACACTCAGGATGAACAGGAGTTCATGAACACTCAGGATTTAGGTTGATCTATAAATGATCATCAGTTATGATATGAATTACAAGTCTTTAATATTAAATGGTTTTTGGATAAAGACTTTAATTCATATCAGTCCATGTCATATATAATCATATTATATAAAGCACCTTTACCGAGATGTCTTTCCACATCAATAATCCGAATCTAGATTATTTGTATCATTATGATACTTAGTAAACTGTACTTACAACTCCAATTAAAGAATTCCATAACTTTAATTTGTTGTTGTTGACTATTTTTATTCATTCATGTGATCTTAATTCTCTCGTACTAATACAAGATCACACCCTCAATAATGAATATGGAATTTTTTCTGATATTTACAAAATTATTCAAACAATAATTTAACAATCTAAATATAACAATAATAATAAACCATCGTATTTATTTATTCACAGAAAAAAAAATGTCTTTACATGCTTTTAGGACACACTCCTAACAAATTGCACGTTTTAAACTCACTTAGTAACGACTCTAAGGAGGTAGAGCATTACAAAAGGGTTCATTCGCGAGGCATTTTACCCAGTGTGGATCTCAAACCTTGTGCTAGTCGCAAAGTCAAATGGGAAGTGGAGAACTTGCGTTGAGTTCACAAACCTCAAGAAAGCATGTTCCAAGGACAGCTTCCCACTCCCAAGGATAGATCAATTTGTCGATGCAACAACAGGTCATGAACTACTCACTTTATCGACTCCTATTTAAGGTACATCAAAATTCCCCATGAATCCAGTTGATGAGGAGCACACTTCCTTCATAACGGATAAACCACTCTATTGCTATAGGGTGATGTCCTACGGGCTGAAGAATGCAGGAACCACCTATCAAAGATTTGTGAATAGGATGTTTGCTAATCGAATAGGAAGAAATATGGAAGTATATGTAGATGATATGTTGGTGAAAATCAAGAAAGCTAAGGAACTGATTTGGGTCCTCGATGAGATGTTCGACACACTCCGAAAGTATAGGATGAAGTTGAACCCACTCAAGTGTAGTTTCTGGATCTCATCAGGAAACATTCTAGGCTTCATGGTTAATTACAGAAGGACCATGGCCAACCCTTACAAAATTAGAGCCTTGATAGAGATGAGCCCCCCAAGAACAAGGAGGTGTAATGTCCAACAGGAACGGCAGCAGTGCTCAATAGGTTCTTTTAATGTCCACTGATAAGTGCCTCCCCTTGTTCAACATCCTAAAAGGGAACAAAAAGATCTCTTGGGATGAAGAATGCAAGGAGGCCATCACCAAGTTGATGGACCACCTCGGGCAACCACCCTAGCTTGCCAAATGCGAAAAAGGTGAGAGGTTGTACTTGTATTTAGCGGTATACAACGAATTGAAGATAGGAGCACTGTGTGGTCAAGTACATAATGAATTTTTGAATTTGGTGCAGTTAAGGTAGGTTTGTCTTAACTTTTTTGTTATTCTTGGTGCTCTTGGGGAAGGTTTGAATTATGGTGTTTTAGTGTGTTTTGAAGGTTTTATATTGTATTCATGTGCTGCTAGGACCATATTGATGGTCTATTATGGTTAACGGAGTGTTTTGAGGAGGATTTGGGTGAGCTGCGATTATGAAATTGTTGGAAAACTAGGTTCGTAAGGGGGCACCACGACCTTGTTCTTAGGATGTCGCGACCCTCGTGAACCTAGCGAGATAGGGAGATGCCTCGAACCGCCTTAGCGCCGCGGTGCTAGTTGGGTTGCGTGGGGCGTGTTCCCTGTGGTTTTAGGACTAGGACTCTCTGACTTTCCTAGCGCTGCGACCCTTAGTGGGGGGCGCCACGACTCAAATTGGGGAAAAATTAAAAATTAAGGTTTTTGTTTATGGGAACCCAATCCTAAGATCTCGATAATGGTTCTACTACCCGGGTTAGTAGAATTTAAGCCCATGGAGGCTAAGACTTGGTCAAGAAGCCTTTATTAGTTCATTTCTTGATAGTTAATCCTTGTTATGGTTGTGACTTGGGTGAACCGTTATGCTCGGGAGGAAAGGACTGTACTTGGTGTCGTCATACATTTTTCACTCAGGACCTGAGGTACAAAAACTGCACATGGATTGTGGTTAGGACTTGAGCCCCATTTATCGAACATTGTTGTCTTCGTGCTTAGAATGTTTTGTCAAAAATGTTGATTGTGTTATGCATACATGTGAAAAATGATGATAGTTCATCTGATATACATGATTAAAAAGCTCGACTTATAAGTCGAGGGCGGCAATACCATGTTGAACGCAGGCCAATGTTGTTATCTATCATATCTTATTGAAAGGCTTGGCTTATAATTCAAGGGAGGAAATAGCATACTGAATGTAGGAAGATGTGCCTAGGCCAACCCAGAGCTGATTGAAAGGCTCGACTTATAAGTCTAGGGACGCAATAGCATTCTGAACGCAGGCGGATGTGCCTAGGCCAACCCATAGCTGATTGAAAGACTTAGCTTATAAGTCAAGGGAGACAATAGTGTGCTGAACGTAGGCCAATGTGGCTAGGCCAACCCAGATCTGATTGAATAGGTTGGGCTTATAAGTCAAGGGTGGCAATAGCGTGTTGAACATACGCCCATGTGGCTAAGCCAACCCATATTTGATTGAAAACCTTGGCTTATAAGTCGAGGGTGATAAGTGAATGTTGAACAAAGGTCGATGTGGCTAGGACAACCCAGAAGTGTGATATACGCTTGTACGACCATATGGGCGCATGAATTATAAAGTGCAAGGTATGCCCAGCTAGCTCTAAGGCTAATTAAAAAAAGGAATAGGGAAAGGGGGCCCCGATGTGGCTCTATGGCTACTTATTTAGATTGCATTTTGTATGGTTATTAGCCTTGAACCATCAGTGAATATATGAGATAACTGATACTTGGCTAACGTGTTCAGATGACCAGCTAAAGATCAAGGAGAAAGACATGTCGTAGACCGCCTTTTATACAAGCCTTTATGGATTTTATGAACAAAGTGTTCAAGGGTTATCCAGACTGATTTGTAATGATATCCATCGATGGTATCCTTATTAACTCTCAACCAGAGACTGAGCAAGAGAAGTTTGTGGTGAGGGGTTAGGCCGTGTCCATATGTAGGATGGAGAAGTGACTGTTGATGCATCACGAATGTTGAAAGAATATGAATAGCGGTACCCCACACATGACTTGGGTGTTACACTTTTCATGAGAGACAGAGATTTTATTTAGAATTGTGAAGGATTATGACTGTAAATTCTCTATCATCCGAAGAAAGCCAATGTAGAGATCTCAAGGATTCAGCCATACGAAAAGATAGCAGCCATACGGGGCTATTACGACCATTGGGTAGTCCTTAGTTGAAATGGGAGGACAATATTATCGACTACCCAGGATAGTGGGTCAGTATGATTCAGTCTTAATGATTGGGCATCATCATGCAGAGTTGTATG
Source organism: Humulus lupulus (assembly GCF_963169125.1). Taxonomy (NCBI): domain Eukaryota; kingdom Viridiplantae; phylum Streptophyta; class Magnoliopsida; order Rosales; family Cannabaceae; genus Humulus; species Humulus lupulus. The sequence continues at coordinate 113,142,753 of NC_084797.1, forward strand.
TGAAAGAAATAGTTTGATTTTGTGGAGCTCTGAAGTCTATTGTGTTAGACCGGGACTCCACCTGAGCTTCCAAGCTTTGGGGAAAAGTTTATAGAAGGTTGTAGGGGCGTAGTTTAAGTTTATTACTGGTTATCATCCTCTACAGATGGACAAATCTGAGAGGACAATTCAGATATGGATAAGGTGTGTATATTGGACATTGAAAGGTCCTGGATTAAGTATTTATCTTTGACTATGTTTTTCTTACAACAACAGTTAACAGTTGATGAGTGGAGTGGCTCCATATGGAATTTTGTATGGGAGGAAGTGTAGATCACCCTCTATCTGGATTAAATGGTTGACAAGAAATATCTGAAGTCCTCAATGATTTCAAGGAACATAGAGGTTTTTAGAAGGTTATAGCTTGGATGCTCACTTCCATAATAGATAGAGGAACTACGTTTGTCCTAAGCGTAGGGATATAGAGTTCCAAGTTGGAGACTATGCCCTCCTTCGAGTTTCACTTCTAAGAGAAGTGAAGTGGGTTGGAGGAAGGCAAAGTAATCATTTGCGAGAACTTTTGAGATCCTGGAGAGGATTTGGAACCACAGGCAATGTTATTATATGGGGAACAACTAATTCAAGTATTGCATAGGAAAGATAAAGTTTTGAGGGACATGACTAATCCTCTGGTTTTAGAATTATGGAGGAACAACAAGGTCGAGTAAGCGACCTGGGAAGTAGAGACAGATATATGAGAATCAGATAAATTTCGAGGTTGAAATTTCTATGAGTAGGGGATAGTTGTAACATCAAAAAATTACTGATAAGGCTTATGGTCTTGATTAGGGTGTTGGGAGGGCATAACAAGAGTGATATGTGATTTTATTGAACATTATGTGATTATGTGAATTACACGAGTTATATTATAATATGATTGATTATGCATGTTTATGTGTATTAAATGTTCTTATAGGCCTGTTTTTCTTAAAAATGGCATTTTCATAAATTTAACCTGCTGTGGGTATATCTGTAATTATATGTGTTAAATGTTTGAGCACACATGGGTATGTGTGTATATTGGGGATATTTGGCAGGAGTTTGTCCTTTTTCAGTAAGATAGTAGTAGAGTCAAATGGGGATTTATACCTGGCTTGGAGTGAGCCATGGGGTACTTTGGTAATTCGGTGAGTTACCGAGACAAATTGGAGTATGAGTCGTGCTTTGGAAAAAATAGTGATATTCTGGAATTAGTGAAATTAATTGAGAATTATAGGTGGAATTAGTGGATTAGTGGAAATTTCAGGAAAAATACTAAATTGCCCTTGGGCTTAACCTTGAAGGTTAATAGGAGGTGAGGGAAAATTGGTCATTTGAGCAATGGTGGGACATTGTTGACTTAAGCCTTTGCTGCCACATTTTGGGGCCATTTGCTAATACAATAATTACTCTTTCTCTTTCTCTGTCTCTGTCTCTCTTGGTTTTTTTTGGAAGAAGATTAGGAGGTTGAAGACAACCAAGCTAGGCTAGTGGTTATGGGAGGAATTTCTTGAGGAAAGGTGAAACTGATTTAAGATAGGAGCACTGGGTGGTGAAGTACAGAGAAAACTATTGGATTTTGTGCAGCTAAGGTAGGGTTGCCTTAACTTTTCTTGTTGTTCTTGGTGCTTGTAACGTCATTGATAGCCAAGACTCTTACTGTGTATTTTAAAAAGTGCTAGACTCTCTAGTCAAGTCATTTGGCCATAAATGTGTAACTAAACTTGATTAGAAGTTTAAGGTTAAAATTTTTGGATGAAAGGAATAGTCATTTCATTAAAAAATTAAGTTCATACATGGGATCTCAAAATAAATAATTAAAAAGGTTATTTACAACTCAAAAGGTTACAACAAGCCGGCCTAAGCGAAAATTATGGTTTAACCCAAGTTCCTCTGAAAAACCTCGATCGTGGTGGTCGAGTAGCTGCATATGTACATGCCGCCACTGAAGCTCTCCAACTCATGGCTGGTCCAACTTCCCTTTTCCCATACCTGCACCACATAACACCCGTGAGCCAAGGCTCAACAATAAAACTTAAACATGATCATTGTGGATGTCAAAATTCCACATCAAGTAAAGCACCCAAGAGGAATCCCTAGACATAGGAAAATCCTCGGGGATCAAACTCACGCCTCCCTAGAGCATGGAGCAAGCTCAAGCCTCCCTAGGGTTTGAGGGGCAAGCTCAAGCCTCCATGGGGTTTATTGTTTTCAAAGAAACTAGTGTGAGCATGGAGAAATGACAAGATAACCCATGCAAGAGAAAGACGTCCAAGAGGTGCTTCAAAACGATAGGAAGAGCCTCAAGACCAAGTCCACATGCACTAGGACAACCAGAACCCGCAAGGGCAAGCTCAAGAAGCGACCTGGGGGGCGAGCTCAAGGCCCCCTAAATTCCAAGCACCAGTTTGATCCTACTCAAGACCACGAAACACATGGGAAGCTTCCTAGAGACTAGGAGGGTTCTTCAAAGGACCTCAACAATCTTGGAGTACAAATTTAGGACCACCATTGATTTTGAGAGTAAATAGGCCTAGTACATCCATACAGTGTGAAGGCATAGTCTCTCCTTAGATTCAAGTTATGAGCATCTTACACTCAAGCTCTCAAGGACTTATTAAAGCATGGGTAAAGAGGATTTATGAAAAAGGCCTCGGTAGAACAAAGTACGAGCAATATACGACCATTAGAGGACCAGTTGTCGTACATAAGTCAGGAGAGTGGTGGTCGTACAAAGTACTAAGAGGAGACACACTTCCTCCCACACCTCCGACAAATATCAGACCCAACAGCCCTGGAGCCTGACACCACTAACAACTGCTCCATGATCCTCTGAGGTGCTCAATCATACCATCACATCTTTGTCCCCTTGGACAATTTTTTTACTAAGAGCCATTAGAGCTCCCCTATAAATAGGACCTTCCTTCAACTAAGAAGGGAGTTGGAAAATACTTGTAACGCTAGACCATTCTAAGAGAAAGATACAAGTTTTCTTCCATTGTTCTCATGCAATTTTTCTCTAAATTTCTACAAGTTCTTTTGAGTCTATAAGTTTCTTATTAAGTCTTCGAGTTTTCCGGCCTTAATTCATTGACGAGTTCTTACCGTCAACACTCATAAGCGGTTAACAACATACTACAAAATCATAATTAGCTTGCCTAATAGTAATAGCTCTACCTGTGTATGCATTCTATTAAAATAAGTCACTACAAGGTAACACTAGCGACTCATTGCCCTAAATAAATGACCATAGAGTCATACACAAGATCTTTGCCCTAGAATAAGTTACTATAGAGTCACCCTGGGGCTCAATGCCCTATCCTTTCTTTAACTAACCTTAGGGCTAGCCAAGCATACCCGATGCTTTATTTTTTGCGAGAACATAGTTTCAGTCAAGCGTATACCATGCCCTTGATTAGGCCTAACCATATCGGCCTACGCTCAACATGCTATTACCGCCCTAGACTTATAAGTCAAGCCTTTCGATCAGCACTCTAGGCGCTATTGCTGTCCTTGACTTATAAGTCAACCCTTTTCAATCAGAAAATACATATAAGCATACATCATTTAACTATTATCCATATATAGGGCATTCAATCATGCTTAATCAAACAATTACAAGCATAATCATAATCAAGCTCATTCACAAGGACTTGGGCCTTAATCATAACAACGTTCAGCAACTGGGCCAAGCCCTAATCACATATATCAAGTAATGGGTCCAGTTCTCTTACCTCTAATCCAAGCACTTGCTAAATAAAAATGACCTGCGAGCACGATCCTTGGCCGAGCCTTAGCGATACCCTAGTCACAACCATCAATATGTAGCAAATAAAGGCTTCTGAACCGAGTCCCAGGCTTCGAGACAAGGAATTCTACTAAACTGAGAAGTAGAAACCTTCCCAAGCACTTAGGTTTGAGTCCTCGTACTCACAAACCTCTTTTGGCTAACTTTCCCAACTAGCGCCTCAGCGCATGTAACGCCCTGGATAACCAAGATCGTTACACTGTGTATTAGAAATAGTGCAAAACTTGCTAATCAACTCATTTTGAGTATAAATGTGATCCTAAAGTCATAATCAGGTTAGGGTTAAAAGATTTTGATCATAACCAATTAATTTCAATTAAAATACATGTTTGGTACATGGGATTTCGAAAACAGGGTTTAAAAGACAATTTACAAACTCTCAAAAGATATATACAATCTGTGGCCACTCTAATAGAAAAATACAAGTTTTAGGCTATGTCGCTGTACAATCCCTCGGCTGTGGCGGACGAGCAGCTGACAATGTACACCTCGCCCCCGTAGCTCTCCAACTCATGGTTGGTCCAGCCTACCCTTCCCTTTACCTGCACCATGTAGCACCCGTGAGCCAAGGTCCATCAAGAAAACCATTGCAATAACACATAATCAATGATGATAATCAATTAATTCACCAGACAGACAAACAAATATTCAACAAGCCATAGCATCAAGCTAACAACAATAAACATTTAAATTCAACAATTCATCTCAACCAACAGGCAATACTCAGGGTCGACGCCCTTAGGCCGCACCCTCTGTTTAATCCACCGACTCCAGCTGGCTTAGGTCGAGTCCAGTGTTTATCTAGCTGACCCTGACCCACAGTGGCCGAGCCGTGTCCTATACGCAAATTTTCAGCCCTGGCTCTCTTAGGCCGTTTATTTCATGTTCACTTGGCATTATAACAATCATAAAACACAACCGCGCCACGCAATCCCAACACAGACACGTAAGGGTGTAATTTTCTTAGCTTTAATTCCAAGCGGAGACAATGGAATGGTTTCGAGCACGATCCTCAGTCCCGAGCCTTGGCGATAAACCTAGTCAGCGTCCAATGGGTAATTGTAAACTTCCAAACAAAATAAATACTTAGGAGACAGAAACTAGCCTCTGGGACCACAATTTCTACTAAGCCAGGGTGTATAAATTATCCCGAGCGCCTCAGTTCGAACCCTCGAGCGTTACAAATTCTAGAAACAATTCTAAGGCTAAAATCCCCAGGGGGGTCGCGACTTGGCTTATTGGGTCGCGACTTGCCCCCATCTCAGAGAGCATCCCAGGCAAAAATGGCCACACGCGTCGCAGTGCCCCAGAGCTGGGACGCGGTGCGCCCCTTCGAGACCACAAATTATGGGTTCTCTCCAAACTTTTTCAGCCAATTTCCCTCAAAACTCAAATCTAATAAGCCTCCTAATCAGAACCAAACCCAACCATGAGTTCAAGATTAAATCACATACTTTAAACATAAAATTCGTAACAATTATACTAGAATCAATACCCCAATTCAATAGCAATTCACAGTCTCACTAGCACCCAAATTCAACTCAGAAAAAACTAACAAAACCAGACCTTAAGCAAGCTTAATCCTAAACATAGTTCCACTATAATTTAGAGATTCCAACCAGAACTCTTACCTTAAGTGGCCACCAAATTACTTCCCAATTTCTTTGAGTATTCCCAGCTGGATTGCCCAAATTTCCTTCTGTTTTTCCCTTAGCTTCAAGCCCTCAATTCCAGAGTTTGGTTCCCCAAGTTTCTTAGCTAAAACTCAGCAAACCACATAGCTTGACATATCGTCAATCTTCAAGCTCCACTAGGTTTCACAAGGGAGAGTTAAAGAGAGAAATTATGAGGGATAGATGAGTGAGAGAGCTGAACCTTCCTTCAGTTTTTGATTACCTTTACTTCCAAAGTTTATGATTATATCCCTTAGTTTCTAAGCAAAAGACCTTGTTACCCTCCTAAACTTACTAATCTTCGAAGGGTACTTAAAGGGTAATATAGTCATTTCGCTCCCAATTCCCGCTAATTCCTCGAGTGTTCCTACCATTAACCAATTAATCCCATCAACCCATTTAACTACGAATTATTTATTCAGTATCTTATAATTCCCAAGATATTCTCTAAATTCCCAAAAAAATAACCCTAGGCCTCTCCCGAGCCGGGTATTAGTCCCCGCTGTGACTATTTCACTAATCCTCTCACTAGGACTGTCTCGAGCCATACGCTGCAAATATATCCACATTATAATGTGGTCTCAAAAATTTATCACATATAATCAGATTTATTCCCTCAACGGGCCAAAATTACAAATATGCCCTTATAAGCTATAAAGGGCCCACATGCATATCTAATACTCAAAAACATGCATGTCACATAGTCATATAATCATATAATCATGCATGCCACATAATCATGCATTTAATCATTTAATCACACATATACCAATTATGCCCTTCGAGCATGCTAATCAAGGCCTTTAAGCCTTATTAGCAATTTTGGGTTGTTACAGCGCACCCTTGAAGGGCCACGATGAGCCTCAAGTCAAAGAGAACCTAGCATATAATACCAGGGACACGCGTCGCGATGCAGCCCTCCAGGCACAGCGATGCCCATATGATTTAGGGAACCACTCTAACCTTTGAGTTCATGCGGGCCCAACACAACACCGCAAGCCTAGTTTACAAAGCTTTTCTCCGAGCAAAACCCCACAGATTTCCCCCCAACTAACAATCATCCACATAATTGAATCTCAAAACAACACTAATACACTATAAACATCAAAACCCATCCTTAAACTAAACAAAATATCCACCAAATTCAATGTTCAGACCTTGAGTTCCAAAACTCAAGAACACACCATGAACAAAGGAAAACTTAAAGGTTAAGTGACAAAAACGTTACCTCAGCTGGATGATTCTACCTTAAGCTACACCCTAAGCCCAATCACTCCTCCAAGCTTCAAACTCAAGGTTTTCATTCCAAAATTTCAAGAACTCAACCTCATTTCCAAGGGTGCAAAAGTGTAATGAGAGAGAGAAAGAGGAGAGCATTTTGGAGAGTCTATTTTTTTATTTTCTAAAGGCTTCCACTACCCTAAGTTATCTCATTGCCAAAAATGACCAGAATGTCCCCTCACCCAAACCTCATCTCGTTAATGACCTCAAGGGTAAAATCATCTTTTGCCACAATTTCACTAATCTCAAATAATACCACACTTTCCCAATTAATTCTAATATCCCTGTGTAATCACCAAATAATTTGCCATTACCCGATAAATCCTGGTAATGTACAAAATTACTAAAATACTCTTAGGTTACTCCAAGCTTAGTATTTGACCCCGTTGTGACTAACCTGCTAACTTGCTCAATAGGATCGCCTCGTGCCGAATAACTAAAATATGTCCACATAATAATGTTGTCTCAATCATAAAACACATACTTACAAATATGCTCTCAATAGATCAAAATATATGAAAATGCCCTTCTAATAAGAAACGAGCCCACATGCATATTTAATACACTTAAACATGCAAACATAGTTATATCATCATATAACTCACCTAATTCACATAATCATGTATATAATCACATAAGAACATAATTAATTCAATTATTTCCATCCTGACACCCTAACTAAGGCATTAAGCCTTACTAGGAAAATGGGGACATTACAGTGCTCTTGGAGGACATTTAGTGTGTCTTAAATGTTGTATATTGTATTCCTGTGCTGTTGGGAATATTTTGATGGTCTATTTTTGTTAAAAGGATGTCTTGAGGCAGACTTGGGTGAGCTACAATTTTGAAATCTCTGCAAAACTTGGTTCAATGATCACAATACGACCTTGTTCTTAGGGTTCCATGACCCTCATGAACCCAGCGAGACAGGGAGATGCCTCAGACAACCTTAGTGCCACGGTGCTAGGTGGGTTGCATCGCGACACATGTTCTATGGTTTTAGGGTCGAGATTCTCTGACTTGCTGAGCGTCGTGACCCTTATTCGGGGGTGTCGAGCTCATATTGGGTAAAAAATTAGAGATTATATTTTCAGGTTATGGGAACCCAAGTCTAAGGGCTTGAGAATGGTTTTACTACCTGGGTTAGTAGAATTCAGGGTCTAGAGGGCTAGGAATTGGTCTGGAAGCCTTTATTACTTCGTTTCTTGATAGTTATTCCTTCTTATGGTTGTGAATAGGGTGGACCATTAGGCTCCAGTGGAAAGGACTGTATTCGGCGTTTTCAGACTGTATTCACTAAGGATTTGAGGTAAGAAAACTACACCTGGACTGTGATTAGGGCTTGAGCCCCGGTTATCAAACATTGTTGTAATTCTACTTAGAATGTTTTGTCAAACATGTTGATTGTGTTGTGCATACATGTTTTAAATGATGATTTTTCATCTGATTTACCTTATTAAAAAGCTCGGTTTATAAGTCGATGGAGGCAATAGAGTGCTGAACGCAGGCCGATGTGCCTAGACCAACCCAGGGATGATTGAAAGGCTCGACTTATAAGTCGAGGGTGACAATAGCGTCTTGATCACATGCCGATGTGGCTAGGCCAACCCAGAGCTGATTGAAAGACTCGACTTACAAGTCAAGGGTGACAATAGTGTGCTGAATGCTGGCCCATGTGGCTAGGCCAACCCAAATCTTATTGAAAAGCTATTCTTATAAGTCGAGAGTAGAAATAACATGTTGAATGCAAGTCAATGTGTCTAGGCCATCGAAGAAGTGTGATATACGCTTGTATGGCCCCATGGACGCCTGAAATTGAAAGTGCAGGGTACACCTGGCTAGCTCTGAGGCTAGTTAAATATGGAATAGGGTAAGGGGCCCCGGTGTGGCTCTATGGTCACTTATTTATATTTAATTTGGTATGCTTATTGGTCTTAAACTATTTGTGAATATATGATATAACTGATATTCGGTTGACACGTTGAACGTGGGGTAGGACAATCATCGCAGTGAGTTGAATGCCTAGATATTGCTATGCCTTATGAGGTTTTCTTGCTGAGCCTTGACTCACGGGTTCTCTATGGTGTAGGTAAATGCAAAGAATAGTTTGACCAGCTCTGAGTTGGAGAGCTTCAAGGGCGGAATGTACATATGCAACCTACTAGACTGTCACAGTCGAGATTACTTGTTGCTCCTAGGTTTGAACCCTGATTTTGCAGCCTAGATCAAATTTTGTGTTTATGTGTCAGTTTATAAACTTCTTTGAGATCCTGTGTATGAACCTAAACATTTTAATTAAATGTTTGTTGACCAAAATTTTTAATATCTAATCCTTGGGTTAGTTTTAATTACACGATTTCAGTCCAAATTACTCGTTTTGCAATTTAAGCACTATTTTAAATACATTGTGTATGAGTACTGGCTTAGTAGGGGTTACAATATCATCAACGAGCCACAAAGTACTACACTCCAGATTAGGAGAGTGGGCATTCAAGGTAGGAGACCTAGTGCTGAGGAAAGTCCTCCCCAACACCCGAGATCCGGAGGCAGGTGTATTGGGGCAAACTGGGAGGGACCCTACCAGGTCGCCCAAATAATACCTCCTAACACATAAAAGTTAGCACACCTGGACAATGTCATTGTACCTCGGTCATGGAATGTAGAGCCTCTCAAGAAATATTATCAGTACGACCTTCACACCTAATGCAAAGGTATCTATAGTTAGTTTGTTTTGTGGCAGTCTCAGTAGTTACGTATCAAAAAGTTCACCCAGTTACCCTCATAATGTAGTAGATGCAATATTGCCACACATGCCCTTGTATTCTACTCGTTATCAATAAATATGTTTTCTATCTTGAATATTAAATTTATTTCTTATACAAGCACTTATATAACTCATGTACACTCATTGTCAACTAAAATGTCAAAGTGTATATCGAGAGCTAAATCACCAAAGTGATCGACGGAATAAATCTCTCCAATGACTTGGGGGGCATGATAAATAGTATAAAACAAAAACCTTGCAAAGAATCTCTTGAATTCATGAGGATTAGCTACCCTTATGGATATCAATGGAGTCAAAAGGTTCAACAAGGATGACCCCTTGATAAAGGCTAATACCTCCACGTGGTGTAACGCCTTAAGAAGGACGTCCATCAATAAGCCTAGAGCGGCCACCGATCTGTCTAGACAAAAAGGGTCCTAAAAGAGACGCATGGAAAAAAAGTACTATGCCTAATAAAAAGAAGGACACTTCTCGAACAAAAACCAAAAAGCGTGCACAAAAATTATAAAGGGATGCCAAAATCCCAAAGGGTTAACATGTCCTAATAAAAATAGTCAAGGTGCATCGATAAGACTATCGACATCATGTCTAGAGAAGAGTAGCAAAAATTCCTCACTATAAAAAATGAACTTCTCAAAGTCCCATAATAAATAAAAAAGTGGGCCTCTCAAAGTCTCATGGCAGTGTAAAATTCTGAAAAAAAAATATTACACTTCCTTTATGCCTTGTTCACAAGAAGGCACACAACACTACTGCCAAAGGTTAGAAAGTGTTGCATCACAATAAGTCTACAAGAACACTTAAAAGTCTCCTTCTAGACTAGGGAAAGCAAGTGGTAATAAAAAAAAAATTCTCTCAATGATCCCTCTATCCGGGACCATTTTTTTGCAACACCTTTATGCAAGATCGTATCTCTCAATACTTCTAGAAACTTCAATGTGAGGATCCAACGTGAGACTCTATTTTGATTGGTTTCAACTGGTGATCACGTCGCAAGTCTAAAACACTTCGAGACCCATGTCACAAGAGATATCCTACTAAATAGGTAAACTACAAGAAACCTCTACGTGAGAGAAACACTACGCGAGACCTCTATTGGGGGAGTATGCTAAGACTTTACATGAGAACATGGAGGCTTCATTTCTAGAAGTCGTTGTACCTTGAAGTTATCTTCATAAGCCCAGAAAGGTCATGCTGAAAGACATCACCTAAAAGATTCATTTTGTGAGGCCACACTAACATATCAAAATTAGGCGCCCTGTAATGGGGAAGTTGGTTATTACACTCATAATGGCCTCTCAAAAATTGAGGTCGTGCTTCCATGTCCACTGCATCAAAATACTCACAAATTACCCCTACAGAAAGTCCTTCATAAGGTTGTCTCTTCAGTAAGATTTTTAAAATGGTCCATTGACCTACTTTGCCAAAGGTAAAGAAGGAGTCAACAAAATTGAAGAACCACAAGAAATGTTGTTATATATGTTCTCCACTTAGAAGCAAGAAAGAAGTAATTCTAGAAGGAATTAAACTCACCACCATTTGGAAAGGTAAGGAGAGCCCCACAACCACACTCAAGTATTGTCCAAGTATGCAAAACGAATAATTGGATTGAGGTGGTCTTTTCAAGCCCTTCTAACCGTTGGGTCAATGTTGGCATCAATAGACGAGAGCAAATCCCTAGAGATCAACACTAGATGTTTTGATTGGTTCTCATTCAACCTCAAAGGATACATGAGGGTCACTATCTAGCAAGTGTATTTTAATATCCGTCTTTTTTCGTTCCATGGGTATTTTGGTAATTTTGGCATGTGAGGGAAATTCGGTAATTTAATACTCTTGAGATTTATTTCTATAATTTTTGTAAATTACGTATTATGTGATTATATTAATATGTTTAGGTGATATTAATATCAATGTAAGATAATTTATGTTGGAAAATACAGAAAGTTCTCGGGTTATATGTTAAAGTGATGAATCATGGTTTCCTTCAAGTGTTAGGAGCTTTATTGTCATGAATTGTTGAAAGAGGGGTCATAATGGAATAAAAATAACCTATGGGGAATGAGTTAATTGTGGATTATGAAAACTAAAAGTTTAGTTGGGAGTTAATAAAAATCATTTAATGAAATTGTTAGAATGGCATAGATCACGAGTCAGATTGTAATTTGGTGATAGTGAGTCATTATAAATATAATGTGAGAGGCTAGGGTTAGGGTTAGACTCACAATTTTAATTTTATGGCTGGTCTACACATGACCAAAGGAGATAACTCTCTCTAGTCTAGGGTTCAATATGTAAGGAAGAATAAGGATGAGGATCTTTCATATACGTATGGATCATTATAAACTCATGTGGGGGCAATTAGGATGTTTTGGGAGAATATTTTCAAGGCTTAGGTTGCTGCACATGATATTGGTAAGAACTTCTCATATTTTTAAAGATTCTTTGATAGTTCTTAAAGCTTTGAGTTATGTTAATAGTGGATTTGATTAGAAAGCATGACAGGTTGGGATGATTGGTTTTATATGCATATTAGAGATTAGGCTGTTAATCTATAATTGTTAGAACCATGCTAGGGTTGGAAGGATAGCTTGGGGAAGAAGAGGTTTTATTGCGAGAGATTGTTAGAGTTATAGAGTTAGGGGCTTCCCAAGAATTTTTGGTATAATATTAATCTCTAATAAATATATGATGATATAGAGGGATTCAATATGAGAAAAACTAAAAAAGAATCGTTCAAATCAAATCTAAATTGAGAGAGTTATGGTTATTCAAAGAAAACTTGCGATTGAGGATATCTCTGTTAGGCGCGACTACGCCAAAGAGGTAGCACGATGGTATAGTTTGGCCTTTGATTGTATAGTTTAAGGGTTTCCTGTTTGGGGATTTAAGGAATTTCTTAAGCACACTTTAAGGGTTATTATGTAATGTCCCAAAATGCCTAATAAGGCTTAGGGCCTGGTTTAGAGTGCTGGGATGGCGTAATTTGAATTATATGTGATATTATAGAATGCATATGTGATTATGTGAAATTATATGAGTTATATTATGATATGACTATGTATGGATGTTTAAGTGTTTTAAATGTACTTGTAGGCTCGTTTCTAGTAAAAATGACATTTTCATAATTGTAACTCATTGAGGGATATCTGTAATTACATGTGCTATGTGCTAGAGTCCACATTCTAAGTGGATATATTTGAGCTATTCGGCAGAAGTCAATCCTTTTAAGCAACTTCACTGAAAATTCACAACGGGAATAAATAACTGTGTCGTGGTGAGCTTAGGCGTATTTTGGTAATTTTGTAAAATACCGAGATCTATTTATAAATGAGAATTTATCTGGTGGATATTTGAGCTTAATGTATTTAATTGGGAATATGTGGTGAAATTTGAGGTTTAGTTGGATTTGGTATCAATTGGGTAAATTACCCTTCTATTTAGTATGTAGTGGGATTAAAAGGGAGGGGCGAATTGGTCATTTGACCATGTAGTTAGACAAAAGTTGAAACCCATAGCTGAAGGATTCTCTCTCATGTGTACAAGATGCCTCTTACCTTTTGTGGGACCTCTTGAACACTAAGTTACATTGAAGAGAAATTACAATGGAGACCATGCCCTCATGAGTTTAGAGGATTTGTGGATAGATTTAAGTTCTAGTGGAAGAGCTAGCAGCAGCTAAGGGGCCATCATCACTCTAGAGAATTCAATTCCATAGCTTAGGTAAAGAGTTCTTAAGTGTTCTTCCTTTTCTTTGATGTGTGTTATTTTGGAGTTCTTTATCTAATCTTTGCAACTGGTGGTTTTGGAGATTTGAGTAAGCTTGTGGGGTTTAGGGCATGTTAAGTAACAATTTTTAACACTTGAATTTTGTCTAAAATTAGAGATTTGGGATTTGAATTTTAGATTTTGGAGCTTGAGTTGAGTTTTGAACTCAACCATGGTAAGTTATGCTTAGCTAGGTTTTAAGTGTGTTTGTGTGGTCTAATGATGTTTGGTTCTGATTAAATATCTAAGTGGTATGAGTTCTTTTGAGGTCAAAAATCTTTTCTGGAAATTGGTTTCTTGATTTTTGGGGGCTTAGGTCGGATTGGGGCAAGTATGGGTCAGAGAGAATGCATAAAACGCAACTGAAAATTCTGGGTTCATGACGTAGCGCTTCTGCACTAAGCAGGGGAATGTTGGGGGAGACTCTGACTTGTTGAATGCTACTTCTCTTGGTTTGGGCTCTTTTGCCCTTGTTTTGGGCGCCCCTGCCCTATAACCATTCCACCTTATGTTTTTTCTAGGGCTTGGGAATAGTCTGGACGGTCAAAGGACGTTTCCACCACCCCATTTGATGGAATTCATAGAGTCCAAGAACTTTACTTAGCTAGTTAGATAGTAGTAGTAATAGTAATAGCTAGTAGTATGTTTATTACTATGGATTTTGGTTCAAGCCGGGACTTAGTTGGACACTCGTAGCAACACTTGTAGATTTTATAAGTTTAACCTATAGTTTAAGAATATTAATTATAACCTAAGGTTTGATTAATATGACTGATTATAAAGATGATATTTATTATACGATAAGGTTTAGATAGACCCAATAAGATAATGACACTTGTCATGTGTATGTTTAATGAGAAATTAAGTATTTTTGAGTAATAGTTTATTAAGAATAATATTTGAAAATCCTAGAGTCTGCCAGCAACTTTGAGATCGTAAAGGACTTAGTCAAGGTTGTTTACTCAATTCAAATTAGGTTGAAAAAGTGTAATTACGTGTATAATATTTCAGCGTATACCGATATATCGCAGCTCTAGGGGGCGATATATCGCCATACGGGGATATGGAAAATATGTAACTTCGCAGGACCATTTCGACGAGCCTCGGGAATATGAGCCCAGGCGATATATCTCCTATGGTAGGCGATATATCGGCTCTAGGGCTGCATTTTCAAATGATTTTGAAACCGAGATCATTTTAATCCTTAACCACTTGATAAGCCAGAATCTTTTTGACTGTGTCTTCAGCCTCTGCTGAATGATTATTCAAATATTTTTCAATTAAAAAGCCATTATTTTATTCAAGCAAAATGAAGATCTTTTCATTCTTGAACTCTATAAATAGGACCTAGTACCCAGCCATTTCTTCATTCTTCAAGCTAAGTTCAGAGCCTACAAGCTGCTAGGATTACTTTAGAGTGTTAAACACTTGGGTTGGGGTTATAAGCTTTATCATTATAAGCTTATCAAACACTTGGGAAGTAAGGTTCATAGTGTGTATTTTGATTTCAAGGTGTAGTTCGGGTATAGCAATTTCAAAGGTATTCCTAATTCTAGTTCCTTTCTATATTGTTTCATTAGTTGTTATAGTTTTTCCCTACTCAAATCCTAACTCAGTATTCTTTATTCTTGATTAGGCAACTAAGTTCTTTGAACTTGAGGTTCTTGTTGGTAAGTATCTTCCCGATGGTTTAGTTCATTCTTTTTATCTTTTTTCTTTTAGAATACTCACCTCTCTATTAATGGTCTTTAGGAGTGTTCCAAAATCCCGACCTTGTTCTCATCATCCGGGTATTTTGGTAAGGAAAATAGGATAGTTCTTATGTGATATGTGCTATGTTTTTATAAAAGTGTTATGCTTATGCAATAGTATGATTTTATGTGTTATGATATATGCATGTTTTGGGGCTTATAGTTGTTATATAACAAACCCTAACACTTTTATGTTTTGGGCATATAGTTGTTATATAGCAAACCCCAACATTTTTATGTTTTTGGGGCTTATAGTTGCTTAACTAGCAAACCTCATTGTAGTTTGGGGCCTATAGCTGCTTAGTTAGCAAACCCCAATAGTTACCATGTACATGGGTTAGAATTATGATATATGTGTTATAGTATATGATATATGTTCATAGTTTATGTGTATGATTATGTTTCACGCTTGTAGTAGATTTTCCTTGCTAGACATTAGGCTCATTCCTTTATGTTTTATATGTGCAAGAAAATAACTATGGTGGTGGGAAGGTTCTTGGCAGCTTGGGAATGTGTATTGAGGGAGAATGGAATCGGTGGACTGCGTGAACGATTCTAGGATAAAGTTGTTTCTAGTCATTTAAAATTATGCTTTACATGTATTTTCCGCACTTTGTTTTGTAACGAATAATAAGATTTAAAGTTATGATTATTTTAATATTTTCAAAACAATGGGATCCCATATCCTAAATGAATTTTCGTGTATTTAACCTTTGCTTTACAATTTTATAATAAAGTTATGGTTATTTCATATGTATGTTTTCTTAAGATTAGTGTCTGTGTATAGTAGTTATTAATGGTCCAAGGTCTAGAGTAGTTGGGTCGTTACAGAATTAGAGGCCCCAAGAGTACGGGGTTGGTCCCAAATTTAGTATTTGGATTTAGTTCTTAAAGGAAGTACCATTTATTTTTGTCACTAGGTTACCACAAGGCTCTAGAGAAAGGGATCCTGCTTGGGGTCACCTCATTCCATTGCTTAGGACTTGAGGTAAGAAAATCTATTGGTTGGTATGCTTATTAGTCTTGAACTACTTGTGAATGTATGGTATGCATTGAGAGTGGGACCGGACAGCCATCGCATTGAGAGTGGGGCTGATCGGCAAAGCGTGCATAACGCAAGTTGTGAAGGCGAGTTCAGTTTGAGGGTGCAGTCCCTACTCGCCCGACATGAATTGAGGGCGGAGTGCCTGAGTACGCATCTTGATCGGTTGGGCCGCTTGGCAAAGTGTGTGGAACGCAGGTCGAAGGGAAAGTTCAATTTTAGTGTGTGGCCCCCACTTGCCCCGCATGAACCATGAGCTGAGGGCCTGAGTACGCACCTCAGTCATTTGGGCAGCTCAGCAGGATGACTTTTCATGGGACGCATAATTGACGATATGATCAAGATGAGTATTCTTTTGTAGGATGTAGAATGATTTTACTAGTTCTATGATTGGAATGAATACATCTGTTATTTGTGAAACATATGTTTACTTCTTTGAGTATTTGGATTATTGTTATACTCTGTAATATTTTCTCGCTGAGCCTCGGCTCACGGGCACTCTATGGTGTAGGTAAGGACAATAAATAGCTGGACCTACCATGAGTTGGAGGGTTTTAAGGCATTTTCTACATATGCGGCTTGCTCGACCTGCTCGGTCGAGATCCCTTTCTGTAACTAGGGTTGAACCTGGATTTTGCTACCTAGGTCGGCCTTTTGTACTTATTTTTGTTTATGTATCAGTTTATAATCTCATTTTGGTATCCCATGTACAGTGTTATACTTTTTATTGAAATGATTACTGTTTGACCAAAAATTTTAATACCTAATCCTCGAGTTAGTTTAATTAGACATCTTAAGACCAAATGACTCGTTTAACGAGTTAAGAACTATTATAAAATGTAAGATTGGGTGTGGATTAGTAGGGCGTTACAGATTGGGTCTTAGAAAGTATAAGATTGGTTCATGATATTTGTTTAAGTTATGAGTCTCTAGATGATATATGACAAATGTATTTTGATTTAGGACTCGGCAAGAAACTTTAAGGGAGGTGATTGCCTCCTGCTGGACCTAAGGTAAGAAGTGTGATGACTGTAGCACAGGGTGTACATTTGAGTGCACAAGTGTTCTATATGCATGATCAATTTGTTATGATTGTTCACATTATGTGTATGACTATGCATTGTCATATATGTTATGAGGGTTACAAGTATTGCATGCTTATGTGTATTGATGCATGTTAACATTGACTACATGAGATTTGGTTATATCATGCTTTGAGTATGTTATGAGCAAGGGAATACATATTCTTCAACTTGGTATGTGATAAGAACCAAGGGGTTGTCGCAAGGGTAGTGGGTCATTGCAAGGGCGGTATGTTTGTTTTTATATTTCTAGAATGATATTGATAAATGGTCGGAATTACACTAGTAATGTGCATTATGATTTTTTTATGTTACACTATGATATGCTATAATATGTTATAGTATATTATGACTCTTTTATGATATGTTATGACTTAAGATCTGATGGTTGAACTAGTATATGTTTTATGACTGGGCTTTCGGGTTGTGAACAACATAGCTCTTCTTGCTGGGCATTAGCTCAACCATCTATATTGTGTTGCAGGTGCAAAATGTTAGTTTTGTTTCGAGGTGACGGGTGAAGTTCAATCCAGAAAAGTAATTTATATCATGAGAGCCACTCAACCTTGCTATGGACAAAGCGACGTAAACTCCAAATTTTTGTTTAACATTTTTATTGATGTGGTTTTAAAGGTGTGTTATTATCAATAGAGAGAAAAAATATTTCTATTTGATTAATTGCATTTAAAATAAATGTTTTATTTTAAATTACGGATATCGGAATGTTGCTTGCATTTATTAACTTTATATTTAACAAAGTTTTATGCACTATTTAGTCTATCATTTGGTTTTCAAGCTTTAAAATGTTTTGAAATGACTAATACCCTAATGAGGTCTCAGTGTTAGGATTTTGGGGATTTACATGTACTTATTCTCACCTCTGAAACAATGAAACACATTTACATCTTCTGTGGTCTAAAGATGACATAACAAAAAGACTACAAGAGCACGTAAAGTTCTTCTTATAGACTAGGGGGCAAGTGTTGATGCCAAAAACTCAAGACTTAGAAAATATCCTCGTCTCACATCTACATCACCTCGAAGAATATGATAACCATGGTTGGATCCCCATGTAGGCCTCACCTGCCTTAGGACCTGAATTGGCCTTACGCCTCAAGCATGAGCTCCAGATACGACCTCGCGCCAAGGCTCCCTGCGATGTCCTTGCGCACCTTAGGCCCTAAGTTGCGCTTGTACCTCGGGCATGGGCTCCCGAGATGCCCTCATACATGGGCTAGCTGAAATGGCTTCACACACCTTCGACCATGAGTTGGCCTCGCGCCTCGCATATTTTCTCCCTAAGATGGCCTATCACACCTTAGGCCTTAAGTTGGCCTTGCCAAAAGGCTCCCCAAGTTTGCCTTGTGCCTCGTACATGGGCTCCCGAGATATCCTAACGCGCATGGGCTTCCTGTGTTGGCCTCGCACGCCTTAGGCCCTAAGTTTTCCTCGCGCATTGCGCATGGGCTCCTAGGAATGCCTTACGCAAAAGTCTCCCCAAGATGACCTCGCGTTCCTAAAGACCCGAGTAATCCTTGCACCTCACACACAGGCTCCAGAGATGGCCTTGCACATAAGCTCCCCAAGATGTACTCGCGTGCCTTAGGACCTGAATTGGCCTCGATTTCTAAGCCTCTTTAAAACATGCACCTTGTTGATGAGGCCCTGCCCTCTTTTCTAGGGTAGGTGTCACCAGCGGGGCCTGCCTCACAAATGTTTCTCAATTACGGCCACAAGCACCCACACTTAGCATAATACAAAGAGACTTGAGGTACAATCATATCTATGAAAGGTGATGCATCTATTTAGTACGGAGTACACGTACAAATATGGAGGATGCATGCAGGACAAAAGGAGTCAAAGTATGTGTACAACATCCATGCCAGACAAGTAGTGGCAGTAAAAGGATAATACATACTGAAGCCTCCGCTACCACGATCCTGACATCTGTAGTAGATAAGTAGTGGTGGTACTAAATGGTACAAAGTCTGGAACACTACATGCAGGTCTCTGATATGTACCAGAACTGATCACCACCTCTCTAGAACAACTGATACCTACACCACGATCACCTGCGGCCTACGGATGTACCATTTTGTCCCCATAGGACCACTATGTAGTAGGAGCCAGTAGTTCTCACCTATAAAAGGAACCCCCCCTTATCTAAGAAAAGGGGTAGGAAAATTCTTGTAACACAAGACTTTTCTAATAGAAATATACAAGGTTTCTCCATTTTTTCTCTGCAATTCTACTTCAATTTTTTTCTATGTTTAGTTTCTTATCAATCTTTGAGTTTTCCGACCTAACTTCGTTGACGATTTCTCACCATCAACACGTCAAATAAAAGCATATAATAAAATAGGACATTCCTAAATAAAACATGTTGCTACTCGTATGACATGCACGCTTTAATTAAATACTGTGTGGGTAATATGTATGACATGCTACAATGCATGACAATGCAATTAAATACATTCAAACATTTAAATAAATAAATGTAACAAATAAATAAATATGAGCCGTGTAATTTGTGTATTTCTAGAAAAATTAGAACACTTGCAATAAATTACAGAATACATAATAAAAAAAGGCTTCATGTATAATCTCCATCTCCATCTTTTTGGCCTTCATTTATTTTTATGCCATCAAGCCCAATTTTGAATTATAAATAACATCAATTATTTTTAAACATTCTTTTGAAAATATTTAATTTTTCTAATTAAAACCAAATAAGTTACTTAAGCCCAGTTTGAATTTAGGCCGCCTAACTCAAAATTTAATTAGAATTTGAAAAAACTCATTAATATTGGGTCATGTCCACAAATTCAAGGAAACAACCATTCACCCTAGGGCTCTAGTGGCAATGAAAGTTTGCAACAAGAGGTTTGGCTTGGTGTGGGCGGCTCAAAAGCCACATGTGCACCATTAGCCGCGAGAGAGGCTCGACTGGGGGCACTGGTGGGTGCTTGCAAGGGCACCAAGGGAAGCAGGTGGCGTGCACCTGGGTAGCCTCAGGGCTTTAGGGCTTAGGGCTTGAGATCACACAATTTTTCAAATAATTTTCCAATGGCAGAAAATTAAATTACCAAAATAAAATCCTATGCCCCAATTATGACTTACAATTTTGTAGATCTAGAAAAAAAATTAAGAACAATTCATAGCCCCCAAAAACACCATAGAATTAATGACTCATTAGAACAAACATTCATTACACATACATCCATCCATTCATCACATATTACAATAACATAAGAATGCATATTATACCCACACAACAATTAATGTATGGAGAGAATAATGATCGCTTTGGTACAAATTATTTGTAACATGTTTACCATGTGCCCTGTGGAATGCACGGGGTTGTAGGCCCAAGAGATTTCAAAAAAATCATTTAAACAAACTTTAAATAACAAATCTATTAATATACATACATTAATCAAAACATGCAGAAAGGAGAAGAACATAGCAATTGAAGTCTATAAGAGTCATTGCAATATTTTAGTATTAAATAACGAACATCCAATCCTAGCAATCTCTAGGCACTCAGAATACATTCTTCCAAGAGGTTCTCTTCACCTCAAGACGTGTGTGGGCACGTAGAGTAAAGGTAGGATTTTTAGCGATTCACAATATGTACTCAATACATGAGATCTTCGAATTAGGTCTCAGAGATTGGTTTTCACATTTAAAGAAAAGATACAATATATTTTTTCTCTGTGAAAAATCTAAGGGAAATTAGAAGTCTCTAGAAACTCTATCTATCAGATTCCACTAAGGAGTTTGAGTTAAACTAATGTTGATGACAAGAAGTCTACATCCAAAATGGTATTTACACTAGGGGTGGATCTATAATCTGGAGAAGCTTTAAGCAATGTACGATTTCAAATTCCACAATGTAGGTTGAGTACATAGTTGCGTCTGAGGCAGCTATGAAATAGTCTAGCTGAGGAAGTTATATACAGATCTTGGTGTTATTCCAAAAATGGATAAACCACCCACTTTGTATTGTCACAATAATGAGGAAATAGCCAATTCGAAATAACCTCGAAGCCACAAAAGATAAAAGCATATAGAGAGAAAGTACCACACATCATCAGAGAATATGTGACAATGAGTGATATCAAGGTAATGAAGATAGCATCCAATGATAACCTGACGAATCCTTTTAGTAAGACATTGGTAGAGAGTACATATGTGAAGCATTTAGAAGGATTGAGTTTGAGAAACATGTCTCATTTGTTTTAAAAGGGCAAGTGGAGGTTTGTTGGGGTTTAATCCCCTTGTAAAACCATATTTCTTATGTAACACTTTTGATCATCAATAAAATTAGAAGAAATAATTTTTTTATCAATTGCGTTGCATGCATGTTTTCTTACATGATTATTGCTTTATACAAACATCTATAAAGTCTCGAACATATGCATATTTACACTTATAGTGACTAGGTCACTGTGAATTATAATTGTAATTATATGTTCCTAAGATTCACTCCTATTATTAAATCAATGCATATGATTTTCATTGATTTGGTAATCTATGATATGATCTACTTACACAATACTGTGGTATCTTGTCCAAGACATTGACCAAGTAGATAAGATCGCATGTATTTTATTACACTGAAGTAGGACTGACACTAATTATTGATAGATAATAAAGTACAATTATTATCAAATCTAATGAGTATCATAATGTTGATAATAGAACAAGTCGATCTAAATTCTGAAAGATGATATTTATATTGATTATATTATCTAATTCTTTTGACTAGTTGGTGAAAAAATTGCCCCTAATGCATAGCCTATACTTGAATGAGATTATTTATCATAGATATGAAATCTATAAGCTTCTATATGAGAAGTGAAAATAATATCTCCTTAATAGCTTAGTCCAAATGGTTAAATTATTGAGCGCTCATATCTATTATTAAGTTCACATATTTATTATTTACAAGGGACTTAGTGGGAGTTAAAGATAAACTACAAATGAGGGGTAAAACAATAAAATTCACCCAACTCGTTAGTAAGTC
The DNA here is from genome assembly GCF_963169125.1 of Humulus lupulus. NCBI lineage: Eukaryota > Viridiplantae > Streptophyta > Magnoliopsida > Rosales > Cannabaceae > Humulus > Humulus lupulus. The sequence goes on from NC_084797.1 coordinate 113,164,990, forward strand.
ATCAATAGAGGAATGACAGATAGCAGTGGCTATAACAGTGGTTAGTGTATTTACATCTTGGGAAATACGTTCTATGAATCCATCTTTCAATTCTGAGTCTATAGTGGAGTCATTCAAAATTAATAAGTTATGGGATGATTTATTTGAAAAATAGACTTACGAGAACTTATTGTTGCTTGTATTCGTGGATCCATGGTCCTCATGTTGTCTTTGATTAAATCAATTCTAATAATCTCAAACAATTGAGTAAGTTATCAATTATGAATATCATGTTGACTAGGTCAAATTATTGATATTTAAATAATTTAAGAATTTTGGGTTAAGCAAAGATTTTCTAATCTTTCCATTTATTAATATTGACAAATTGGTATTGTTGACGGTAAGAACTCATCAACAATTAAAGGTTAGAAAACTTAGATTTTTATACTAAGGATAGCTTAGAATCAGATGGAAATAACTTGAATCAACAGAACAAAGATCATATATTTCTTAAATGTCTCCTCATACAATAAGTTTTCCAACCCCTTAACCAGAGGGGTCGAAACCTATTTATAGGTGGGCTCTATTGGCCCCCTGATACAAGTAGGTCCCAGGGGACGTGTACGTATGCAGGTACAGGGTTAGGGTAGTGGCTCAGGACATAGTGGTGTCTACCCTGACAATGCCCAAGTAGTGGTGCAAGACATCGTACTGTGGACTCTGGAATATTGTCGGGAGTGCTCAGGTAGTGCCTCCATTCTCCGTACAAGTTCGAACTGCCACTACTCGTCAGACGCAGATGAGAGGGCCACGCCTCTGACCCCTTCATGACCGTACATCCTATATCAGTGCGCGTACCTGGTACCCTGGGATTACATGGCACTTCTCCTTAGTATTTCCAAGTGTATCTCATACGTATATTGAGGAGGCTCCACACTTTACATGTCAAGAGAAGACAAGGCTTGGGGATGTTTGAGGCGAGACAAGGTGCATGTGGGAGGCCTAGTGAAGGCCTCACATAATGAGGTTCTAAGGATCCTTTGAGGGTCTGACATAGTGAGTCGACCCTTGGTGACCCTTGTTTGGATGCATTGGTCTACATATGCGGGACACGAAGGACATGGCGAGGCTGCTTTGGTGGAGTGACGGGGCGAGGCAAGGTTGTTCCCTCACATAGCGATGGTACCTCGCATAGCGAGGCTGCATGGTGAGCATACAGGGGCGAGGCAAGGTTGCACCCTCGCATAGCGAGGATGCATGGTGATGATACGGGGGCGAGGCGCAGTTACACCCTCGCATAGCGAGGGTGCCTTGCATAGCGAGGCTGCAGGCGTGATCAGGCAGGGGTGAGGCATGATGCCTTGCGCGGACACAGCGTGCGCGCGCGTACGGGAAGTCATCCGAGTTCCCTCGCATAACGAGGGTGGTGCGCGCATGGCCAGCTTGCCAATGACCCTCACATAGCGAGGGTGGCGTGCACATGGGCTGCTTGCCAACGACCCTCGCATAGCGAGGGTGATTTTCCTAGCCTAACGCCTCCAATGCCAAGTAAAGCCCATGCCTCTTCGTCCCACTAGCATGTGTCCCTTTTATCTTTGGGGCACCTCATAATGTAGAGGTTCACTTGAATAGAATTCACAAGGGAAGGATTCCTGTATTCACATGTATTAATATTAATAAATAATATTGAATCATGGTTCAAATTATAAATAGTTAATTTAAAATAGAATTGATTTATTAATTAAATAAGTAATTATTAAAATAATTAAATAAATATTTAAATTTAATATTTGGAAAAGCACAGACCTAGCCTCCACTATAGGTGTGTGGCTAGGGTTAACTTTTATTTAATGATTGTTTTAATTAATTTAACTTTGGTTAAGTGATTCAGTTAATGCCCTAGGGTTTGCCTATATACAGAGTGTGATGGCTATGGTTAAGAGTGTAGCAATTGATTTATTTTTTTGTAAGTGAATACAACGAAAACCCTAGACATTCTATCCCATTCTTAGCTGCGTATCTCTCTCACTCACTCTCTCTTCCTCTTGTATTCTATCTCATTTTTTGAGAGCCAACCCACACTAGTTTAGGCTCTATCTATGATAGACAAGGAAGGTGATGAAGAAAGTGAAAGGTTAGAGAACAGTAGTAGGTGAGTTCATTGTTCCGATGCAGATCTTGTAAGTTATTCACAGTATTCATATTCCTAGTTTTTTCTATTTTGTGTTTTTGAATATTCTAGGATGCATACATCTAGACTATAAATTCACAGATCCTACAAGTGATATGTTGAGGTATTTAAGGTTACATAAAATGTTTGGGGGCATTTCGAAGTGTTTGAGAAGTTAGACCTGCCTATATTGTGTTGCATCACCTTTCTTATAGGCGACGCATTACCTAAAGTTTGAAAATTTCTACGAAACGTTGCAGGATTTGAAATATGTGATTGAATGAAATTAAAATAATTATTATTATCCCTAAAATTTCGTTCAATGACATGGCAACCGGATGGGACAAGTGGTAATGCATGGTCAGTAAATGACACATTGATAGTCAATAAATGTGTTGACTAAAGAAGTGAAAAACTTGAGAGTTTCCCTGCAGAGTTGTGATATTACTGGTTAGAAGTGACATTCCCGACCAGTGGTGTGCCATGCCCGACCAGAGATGTGACATTCCCGACCGGTGGTGTGCCATACCTGACCAGAGATGTGACATGCCCAACCAGTGGTGTGCCATGCCTGACCAGAGATGTGACATTCTCGACTAGTGGTGTGTCATGCCCGAACAATGATGTGACATGCCCGACCGGTGGTGTGCCATACCCGACCAGAGATGTGACATGGCCGACTAGTGGTGTGCTTTGGGCGACTAGTGATGTGCCATGCCCGACCAGTGGTGTGCTTTGGCCGACTGTGCCATGCCCGACTAGTGGTGTGCCATGCTTGACCAGTGATGTGCCATGCCCGACCAGCCACTTCAGTGAATGGATTTGGTCAATCGACAGATCAGAACCTCAGTAACAACTTCAACCTGAATCGCTCGTAACTACCGCAGGAATCTCTCAAATATCCCAAAGTAGTAGCTATGTTGTTGTAATTTAAATTTGTTTATTATTTATTAATTAAAGTTGGTTGAAACAACCAATGACCCCGTCAAAACGAGATATTTCTCATGTACAATCCATGAGCCTATAAATAAATGGCTCAATGCATCATTTGTGGGATCTGATCTTTTTTTAGACTGAAAGAACTCTCTAGTTTTGAGACTTTGGGACCATTACTCGGGGCATTCTGGGAGCATTTTTTGAGAGTTTAGAGAGAGAAACGATGTACTTTTCTACTTATACATGAGAAACTCAGTTGACTAAGGTTGATTTGATCTGAAGTATAGACTACATATATGACAACTCTAAGTGGATTAGGCTATTACCAACGAATTGGGGCTGAACCATTATAAAATTACTTGTGTTATTCATTTTCTATTCAAGGTTTATTGTCATTTTTTCGTCTCCTCGCAGTTGGAAAAAATCGTGGTAAACATTTTTGGTGCTTTCATTGAGAGCCTCAATAGAAGAAACACACTACTATCCTACCAATATGACACCCAGGAAGCCCAGTACATCAACTGCAAAAGAAATTGTTAGACCAGAAGGTCCAACATCTGAGAACCCTGACACTGAGCCCAGGGTCTTTCTCGAGGCGACAACTCTAGAGGTCAAACAACTGTAGGAGGCCATGGGGGATTTCCAGAAGGAGATGATGCAATTTAACGCTCAATAGGAGTCTTTCACTGAAGAGATGGCCAGACTGAGAGTTGCGTTAGAACAGCAAATACGCGATATGGAGGCCAGAAGTGAAGAGATCAAACAACGACGGGAGGAAGTCGACCAGAGACGTCGTAAAGTAGCACTTGCTCTAGAAGTAGCTACCCAATTGACCCAAGCCAATGCTCAAGCCGCAGCACGAGCAGCTATCCAGGGAGCACGGAAGGACAACGCTAGTCAGAAGTCCCCTACTGGAAGGACAGACTCTCGGGGACCTGACCGGAGTCAAAGAAATCAGATTGGTCGGGCAGATGATGGAGTCTAGAATCCCTTCCAGAGGTCACTGGTTGGAAACTTCCTGATCAGAGAGTTACCATTTGGATAGTAAGCACACTCCACCTGGAAACAACCAAACCAAAGCACCTCGAGATAAAAAAAAAGTCCTAGCTATAAAGATGGACATGGTCGAGACGAGGGGGACAGTCATCAGACCAACCGGTCAAAAGAAAAAGAAAAGGAAGGCACTGACCAATAAGGAGGAAAAAACTCCACGGGTCGTACCAAAAAGCCGCCACTATATCCTGGCCAGCAGCGTTGTGGGAGAGAGCAGGTCCCGCGCAGTAAGCCTTTTGAAAAATCTAAGAGTAAAGTGTTTGACCGAGTAGGAGAACATGCTTCCTGGAAGGATATAACAGACGTTATCACCAACAAGAGGAAGACTGTCCCGGTTGAAGTGCAAGAAGTGACCCGCCCTACCGATCAAGTAGAAATACTTGATGACACTGCACCAAATGGTTATGCTCGACCGGGAAGTCAAAATTTTGGAGACTCGTTAGTTGCACCAGCCATCCAAGCCCAACTTGACGTACTAATGGCTGCAGTGCAAGGTTTTTCAAAACGACCTTCCGGGATTGATACGGTAGACCACAAGAGTGGCAGTCCATTTTGTACCTAGAACAGAGCAGCCCAGCCGTCGACAAAATATAAAGCATCGATGCTGCTGGTATATACAGAAAAGGCAGATCCCATCACACATGTTGGGAAATTTGAGGACCAGATGGAACTGCTCGAGGTAAGTGACGATTGTCAGATACTAGCCAGGAGTGGTATTGGATGTTTAAGCCAAATTCCATTACCTCTTTGGAAACATTCAGGAAGGAGTTTTGTAGACAATCCAGCGCTACCCGGACTCCACCAGTTTTTGCCAACCACTTGGCAGATATCAAACAAGGAAAGGAGGAGTCTCTAAAGAATTATATACATAGATTCATGAGAGAAGCCAATAGAGAAATTGTTGTAGGAGACGAGGGGAAGATGGTTGCCATATCCTCTTGAATCACTTAGAGGAGCCCTTTGTGGGATAGCATACACAGAAATCCACTTTCAACACTTCAACAATTTCTTGACCAAACTAACAAGTATATGAAATTGGATGATGCAATTGGGAAAGAAGAGAATGGTATAAACAATCCGGGCGAATCAGATGACCCTCCTAGGAATGGTGGAAACAGTCAGAATGGTGGAAAGAAACGTGGGAATAACGGGTCTGACCACCATGAAGAAAAGAAGGCTAAGTCGAGTTCAAACGAAAAGCCAACCAAGTATGAGCCTTAGTTCACGAATTACACCACTCTCACAGCCAGTCGGGAGGAAATATATCATGCTAGTCATGAAGAGGTTCCATACAAGAAACCTCCACACATCAAGAAAGAGATGAGTAAGAGAGACATGAATAAGTTTTGACGTTTCCATGGAGATTATAGTCACGACACGAATGAATGTAAAAACCTCAAAGATGAGATAGAATTTCTTCTCTGGTCAGGCCAGTTGAAAAAGTACTGGAAAGAGACACCCCAAGGAGAAGGAGGCAGCAACAACCCTGGTTTCAAACGACAAAGATCTCCACCCTTGCAACCCGGGCCTGTAGATTTTACCTTAGACACTATATGTGAAGGTCCCCACTTGGCTAAGGATATTAACAAAGAAAGGGAGAGGTATGCCCAGACCCTTCGACATGAGCTGGAGTGCTAGGATGAGATTAGGTGAATGGTGCTTGATCAGGAACAACTGGAATGGCGAGCATCTATGGATATATTATCATTAAATACCGCTTTCAGAGTGGTAACTTAATTTCAAGTTGTTTAACTTGTTATTTAAGTTTGGTTTATGAGCTGGTTATTTGCTAACCAGTCATTTATTTTTTGAACATTTTTTGTTGTTTAAGACTCGTTATTAGACATGTTTTGTCCTTTTTTAATTTACGAGTAATAAAAGACACTACGCGCAGCGTGGTCTATTCTTGCTACAAATATGCATGTGTGTTAATTTTTCAAAGGGTGCTCAACTATTCAGTAAAATCGGATAGTGTTCAACTGCTCGAATATTTTCCATATATTCTATTAGTTTCATGAGTAATTAAATGCTCAAACAGATTCGGTCAAGTAGCAAGTGACCAATGATCTTTCAACCCTCGATCACTTGGGGGGCACATGGGGTATACTGTTATATAATTTAACACAGGCAATAAGAGCACGAGTTAAGATATCAGTTTTTAGGCTGACTTGTAAATTTTCGAAGTAAAAAAAGGTCATTAAGCTAACTAGTTTGACAAAGCTTAAGTAACTTGGAATTTTTTGAAATTTCAAGTTTGAAGAAAATATTTGTGTGACAATAAACATTATGCTCATTAAATGTTAGAGAAATAAGAGTGTGAGAAAGTATAATTCGTAGGGACTTATGAAAAGTCTAGAATTTCTAAGTTAGAAAACTAACTACTCATGCGAAAATAGAAGGCATACATCAGAATGAATTTTCTATTCACAAAAAACTTATAATGTTTTAAGTCTAAAAAGTCTTAGAATGTTTCAAGTTAGCGAAGAAAAGTACATATAAATGCCAATAGCTCGGTTGTACGAGAAAAATATCAAAGCTGCTAAGCAGTAATTGTCTTCCCAAAAGTATAAGAAAAAAGAGAAAACTACTGGCCAGTTACAAAGTTTAGCTGGCCAAGTGCAAAGTTTTCCTGGTCGAGGAGACACAACTTCCTTGGTCGGCTAAGCATGTATCACTGGTCAAGTAGGAAACTCTGTTGTTGGATAAGAAGTTCTAAGGTCGGCTAAGAATGTCTACTAGTCGGGTAAACTAGTCCCTTGCTAGTCAACACCATCGTCGATATCTAGGACCTCCTCTGAACGGAGTGATAGAGCTGGAGAGGCAGAAAATGAGTGCAAAGCAAAAATATTCACTACACAGTGAAAAATTTTCTTTCAGAGGAGAAATCAATTTTCCCCAAAGAAATACATTTTGAGGAAAAATGGTAATTTTGAGAGATTCAAATAGATAATTCTGAATGTCAAAGGACTAAGGCTTGAGGTGATGTCGGAGCATTCAGGTTTGCATCCGAGCGGTTGTGAAATGCCCCTGAACTGCTGGGGCGCATGTCTGAGCGGAGGAGCCACGTGCCCGAGCGGTTGGGGAACATGCCCAAGGGGATGCACATCCACTGATCCGCGTGTCCGGGCGGCTTAAGGATCACATCGAGGGGATGCACGTCCGAGGGGATGCATGTCCGAGGGACTGGCGCTTGAGGAGATGCGCGCCCAATGAGATGGGCACGTCCGAGAGTAGCTGCGAGACAATGACCCAAGGGCCAAGCAGGGGTCTAAGCAACTAAGAGTTTATTTGGGTTCCGAGGGGCCAAAGGAATCTATTCAGTTAGGAATGGTAAAAGAAACATGTTTGATGGGCTAAAAGGTATGGAGCATATCGTGATGTTTAAACATATTTTCTTAATCTTAGACAGTGTAAATAAGTAAAAGAAGGGAACTTCTAGGGTTTCAAAAAGATTCAAGAAAACTTCAAAGTTCATACAAACCCATGAACCTGAAAGTGCGATGGAAGATGGGAAACTGATAACTACCATTTTCATGGACTGAAAAGTTCAATTGCGGGTTCACTTGTAAAGGCAGGAGAATATAGAAGGTCATTTTTGGAATTTTAAGACACAATAATTATTAAATTTATGGCGGATCCTTGCAAGGAGTTAGAAGAAAATTTTATCATATGAGAAAATCATATAATAAACTTGGGGGAAAATGTTATCCCCAAAATTTTGTTTGATGACATGGCAATCGGATGGGACAAGTGGTAATGCATGGCCAGTAAATGACACATTAATAGTCAGTAAATGTGTTGACTAAAGAAGTGAAAAAGTTGGGAGTTGCCTTGCGGAGTTGTGATATTACTGGTCAGAAGTGACATTCCTGACCAATGGTGTGCCATGCCTGACAAGAGATGTGACATTTCCGACTGGTGGTGTGTCAGCCCGACCATAGATGTGACATGCCCGACAAGTGGTGTGCCATGCTCAACCAGAGATGTGACATTCCCGACTGGTGGTGTGCCATGCCCGACTAGAGATATGACATGCCCGATCGGTGGTGTGCCATGCCTGACTAGAGATGTAACATGCCCGACCAGTGGTGTGCTTTGGGCGACCAGTGATGTGCCATGCCCAACCAGCGGTGTGATTTGGCCAACTGTACCATGCCTGACCAGTGGTGTGCCATGCCTGACCAGCCACTTCGGGGAATGGATTTGGTCGATCAACGGATCAGAACCTCAGTAACAACTTCATCCTGAATCTCTCGTAACTACCACGGGAATCTCTCAAATATCCTGAAGTAGTAGCTATAATGTTGTAATTTAAATTTGTTTATTATTTATTAATTAAAGTTGGTTGAAACAACCAAGGACCCCGTCAAAACGGAATATTTCTCATGTACGATCCATGAGCCTATAAATAAATGGCTCATGGCATCATTTGGGGGATCTGCTCTTTTTTGAGACTGAAAGAACTATCTAGTTTTGAGACTTTGGGACCGTTACATGGGGCATTCTGGGAGCATTTTCTGAGAGTTTAGAGAGAGAAACTTTGTACTTTTCTACTTATACTTGAGAAACTCAGTTGACTAAGGTTCATCAGATATTAAGTATAGGCTACATATATCACAACTCTAAGTGGATTAGGCTATTACAAAAGAATTGGGGCTGAACCACTATATAATTACTTGTGTTATTTATTTTCTATTCAAGGTTTATTGTCGTTTTTGCGTCTACTCGCAGTTGGCCAAAATCGTGGTCAACAATAATTGGTAAATATTATTTTAATTTATAAGAAGTAAGTGGATCACTTTAAAATAAAGTTTGGGGCTTAAGTGTAAAAGAAATATTGGGTCACATGGGATGTTGACCATGATTTTGGCCAACGACGAATAGACGTCAAAATGATAGTAAGTCTTGAATAGAAAATAACGACACAAATAATTTTATTGTGGTTCAGCCCCAATTTGTTGGTAATAGCCTAATCCACTTGGAGTTGTTATATATATAGTCTATACATAAGATCAGATGAACCTGAGTCAACTGAGTTTCTCAAGTATAAGTAGAAAATTACTGTGTTGCTCTCTCTAAACTCTCAGAAAATTCTTCCATAAAGCCCCAAGTGACAGTCCCAAAGTCTCCAAACTAGGGAGTTTTTCTAGTCTCCAAAAAATCTGATCCCCCCAAATGATGCCATGAGCCATTTATTTATAGGCTCATGGATTGTACATGAGAAATATCCCATTTTGACAGGGTCTTTGGTTGTTTCAACCAAATTAATTAATAAATTATAAAAAAATTTAAATTACAACAATATAGCTATTACTTCGATATATTTGAGAGATTCCCACGGTAGTTACGAGAGATTCAGGTTGAAGTTGTTACTGAGGTTCTGTAAAGAAGTCACTGGGCAGTTAACTCTTGAGATTCGGACACATCCGGTCAGCTACACCCTCAATTTGACATAGCTGGTCGAATGAAACGCATTTCTGAGATGACTGGTCGGATGAAACCCATTTCTTAGATGACTAGTCAGCTAAACTACTTGTCTGGTCGGCCAAAACACATTACTGAAGTGACTGGTCGACCAAGACACATTACTGGTCAGTCAAGACACATTACTGGTTGGCCAAGACACATTACTGAAGTGACTGGTCAGCCAAAACACATTATTGATCGGTCAAGACACATTACTGGTCGGCCAAGACACATTATTGATCGGCCAAGACACATTACTGGTCAGCCAAAACACATTTCTGGTCGGCCAAGACACATTACTGGCCGGCCAAAACACAATATTGGTCGGCCAAGACACATCACTAGTCGGTCAAAAACCTTACCTGGTCGAGCAAATCACTTCCTGGCCATGTAAATCTATTTCTTGAACAGTAATATCACAACTCTGTTGGTCAACTTCCAACCTTTGCACTTCTTTAGTCAACACATTTATTGACTATTAATGTGTCATTTAATGACCATGCATTGCCACCTGATTGCCACGTCATCGATTTTTTTTTTTAAGGATAACATGGGAAGTTATTTAAGAAGCCTAGAAGATGATTTTATGTGTTTGGACTCATTTACAATCATAGAATTATTTTTAGGCTATAGTTGTGTGTGTGTGCCAAGTGGTACCACATATTATAAGGTTATAGGAGCAGCAGAAGTTCGCATGTTCTGACAAATGCGAACAAAAATTTCAGGAGATGAAAGAGAGGCTAATCACAGCTCCTATGTTGTGTGTAACAAGAAATGATGAGAAGTTTCTTGTTTATTAAGATGCATCTAAGTTGGGACTAGGATATGTAGTTATTCAAGTCAAGAAAGTAATAGCTTACGCATCCAGACAACTCAAGGAGTACAGGCAAAGGTACCTAACACACGACTTGGAGCTAGTGGCTGTGGTTTTCTCCCTAAAGATACAGAGACACTATCTTGACGGAGATAAGTGTAAGATTTATAGGGACCGCAAGATTCTCAAATTTTTCTTCAGTCAAAAGGAGTTAAATATGAGACAAAGAAGATGGCTGGATTTGTTTAAAGATTATGATTGCAAGATTTTGTATCATCTTGAAAAAGCAAATGTAGTAACCGATGCTTTGAGTAGGCGAGGCCATGGTGTGGTATCAGCACATAGAAGAATGTAGTTACCATTGTTGAAAGAAATAGTCAAAGCTGGGATTGAGTTAATAATCGACGTGATAGGTAGTTTTACTTTGCAGTCAGATCTGCTGGAAGAGATTAAAGCAAAGTAGAAATATTATAGTAATCTAGTTAAGTAGAAAGCTCTACTCCAAGAACAAAAGGGAGGGAATTCACAATGTCCAAAGTGTAAATTTTAAGGTACACTAGGAGTGTTTTTGTGATAGACAATTAGAATATCAAGGAAAGGATTCTGAAAGAAGCGCACATGACACCTTACTCATTGCATTCAAGTGTAACAAAGATGTACTAGGATCTGAAAACAATGAATTGGGGGTTGGGGATGAAAAGAGACATTTCTGACTTTGTGGCAAGATGTTTAATTTGCCAGCAATTTAAGGTCGAACACCAGAGACACGGTGGGTTATTGCAGGCACTACCAATACTAGTTTGGAAATGGGAAGAAATCATTATGGATTTCCTGGTCGATCTAACAATAGCCACCGAACGGCACGGCGTCTTGTGGTTAATAATGGATCATCTAACAAAGTCAGCCCATTTCATACCAGTGAGAATGACATACACTATGGAAAAATGTTCTAAGTTGTATGTCAAAGAAATTGTCAAGCTACATTGTGTGCCTATCTATACAGTATCAAACAGAGACCCAAGGTTCACATCATGTTTCTGGGAGACAAAACTGTTTATCCTCAGACCAATGGACAGTTGAAAAAGACCATTCAAATTTTGGAAGATATGCTGAGAACATGTGCTCTTGAGTTTAAGGGTTCTTGGAAGGAATACTTGTACCATATAGAGTTTGCATACAACAATAGTTACTAGGAACCATCTGTATGGATCCGTGCGAGATGCTCTATAGAAGAAAGTGTCGATCTCCTCTACACTGGGATGAAGTAGGTGAGAGATGACATGCTGAGCTAGAACTGGTGTTAGAAGCCACCAGCGCCATCAAAAGATAAGAAATCATATCCTTATGCTTAGAGTTGATACCAGGACTGTGCAAATCCCAAAAGGTGGGACATCGAGTTTAGTTTGGGAGGCAAATTGTTCTTAAAGATTCCACCCACTGAGGGTGTCAAGAGGTTTGGGAAGAAGGGTAAGTAAAGCCCAAGATATATTGGTCTGTTCGAGATTCTCGAGAGAATAGGACTGGTTTTTTTTAACTATTAACGCTACCTCTTGCATTGGCTAGTTCTCATAATGTTTTCCACATCTCAATGCTCAAGAAGTATTCATCGAATGAGTCCCATGTTTACAATTAAATGAGAAATAATAAGCATATGGTTTGGACATGGGGACTTCGTATTAAAGTAGTGTTCCCTAAATTGTGCAAGAGGTGGTATTTATTTATATTTTAGCACATTGTTTTATGCTAGCTCCCTATTGGTTCGGCCAATGGTAGTAAGAGAGGGAACTGTTACAATTTTTAAATTTGAATTGTTAGTCGGTTGTTATGGGAGATAAGGGATGGTGGGTGGAATTTTTCTACTCATTTTGAATAGTAATTTTTTAATTTGAGAGAGTAAAAAAAGAAGTAAGAACAAAAGAAAGGAAGGGAGAAATGAAAAAAAACACTTGGCTCTCTATAGGTTTCGACAAAGAGGAGATCAACACAAGGTAAGTGTTTGATCGAATTCTTTGCCTTTCTTTGATGATTTTATGTTATGATGGTGATCTTAGAGAACTATGTATTTGTAACGTCCCAAAATTCCTAATAAGGCTTAATGCCTTCACCAGGGGGGCCCAGGAGGGCAATATTGAATTGTTATAGGCTTATAAATGAAATACTTTGATTATTTATGTATTTATGTGAGTTATATAATGATTTGACTATGTTTGCATGTGTTAAGTGTATTGAATATGGATGTGAGCCCGTTTCTTATTAGAGGGGCATTTTCGTAATTTTGACCTATTGAGGGTATAATTGTAAATATATGTGTTTTAGGATTGAAACCACATTATTATGTGCATACAGTTGGGTTAGTCGGCACGAGGTGATCCTACTGATCCAGTTAGCAGTTTAGTCACAATGAGGTCAAATATCTGACTTGGGGTGAGCCTAGGGTTATTTTGATAATTTAGTACATTACTAGAATTTATCGGGTAATGGGAAGTTAGTTGGTTAATACTTTGAAAATTATAAGGTGTTAATCGAGACTGACAGGAAGTGGCGGCAAAAGAAATTTTTTCCCTTGGGGGCATTAGAGAACGAAGGTGACGCCAAGGGTAATTTGGTCTTTTTCTTGACCTTGGATAGACTTAGCTAGTAGAAGCTATCAAAAGGGAATAAGTAAAACAATCCCCAGTCCTCATTCTCTCTCTATCGTTACTCTCTTTCTCCCTCTCCCTTGGTGAAGTTTGAATTTTGAGAAGAATTCTTGAATTTAAAAGGCTTGGAGGTAATCATAGGTTGGCGATTCTCTGACTTGAGGCACTACGATGCTAAATGGAAAGTTAGCGAAAAGGGGATTTTCAGTGCGAGAACTCAACCCTAAGGGCTTTGCTTATAAGTTATTTATTATGTCTGATTAGAAGGCTCGGCTCGAGAACTTATCAATTATATTCGATTGAAAAGCTCGACTTATAAGTCGAGGCTCTATCTATTGTATCTGACTAAAAGCTCAGCTTATAAGTTAAGGATCCATCGATGACATCTGATGAAAAGCTTGGCTTATTATCAAAGGATATATCTCATTAAAAGACTCGTCTTAAAATTTGAAGGATTATAAGGCTCGGCTTATAAGACAAAGGATTATAAGGCTCGGCTTCTAAGACAAAGGATTATAAGGCTCGGCTTATAAGACAAAGGATTATAAGGCTCGGCTTATAAGTCAAGGGTTTGAAGGATCGAGTTATGAGTCGAGGGCGGCAATAGCATGCTGAAGGCTGACAAATGTGGTTAAGCTAACAAGGAAGAAAAATATACGCTTGAACGTCCCCAAGGCCACTTGAAATAATAAGCCCCGAGTACGCTTGGCCAGCCCTAAGGCTGATTATACGAGGAACTTTTAATGGGCCCTGACATGGCTTTATTGTCTCTTATCTGGATTGATCACATGCATGAGTAGGGTTATTACTGCTAGGCATGCTAATTATGATTCTGTGATTTAATCATTTACTTCTTTTGAGTATGATTATGTTTTCTTGCTGAGCCTCAGCTCACGGGTGCGAAATGGTGCAGGTAAAGGAAAGGAACAATTTCACCAGCCATGAGTTGGGCAGCTTTAGGGGAAGAGTGTACATATGCGGCCTGCTTTTCTTCCATGGCCGAGGTTATCAGTTGGAACTAAGGTTGGACCCTTGCCTCCTATTTCAGCTTTTTTATACATTTGATTTTGTAATAGTTTTAAACTCTGGTTGGATCCCATGTATTGAAATCAAACTCTTTTAATGAAATGATTGACTTTTGGTTGAAATTTTTAGTACATTAACCTGTTGTTATTTTCAATTACATGTTTTATGTCCAAATAAGTCGTTTAGTAAGTTAAGCACTATTTAATTACACAGTGTAATGGTCCTTGATTAGGAGGACATTACAGTATTGCTGTTGAAATAATTCAAGTAAGAAAAGGAAGAAAAACACCAAGTTTTTGCCTAGACAACTGTAGAATCTAGGGTGAGTTTGATCTTCTCCTCCTCTTTGATTTTCAAGTTTGGTATGTTCTTATGGGTTTTTTATCTACATAGTGTAAGGATTTTTTAAGGAAGTGTCCACACCATGGAATAGAAAAGTGGATGCTGGTGCATAATTTTTATAATGGGTAGAATGGAACGGCTAGAACAATTATAGAGGTGCCTTTATGAGTAAGAGTGCTATTGAGGCATATGAGCTATTAGAGGAGATGGCGATGAATAATTATCAATGGCCAACTGAAAGGGGACAACCAAAGAAGGTGGCTGGAATGATGGAATTGGATGCTATATCAATGCTTACAGCTCAAGTAGCAACCTTGACAAAGCAATTACAAAAGACTACACTCCCATCTCAAGCTATGCAAGTTCAAAACCTTTGTGAAGTGTGTGGTACAACCCATCAACCCAACCAATGCCCTGCTATAGATATGAATAACATGCCCATGGAAGAAGTACAAGCTATAGGAAATTACCAAAGACAACCCAATAACCCCAATTCCATGTCCTACAACCCAGGTTGGAAGAACCATCCTAATTTTTCATGGTCAAATAATCAAAATACTCTACAACCTTACCCTCAACCCCAGTCACAATATCCACTTGCACAAAATAAACCACTATATCCATAGCAATATCCTGGGAGTTTTACTATTCCATGCACTTTGCGATTTGGGGGCAAGTATTAATTTGATGCCTTTGTCAGTATTCCATAGACTTGGTTTGGGTGAAGCTAGGCCAACCACTGTAACATTGGAGCTGGCTGATAGATCTGTGAAGCATCCACGTTGTATTATAGATGATGTATTGGTAAAGGTGGATAAGTTTATATTTCTAGCTGATTTTATAGTTCTTGATATGGAGGAGATGAGAATGTTCCTATTATCTTGGGGAGACCATTTTTAGCAACTGAGCAAGCATTGATAGATGTGCAAAAAAGAGAGTTCAAGTTGAGAGTTCAAGGGGAATAGGTAGTATTTAATGTGTTTAAGGCTATGACTTATCCTAAAGCAATTGATAATTGTTTCTTAGTTGATGTGGTAGAAGAAGTAGTAGGAAGAAAAAAATTAATTGAGGATCCTCTTGAATTAAGTCTTATAGTTGATGATGTAGATGAGGAGGACAATGAAGAGGCTTTGAGTTATTTGAAGTGGATAAAATCAAATGAGTCGTGGAAGGATAAAAAGTTTGAAGAATTGGGCGAGGGACCGAAAAGACCATTACCATCTATTTTTAAGCCACCTATGTTAGAACTGAAGGTTTTACCAGAACATCTCTGCTATGATTATCTTTGAGAAAAAGAGACTCTTCTGGTCATAGTTTCATCATTTCTTTTAGAAGTAGAGGAAGAGAAGTTGTTGAGGGTGTTAAGGGCTCATAAAACTGCTATAGGGTGGACTCTTGTTGATATAAGAGGAATAAAGCCCGTCAACCGTTATGCATAGAATTCTTATGGGAGATGATGCTCAACAAAGACTTAATCTAACAATGAAAGAAGTGGTGAGGAAAGAGATTTTGAAATGGTTAGATGCTGGAGTGATTTAACCTATTTCTGATAGTGCTTGGGTAAGCCCAGGACAAGTAGTACCTAAAAAGGGTGGTATGACCGTGGTGAAGAATGAAAGTAATGAACTGATTCCAACAAGGACTGTGACGGGTTGGAGAATATGTATAGATTACCAGAAGTTGAATAAGGCAACTAGGAAAGATCATTTTCCTTTGCCTTTTATTGATCAGATGTTGGATAGGTTGGCGAAGCATAACTCCTATTGTTTTCTAGACGGGTATTCAGGCTATCATCAGTTTGTAATTGCACCAGAGGATCAAGAGAAGACAACGTTTACATGTCCGTATGGTACTTTTGCTTTTAGAAGGATGCCATTCGGGTTATGTAATGCATCAGCAACATTTCAACGGTGTATGATGGCGATATTCTCTGACATGGTTGAGAAGGGGATTGAGATTTTTATGGATGATTTTTTGGTGTATGGGTCTTCTTTAGACAAATGCTTGACTAATTTGGAGATGGTTTTGAGGAGATGTAAAGAGTCGCATTCAGTACTTAACTGGGAAAAGGGAAACTTTATGGTGAATGAAGGAATTGTATTGGGGCACAAGATTTCTAAGAAAGGCATTGAAGTGGATAGGGCTAAGATTTCGACGATAGAGAATTTGCCACCTCTAGTTTCAGTTAAAGGAGAAAGGAGTTTCTTGGGCCATGCTGGACTTTATAGGAGGTTTATTAAGGATTCTCCAAGGTCTCAAAGCCGTTGTCCACCTTGTTAATGAATGGAGTTCCGTTCGATTTTGATGAGAAGTGTCAACAAGCTTTTAGGATACTTAAGGAGAAATTGATTTCGACACCTATAGTTGTTGCACCTCAATGGGATTTGCCATTCGAATTGATGTGTGACACCAGTGATTTTTCGGTTGGGGCAGTATTGGGACAAAGAGTTGACAAGGTATTCAGAACGATTTATTATGCTAGTCGTACCTTGAATGATGCTCAAATTAAATATGCAACTATAGAGAATGAGCTGTTGGCCATAGTGTTTGCCTTTGATAGGTTTAGGCCATACCTGATTGAGAATAAGGTGTGTTGCCCCTTGATTTGGCCAACAACACGGAGTCAAAGTTACGACAAGAAATGAAATGATAGTCAAGAATGGAATCAAATGGTAAAGAAATGACACAAATGATTTATAGTGGTTCAGCCCCAATGAATGGTAATGACCTACGTCCACTTAGTGTTCTTATTGATATTGAACCTCAAAACCATGATCAAAGAACTAGGGTTCTTGAGTTTCACAAGCTTTGAGAGGATTACAATTTCGGTGGATAATCACAATGTACGCTCTTTCTATGAGTATTCAGAAAAAAAGTTCAAAAGTCCCTTCCTTGAGCCCTCTCATTCATATTTATAGGCTCAAGGGGGTTACATGGGCCAATGGGCCTTAATTATCCTTAATATCAGCGTATCGAGGCAATAAAGAAGAAATAATAAATGTAGTTATTACAAGATTACATATCTTTAGAGGAAATAAACTGAAGCATGCGACCAGCCTGGTCGCATCTAATCGCGAGATCTGATAGTGGAAGAAACGCCTGGTCAACTATCGAACAACATTCCATCACCTTGATGCTGCCACGTGCCAACCACGTGTGAGAAATTCTTGTCACGTCATCAAGAGTCATTTTTGGGTAAACATTTGCTCCCCATGTTTATTTTACTGGGACTAGCATAAAGTAAACATAAGAGACCGACTCTTTGCGTACCCCACCAAATCTGTCACAGCCTCCCATGCCTTTTCGAAAAAGGCAACTAATCATGTCTTTTTCAGTTTCCAAGAAGTTGTCTGACATCTATTGCGTTTCCCCATGCTTTGAAAAAAGTAATTCCATGATTACCTCTTCTACAGTGCTACGATCAATATAAATAATCCCTCGGGATCATTTTTCACTTTTTACTTTTCACTTTCTCCTCAAGAACACTGAAGAAAAAAGCATAGAACACCCAGAAATCCATACGACCTTGACAATCCACGGAGTTTCTACCCAGCCAACTGGCTTAGTATCTCAGAGACTTGCTTCACTCTTTTATCGAAGTAAGTTTATCAACCTTTTCAGTCGTTGACATGCCATGCAATATTATTTTTTTACCTGTTTCGTATCCTGGGTTCTTGCATGTTCTTGATAGAACTATTTTGGGATAAATGGGTATATTGATCGATGTAGCGACCAGTAATGATAGCTCGGGTATTTTACTTGCAATTTTCTTTGTTTCTTTTTCTGACATAGCATACTCATTTATTTATAGCTCGGGCCTTCTTTGTTTCTTCTTGCAGACATGGCATCCGATGACATGTTCCATTTCTACAGTGCGCCTGATGCTCCTACGAGCAAGAAAAAGGCGAGCAGGAGGCATTGCGAGGAGTGCAGTAAACATCCCCCGGCTAAGAAGGCTCGCACCGAGGACCCTCCAGCGGTTGATCCTTCGAAAAACACAACAACACCTCCATCTCCCGTCGAGCAGCAAACTCTGTCTATACCAGTCGGGCGGCCCCTTCCCCACCGGCTCCAGTTGGCCAGACTCAGCCAGCTGCCCCTACTCCAACAGGGAACGACATATTGAGCCGTGCTCTAAGATCAGCCAAGGATAGGATGATAAGGATCTTGAGGAATGAGCGCAGCCGCGAAGCCATGGCTGGGACTGAGTCGATGGAGGTCGACCATATTCTAAACCGCACCCTAAACGAACTTGCTAGTGTAAGTTGTTTCTTCCTATTGAGACTCAAACTTTTTCTCTATTATAGTCATTTTAATCTTTGGTTCCGATTGTAGGCAATGCTGACCGTAACTGCATGCCGACTCCGGTCATGGGTCTTCACCGAGCAATCCAAGGCGTCTGTGTGACGGCATGCTGAAGAGTTGAAGGTCGTCGAAGCGAAATATGCCGAGCAGCTTGAGGCGGCTCAAAAGGCAAACACGGCATTGCTCGAGGAGAAAAATGCACTGGCTGAGGAGATAAAGGAGAAGCAGCCAAGGAGAAGTACAAAGAGTCTCACGTCATCAATTACCGCGAAGCCAAAAAGCTCGAGGCAGACCTGATCGAGAGCAGGCAGGAGGCTAAAAATTTGGTGGCTCGTATCACCGAGCTTGAGAAAATCAACACCAGCAATCTTGAGAGGTACAAGGGCGCCACTTCCAAGTGCTTCTATGATTTCTTGAAGCACAATCAAGGGGCCAATTTCAGCTATCTCTCCCAGCGCATGAGGCAAAAAAAAATAGTCCGGTACGTTGCTCGCTTGGAAGAAGAACAGAGAGTGAAAATCCTAGCCTTGCCCGAAATGTATTTTTCCACTGGTGTTGAGGGTGTGGAAGATGAAGCCGAAGCTGCTGTCGACCAGGAACATCCACAAGGCCCTCCTCCTTCATAGCTTATTTCTCTTTTAATTTTAATTTTTCAATATACAACCTACAAGTCGAAATGTAAAGACAGTTGTTATCTTTAATTGCTGCATGGGTAGCTTTTTCCTTTTACTATACAATTACATCCGAGCAGTGACTGCTTGCGGTGTAAAGGGATTCGCTTTTGATATTATAATATTTGAATTTTATTATAGTACCTGTTTGCATGACTGAACTTAGCATAGTACTTTGGATTGATTTAACAAAATAAAAATATTTTGAAAAATACTCTAAGTACCCTAGCAGTTGATATTATAATATATGAATTTTATTATAATACTTGTTCGCATGACCGAACTTAGCATAGTACGTTGGATTGAAGTAACAAAATAACAAAATTTTGAAAAATACTCTAAGTACACTAGCATGCTTTCACTTATTGTGCTCATGTGTTTACATACCTTTCGATATGCTTTTCCTACTAGATGCCTTATATGCCCCCCAAGTGATTGAGGAGCTTTAGGTCCTCGGTCACTTGCCTTGACCAGAACCTGTTCGAACATTTCTGCTCGCAATAGAGAATTTAAAACTATAATACAGAAAAACAGCACACGTAATGAGCAAATACTTCTAATAAATACAATAATTGGCAAGAATGACTGGTTGTGCACAGTCCCTTATATTTCTCATAATAAATGGACAAATCCTGTCTGTATGAGTGATCACCGAAATGATCTTACACTTATAAGCGGTCAGTCACATAAAATGACCAACCCTTTTTCATAACTTGTAAAAAGTAAAATTAATACAAGCCAGTTCTTTAAGAAGAATTGTTTATTAATAGTACTTGCGCAGGTGTTCTCCATTCTAATAGCAAGGAATGAGATCTCCATTTAAGCGAGCCAGTTTTTAAGTGCCTAGATGGAGGACTTCTTCAATCTGGTACGGTCCTTCCCAATTAGGTCCGAGTACTGTGGCAGGCTGGTCGCGAGTATTAAGGAAAACCCTTTGAAGTACCAGATCTCAGATATTGAATTTCCTTTCGAGTATTTTAGAATTGAAATACCAGGCGACCTTTTACTGGTAAGCTGCTACTCGAAGTTGGGCTTGCTCTCGCTTTTCATCGATTAAATCCAGAGACTCCATCAATAGCTGGCTATTAGAGCCTTGATCGTACTTCATTCTCCCATGCGATGGCGGATCTAATTCGACACGCAACATAGCCTCATAACCATAAGCGAGGGAGAATGGAGTATGGCATGTTACTGTTCGATGGGAAGTTCAGTACGACCAAAGGACTTCAGGCAATTGCTCTGGCCATGCCCCTTTCGCTTCCTTAAGTCTTTTCTTCAGAGTATCCTTTAGCGTTTTATTGACTGCTTCGACTTGTCCGTTTTCTTGAGGATGAGCGACTGAAGAAGAGCTCTTGATAATTCCCTTTCATTCGCAAAAATCCGTGAACAGATTACTATCAAAATGCGTAACGTTGTGTGAGACAATTTTTCTTGGCAATCCATAGCGACACACAATGTTTTTAACCATGAAATCCAGCACTTTCTTGGTCGTTATCGTTGCAAGTGGCTCGGGTTCAACCCATTTTGTGAAGTAATCAATGGCCACCACAGCGTACTTGACGCCGCCCTTTCCTGTGGGCAAAGATCCGATTAAATCTATACCCTAAACTATGAACGGCCACGAACTTTGCATCTGTTTTAGCTCATTAGGGGCTGCTCGTGGAATTTTTGAGAATCTTTGGCATTTGTCACACCTCCTCAACGAATTCCATCGAGTCTTCATTCAATGATGGCCAGAAGTATCCTTGCCTTCAGATCTTTTTTGATAAGCTCTGCCCCCCAGCATGGTCCCCCCCAAAGCCTTCGTGGACATCTTTCATCAATTCTTTGGCCTTCTCTTTCGAAATACATCTAAGAAGTGGCATTGAGTATCCCCTTTGGTACAAGATTCCATCGACCAGGATATACCTAGCAGCCTGCTGCTGAAGGGTCCTAGCTTTGTTTCTGTCCGTTGGTAACACACCTTGCATCAGGTACTCTATGTAAGGTGCCATCCATGTATCCACCATCTAGATCACCAAAGAGGTCTCCTCTGCTTGGATGCTTGGTGCAGATAGTCGCTCAATTGGCACTATGTTCAGAGTGTCAGCATCCTTGGCACTTGCCAATTTGGCCAAAGCGTCAGCGTTTGAATTTTGGTCGCGGGTACCTGCTGGAGAGTGTACTTACCAAACTGCGCCAATAGATCCTTCGCTTTATTCAAGTAAGCGACCATTTTAAAGCCTCGGGCCTGGTACTCCCCAATGATCTGATTGACTACTAACAGAGAGTCACTGTAGATGTCAAATGACTTTATGTGCATACTCCTGGCTAACCGTAATCCAGCTAGCAGTGCTTCATACTCCACTTCCTTGTTAGAAGCAGTGAAGTCAAACCTGATTGCGCAGTGAAATCGATGCCCCTCACGCGTTATCAAAATCACTCCTGCTCCTGCGTGGTGCTCATTAGAAGAACTCTCTGTAAACCAATTCCAAGGAGTTTGGCTTTGAGACTTAGGTTCTTCAGATTCTTCAGACCCTTCCGGCTGCTCGCTGTCTAGAAGCCCAGTGACTTCTGTGATGTAATCGGCCAGAGCCTATCCTTTTATCGCTACTCGTGGCATGTAAGAGATATCAAACTGCCCAAGTTCGACCGCCCATTTCAACAATCTGCCTGCGGCTTCTGGCTTCTGCATAACTTTCCGTAGAGGTTAGTCGGTCAAAACTGTGATTGGGTGAGCTTGGAAGTAGGGCCGCAACTTCCTGGAGGCTAAGATTAAGCAATAGGCTAATTTTCAATAGGTGGATACCGCAGCTCCGCTCCAATTAGCATGTTGCTTACATAATAAACAACCTTTTACATGCCTTCCTCTTCTCTTACTAGGACAGCACTAGCAGTGTATTCAGTGATTGCCAAATAGATGAACAAAGTCTCTTTATCAACCGGCTTTGATAGAATCAGAGGTTGCGACATATGAGTCTTTAAGGCTTAAAAATCTTGTTCGCACTCCTTCATCCATTCAAATTTCTTGCAAGCTCTGAGTAGACTAAAAATTGGGACGCATTTGTCCGTCGATTTGGAAATAAATCTACTGAGAGCCGCAATTCTTCTGGTCAAGCTTTGAACATCCTTGATCTTTGCTGGCGATTTCATATCAACCAGGGCTCTGATCTTCTCGGGATTGGCCGCAATTCCTTGCGAGTTTACTATAAATCACAAGAACTTCGCTGATCCTACTCTGAAGGAGCACTTGAGGGGATTCAGCTTCATCTGATATTTGTTCAAGATGTTGAAGCATTCTTGCAAGTCCCCTATATGCCCTTCTGCCTTCTTCAACTTAACCAGCATGTCATCGAAATATACTTCCATGTTTGTGCCGATCAGCTCCTTAAACATGTGGTTGACCAGTCACTGGTAAGTTGCACCAGCATTTTTCAAACTGAAGGGCATTACTTTGTAATAGTAAAGCCCTGTGTCAGTCCAAAAGCTAGTGTGATCCTCATCAGGAGGATGCATACTAATCTGATTATATCCAGAGGCATCCATGAATGAGAGAATCTCGTGCCCTGCAGTGACATCGACCAGTTGGTCGATTCTAGGGAGTGGGAAACAATCTTTAGGGCAGGCTTTATTAAGGTCTGTGAAATCCACGCATGTTCACCACTTTCCATTCGGCTTAGGAACAAGCACGGGATTAAAGACCCATGATGGATAAAATGCTACCCCAATGAATACATTCTCCTTCAGCTTCTCGACCTCTTCATTTAGAGCCTTTGATCTATCTTTGTCGAGCAGCCTCATTTCCTATTGTACTGGTGGAAAACTCTTATCTATGTTTAGGACATGGCTAATGACTGCAGGGTCTATTCCAGCCATGTCTTTGTGCGAGCAGGAAAAGACTTCCTGGTTTTTCCTAAAGAATTCCACCAATGTTCGCTTCATTGTTGTCTCTAAGATTTTACTGACTTTCATAACCTTGGTCAGATTTTCTTCATCGAGTTGGACCTCTTCAAGGTCCTCGATGGGTCCTATCTCTTCATCAAAATCCCCAAAGCGAGGATCTAAATCTCTATCCTCACTTTGGGCAACACCCTATTTGGTGACATCATCACCTGATTGGGCTTGTACATCAATTTCCATTTGCAACCCTTTTGCGGCAACTTCCTTTGATATGCCTTTCTTCGCCTAAGATATCGAGGCGTTGTAGCACTCCCTTGCTTCTCGCTGATTTCCCAACACGCATCCTACCCCTGCGTCGGTCGGTAATTTCATGGCAAGGTGCCATATCGAGGTAATGGCTCGCAGGCCGACCAAAATTGGCCTCCCAATTACAACATTATATGCAGAAGGACAATCAACTACTATGAAAGTAGTGAGTAATGTCCAGTTTGTAGGTGCAGTTCGTGCCATAATTGGGAGCCTAATCGACCCAGTTGGGGAAGCCCTTCGCCAAAAAAACCATAAATGGTTTGGTTGCATGGCTCTAGGTCCTTGACGGACAATTTCATTCTTTCCAATGAAGATTTGTATAAGATGTTGATTGAGCTTCCTATGTCAACCAACAATCTCTTAACCATCATGTTGGCGATTTGAACGTCAATGACCAGCGGATTGGAGTGTGTGAATCGTAAGTGCATGTTATCGTCCTCAGAGAAGGTTATTAATTCCTCCTCTATTCGAGCCTTCTTTGGTGCTTGATCCTTCACACTCATCATCTTGATGCCCTGGTCATGGTGTAGGGTTCAAGCGTATCGTTCCCTTGCCTTCCCACTGTCCCCTGCAAGGTGTGGGCCACCACAGATGGTGAGTAACGTCCCTGCCACAGGAGCTGGATGTAAAGGTGGCGAGCGCTGGCGTGCCGGCACCTGCTCATTGCCACCTTGAACCTCTCGCTGAGACCCTCTTGTGACTCGAACATATCTCCTTAGATGTCCCTGCTTGATCAAGAACTCAATCTCATCCTTCAACCGGTTGCACTCATTGGTGTCATGTCCATAGTCATTGTGAAAATGACAGAATTTTGTTGTATCTCTTTTGGAGATATCCTTCCTTATAGGTGTGGGTCACTTATAAGGAACATTAGAGCTTGTCGCCTGGTAGACCTCTGCTCGACTTTCGACAAGGGCCGTATAGTTGGTGAATCTCAACTCATATCTATTGCCCTTGGGGCGTTTATTCTCAGATGCTGACGGCTCGTTGCCCGCTCTTTTTCCACCATTTCTGTCATTTATGTTCCCGTTGCCCTTGTTGTTGCCATTGTGTTTATCCGACCCTTTGGCGGCCTTGGTGGGTTCTTCCTTTGGTCCCTTGTCTTTCGTATGCGATTTCCCCTCATTGGAAATCGTATCCTCGAGCTTGATGTACCGATTAGCTCGATCAGAAACTCCTGGGTACTCTTTACCCCATCTTTCCTCAGGCTGTTTCAGAGGGGAGAATGGCGTCTGACCCCTGCAGTTAAGGCCATCATCTTTCCCTCATCGCCCACTGATTTGGCTCCAGCTGCTACTCGCATAAAGCGCTGGACATACTCCTTTAAGGACTCTCCCTCCTTTTGGCATATCTCGACCAGCTAGTTGGCCTCAGTGGGGTGTACGCGACCCGCATAAAATTGTTAGTAAAATTCCTTCACGAACATCTCCCAGGATACTATGGTAGCAGGAGGGAACTTAAAGAACCACTCCTGGGCAGTGTCGGATAGTGTGGCGGGGAAGATCATGCATCAGGCATCGTCCAACACCTTCTGAATATCCATTTGTATCTCAAATTTGTTGACGTGAGATACTGGGTCTCCGTACCCATGAAAGTTTGGCAGTACATGCATTTTGAATTTGCTGGGGGTTTCTGCCACAACAATCCTTTGCACAAACGGAGTGCCTCTCCTTTGGTCGTACCCTATGTTGGATGTTCGACTCCCAACTAGCTGTTGTACTGCCTGATTCAGAGCATCAATTTGTGCCTGAACTGCGTCTGGGATCGCAAGGGCGACCAGTGCCGGAGGAGCGTATTCATCGTGCCTCTCGCAACGATCGTTGAGCACGTCCCTCAAATCATCATCCCTGCGCCTCTGCTCTCTAACTCCTAGTCGATCAAAGACGTTATTTTGTTGGGGTTTCCCCCCAGCGTTATGGCTCATCAGCCTATTTTCTCTAGGTGGGGGGTTTCTGTCTCCACCTCTTTCTTCATTCCTCCGACCAGCATCCCCCCTGCCCAAATCGGCCTCATTATAGTCATGGCCGTCTCTAAATTGTGGTTGGCTATTGCGCGATCGGCTATTCACGTTGTTTCCTCCTCGGGCTGACATTTCTCGAGCGTCAGGGGGAGGCCTGCGCTGGTCGTGGGGTCCCCGTTCATTATTATGCTGTGGGGGGCCCCTGACTCGTTGTGTCTCCTATTTGCAGAAGGATGCTGCCCCTTGCTCAGTGGGTTTGGCTCTTCGTCCCCTGGGTGTCTAGGGCTGCGGGGCAGCTGCCCGGCCCTATTCTGCCTCTGGCGCTGGGGATTGCCATGACCAGCTTGAGATGGAAGCTGCTGCTCAGGGTCCTGAATTGGTACATCATCTTGGGCCCTAGGTGGTTGCTCTGGCCTTTGAGGGCTTGCTAGCTGCAGCGGAGGACTTGGATTGGGAGCCCGATGAGGTGGCCCACTCAATGGCTGATCCAGTTGTGATGCTAGCGCAACCTGTCCTCGAGCCAATTGAATTGCTGCTTCTAGAGCGGTCGTGGCATCCCTCTGCCGACAGTCCATGTCCGCCTACCGCTCATTCAGCTCCTGGCCCTGACACTCAATCTCCCTTTGCTGTAGCGCCAAGGTTTCTGCTACATTCTTTTGATTGGCCTTCAGATTGGCCCACTCGTCCTGCAACACCCCTAGTGTTTCCCTCAGCGTCTCCAAATCTAATTCCTCCTCTTTGAATTCCAAATTTGGTTCATTCTCAGCCACATTTGGAGGAGGAGGTTGAGATAATGTAGCGCCAACAGTCTGTCCAGCTTTCTTGGATGTCTTCGTCATTTGATTTTCTTAAAACTTCTTGATCAAACTCTCAATGAAAGAACAAGAATATTGACCCTTGATTTGGCCAACGACACGGAGTCAGAATTACGACAAGAAATGAGATGATAGTCAAGAATGGAATCAAATGGTAAAGAAATGACACAAATGATGTATAGTGGTTCGGCCCCAATGAATGGTAATGAGCTATGTCCACTTAGTGTTCTTATTGATATTGAACCTCAAAACCGTGATCAAAGAACAAGGGTTCTTGAGTTTCACAAGCTTTGAGAGGATTACAACTTCGGTGGATAATCACATTGTACGATCTTTCTATGAGTATTCAGAAAAAAGGTTCAAAAGTCCCTTCCTTGAGCCCTCTCATTCGTATTTATATGCTCAAGGAGGTTACATGGGCCAATGGGCCTTAATCATCCTTAATATCAGCATGTCAAGGCAATAAAGAAGAAATAATAAATTTAGTTATTACAAGATTACATATCTTTAGAGGAAATAAACCGAAGCATGCGACCAGGCTGGTCGCATCTAATCGCGAGATCTGATAGTGGAAGAAACACCTAGTCGACTATCGAACAACATTCCATCACCTTGACGCTGCCACGTGTGAAAAATTCTTGCCATGTCATCAGGAGCCGTTTTTGGGTAAACAAGGTGGTTGTTTACACAGATCATTCTGCGATAAAGTATCTTATGACCAAGAAAGATTCCAAGCCTCGTCTTATTCGGTGGATTTTGTTGTTACAAGAATTTGATGTGGAAATTAAAGATAAGAAAGGCATAGAGAATTTGGTGGCTAATCACTTGTCTAGATTGGAGGTTGACGAGGATTCTCTTGATAAAGAAGTTCAGATTAATGATGCTTTTCCTGATGAGTAGCTGTTGGAAGTAAGTGTTTGCAAGGATGTTCCATGGTTTGCAGACTATGTAAATTTTTTGGATGCTAAGGTTATACCTCCTGAGATGACAAGGCTACAATTGAAGAAATTTTATTCGGAGGTGAAGCACTATTACTGGTAGGAGCCTATTCAGTATAAACATTGCCCTGAACAAGTTATTAGAAGATGTGTGCCCGAAGAGGAGATGTTGTCAATCCTGACTCACTGTCATACTTTGCATTGCAGCAGTCATTTTGGAGGAACAAGAACAGCAGCAAAAGTTTTGCAGAGTAGGTTTTACTGGCCTACATTATTTAAAGATGCTAATGTTTTTTGTCAAAAGTTGTGATCGTTGTCAATGGACTGGCAATATATCAAGAAGAGATCAAATGCCAATGACTGGTATTTTGGAAGTTGAGTTGTTTGACGTATGGGGAATAGACTTTACGGGACCTTTCCCGTCATCATATAATAATAAGTACATTTTTCTTGCGGTGGATTATGTTTCTAAATGGGTAGATGCTGCAGCAGCTTTGACTTGTGATGGGAAAGAGGTACTTAGATTCCTTCACAAAAATATCTTTACTCGATTCGACAACCCTAGAGCAATTATTAGTGATTGGGGAAGTCATTTTTGCAACAAGTGGTTCACTGCTCTTTGTGCTCGCTACGGTGTTCATCATCGAAAGGTGTTATTTTATCATCCAATGGTGAATGTCCAAGTTGAAGTGTCGAATAGGGAAATTAAAGGTATCTTAGAAAAGACAGTAAATACGTCAAGGAAGGATTGGCTGAAGAAGCTCGATGATTCACTTTGGGCTTATCGTACTTCATTTAAAACTCCGATTGGTATGTCACCATATTGATTGGTGTTTGGTAAAGCATGCGATTTACTAGTGGAACTAGAACATAGAGCTTATTGGGTTGTGAAAAAGTTAAATCTTGATATCTTTATGGCGGGACAAAATAGGCTTATGGAGTTAAATGAGTTGGAAGAATTCTGAAATGAAGCTTATGAGAATGTGAGGATCTATAAAGAGAAATCGAAAGCCTTTCATGATAAGTGGATACTGAGGAAGGATTTTCAACCAGGAGATTAAGTGCTGCTATTTAATTCCAGACTTAAGCTTTTTCCTGGTAAATTGAAGTCGAGATGGTCAGGACCGTACATGGTAGTTTCGTCACTTCCTTATGGCGCAATGCAAGTTCATAGTGAGAAGACAGGACATTTTAAGGTGAATGGTTAGAGGTTGAAGCATTATTTGGAGGGTCCTGTGGAAAAATGCAAGTCCGTGGTGATTTTGGAAACACTTTGATCTGAATACAAACAAGAGTCCAGCTAGTGACGTTAAATAAAGCGCTTTTGGGAGGCAACCCAATGTTATTTTTAATTCATGTTTTTATGAGTTTGCAATTTTTATTTTTTTTAAACTCTTTTTAATTTTTGTTCTTAGGCTTAGATTTTATTTTCAACAATTTTTTTAGTTTAGTTTGTAATTTTTGAATCGTGAAATACATGAAAATTGAGAAGAAAAGAAAAAAATCTTTATTTTGAGCTGCAGTGCCTGGGACAAACTGAACTTTCCAATCACTGCCTTTGTCACCTCCATTTTGATGATGTTTAGCTGGACCGTTGGTAAGTTTTCTCTCCTTTTCCTTTTAAGTCACATTGGGGACAATGTGTCAATCATGTTTAGGGAAGGAGTCTTGATATTTTGTGTGTTTGTGTCGTGTTGTTAGTTTGTGTTTGTTGTTGTTTGAGTTTTATCTTAGTTAAATGTTGTGTTGTGTCTGTGTGAATCAAGTTGTCAATGCTAGCCTATGATATGTAAGAAAATGTTGTGCAAATTTTTGAAATTTTGATCGATTGAATTGGTGTGCTTGGTTAGACTGCATTGGTAGGTTTTTTCGATCCATAAATTTTTTTTGTTGAATGTTTAGCCATGATTGATAAATTCTTTGCAATTTGAATTTGAATGTATGCATTGTTAAATTTAAAACTTGCTTGTTTATCATTTGAGACGAAATCCTAGATGAGATATGCTTAGGAAAGTGATTTAGGAAATTTCTTGGAATGTTTGAGCCTTTCAAGCCAACCCAAAAGTAATTTTCCATTGTTACCCTTGTTGAGCCTAAAATTATCCTCTTTGTTGTTTGACACCAATTGTGAGCCAAATAGATATTTTGTTAATGTAGAGTCCAAGAACTTTACTTAGCTAATTATTTAGTAGTATTTTAGTATGTATAGTATTATCTTTGTTACTGTGGATTTTTGGTTCAGACCGGGAAGTATTTGGACACTCATAGTAGTACTTATAGACTTTCTAAGTTTAACGTATAGTTTAAGAATATTAATTTTAACCTAAGGTTTGATTATATAGCTGATATTAAGAATAATATTTATTATACTATAAGGTTTAGATATCAACCAATAAGATTTTAAGCACATGTTATGAATGGGTAATTAAAGATTAAGTATTTTGGAGGATTAAATTTAATAAGGAGTAAAGTTTGAATGCAATAGGGTCAGTCAGCAGCTTTGAATACGTTGAGGGCTTAGTCAAGGCTGTTTACTCCATTCAAACTTAGCTAAAAATGTGTAATTTCGTGTTTAATTAATCAGCGTGTGCCGATATATCGCAGCTATAGGGGGCGATATATCGCAGCACGTAGATACGGAAAATACGAGACGATGCACGGTCGCCTCGGGCATACTGGCCCAGGCGATATATCGCCTACAGGGGGCGATATATCGCCTCCTTCAGCATAATTCAAATGTTTTTGAATTATTTTTCCTTTCAGCCATTCAACCTCTTCATAAATCCAGCATTTTTTGAACGAGTCTTCAGCCTCTGCTGAACGATTATTCAAATTATTTTCACCTAAAAAGCTATTATTTTTATTCAAGTAAAATTAAGATTCCTTCATTCCCAAACTCTATAAATAGGACCTAGTACCCAGCCATTATTCACCTTTTACTCTAAGTTCAGAAGCTGCAAATGCTAGGAGAGTGTGAGAGTTAAACACTTGGGTGGGGAAATCATAAGCTTAATCATCTTGAGCTTATCAAACACTTTGGGAAGTAAGGTTCTGTAGTATTTCGGTTGTGGTGTAGATTGGTCTTGCAAGTCTTTGAGGTAAACCAAAACTCTAGTTCATTTGTTTTATGTTATTTTCCTTCTCATAGTCTTCTACTCAGTCTTCTAACCTCATTCTTATTTTGATTAGGAAATATAAGTTCTTGAGCACATAAGTTTTGGTAAGTATGTTTCTCAAAGGTTTAGTCTATCCATTCCTTTCATTTCTTCTTCTTCAAATCTACTCACCCTTTATATATGGTTTTAGGAGTGTTCCAAAAGTCCCAACTCAGTCCACATATCCCGGTAACTTTGGTAAGGAAAATAGGCTAGAATCTATATGTTTTATGCTTATGTTATCTTATGTGTTATGTTATGAAATATGTTATAAATATGTTATGAATATGTATGTTTGTAGGCTTGGGCATATGACCTATATGACTAACAAGACTCCAAATGGGTTATGGGCATATGACCTACTTAGCTAGTAGGACCCCACTAATCCCATGGGCATATGACTTGTTTAGTCTATGGGACCCCAAGTAATAATGGCCATTATAATAAGTGTATGTAATAAGTGTTATGATATATCTTTATGTTTATTACGAAATTTATGTTTATGATTATGTGTTAGATTTTCCTTGCTGGGCATTAGGCTCATTCCTTTTTGTTTTATGTGCAGGAAAATAGCTTTTAGTGGCGGTAAGGTTCGTGGAAGCTTGGAGATTGTGTATCGATGGTGAATGGAGTCAAGGAGCTGAGCGTTATTCGATTTGAGGATGTAGTTTTGTTTTATGTCTTTTTACATGTATTTTCCGCACAATTTATGTAATGTCTTTTTAATTTAAATTATGTTTTGTTTTTAAGACAATGGGATCCCATATCCTACTTATTTTATGAAAGTAATTCTATTTCTACAAGTTTCCAATAAAGTATGGTATTTTCGCAAAAATGTAAGTTTTATGTATAGTTTCGTTAATGGTCCAAATGTCTAGAGTAGTGGGTCATTACAGTTAATTTTCATTCCTTTACCAAATTACTATGAGCTTATGGATAAATATTGGGGAATGAATTGTAATGGGATGTGATTTGTTTTGTAATTTGATGTATTGTAATTAAGAGTAAAAAGGTTGAGAGTTGAAGAAAAAAAAAAGCAAACTAACAGAAGTTTGAAAATCCAAGCTACACTCTTGTTATGCTTTCACAAAAACATGTTTGGGGGAGTTGAGTTTGACAAAAAAAAAATGATCAAGTGAAATAAGTGTTTCTCAACCTTTACTTGGGTTCATGTGGGGTTTTGTTTGGGTGAATTGTTGGTTTGTAAGTTCATATGCTTATGGTAATTTGGAGCCTAAATGACATATATCTACCCATTTCCTAAGCCTATTGTTATGAGCCTAAAGTTCTAGTGATTCTTGAGCATATTTTGTCTACATTAGTGGAGAGTGGTGAACAATGCAGGCATATGGATCAATGGTTTGATGGATTGATGGTGAGTTTTTGGCATGCATACATAGAATAAATTGTTGAGTAATTTTTGTGGTTATGCTTGAATAGGCATTTTTGGATTGAATCAGGTTGTCGGTGTGGTTTAACTGAAATTTTGGATTGTTTCTACAAATCGAGATTTTGGACGTTTGTGTGAGATTTTCTGAAATTGAGGCTAATTCAGTGTTGTTGAATTGATTCATAAGTTTGTGTCATTTGTGTTTTTGAGTTTTGTGAGTTTAGTGTGAGTCTTTACTCGAGGGCGACTAAAGGTTAAGTTTGGGGGAATTTGTTTGGTTCATTTTAGGTTTGTTTTAAAGATTGTTTAATGTTATGTTTTTAGTTATTTAGGATTGTTTAGCGCAGATTTATGCTTGTTTTCTTCTTGTTTTAGGTTTTAATGGTCAAGTACATAATATGGAGTGAAATGAGAAGAAACATGTTAAATATGATGAATAAGATGAATTTCGTGTTGATTGTGGAATTTCAAGACATTATGTGTGGAAAATACTACATTGAAGATGCTCAACACACGTCGTTTATGTTCTATAATGCAAGTCTGAGACTTCAAGCCGCATTTTTACCATGATTTATTCACTTTCTGGAAACAATACTAGAAATAAAAGTTGTATATATTTCTCTTATCTTTCCATAGGATTTTGAATCATTCAATTTGGAGTTATATCAAAGGCGTTATGATCACAATACGATGAGATGAAGCTACAGGCTGTTCGAAACGAGTTTCGTTCTATTCTGGAGGTAGCGCTCCAGCGCTATCAAGAACTGAAAGGCAGCGCCCCAGCGCTACATAAAGGGCGCTACAATGCTAGTGAACAAAATTTTAGGCGTTTTGGCTCTAACTTTAGCGCTACAGCGCTATATATGCGTTTTGCAGATTTTCAACCACTTTTTGAAGCGAAAAATGGTCTATTCACATGGGAATCTTGGAAGACTATTTAAGGAACATTATTCTGCGATTTTGGAGAGGAGTCTCAGTTTTTAACAACCCTAGATTAGAAGAGGCTGCTGTAATTAGTTTTCTGTTTTCATTTGAATTCTTTTGGTTGATTTTATGAACAATTATTTGCAGTTTATTTCCATCATGTTATTTATGAACTAATTTCTTTTATCTAGGAATGAATATAGTCACTGGGATTTCTATTTAATTTTATTATGAATTTCTATTGATACTTCTTTTCTATTCTAATTTATATGATGTTTGTTTAATGCTAGTAAATACTTGATCACTATTTACTTGATTTAATGGTTTTGATTCAAAATTCGAAAGATGCGAATTGAATATGCCATCAATTTATAGACATAGGTTGCATATTGGACGAAAGTACCTGTATGACTTGTGTAGTAATTAGGTTTCCATGTTTAATGTCTTTTATATGTTCAAGTTTATCTCACAAATGTAGAAAATCTCCATATAGATTGAGATCTTATATCTTGAAAAAGAATAGGAATCGATTATATTAACCTGCTATTAGAATAGAAATAAGAGATTTAGAATTGATTATTAAAATTAATATGAACAGTTGATGAAATGAATTCCTAGGCTTTTTATTATTGATTTTTAATTAGTTGATTCATTGTTTTGTTTATAGTTCTTTAATTTTTGTTCATAGTTTATAGTATTCCTTTTACTTTTAATTATTCAATTAAATTTTAATTCACCAAATAGAATTTGAAAATCAATTAGTGGTATTTGGAAATCAATCCTCATGGGATCGACACTCTATTTATCATATATTACTTGATTCGACTACGTATACTTGCGTGTATAGATTTTCACAATCAATCCTATCAAGATTCCTTGAGTCTTTTCGTATAATCAAATGATCTTCTTATCAGTGAAAACTCACACCTTAGACTTCCAATTCGTTCCCCAAATACACAAGGACGTGTGTGGACACGTAGGATTCATAGGTTGATTATTTAGGCTCTGTAGATGTTCTCAACACATGAGATCCAGAAAGTTTGGAGAAAGGATAAGACTTGTAGAAATTTCTAGAATATTTAGGTCTAAAAAATTCTATTGATACTTTTCTGAGAGAGTCTGATAACAAATAAAACAAATTATTTTAAAGAATCGCTTCTTTTTAGACTTACAAAGATAAAATAAAACAATTTTATTTTTCTTTTATTTTATTAATTCAAGCTGATCAATTATCTTTTATTTTAATTATTTATTTAAATCAATTTAAAAATAATAATTAAATAAACAAATAAATTTGAAATTCAAAATTCAAATCCATGAGATAGGTGACACCACAAAGTGGTGACACTCACTGTGCGTGAGCCACTTTAATTGTCTCCCTAATTTTTCACATTTTTTTGTTCAATTAATTTTTAAAAATATATAAATTTTTCCCAAAAGAAAATATAACTTAATTCAAAATTAAGTGTATCTTAAAAAACTATCAGTTTGAATAATTATCTTATACTAAGATAATAATTAACTCTCTTTAATATTAATCCAAACACTGGTTAATATTTATGTTAACTAATATAAAGTTTTTCAAATAAAATTAATTAGTTAAATTGTTAATTAATTCATAATTAATTAATTGGACATAATTATCACTTAGCCCTGAAAAATTAATTCATTTACAATTTAGTTCCTTTCTCTATTAATCTTGCTTGAGACATCCTTACCATTGACAGTGTAGGACAGAGGTCACTTAGGGACCATAGACCTATAATATGAAGCTCCAATAAGCCAAACTATTATTTAAACTCTTTAATTAAATAATATTATTTATTAATTCCATTACTACTCTACTATAAATATGAAATTGCACTCTCATTAATTATAGAATTATATTTAAATTGTTTTCTCTTGTAGTCCATTGATATAATCAATAAATGTAGTTATGTCCTCAATTTATTGGTTCGCTAACTAGTCGTGGTCAAGAATTATCATTTTACACTTATAATTACATCTTATTCCCTGAGTACCATTAATTAACCAATGAATAATTAATGTATAATTATATTATAGATTTGAGCTCAATAACTATTCAGTCCCAGAATTAACCCTTAAAGGAACGAATATTCAATTCGTTAGGAAAGCATGAATTCCTTTATTGGAAAATCATATTCCCAGCCATTCATGATATTGAATCTCCAAAATAAAGTCACTAGCCTCATTATATTAAGAAACCTTAACTAATGAATCAAAAGATCCAACAAACATAAGCAAGAGTTCATGATAACTCAGGATTTAGACTAGTCTACAAATGATCATCTATTAAGATATGAATTAAATCTTTATGGAAAACGGTAATTTTATAAAGATAATTAATTCACATTGGTCATGTCATATATAATCACTATAATATAAAGTACATCTACCAAGATGTCTATCCACATCAGTATTCTGAATCTAGATTACTTGCATCCTATATGCTTACTAAACGGTACTAGCAACCATTCATATAAGATTTCGTACTTCAATATTTTGCGGACTATTTTATTCATTTTATATGATCTTAATTCTCTTGTTCGCATACAAGATCATATTCTCATAAATGAATATGGAAATTTTGATATTTATATAAATTATTCAAACAATAATTATAATATTTAAATAAAATAAAAATTTACTTTTATTTAATTCAATTAAATTGTCTTTTCACATGCTTTTAGGGCACCAACCCTAACAGGATATCCACCACCAAGGGTGGTGGTGAGGATGAGGTTGTTGATGATGATGATGTTGGTGGTGTGAGAAGAACTTTTGGGAGTCCAATTTGTGTAGGTCGAAAGTCACTAACACCATCTAGGTGCTTGGGGCACGTTGCATGGTCATGCATGGCTATGTACGTGTTCCCAAGGAACCACAAAGGTAATTTGGTCTTGAGACTTTGTATTTCTACTGTAGGGCTCAGGTAATGTAACCCCAAGGCCTGAGAATTATTCTTTGGGAATTTTAATGTTTTTAAGAAGTAAAGTTTAATTATTTAATGAGCAGAAGGCTCAGGAAATTATTACTTGATTTTCAATTCATGGTTTAGACTTGGGATTTTGTCTTAAGTTCAAGTCTGTAAATCTAAGGTTTGGGAAAATATTTTCAAAGTGTAAAAAATACTTTAAGATTACAAAATTATTCATTAGAGCTTATGGCTTGAGATATCGGCTTAGGACTCGAGATTTGGGCTCGGGGCTCAAAAATTTGAATTTCGAGAAATACGTTGTGTTAGAACTCGAAATTTCGGACATCGAGAAATACTTGGGTTTTCGAGAGGTGTATTTTGGTCTTTTTACCCTGAGGGGTTGAGTTGGGCCGGAGTCGGGAATTTATGATTTTTTTTCTTAAGACCCTATGCTTTTTGCAAGATCTTAGTAAGTCATAAACTAATTCATTTTGTCTCAATATGTTAATAGGATCTAAAAGTAATCAGAAACACTCGCCAGGGAACTTTTCACAAAAAAAGCTAAGGACATGAGGTAACAGAGTATACACCAAGAGTAACTTAGTTTTGTTAATTATTTTCTATGAATGCTGCTAGATAAGAAGTGTTGTTGTATATTTCAATTATATGGCTAGAAATGTTTATAATAGTATCCATCTGTCAGGGCTGAATGCAATAGATATGTTTGAATGTTGTAAGTGCAAATGTTGAGATTTGGTGCTTGCTATGTGAATTCTATAAATGTGGTTCACATGCAGCCGTACAGTGGGACTAACCTCAATAAATGTACTATCATTGTGGAATTAACAAAGTATGCCTTTTGGTACAAGAGGTAAGTATTATCCTGGCCGCGGAGGCAACGAGGCTCATGACCTCTGTGTTGAACCCGATTGCCAAGAAATTGTTTGTGATGAGTGAATGTTATTTATGATACTTGATTTGTGAATGTTTGAGATGTATTTTTAGTCAATTTAATGTTTACATTGCATTTTGTTTATGCTATGAGTTCGAAGCTTGTGTTCTCTAGTATGTTCTTAGCTTCCTTACTAGGCCTTTTATCTCATCAGTTACTCTATCTGTAGGTAAGGGAAAAGCTTAGAAGTTATGCTGATAGCTAGACGAAATTCTATCGGAAGTATGCATACTATGAATCAACTAACCTACAGGGTTGATAGGGTTTCCTTAAGTCTTCCACTAAGTTTCAAGTCAATGTCTTTTATGTTTTATTTACATGTTTGGTTCAAGAAGGACCTGTGGCCAAATATTCTCTTTTATGATTATTTTCAACTATGTATTATTTTAAACTACTGAGATCTCAGATTCATTTATATTTTCAAATTTGTTTTGCAATGTAAACGATTTATTTAGTTTATCAAAGTTATTTAAGATCCATAATGACACATATTTACAAAATTTGACAACAAGGGTCAAGTTGACCACTAGGACTTCGTTGTCGTTTTCCACTGAGTCTAGTCTTAGAAAATCGGTCGTTACATGACAGGTCCAAATGATGGTTTCAAAAGCTCTAATCCTATCGGTTAGACTTAATAACAGTGCCTAGACTATAAAATGAGTCTTTGAGAGTTTTGATAGGATTGATCAAACTTTCAAATCTCTCTAGCCTCCAAGATCATAAGTTTTCTCTAAGAAATTCATAAAGAAAGTGCTTTTCTGTGTGAATTTCAAGGCTTGTCCATTCCTAATTCCCTTTCCTAGTAGACCCTTTCCTAGTAGAGAGAGCCTCAAGCATCCATGAAGGGCTAGGAAATAGAGAATTTGGACAATATTACTTCTCATGTATAAGCCTTAGTTTTAATTTTCTCCATCAAAAGGATTCAATTGGTGTTCTTCCTAAGGTTTAAGCTTGCAACAAGATAAAAGAGTTTATTGTACAACTAGGGTTTGGAGATCTCTATCCTAATCATTTTTTGGACTGTGTCAAGCATAATTGTGTGTAGATTCTTATTATTTTAGTGGTGTAATCCCACTCTCCCCTGACATTGACCTCGCATGGTCCTTCATGGACATAGTACAAATGGTGCAAAGCTAGTTCGTAGTTGTAGCACCTATGGGTAAGATCCATGTACAAGGTATGAAACCCAACGACACTGTAATGTCCCAAAGTTCCTAAAAAGGCTTAGTGCCTTGATTATGGTGTTAGAAGGGCATTATCAGAATAGTATATGATTTAATTAAATATTTATTTGATTATGTGAATTGCATGAGTTATATTATAATATGTCTTGTTATGCATGTTTATGTTAGGAGTATGTCCTAAAAGCATGTAAAAGACATTTATTATTTCGATGAATAAATAAATACAATGATTTATTATTGTTATATTTAGATTATTAAATTATTGTTTGAATAGTTTTGTAAATATCAGAAAAATTCCATATTTATTATTGAGGATGTGATCATGTATTAGTATGAGAGAATTAAGATGACATGAATGAATAAAAAATAGTCAACAACAACAAATTAAAGTTATGGAATTCTTTAATTGGGGTTGTAAGTACGGTTTGCTGAGTATCATGTTGATACAAATAATCTAGATTCAGATTATTGATGTGGTAAGACATCTCGATAAAGGTGCTTTATATAATATAATTATATATGACATGGACCGATATGAATAAAAGTCTTTATCCAAAAACCATTTAACAGTAAAGACTTGTAATTCATGTCATAACTGATGATCATTTATAGATCAACCTAAATCTTGAGTGTTCATGAACTCCTATTCATGTTTATTAAATCTTTTGATTCATTCGTTAAGGTCTCTTCATAGAATGAGGCTAATGACTTTTGTTTTGGAGATTTAATATCATGGATGGCTGGGAACATGTATCAACAATACATAATCTAATCTTTCCTAACGTATCGTATTTTAGTTCCCTTAAGGATTAATTCTGGAACTGAATGATTTTGAGCTCAAATCTATAATTAGATTATAGATTAATTATTCACTAGTGAATTAATTGTACTTAAGGAATAAGAAGTAAATTAGAAAGGTGAAATGGTAATTGTTCCATTCTAATTTATGAACTAATTAATTAGAGGGTTGGACTATTGTAAGATGGTTATATCAATGGACAGCTCGGAATAAGATTTCTGTAAAAGTATATATCTATAACATAAAGAGTCCAATTCTGAATTTATAGTGGAGAAATATCATAATTAATAAATTAACTATTATAATTAAAGAGTTTAATTATTTAGTTACAATTTATTGGAGCTTAATGTTATAGGTCCATGGTCTCCGAAATGGCTCAAGAAAACACTGACAAAGGTAAATAAAAAAAATGGGCAAAATGACTTATTTGATAAGTAAAATATTTTTCTATGCACTAAACATAATTATTGTATAATTATGAGTAATTAATTAATTGAGAATTAATTAATTATTTGATTTAACAAAAATATAATTAATTTTGAATTAATTTATTTTTGGGAACTTTGGTATTTAAATAATAATAAAAAATTGGGAAAAATCATATGCCTTCCTTGGCATGTGGTACACATGTAGCACAGTGCTCAGTCACTGTGCTACACGCATAAGAAGCTCTTGGTAGTTTCTTGGTTCCACAATTTTAGTTATTTAAATATTAAATAAATAATGAGATATTGTAATATGATTAAAATATTATTATTTAATCAAAATCTGATAACGGATTAGTTATTTTCTAATTGTTTAAAATAACTAATATTAAATTTTGAATATATTGGATATATTTAATATAGGATATCAGTTTTTCAGAACAATACTTCTTCAGGGATAGAAAATATATCGTGAAATCTCTCTGAAAGAAAGAGAATAGTGATACAAGCATAAGCCACTGTTCTTCACAAACTTAGGTCCAAACTTTATCAGATCTCATGTGTTGAGAACATCTGATAAATAGATTTTGCCTATTATTTTGTATAGCGAGCCCACACTTGTTCTTTGTGTGCTGAGAACATTTTGGAAGATCTTGGTGTGAAATCTCAAAGATTTTCGCCATACAAAAAGATAGAAGCGAGGAAGGACTTGAGGTAGTTTTTTTATTCATATCTTTGATTCAATATATATATGTATGTGAAGAAGTAGATCTAGAAATCATGTGGGGTTAAATTAACAATTTTGATTGTTGTTCCGCTGCGTATAAAATCTCTGATTTGATCTATAAAAACCAACATTTTAAGTGTATCAAATGTGCTACAAGGCCTGTTTCTGTTAAAAAGGGAATATTTTAATTTCAACTTGCTGTGGGTATATCTGTAATTATATGTGGTATATGTTCCAGCCTGCACAGTTATGTGGGTAAATGTGAGATATTTGGCAAGAGTCAGTCCTTTTGAGAAAATTAGCGGTAAAGTCACAATGGGGATTAATACCCTTCTCGGAGTGAGCCAAGGGGTATTTTGGTACTTCGGTGAACTATCGAGACTCATTGAAGGATGAGTTATATTTGGGGAAAATGTTTATATTTTTTTGATCCATGGAGCTAATTGGGAACTTATTGTATAATTTGAGGATTAGCGAAATTTTGTGAAAATGATTAAAGTACCCTTGTTCTTGGTTATGGGATTGAGTTCACTTAAGGGAAAAATGGTCTTTTGGCTATGAGACTAAGTCTATATGGGGCATTGGACTGAACAATCTAGAGAATTTACATTCGTCCCTTCTCACTGTCACTTTTTGGTTAGTCTAAAGAACACTTAAGTTAATTCTTGGAGCTTCTTGAGATTTCTTGAGTAAAGGAAGGATTTGTTGGAGTTTGGAACTACTAGTGAACATCCAAGGGCTAAGATCACGAAAATTTATCACTGAGGTATGAATTATCTGAGTTTTCCTTGATGTTCTTAGTGTTCTTTAGTTTGGGTGGTTTTAATTTTTAAATTTGTAATTGGTGCCTTTAGGATTGTTTAGAGGTTGGCTTGATGATGGGAATTGTTTTATAAAATGATTTGGATGCATGTTGTGGTTGAAATCATGATTTAAAGTCTTAATTTTTTTTTATTTTGAAAAAGAGATGAACTTTGAAGATCAAATGGTGATTTTGGGTTTTGGTGTTGTTTTAGTGGGATTTGAAGGTTGTTTATTGTGTATCTGTATTTCTAGGACCATTTTGATGGTCAATTATGATTAAAACCAAGTTTTGGGTCAGATTCGGGAAGTTACGATTTTAGTAAATCGCTGGTTTTTCTGACTTTGCATGGTAGCGCCACGACACATGGTTATGAGCTATGTGACCTGCTTGAACGCTGCAAGGCAGGGTTAGTCTTGGACCGCCATGGCCTCGCAACCATTAATGGGTAGCACTGCGTCGCAAGTGCAGGGGATTTTGGGTGTGGGCTCTCTACCTAGTGAGGCGTTGTGGCTCTTGTGTGGGGACGCCGTGACTCAAATGGGGAAAATTCAGAGAGATAGGGTTTTGGGTTATGGGAAGCCAATCCTATGGGCATAGGAATGGTTCTACTGCCCAGTTTAGTAGGATTCAAGGTCTCGAAGGCTAAGACTTGGTTCGGAAGCCTTTATTTGCTCGTTTCTTGATGGTTATTCCTTTTTATGGTTGTGACTAGGGAGTATTGCTAAGCTCCGGAGAAAAGGATCATGCTCGGGGTCGCCTCGCTCCAATTTCTCAAGACTTGAGGTAAGAAAACCAGTATATGCACATAAAGCTATTGGGTGGTATGCTTATTTAGCTTTGAATTATTTGTGAATAGATAGTATAAATGATAATTGGCCAACGCGTTGAATGTGGGGATGAATGACCATCTCATTAAGCGTGGGGCTGCTGGACAAAGCATGTGAAATGCACGCCATGAAGGCGAGTCCAGTGTGATTGTGAAGCATGTGTTTATTGCTTTTGAATATTTGGATATTGTTATTCCTTGTGAGGTTTTCTTGCTGGGTCTCAACTCACGGATGATCTATGGTGCATGTAAGGGGAATGAATAGCTAGACCAACCATGAGTTGGAGGGCTTCAGGGGCGTTGTGTACATATTCGGCCAATTCAACCACCTCGACTGAGATCACTTGCTGGAACTAGGGTTGAACCCTGATTTTTCCTCCTAGGCCAACCCTTTGTACTTATTTTGCCTCCTAGGCCAACCCGTGTATAGACTTAAACCTTTTAATGAAATGATTAATGTTTTAATACCTAATCCTCAAGTTAGTTTTGATTACACATTTTAAGTATAAGTGATTCGTTTAGCGAGTTAAGCAATATTTATAACACACAGTGTAACAGTTTTGGATTAGTAGGGTGTTACATTCACATACTAATCATATTTTAATTTTAAGATCGCATGGTTGTTTTTGCACAAAAAACTTTGTGGCATGATCATCCACGATCTGGTTTCGTAAAATGTGCATTG
The DNA here is from genome assembly GCF_963169125.1 of Humulus lupulus. Taxonomy (NCBI): domain Eukaryota; kingdom Viridiplantae; phylum Streptophyta; class Magnoliopsida; order Rosales; family Cannabaceae; genus Humulus; species Humulus lupulus. The sequence goes on from NC_084797.1 coordinate 113,207,102, forward strand.
TTGAGCTACCATGGTTCGTGTAGCCATAAAAATGGAATGGTCCCATGTTACTATGTTCATATACTTGCGTAACATATATATATATATATGTTTCGTCGATGTGATTTCCTGTGAGGTCGTACTTGCACTAATGGTAAATATATCTTATAAAAATTGCCCACTAGTCTTGCGATGATGATGTGTCATCATTGCGAGACATAATTTGTGTGTTTGAGTAAAGGGCAATCATTACCCTCAGTGAGAGAAATGAGGCGTTGATTATGGGAAACATAAAGAGGTCTCAAAAATGTATCTTTTTTCATTTCCCTTGGAGCCATGTAAGCACGTCTGTAACATCCCAAATCTGCTAGTAAGGCTTAGTGCCTTGATTAGCATGCCGGGAGGGAAATAATTCATTTAATTAAGTTATTACATGATTAATTGTGATATATGTGTATTAGTATGTGATTACCTGAATTAAATGATTATATGACTAAATATGCATGTTTACGTAAATTAAATATGCATGTGGGTTCGTTCTTGTTAATAAGGGCATATTTATAATGCTTTCCCATTGTGGATGTAAATTTTGTTATGAGTGTGTGTTTTGTTTGATTCCACAGTATTGTGGAGAGATAACTATGATAAGTGATTTGAGACGGTTCTAGGGTGAGGAATAGTAACAACACAGTCAAATACCCGACTCGGGGTGAGCCTAGGGGTATTTTTGGAATGTAGGGCGTGTTCGGGTTCACCAGGTAACGGTTATCCATTTAGTGGTTATTTGGGTATGCCAGGATTAATTGGGGATCTATAGGCATACTCGAGGAATTAGCGGAATGTGGCAAATGACGAATTTGCCCTTGGTGGTATTAAAGAGCTAAGGGTTAATTCAGGTGCAATTTGGTCATTTTAGTCTTTTTGACAGGGATAGACTCAGCTCTTAGGAACTCTGTAGAAAGAACCAAAAACAGAAGAAACACACCACCCTTACTCACTCACTCTCTCTCTCTCTCTCTCTCTCCCTTGGAGTACTTGGGAATTTTGGTGGAACTCTTGAGGAATTAGCTTGGGAATTTGTGGGGTGAAGTTGGGGATTTGGTTAGGAGCAACTCAAAGCTTGAATCACACAATTGAGGTAAGGATTTTATGCTGATCTTGTTGAGTTTTTCTATTGTGATTTAGAGGTCTTATGGGGCAATACCTTAAGTGTTATTTTGGGTTTTAGTGAAGTTATGGGACAGTTTTTGGGGTTTTTACACTGACTATGTTGCCTTCATATGAATTCTAGATTGAATTCTAGGTCTAGGTTTTGAATTGGGAGGATTTCAGTGGGTTTAGCTCGTGAAAATGCTGGAAAAAACTGCATTTGTAGGGCCATGGGGGTCTCTGATGCTATCCAGGTGTCGCGGCAAAGGTATGGCCCGCCGCGGCCCGTATCCCCTAGAAGAAAGCCTTGGGGCTCTCTGACTTGTAGCGCATTGTAGCCCTAGGGGGCTGGGCCCTAAATAGGAAATAGTGGCTGAAGTAGGGTTTTAATCTCTGACCTAAACTTGAGGGCTCGAGAAGGATTTTACTACCTGTTTTTGTAGGATTCGAGGTTCCGAAGGCTAGAATATTATTTCAAAGTTTTCTAATGGTTTAGGGCTTGATCGATATTTATTATTATTGAATTGTGAGTAGGTTTTACTGCCAAGGCTGAGGTTTAGGGGATCGTGCTCGGGATCGCACTAGTCAGTCATCTCGAGACACAGATAAGAAAACTATTTTTTCCCATAGAGCAGGGCATGGCCAGACTATCTGTGCTTGATGCTATGTACGAGTGTTTATAATTGTTATGTATGTGTTGTATGATTATGACTGATCAATGAAGGTAGGGAACGAAGATAAGCATACTGAATGCAGGTCAAACAACAACATGCATGTTGAATGCAGGTCGCCATGGTATGGCCATCTAGGGTGTTGAACTAACCTGCTCAGGAAAGACCATGAACCTAGTTCCTGGTAATGCACCTGGGTCGGCATAGGTCGTTATGTAAATAGTCTGTTATATGTTTAAAGTTATGCTTTTACTGGAATGAATTGTTATATGCTATGCGTGTGAGTTTTCTTGCTAGGCCTTGGCTCACGGGTTCTCTTTGGTACAAGTAAGGGCAAGGGAAAAGCCGACCAAGCATGAGTTGGAGGGCATGGAGCGGCGCATACATGTTTGGCCTACCTAGCTGCCACCACTGGGTTGATTTGAGGGACATGTTATAAACACTTGACTTTGTTGCCTAGGTCGACTGTGGAGTAACTTTTGGATTGTAAATATATTTTGAAAAAGTATTTTGGGATCCTAGTGTATAACTTTTATAACTTTAATGGATGTCCAAACCTTTTATAATTAATTTTCGTTAAATGAGTCTTTACAAATTTAATCACACTTTTATGTATAAAACCTCAATTAGCGACTTAATGGCTCATTTTAAAATCACATGGTAACAACTCTAGGGTAGTATGGCATTACAACTTTGTATCAGAGCGTGCGAAGGTTTATAGTTCCTGGAGATTGACCAAACATGTTTGCTCGCTACCATAGACAAGCTCGACTCATGGTTGGTTGATATTAAGTGAATTTCTTTTTTAATTGACTTGTTTGCCTAATTAATATCAATGAAGCTTGATGAGTGTATATGATGCTAAGGCACGACCCCTTTGATTGCTATATGTTTATGGTGTGTGTGCATTGTGTTGATTTGCTATTTCTGGTTGATTGATTGGACTGGGAGGTAGTTTTGGATGTTGTTGATTGCAGGCATATTGATATGGCCGAAGATGACAACCAGGGCCAGGACCCTCCTTCTGCCCCACAAAACTGGCAACAAATGTTTGCAGAAGTGCAAGTTAGAATTCAGCGAATTGTAGATGAACTCCGAGAACTGAGGTAGCAGGCCCCTCCTCGGGATGTTGGGTAATAGATTCCACAGGTTGTGGCACCAGTGCCAGCCCAGCCTGTGATGGAAAATAGGTGGGAGCGTTTGTATGAAAGGTTCAAAAAACAACACCCTCCCACCTTTGAGGGCAGTCCAGACCCATTGGGGCAAAGTAGTGGATGAAAATGACTTCTTCTATCTAGAAATTCATGAGGGTGGAAGGGAATGAGAGGGTGGCTTATTCCAGTTATATGTTGAGGGAAGACGTCTGCATCTGGTGGGAAGTTCTTTCCCAGAGGAGGGATGTGACCTTAATGAGAGGTATTACAATGTCACAGTTCGAGCTACAAAGGTGGGTGCTTTAACCAATTTGACTCAGAATAGAATGACCATTATAGAATATGCTTTGAAGTTTGACAGGTTGCCAAAGTTCACGCTGATTTTGGTGCATACTAATATGGCATGGAGGGATCGCTTTGTATGGGGACAGAATGTGATGATAGCTCGTGATGTTAAGATAACATTGGATCCGAGGACTACCACTTATGCTAAGGAAGTGGAGAAAGCCCTTACAGCTAAGGGGGCTGAAGATTAGATATGGAGAAAAGGCGCTGCAAGGCATGATGCTTAGAGGACGATTCCTCCCTTCACTGTTTCTAGTCGAGGTAGTGGCCCCAGTGAGCAGAATAGAAAGGCCCCAGATTCTTTTGCTCCTCCTGGTCTAGATAGGAGGGCACGGTGTGCTTTTGGTGGCCTTCAAGGCTGGGGAGAAAACTGGAGAAGCATCCTAGAGTGTCCACGGTGCAGGCGGCGACATCTGGGGGAGTTCAGAGTTAGAGCATGCTTCATCTATGGGAGTGTCAGTCACTTGAGGAAGGAATGTCCACAAGCCAGAAAGGAAGAACCCAAGAGGAGTGACACCCTTACTCCATGCAGCATCTCAAAATTTTACTTAGCTAGATAGTAGTAGCCTGTGTTGTATTGTTTTAGTTTTCGTGGTTATTGGTTCAAGCCGGGATTTTGTTGGAAACTCATAGAGATAGTTATGGATTTTATAAGTTTAGCCTGTAGTCTAGAAATATTAATTTTATCATAAGTAATGATTACATTGCTGGTACTAGAAATATTATGTATTATAACCCAAGGTTTAGATAAAATAATTAACAACGTGACACTTGTCACATGTATGTTTATTAAGGATTTAAGGATTCTAGATGAATAAATTAATCTAGGATAAACAGAGGAAGTCTATAACCTTCCCTCACCTGTTAAGATCACATTTTACTCAGTCAAACTGGTTTAAACAAATTCAAGTGTGCTGAAAGTTTGCAAAAACATTTTTGATATATCAGTGTATGCCGATATATCACAACTATAGGGGCCGATATATTGCCTATGATTGATACAGAAAACACGTTGATTTTGCACGAATGAAACCAAAAAGGCTAGGGTTTATGGGGTAGGCGATATATCGCCTATAGGGGGCAATATATCGGCTCCCTTATGCATTTTTAAAAATCCATGGAATCCGAGCTAGAAATAGCCCTCAACAACTTGGACTTGCTCTTGTACATTTTTGACTGAGTTCTAGGCATCTGTTGAGCAGAAAATTCAATTTTTATTTAATTATTTATTCATTTTAAGAGTTAGTTTTACTCCTTGAACTCTATAAATAGGACCTTTCACTCAGCCATTTGCATCATCATTCAAGCACTTCTCAGAGCCTCCAAGTTGCTAAGTTCATTCTAAAGAGAAACATTAGGGTTTTGGGGTTAAAAGCTTTCAAATCCAAGCTTTTCTAAACACTTGGGAAGTAAGGTAGAGTGATATTTCCGTATTTAGGTGTAGAGTGATGATCTAATCTATCTAAGGTATTTTTATCTTCAGGTTTAGTTCATTTTATTTCCTCTTAAACTTTTCATTTTCTTAAAAATCCTAACTTGTTATAATTGCTTTTGGTTAGTTGTTTGAGTTTATTGAAACTTAAGGGTTTTGGTAACTTCTTATCTTGATGGTTTAGATCTTCTCTTCATCTTATTTTCTTTAGAAAACTTATCGATCATACTGTTTGGTTTTAGGAGTTTCCAATCCCACACTTGTCTCCAATATCCCAGTTTTTGGTAGGGAAAATAGGTTAGATTTTATGTGTTATGATTATGTTTATATGCTAAGTGTATGTATGTATATGTTTTATGTTGTATTCACTTGGGAAATATGGTTGCTTAGATAGAAAATAAGCAAATCCCAAGATTTGTATCATTATTGTAGACTATAGTTATGTTTAAACCTACCTCCAAATAGTAGCAAGAGGACTTAGATGGTTTATCATATACTATATCTATGTCTATACCTACCTCTAAATAGTAGCAAGAGGACCTAGATGGTTTCTATCACATAATATGGTAATGAGTTAATTGCAATTAATATTGTAGTCTTATGTTTTATGATTTACGTTTTTACGTCATACGTTTTATGATTTATGTTTTTACGTCTTTTCTTTTTATGATATGCTTTAGAAAATTTTCCTTACTGGGCATTAGGCTCATTCCTTTTTATTTTAGATGGTACAGGAAAATGAACTTGGAAGGCGGGACAGATTCATGGCAGCTTTGGTATGTGTATTGGGCGAGAATTGAATGAATGGACTGATGGAAAAGATCGAGGATGACGTTTTGTTTCAAGTCTTTGTAATTATGTATTTATGTTTTCTGCATTTAGTATTTGAACGATTAAAATAAAGATTTAAGTTTTCTTGATATTTTTATGTAGTAACAATGGGATCCCGTATTTTGGATTTTTATAATAAAGTTCTATTATTTTATGTATGTATTCTAAAATAGTAGTTATGCTTAGTAGTTTTTTAATAGTTCGAGGTCTTTAAGTTAGTCGGTCATTAGACTCTAGCCAGAGTGTTCACTTTAACCTAGACCGAGGCTTAGGCTAGTCCATCGGTCGTGGCAGGTCAGATTTCTAGTGTCGATTCTTCGTATACTGCATTGATGGATTCAGGGGCGACTCATTCGTTTGTCTATGCTAAGGTGATAGAACGATTGTGTATACCTTGTGATTTGTATTGTAGGGGATTTAGGACTTTGTTGCCAATTGAGGAACTGGTAGTCTCTAGGAGATGGATTATAACATTACCACTAGAGATAGATAGTAGGGAGTTGTCTGTGGATCTGATTGAACTGGTGATTGATGACTTTGATATGATTTTGTGGATGGATCGGTTATCAAAGTATGGAGCAACAATAGACTACAATCGAAGAATGGTAACATTTGAACCAGAAGGAGAGGAACCCTTTGTGTTTGTAGGGATAGTGAGTTGACCACGAGTACCTATGATCTCTACACTGAAGGCTAGGGAACTATTGCAAGAAGGTTGCATATGAATCCTAGCGACCATAGTGGATACATCTAGGGTTGTTTCAGTCGGACCAGGTGAGACTAGGCTGGTATGTGAGATCTGCCAAGATTGCCACCGCACCGAGAGATTGAGTTTGTCATAGATTTGGCACCAGGAGCAGAACAAATATCAAGGACACCTAACTGAATGGCTCCAGCAGAGTTGAAGGAATTGAAGATCCAGCTGCAGGAGTTACTGGATCTAGGATTCATCAGACCCAACTTTTCACCATGGGGTGCTCAAGTGTTGTTCATCAAGAAGAATGATGGATCCTTAAGAATGTGCATCAACTACAGAGAGTTGAATAAGTTGTTTATTAAGAATAAGCCAGGATTGACGACTTGTTTGATCAGCTACAGAGGAAGACAGTGTTCTCTAAGATTGACCTTCTGTCCAGCTACCACCAGTTAAGGATTAAAGAGGAGGACATACCAAAGACCACATTCCGTACGAGGTCATGTCCTTTTGATTGACCAATTCCTCAACAACCTTTATGGACTTGATGAATAGGGTCTTTAGGGATTACTTGGATAAGTTTGTGATTGTATTCATCGATGATATACTGGTGTACTCCCAATCAGAGACAGAGCACTAGAAGCACCTTCGTTTGGTACTATAGTGGCTGAGACATCATAGGTTATATGCTAAGTTCAGTAAATGTGAGTTTTGGTTGTCATAATAACATTTCTGGGCCACATTGTGGGTAAGGAGGGGATTCTGGTTTACCCAACCAAGATTGAGGCAGTGAGAGATTGGCCAAGGCCGAGTAGTGTACCAGACGTTAAGAGCTTCTTGGGATTAGCAGGGTACTACCGGTGTTTTTTTGGAGGATTCTCTAGAATAGCCACACCATTGACTGAGCTGACGCATAAGAAGACCAAGTATGTTTGGATAGGTAGATGTTAGAACAGTTTCAAGGAGTTAAAGCGACGGCTGATCACCGCTCCGGTATTAAGTCTTCCATCAGACAAGGAAAAGTTTGTGGCCTACTATGATGCTTCAAGGAAGAGTTTGGGTTGTGTACTAATGCAAGTTGGGAAGGTGATAGCCTACACGCCTAGATAGTTGAAGGAGTATGAGTAGAGGTATCCCACTCATGACCTGGAACTAGCAGCGGTGGTGTTCGCACTGAAGGTTTGGAGGCATTATTTTTATGGAGAGAATAGTGAAATATACACTGACCTTAAGCCCCAAAGTATTTCTTTACTCAGAATGATCTGAATATGCACCAAAGGCGTTGGCTGGAGTTTGTGTAGGACTACTATTTTAAGATCTTGTACCACCCAGGGAGGGCCAATGTGGTGGCCGACACATTGAGTCGGTGGGGCTCAGGGCAGTTATTCGATTCGGGGTAGTTCTTAGAAAGGTTATCTAAAGAGATGAATAGAGCGCGAATTGAATTGGTAGTTGGTCCACTAGCCAATATGTAGAGTCCAAAGAACTTTACTTAGCTAGTTAGATAGTAGTATAATAGTAATAGTAGTATTATTGTTATGACTGTGGATTTTTGGTTCAGACCGGGATTTATTTGGACACTCATAGTAACACTTGTAGATTTTCTAAGTTTAACCTATAGTCTAGGAATATTAATTTTAACCTAAGGTTTGATTAATATGACTGATATTGAGGGTAATATTTATTATAATATAAGGTTTAGATAAGATCCAATAAGATAATAGCACATGTCATGTGTATGTTTAATAATGGTTAAGTATTCTAAGGATTAAATTTATTAAGGTTAAAATTTGAATATCCTAGGGTCAGTCAGCAGCTTTGAAAACGTTAGAGGGCTTAGTCAAGGTTGTTTACTCAATTCAAATTAAGCTAAAAATGTGTAATTTCATGTTTAAATATTCAGCGTATACCGATATATCACAGCTATAGGGGGCGATATATCGCAGCACAGAAAAAAAAAAAAAAACGTCGCACGATTGCCTCGGGCATACTGGCCCAGGCGATATATCGCCTCCTTCAGGCCATTTTGAAACATTTTGAAAATGTTCTCCATTCAAATCTTCAACCTCTTGATAAGTCCAGCATCTTTCTGAACGAGTCTTCAGCCTCTGCTGAACGATAATTCAAATATTTTTCACTTAAAAAGCCATTATTTTTATTCAAGTTAAATGAAGATCTTTTCATTCCTAAACTCTATAAATAGGACCTAGTACCCAGCCATTTATTCATCTATTAAGCTAAGTTCAGAGGCTGCAAGTTATTAGGTTAGTGTGAGAGTGTAAACACTTGGGTTGGGAATTATAAGCTTACCAAACACTTGGGAAGTAAGGTTTTATAGCAGTTCGGTTCAAGGTTTAGATTGGCTATAGAAGCATTCAAGGTATTCCACACTCTAGTTCATTTTGTATTATTTTCTTTATGTTCTTGTAGTCTTCTACTTAGTATTATAACCTTATTCCTTATTCTTGGTTAGGAAATCTAAGAACTTGCACATAAGTTTTTGGTAAGTATATTCTTAATGGTATAAGTTCTTCCATTCTTTTCCTCTCATTCTCTTTAATATACTCACTCTCCCATTTATGGTTTTTAGGAGTGTTCCAAAGTCCCAAAAATCTGTTCTCATATCCCGGTAATTTGGTAAGGAAAATAGGATAGGATTTATGTGTTATATGATTTTCTATGTTATCTTATGATTTTATGTTATGTAATATGCTATGCTAAGTATGTTTGTAGACTTGGGCATATGACCTATACAACTAACGAGCCCCAAATAGATTATGGGCATATGACTTGCTTAGCTAGCAAGCCCCACTAATCTAATGGGCATATGACTTGTTTAGTTTATGGGACCCCAAGTAATAATGGCCATTATAGTATGTATGTGACATAAGTGTTATGATATGTTTTATGCTTCTTTATGTTTCTTTATGTATATGGTTTATGTGTTAGATTTTCCTTGCTAGGCATTAGGCTCACTCCTTTTTGTTTATATGTGCAGGAAAATAGCTTTAGTGGCGGGAAAGGTTCTTGGTAGTTTTGGGCATGTGTATTGAGGTGGAATGGATTCAAAGAGCCGAGAGTTTCGATTCGAGGATGAAGTCTTTACTTATGTTTTTATGTGTATTTTTCCGCACTATTTATGTAATCTCTTTTTAATTACCATTATGTTATGTTTTGTTTTTAAAACAATGGGATCCCATATCCTACTTGAGATTTTATGTAAGTTTAACATTTGTTTTTATAAGTTTTAATAAAGTTATGATCTTTTCACTTGTAAGTTCTGTTAAGGATTAGGGTCTATGTGTAGTTTTCATTAATGGTCCAAAGTCTAGAGTAGTTGGGTCATTACACAATATCACAATTTAATCCATGCTCCTTGAGAGGATCAGGGAAGCACATTAGGAGGATCCACAGTTGAGGAAACACAAGGAGGATGTCTTAGCCGGAGTGGCTAGAGACTTTTCTATTTCTGAGATTGAGCTACTGAGGTATAAAGGTCAAATTTGCGTTCCAATGCAGTCTGGTATCAGATGAGAGGTTTTGGTTGAGTCTCATACTAATCCTGATTCTCTACATCCGGGTACGATGAAGATGTACAAAGACTTGAGGACTCTGTATTGGTGGCAAGGGATGAAGAAGGACATAGTGGAGTATGTTGCCAAGTGTTTAACCTGTCAGTAGGTGAAGACTGAACATCAAAGGCCAGCAAAGTTGTTGCAGCCTCTAGAATTCCAGAGTGGAAGTTGGAGGATATCACTATGGACTTGTGGTTGAATTGCCGAGGACAGTGGAGCAACATGATTCTATGAGGGTGATTATTGATAGGTACCCCAAATCAGTCCAATTTTTTCCTGTTAGAATAACTTATACGATGGAACAGTACGCGAAGTTGTATGTAAAGGAGATTGTGTGACTCCATGGTGCTCCGAGGTCGATAATGTCCGATAGGGACCTCAACTTCACCTCTAAGTTTTGGGAGAGCCTGCAGAAGGCTATCAGCACGCACTTATGGTTCAGTACCGCCTTTCATCCTCAGACGGATGGACAGTCTGAGAGGACAATTCAGATACTAGAAGATATTTTATGGGCCTGTGTGCTTGACTTTGGGGGATCCTAGAGTAAGTATCTCCCATTGATTGAGTTTTCTTATAATAACAGCTATCTGGTGACTATCGGAGTAGCTCCATATGAATTGTTATGTGGGAGGAATTGTAGATCTCCCATTCATTGGGATGAGATGGATGAGAGGAAGTCCTTAGGTTTTGAGGTCATTTAGAGGACTAACAAGACAATTGAGAAGATTAGAGCTCAGATGCTCGCCTCCCAGAGTAGACAGAAGAGTTACTCAGACTTAAAATGTAGGAGTGTAGTGTTTCAAGTCGATGATCATGTGTTTCTCAGAGTTTCTCGTTTGAGAGGAGTGAAACGATTAGGAGCGAGAGGGAAGTTAAGTCCTAGGTTTGTTGACCCCTTGAGATTCTGGAACGGGTTGGAGAGTTAGCTTACAGATTGGCTATGCCTCCAGCTTTATCAGGGGTTCACAACGTATTTCATGTCTCCATGCTCCAGAAGTACATATCAGATTCTACACATGTGTTGGGTTATGAAAACCTAGAGTTGGATCAAGATTTGTCTTATGAGGAGAAGTCGATTCAGATCCTACACTAGAAGGATAAAGTCTTGTGGAACAAGAGCACTGCCTTAGTGAAAGTGTTGTCGAGAAATAATAAAGTGGAAGAGGCAACTTGGGAGCTTGAGTATGATATGCGAGATCGATATCACGAGTTATTCAAGTAAATTTCAATGACAAAATTTCTGTAAGAAGGGGATAGTTGTAACATCCCAAATCCGTTAATAAGGCTTAGTGCCTTGATTAGCATGCCAGGAGGGAAATAATTGATTTGATTATGTTATTATGTGGTTAATAGCAATTTATGTATATCAATATGTGATTACCTAAATTAAATAATTGTATGACTAGATATGCATGTTTAGGTGAATTAAATATGCTTGTAGGCCTGTTCTTGTTAATAAGGGCATATTTATAATTTTGGCCTGTTGAGGGCGTAAATGTGGTTATGTGTGTGTGTTGTGCATGAGATCACAGCATTGTCGAGAGATAACTATGAAGTGTGATCCGAGATGGTTCTAGGGAGCGGAATAGTCACAAAGGGGTCGAATACCCGGCTAAGGGTGAGCCTAGGGGTATTTCGGGAATATAGCGCGTGTTCGGAGTTACTGGGTAACAGGTTGTCATTTAGCGATTATTTGGGTATGCCGAGATTAATTGGGAATCTATAGGAATACTTGAGGAATTAGCGGGATGTGGCAAACGACAGATTTTCCCTTGGTGGTATTAAAGAGCTAAATTCAGGGGCAATTTGATCATTTTAGTCTTTTCGAAAGGGATAGTGTAACGCCCTACTTCCTTAGAGCTGTTACCAAGTGATTTATAAATGTTCCATTAGCTCACTAATCGAGGTTAAGATTAAAAAGTGTGTTTGGATAAAAATAAACACTCATTTAATAAACATTAAGTATAAAACAACAACATAACAATACAATAGTATATCCACACAGCATCTCAATACTATAACAACATATAACAAAGCAACCAACGGGCTAAACACATAGCAGACATGCGGTCCTAGGCGCTTTACCAGGCCCTTAGTTCATGGTCTGCATCGAGAGGATGACTCCAGCATCCTAGGAGGGTCTCGCCCTAACAGCTTGCACTCCACGTGCTCAATGCCATTCTCGGCCCCTTGCCGCTCCCAGCTTTGCACTCTGCATGCTCAACACCATTCCCAGACCCTTGCCTCTCCCGACTCTTGCCTCTCCCGTCTTTTGCCACTCCCGGCTCTTGCCGGTCCCGGCTCATGCCGCTCCTGGCTCATGCTGATCCCGACTCTTGCCTCTCCCAGCTTTTGCTGATCTCGGCTCTTGCCTCTCCTGGCTTTTCCTGCTCCCAACCCTTGCTGCTCCCAGCTCTTGCCGATCAGTCATAATCACAGGTATAACATAAAAAACATAAACAATACATATAGTACAACGCACCACATAGCTCTACGGGTACAAACAGTTCTCTTACCTGATTACTCGAGCTAACAATCCAAAGTGATCTCGAGCACGATCCTAATCCCGAGCCTGAGCGGCAAGACCTAGTCACAACGTATCAACAATAGCCATCCATCAAGCTCTAAACAATTAAATAACTTTGGGATATAATTCTAGTCATCGAGATCTTAGATTCTACCAATCCGGGTTGTAAAATCCTTCCCGAGCCTTAACTTTTGGGTTCCCTAGTCAAAAACCTTCAAACAGCCATTACAATGAATCAGGTCCATGGCCCAACACCTTAAGGGCCACGGTGCGCTCCAAAGCATAGGCAAAATGCCTCCCTGCTGGGAGACATGGGCCGCGACATGCCCTTCCTTGGGCCGCGACGCGCCTCAAGAACATAGGCCTCCCAGGCCTTCACACACACACGGGCCGCGACATTCCTAGCCTTGAGCCACAGTGCGCCTGGCAGTCAGAGGCTTCCAGCCTCTTCAACACACACAGGCTACAGCGCCTGAAGAACAGGGCCGCGACTCAGCCTCCAAACCCAGGAAATCAACCTATTTCTCAAGTTTCCTTGGAGCCTAAACCCCAGTTTTCAGAATTCAAACATCATTTAAACCCATAACAAAGTCTAGAATTCATATTCCCACAGTCTAATCATTACAACTAAACCTCTGAACAATTCATACTCTTATATAACATCCAAATTCAATTCAAATATAGCTGGCAAGATCAAACTCCATGCAAGGTTAAGTTCTTAGTAAAACCAGCTGAATTTAAGCTTAATAATCCAGTTAAAGTCTTACCTCTGCAATATCCACACCCTTGAGCTACCTTCCCATGTTTTGCTAGCCTCAAAACTTCAATTCCCATCTTAGATCCTTTAGAATTCCCTCAGCCTTCAAGCATCCAAAGAGAGAGGAGGAAACCGAGAGATAGAGAGAGTCTTCTGCCTTATTCTTCATTTAGTTCTAGTGGTTTCTCAAGCTATCTAAATGTATACACAACCTTCTCTAAACCAAATATATCCTTACCAAAAGACCAGATTGCCCCTTAAGTTATCTAAGTCCTCAAGTGCCACCAATGGCAATTTAGTCACTTGCCGAATCTCGTTAAGTCCCCGAGTATTCCTATAAATCCCTGTTTAATCCCGACATACTAAATCATTGATAAATTACTATTCATTACTCAATAAATTCCAGAACACATGTTATATCCCCAAAATACCCCCAGGCTCCTCCTGAGCCGGGCATTTGACCCCGTTGGGACTATTCCGCTAATCTGCTCCCCAGAATCATCTCGTATCACACATCTCAAATATATCCCCATAACACTGGGATCTCACTCACAAGACATGCATATATACATTTATGCCCTCAACTGGCCAAAATTACAACCACGCCCCTATTCACAGAAATGGGCCCACATGCATATTTAATGCACACAATCATGCATGTCTAATCACATTACCACATAATTCATATATTATCACAATTAAATCAATTATTGCCCTTTCGACATGCTAATCAAGGATCTAAGCCTTATTACCAAATTCGGGACGCTACACATAGACTCAGCCCTTAGGAACTCTTTAGAATGAACAAAAACTAGAAGAAACACAGCACCCTCACTCACTCTCTCACTCACTCTCTCTCTCTCTCTCTCTTTCTCTCTCTTTCTCTCTCTCTGCTTGGCACTCTCTCTCTCTCTCCTTTGGAGTACTTGGAAATTTTGGTGGAACTCTTGAGGAATTAGCTTGTAAATTTGTAGAATGAAATAGGGATATGGTTAGGTGCAACTCAAAGCTTGAATCACACAATTGAGGTAAGGATTTTATGCTGATCTTGTTGAGTTATTTTGTTGTGGTTTAGAGGTCTTATGGGGTAGAACCTTAAGTCTGATTTTGGGTTATAGTGAAGTTATGGGAAAGTTTTTATGGTGTTTACAGTGACTATGTTTCTTTGATATGAATTATAAATTGAATTCTGGGTTTAGGTTTTGAATTGGGAGGATTTTATTGGGTTTAGCTCTTGAAAATGATGGGAAAAACTGGGTTCGCAGGTCCAAGCTACTGCCCTGTTCTTTAGGCATCGCAGCCCGCATGAACCAAGAGGTCCTTGGGGGTCCCTAATGTTGCCCAGGCACTGCGGTGCAGGTAGGGCGCGCAGCGGCCTTATGAGGCTGTGCCGCGGCTCAAATAGGGAATAGTGGCCGAAGCATGGTTTTAAGCTTGGGAACCCAAACTTGAGGGCTCATGAAGGATTCTACTACCCGATGTAGTAAGATTCGAGCTTGTAGAGGATAGAATATTATTCTAAAGTTTTAAAATATTTAGGGCTTGAATGATATTTGTTATTATTGCACTGTGACTAGGTTTTACTGCCAAGGCTCATGTTTAGGGGATCGTGCTCGAAATCATACTAGTTAGTCACCTCAAGACACAGGTAAAAAAATTGTTTGTGCTCGTATTGTAGGGCATGTCCCGACTATCCATACTTGATGATATGTATGAGTGTTTATAATTGTTATGTATGTTTGTATGATTATGACTAATCAGTGATGGCCAAGATCGACGAAAGCTGGGAACGACGATAAGCATGCTGAATGCAGGCCGCCATAGCATGGCCATATAGGGTGTTGAACTCACGTGCTATTTGAAGACTGTGAACCCAGTGCCTGGTAATGCACCTGGGTCAGCATAGGTAGTTATGTGAATATTCTGTTATCTGTTTAAAGTTATGCATTTACTGGAATGAATTGTTATATGCTATGTGCGTGAGTTTTCTTGCTGGAACTTGGCCCACGGGTGCTCTATGGTGCAGGTAAGGGCAAGGGAAAGGCCGACCAAGCATGAGTTGGAGGGCATGGAGAAGCGCGTACATATTCGGCCTATTTGGCCACCACGGTTGGGGTTGTTTTGAGGGACATGTTATAAACACTTGACTTTGTTGCCTAGGTCGACTGTAAAGTAACTTTTGGATTGTAAATATATTTATAAATAGTATTTTGAGATCCCAGGGTATCACTTTTATAACTTTAATGGATGTCCAAACCCTTAATACTTAATTTTCATTAAATGAGTCCTTATTCCGATTTAATCACACTTTTCAATGCACATATAAAAATCACATGGTAACGACTCTAGGGTAGTAGGGCGTTAACACGTCCATTCGACTACTACCTTTGGTGATTGGACAACTATCTGCCTTTCTCTCCACCGTTGGATGGAGGGGATCTTTCATCTCCTACCAGCCACGTGGCCTATCAAGAGGGATTTTCTTCACCAATAATTCAAATTTTGGGGTTCATCATATTTCCTCATAATTTTTTTCTTCTCATTCTTCTCCAAACCGTGGGCACCCTTTATATTTCTTTCGAAGATATTAGAAATTCCTTGATTTTCCTAGGCTTGTATGTATTGAGGCTTGCATTGTTGTTTTTTAGCAAATGTTTGGAGAAGCAAAACAAGATTCTAGGAGGTTACGACCATTATTTTGCACAATAACATTTTAGAGGTGTTTGCTGAGAGTTTTTCCCTGAAAAAATGGTATGCAATTGGACTTTTCGATTCTTTAAATGACCATTTTATGCATGCTCATTTCTTTCCTTTATATGTTCGTACTAGAAATATGTATTTCAGAAAAGTTTGGGAATTTCTCTGTTTTAGAACTTTTAATAGCAATACAAATTATATGAACACCCTAAATGTATGCACAATTTAGCATAGAGCACTTTGAGTCCTCGCATGATTTATCATAGATCATTTCGAATCCTCGCCTGTTATGAACAATGTTTTAACACCACAAGAGAGGACACACACTTGTTTAAGCACATAGTAAGACATGTTCATCTCTTCAGATGTTAAATGCGGACGATATTCAAAACCTCGAATGTAATGGAGAGTTCTTCGTAGGGGATTCCTCTGCTTATTTGTTGAAGCCAATTGACTTGCTAAGGACATCAGTGAAGTTCAGGAGATCCAAGCAGAGTCCACCACCGAGCTGGTGATAAATGAGGTCCTTCATAATGTATCAAGAATAAGTAGAAAAGCTACTCGATATGCTAATTGTTCAAATGCGAGGACAAAAAATCACCATAATGAGTATTCCTGCGCAAACTTAAAATCAACAATAAAGCCTTAAGAAATTGTTAAGCTTAAGCAAAGCTTAAAGACCAAAACAGGTCCTATCAAAATTTGAATATTAGAGGTACATCTCTTTGGTCCATGAGGTAGTCGAATACTCTTTCTATGGCCTTCCAATGTTTGATACTTGGATTGCTAGTAAAATTACTTATTTTACTGACTACAAAAGCAATATCCTCTCTTGTACAATATGAGACATACATTAAACTCCCTATTGAACTTGCATACTTTTTTTGAGCCACTGCTCTCCCTTCATTTTTTTCATGCTTTTGGGTTTAATCAAAGGTCGTGTTTGTCTCCTTGATATTAAGATTACCTAATTGTCAAGCATCTTCTCAATATAATGAGCTTGACATAAGGCATATCCATCTACATTTTTTCTAACTTTGATACCTAGTATGGTATCGAGCTCTCCAAGGTCTTTCATCTTGAAAGTAGAAGAAAGAAACCTTGAAATCTATTATGCCTTTCATGTCAATATTTAATATCAACATATCATCAACATATAGACACTAGAATGAAATAGTCATCACAAGTCTTAGAGTATAAGCACTTGTCTACACTATTGTGTCTAAATTCATCTGAAATAATGACTTCTTCAAACTTGTCATGTCATTGTTTTGGTGCTTGTATTAAACCATATAAATATTTAATCAGCTTACACACCTTTTGTTCATTCCCCTTAGAATAAACCCTTTCAATTGTTCCATGTAAACCTCCTCAACGAGATTATCAGTTAGGAATGTCATTTTGACATCCATTTCATGAACATATAGGTTGTGTATTGATGATAAGGTGAACAACATTCTTATTGATTTTTTCCTTGCTACTAGTGCATAGGTATCAAAATAGTATGTGCCTTCCTTTTGTCTAAACCTTTGGCCACCAACCTTGCTTTCAAAGCTTGAATGGTCCCATTAGTGTGATATTTTCTTCGAAATACTCACTTACAAACTATTGGCTTTAATACTTGTGGTAGATCAAAAATCTCCAAAGTATTGCTAGATTAAATTGAATCCATCTCATCTTTTATTGCCTTCTTCCAAAAGGTGGATTCCCTTGTGGATATAGCTTCTTGGAAGGTTTTAGGATCATCCTCTACTTGAAGCACGATTGGATACTTCCAAGTGTCTCCCTTGTGATTTCCCTCTACTAAGTAAATGGTCTCAACTTGTGAGTTTTTATCTTGCTATCCAATCTCTTTAAGTCTCTGGCTTCTTCTAGCAAATATTCGTTGCTCTACAACCCTTGAAGATAACTCATACTGAGTTCCTTCTAATGAGATTGGTTGTTGAGGCTTGTTGTCACTATACGAAAAATTCTCAAAGAACTCAACTTTTCTTGATTCAATTATTACATTAGAATCCAAGTCTAATAGCCTATAGGCCTTGCTATTTGATGCATAGCCTATAAATACACACTTAATGGCCCTTGGACACAGCTTGGTCCTTTTAGGTTTTGTGCTCTTGCAATAAGAAAGACACCCCCACTCTTTGAGAAACACTAGGTCGGGTCTCTTTCCTTTCCACATCTTATATGGTGAAAGTTGATTTTTCTTTAGTGGAATCCAGTTTAGAATATGACGAGTGGATAGCAAGGCTTCTCACCATAATAAGAAACTAAAATTTACAAATAATAGCATATAACATTTATCATTTCAACATATGTTCTATTCTTTATTTCTGCTATAAAATTTTGTCGAGGTCTATAAGGGACTACACATTCATGTATTATACCATGCATTTCACAAAACAAATTAAATTCATTGGAAAAGTATTCACCATCCCTATCACTTCTTATTTATTTGATTTTCTTTTCTTATTGATTTTTAATTTTGATTTTATAAATTTTAAACATGCTAAAGCTTTCATCCTTATTCTTGAGCAAGTACACACATGTGAATCTAGAACAATCATCAATAAAGGTAATAATGTCCTATGTCCACTCTTAGTAATTATTCAATTCAATTCACATAAATCACTATGTACCAAATCTAAAAATTTAGTTTCTCTTTCAACACTTGATAAGGTTTCTTCATCATCTTAGATTTAACAATAATTCATATTTATCATGTTCAACATCATTGCATATAATTGAACCACATTTAATAACTCTTTTAATTGTACTATAACCTATTCAAGCAAGTCTATTATGCCTTAATAGAATCAAAGTCAAGCATATAAGAGGAAGATGTTCATGCATTATTATCAAAACTTGAGTCTTTGCTACACAATTTAATTATCCCATCACACACATACAATTTTCCCACAAAGTAATTCTCCTTGGACAAAATTAGCTAACCAGACTTACAGATCGCTTTGATGTCCGATTTTCTCAACAAGTTCCAACTTACAAGATTTCTACGCATGTTCGAAACATACAACACATTAGTTAGAAGAAATTTTTCATTCCGAATGTGAAGTAGAGATCAACATTTCCATTTCCCATTCCTATGGATCTATGCTCATTCCCCATTTGGATTTCTTGGCCATCCTTTTATTCATCAAAAGTCTTGAAGATCTCTCTATCATAAGTTTCATGAATGGTGACACAAGTGTCATACCACCATCCTTATACGTTGGCTTGGATAGCATCCACCTCACTCAAGGTTGCAACCAACTTCTCTTTGGATCCTCATCGATTGTGGTATCCATTAGTCTCAGCTGAGCATTTTCCGGAAGAGAGAAATAGAGTGTGAGGTTACAAAGCTCATTAGGGAAAATACTAAACTCAAGATCCTCTCTTTTTACAATTTAAAGCCCCACATGGTTAATTGTTAAAATAAATATATACCACCATTGATATCTATACAAATTAGAGTTATTTTCACCAGATTTTATAAGATAATTAATGCTTAGTTCTTGAGCTTTTAAGTAATTTGTTACGTTTTTAAGTCATTTTAATTTATGAGGTTTATTTTAATTTTATAGACTTTTGTGTCTTTTTATTGTTATTTTGTTCTTAGATGATGTAGTTTAATTTTTTGACTTATTGTTGTTTAGTTGGAGGTCAAAAATGCACTTTCATTGATGTGTAAATGTAAAATTTAGTTAAGGTTTAATTAATATTTTCAAAAAAATTATTATGATATATTTTATGAATGAAAATATTTGATTATAATTTAATATATTGTTATTTTTCAATAACTTAATTTGGGTTTTTGGTACTTGGAAACTTAGAAAAAAGAAAGAAGTTAGATCTAAAAAAGAGTGAAACGAAGTGGCATCATAAAATAGAAGAAATAAATTGCCTTTATTGCAATTTAAGGAAGCCAGGCCCAAGAACAGTTGAGGCCTTTCCCCTCCGCTTGGCCTTTCGTCTACCTTCAGTGAGCCCATCAGCAACAGCTCCCTAGACCCATCGGCCCAGATGCCTGCCTTGGCTCACCTACCAGCTGCAAGCAACCCATGCGCCTGCCTATTTCCCCAAGGATAGACTCGAGAAGTTTTTCGAAGCCCAATTCATACATGGAGCCTATTTTCATAAAAAATAAAGGCCACACCAGCTATTGCCCAAGCAAGCTTTAATTTTCTAGCAAGCTTCAATTTCCCAGCAACTTTCCCACCAGCTGCAATTCCGAAAATTGCACCATTTTGCCTCATTTTTCTACATCTTTTGACTACAAAATTCATCACTATACCCCAAAATTCTCTTGCTTATTACCTAGGTTATTTTTACACTACCTATGACATAATTTTGTATTTAATAATTTAATTAATTTTAATGCTTTCATTTAGGCTATAAATAGGTAGTTTCAAGAACATTTTGGTAGACCATTTTGGATCAAGTATGTATTTTATTTTGAATATGTACTTCACTCTAGTTATGTGCTTCTAATCTTTTCAATGAGATTATTATGATCATGATGAAGCAACTTGTAACTAGATAGTATTTATTTTTGTATGTTGATTTCCCTAATAGTGCAACAAAGTTTATGGATTTTTCTTCTTCATATTTGTCTTTCATCTTTAATATCTTGTGTTTTGGATTTTTTGATAATGTTACATTTTGTTCTTCATCTTGCAAAATCATAATGTTCTTTTATTAAGATGTGTCATTAAATTATACACATCTAATGCTTAGAACAAAAACATTATGTTTTGCTTTATAAATAATGATATTTTATTTTCTTTCATTAGGTTGATTCACATTAATTCTTTGAAATTATATTTTTGAAAAGTGAAGAAAAATCCTATATTTTAGAAATAATTTGTGCTTAAATTATAAATCAATTTTGAAAATGATAATTTGATTTTTTTTTTGCTATCAATAAAACTTTCGAATCAATATACTTATAAATAATATTAAACTTACACGTGGATGCCAAAAATGTGACACACTCCCGAGGTAGTCTCAAGAGACCTTGAGTCAACTAGTGAGTCTTTCACCCCTCGAGACCTTGGTTGCATCATCGCGAGGTCTCGGCCATGCCCACGCCTCACACCAAGCAAGACCCTCGCCTCGTGAGACCAGTTCCCCGAAAGCCCTACCTTTCGTGCCTCACAAGATCTTCGTCTCGCGCATAGGCCACCATGTCGCCTCGCGAGACCATAGCCCTGCGGTACCTTCCTTTCATGCCTCGCGAGACCCTCGTCTCGTACACACACCAACATGTTGCCTCATGCCTCACGAGACCCTTGTCTCGTGCATAGGCCACCATGCCTCCTGTGCCTCGCTAAAACATAACCCTGCGGGCCCTTCCTTTCGCGCCTCGCAAGACCCTCATCTCGCGAATAGGCCACCATGCTGCCCCACGCCTCGTAAGACCATAGCCCCACAGGTTCTACCTTTCATGCCTCCTGAGACCTTCATCTCGTGCATAGGCCACCATGTCACCTCGTACCTCGCGTGACCATTGTCCCGCGCTCAGTGAGACCCTTCTCTCATGCCTAGGACACCATAATCCACAGGCCCTTCCTCTCGTACCTTTGTATCTCCCCCCTTGGCATGCGCAAAAGCTATTGTGTCTCATCACATATGCCACAAGCCTCATTGAAGAGGCCTTACCTCCTTCCCTGAGGTAAGCATCACCAATGGGGCACATCCTCAATAGTGGATCTCACAAGATGCAAAGTCAAGGACCTCTTGAACATGCATTCGAGGAAGGTTAGAGAAGACCCGACAATGATTCGATATGAAGTAAGAAATGGTGGGAATGATTAAGCGTATCCTTCATGATAACATATAAGGAATTCAATACCTAAAGCTTGTAGGAACAAGGTATCTTGGGAGGGTGAGAACCTCCATATGACTTGAGGAGCTTGTATAGGTACAGAATGCACCTACAAACGAAGAGGAGTTAGAGTACTAACACAATATCCAAGCTAGACAAGTAGTGGCAGTACAAGGATAGTACATGGCAGAGCCTCCTCCGTCATGCATCTAACATATGTACCAGACAAGTAGTGGAGGTACAACATGATACCATTGTTGGGGTTTTATGCCCTAATTAAAACCCAAATTCTTTGTAATCTCATTTTATTATCAATAAAAGAATAGAAATCATTTTTTGACTTGGTCAATCACTTTGCTCACATGTTTTATTTTCATGATTATTTGTTTAATATAAACTTCTATTAAATCCCGAGCATATAGCTAATCTTATTTATAGTGACGTAATCACAGTGGAATATAAATATGATTATATGTTCAAAATAAGTTAGTCCTAAGATTAGTCAGTGCACTGGATTTACACTGACTTGCCAATCTACGATATGATCTACTTACACATTACAGTGTTATGTTCTTTCCAGAATATTAGCAAAGTAGATAAGATCGGATGTATTTGTTACATCAGACAGGACCGATATTGACAGTTGATAAGATAAGTAAACATATCGTTATTATATATTCTAGTCATATCATATAGTTGACCATAGGTCAATTCAATCTCAATTCTGAGTGGTTAGTATTCTAACTGATTGTATTATTTGAGTTCTTTGACTTGTTCGTTACCAGCTTACCCTACGGACTAGTCCATACTTACATCTTGGGAACTCGGTAGTATAATTGAGTGGGAGTGTTAATCATAGATATGAACATCTATAGCTTCTGATGAAGAAGTGAAACAATGGTTTCCTTTTAGTTTGGTTCAAGGTGATAAATTATAGAGATCTCATTTCAGTAATTAAATTAGTTTACTGAAATATCATTTACAAGGAACTAAGTGTGTTAAGGATAAAATACAATGAGGGGTAAAACGGTATTTTAGTCCTGTCTCATTGTAGACCGTCTATAGAGGATTGAGAGACAATTATGGTTGTAACAATGGATAATTAATAGCGTATCTATATTTTTTATAGAGCGTTCTATGAATTCAAGAGTGCAATTCCGAGTCTATAGTGGAGTCACGAGGAATTAATAAGTTAGTAAATTTATCTGTTAGATTTATGATAACTTATTGGAGCTTGATTTCATAGGCCCATGGTCCCCATTGTACCTTGGATAAAATCATCTAGATAGTCTCAATTAATTGATTTAATTATTAATTAGAATTATCAAAGTTGACCAGGTCAATTTCGGATAGTTTCACAGAGTTGTGTAATTTTGAGAAGAAAAGAGAAATTATGACAGATTTATTAATTAAGATAAATTGGTATCTAAATTAATAAATAAATTTAAATCAACGTTCAAATTATAAATTATTAATTTGATAAAGGATTTAAATAATTATTTAATTAATTAAATCAATAGAAAATAATACAGGCCTTGATTTTAAGTCCAATGGGCTTATAATCAAATGGGAAATTTCACGGGCCTATAGCCCATGTTAATTTCGACCTAGGGCTTCAAAATGGCTGTTATTTTATTGATTTTTTAATTAAATTAAATGGACTAATTGAGTCTATAAAAGGAGTGCTTAGAGAGAAGTCATCAGTTAAGATTTCTAAGAAGTTTGAGAAGTCTCAAGTCATATTTTCTGATAGTTTTAGATTCTCTCTAAACACAAGTCCTTTTCTAAACTTCTTTGTTATTTTCTCTTCTTCTCTCTATATCTATCTCATGTGTTGAGAATTGCCCACACTAGTCTAGGTGGTTCTAAGGATACATTGGAAGATCGTGAAGAAAATAGAAGATCGGTTCAGTTTCTTGATAATACTCTGCGACAGAGAGGATACAAGAGTTAAAGAAACTAAAGGAAAGACTCTTTAATTCCGCTGCGTATACTGTAAGTATTCTGTTCTTTGTTTCTCTTTGAATTCAATTTTAGAAACATGTTTTAGGCTATCTCGTATTAATTTGTTTAATATTAGATAAACATGAAAATGAATAAAGATCTTGTATAAGCTTAATCCAACAACCATGTCAAGGGCATCCTTGCAGACTTATAGCACGTACTAGGACCGACCACTACTCCTCCTGTGCCACAATCACCTGCTGCCTGCATAAGCATCTTTTTGTCCCTTTCGGACCACACTGCACTGAGGAAGGGATCAAAAAATTCATTTGTAAGCTGAGACTTCAAAGCAATACAAACATTATTACTCCAAGTTCTTTTAAGTTCTTCATTTTCTTATAAACTTACAAGTCTTCCGACTCAACTTTGTTGAGAGTTCGCACCGTCAACATTATATTTTGTGGATTCTTGTATCTTAATAATCGTTTTCCTACAAACCATATTTACAAATCTTTTCAAAGCGTAAATATTTTTTTCAAATTATGTCTCTTTAATTGTCTTTCCTTTTATTTTTGTGAAACAAATATCATCAAAATATTTGGAGCTAGGTTAGCTTTTTAATATTTTGGTTTAAATTTGTTTTTTTTATCTGTTTAGACAACTTCTTTCGGTTCGACCTTGAACTTGCACAAAACTATTCTACAAAAACGATTCGTGCACTTGCGAGTATAAATATTTAAAACGTACCATTTTTTTTCAAACAACCATCGCATAAAACAAAATAGAGAACAAATAAACGATCATGTAAGCAACTAACAACCTCCAATTACACATAACTCATCCCGCTAATCCCCTAGCTAATCAATCATCTTAGGCTGGTCCGGTATGTCCGTCTTTTTTTTTTTTTTTAAATTGGGTAGCCAAACAGCTTCCATTTTGTAAACCCAAAATCAGAACCTACATAATAAATATATATAAAAATACTAGGCATGTCATCGAAGTAACGTACCTCTCAGAACTGTCCGGTACAACCACATGTTAGGTTTATAATTTTCGCAAACATTTTATAAACTAAAATATTGGAATACAGATAAATTAATCTAATTATCAAAATATATGTTTGAAAGTGTAGTCAAGATCACCTACCTAAAGATACGATCATTCCATAATTCCTCGAGACACTTCCAAGCTTAATCCATGATCCTAGGGTGATTAGTCCACTTAAAATATTATGTTTTTCCTATCTGCATAAAATGAGCAAATAATTATCAACATTGCATTTCACATTAAAAATTGTGTCCGACGACATATAATAGGACTATATTTAAAAATTTAAGTTCTGAAACTCACTCGAGCCGAGAATAGTAGAAGTTGGTGGCGGCAATGAACGGTGTATCGGAAAAGTTGATTGAGGTAGGCTTAGAATATATCAAAATGACCACATCTACAAGTAGATCATGTTAATGTAAACCATTGTTCTGGAAAGTGCTCAAACTCACAGGGAAGTCGCCAGAAAGTGGCAGCTTGGCCAAACGGGGGATGCAAGAAACGACGACAATATGGCGTGCAATGGTGGTTGGGTTTTATTCTCCTCAATAAGCTGAGTTTAGTGGTTAAAATGACTCTTTGATTGGAGGTCAGAGTCGACCAAAATAGAGGAGAAAAGCTTTTGGGACTGTTGCCTTGATTGAAGATTTCCGATGAACGATGGTGTGTACGACAACAAAACTTCATGGCTATGGTTGTCGGTGGCTGGTGGCCGGTGAACCGAATGGTCTAGCGCGTGGAGTTGGGTGGTAAACAAAAAAAATGTTTGTACATGGTGTTTCCATGGCTGTTTCTAGGGAGAGCAAATGGAGAAAAAGATAAAGAAAGAAAGAAGAAGAGTCAGTGGAAGGAAAAGAAAAAGGACCAACACTTCTCACGTAAAAAATACAAGAAGAATAATAAAATTCTTGGGTTTTACAACATTCGTATGTCATTATACACCCAAGGCTTGTAACAAACCTGCACTAGGACATGGTTCTCATTCTACCATTGCTCCTTCTTCTCATCAACTTTACATAGAAAAGTCTCCCCAGAGCATCTAATCCATGCCCTTTGTTTCTGGAAACCCATGAAAGTGCAGCGACAACAATAAGTGTATAGCATGACTACTCATGGTACTTCTAGTGGTGCTCATGTAATCGAATGATGTAGTTAAAATTGTTATAACTACACGCTATAATCTATGAATATATTAAATTTATGTTATGATATATTCTGTTATGTGGTGTTAACACCATTTTTATAGGTGATGATGAGAGTTAGGGTATGTGAGCTATAGGGCCAGAGGATGATATGATTATTGTAATTAATTTGTGATTTTAATTGCTATTATATATTGTTAATACATTTTTGGGGAAGATGATGGGTTTTAGAAAAATTGAACATATTACTACTGCCACGTATTAACTATTAGGATCAATGTAATTATAAATATGTATATTAATTTGGCTACGATTTTTAATGTAAATTATATATAGGTACTGATTAGGCTATGTCTATTACAATTACATTTGATGAAGGATGTAACTTTGTATGTGTTTTTTTATAATAAAAGCAAAATATGAACTCTCACAAAATAGATTGTAAATCTATGATGCTTAATTAGAAAAGTACCACAATTATTCAAAAGCTTGAGTGGGGCCTTATTAAAACACATTATGGGTCCATTTATTTTAAATTAACATATAAAGTCTCTTATACAATTTAAAAATAGAAAATAGCAAAGTCCAACCGAAATATAATTAAACATAAAAAAACTCATAAAAATGTCCATTGGCGTTTCTAGATCATTTTTTGTCCATTTGCACCCCAAACCATACCTACTTTGATTATGGAACTCCCCAATTCACCATGCTTGGCAGACAAAAAATCGCATAGTAAGGAAGTACAAACAAAAACAATAATTCATATAAGTGCAATACAAAATTATTCTCAACGTACCTAACTTAAAATGGCATAACATAGACATTTCATAATAACATACACTTTAGCTGAATTTCATCATAAACAAATAAAGCATCATTTCTTTGAGGTAACCAGTAAAGCATAACTCGGTAAATCCTCCTCTTGCCCTCATGGGCCTCTTTGCGCGTCCATCCTATGAGTTACATCATACCTTAGTAACTTCTGTCGTGTTGCATTTTAGCAGGCTAACAACACTTTGTTTTTCATACCATCTATAATACACACGTACATAACAATTTATCTCATACCTTTCAACATAATCGCATAAGAAATCTAACTAACTTCCTTACCTCAAGTCCAAGCTATATAAAATGGTGAGATAACTTCACAACGAGCTTAGTTGATACTCGTCTTAATATCAAACAAAATAAAGTATATCACACAAGCATACCCCTCGTGTGCATGGGTCATGCACACTTGGCACCTAATTACACAAGTTGCACACAATTTAATTCATACATCAAACCTCACATAAAATCACAAAAGAATAATGTCATTTTCAAGAATTAACTCTCAGTGATTTTGAAACAAGGACAATGGATTTAATCACATAACATATATTTGTACGTAAAAATATTCTTAAATGTAGCATGCATACGTGGTATTATTCTTAAACTCACTTAAAATTGGTAATATTAGTTCTTTTATTTTCTTGTTAATTTCACAAAACATCAACAAGCATTTTAAATGTTAAAAAAAATTACCAACTTAGCTATCACTATTTATTCTCATTTAATCATACAATTTCCATACATAAATTTTCTAACAAAGTTTATTTTCCTAATATAATTCTTAGCTTAAATTGTACAAAATAATAAACTTGTTTATTCTTTAATAAACAATAAAATGTAACAAAATTTATAATTAATTATAAAACAATTAATTTGAAAAAATGAATTGACTTTATAAAAGTTCCCTTTAAATTTGGAAAACTAAAAAAATAATACTAATAAAATGTGATTTGGTTTGCTTTTCAAAAAAATTATTAGGTCTTAAAATCACATTATTCATGATTATTTAAACATGGTGAAAGGGCTCATATTATTTACATTTTAATAAACCAAATTTAAGCACTTCTTAAAATCCAATTTTCAACTTTTAAATATTAAATTTTTAGCATGTATCATATTAAAAGAAAAATACAATACTCATGTATGAAATTACACCCTTTCCTTGTCTTAGTTTAAAATATGAATTTAAGACAGATTTTGCTTTCTTTTTAAATAATTTTTTTGCAAATCAGCATAAAAATATAATAAAATCAGCAAGCATAAATCATTCTAAATATAACCATCATCCTTTTTAACACTTTTTAACAAGTCACCCAAACATGTTTCTATTCTTGAACGATTCAAAAATACATTTAATCATGCAAAATCAACAACAAAATCAAAACAAGATTAAACCATAATGTATGCTCATGTCAAATTCGTTGCACAATTTAAGAATAAAATCAAGAAATCAAAACATAATTGACAACCCTCTTTTATAATATACCCTAGGCCGAACACTATGAGCATGTTCCTAATATCCAAATTTGCATTTTTATTATCAAGACATAAAAATTTAGTGAAGCAATAATAATTCAACCTTAATCCCTTAAAATAAAAATAAAATCACAATTCTTAAAAGATCTTTGAAACAACAATATCCCTACATCAGTCCTTTCAATAATATAATCAAAACTCTTAACAATCATCATGAAACCTAGATTTTAAAAATATAAATACACAACATATACATAAATGGATTTTATCCATAGAAAATACCCATGCATGTACCAATCATCAACACACATAGGAAGACAAAATCTCCAAACAACGATGATCAAGACCACAAACCTCTTGACAATATGCTTAGCCAACAACTCTAGAATTGTGTCTCTTGACACCCTCGCTACTTATCACAAGAACCTAGAAGTGAAACATCCCAAAACATCCATATGTTAGAATTATGGATTGAAAGGTAAGGAGAAGGAAAAAAGAAACTAAAAACAAAAGAACACCGTCATACCTCTTCTAAATTCGAAAGGCTTAATATTCTTGGCTTGGAGGTCGAATTCACTATAAGGAAAACCTCTTAAACCTTTTGCTAGCACCACCACAAAGAACCTAGTTCAATGAATCCCCAACAAACCTTAGCTTAGAAAATAGAAGGATAATTTGAGACAATGAAAAAATATTAGACCAACTCTTTACCTCTACCTCCTTTGAATTTTGAACACTAGCCTCCCTAGCATGGATGGCAAGAAAGAAATGAGAGAAAAGCTTCTCTCCATGGTGTTGGGTGGAAACTATGGTGATGAGAGGAAGAACAAAACGTAGAGGAGAAAAGAAATAGGAAACCTAGTACTTATGCATACCCTAGCCGAAACCTAAGAGGCAATTTCCAAAATCATTGCTTCAATTCCCTTCCCTTGATTCCCTCTCCCACAATTCATTAAAATTGACAACTATGGCTTGATTGGATTGTCTTAAAAATGGAAACTTTCGTTTACTCTCACCCTAGCCTTGACTGACCACTCTTGGCTCTGTCTTTCTCTCTAATTCTCGGCCAAGCATTCATCAATACCAATTTGAATTCCCAATCCTACTTACCCAAAATGACCAAGTACAACTAATGGAATTGAATCACATAATATCTCTTACCCAAAATTTATTTTTCTTTAATTTAAATAAAAAAAAAGATGATAATGAATAAATAAGGAAACATTATATTTCCTTAGTCTACAATCACATGCCACTCTCTCTCTATCTCTCTGTCTCTCTCTTACATATTTATACAACCTTCTAGAACTTCAATTTGATAATTTTTAAAAAAAAGGGAATTTACTAATATTCCACTATTTAGTCTAGGTTCATGGCATTCACTTGCATGCTCACTATGCATGTCATGTACTTTCACACACACAACCATGCATGTCTATCACTACTAACCATGCGCACACATGGAGAGAATCAAGGCTCATGCAAAACAATTTACAAATTAATTAAATAAATAAAACAATTGAAAATTAATTCACATAATTAACACTTAAATAAATAAATTAAAATAACTAATCACGTAAATAAATAATAATAAAATAAAATAAAAATTGGTGTTCTACTTTCATGTCATGTCTAATAAATAAATTAATTAAATAAATAAAAATTAATTCACACAATTAAGACTTAAATAAATAAATTAAAAGGAATTTCCTCCCAAAATTCTTCTTACCAAATAACTGAGGGTATTTATCTGTCATATCTTCCTTCAACTCTCATGTTGCTTCTCTCTCCATACTATTCTTCAACATGACCATAACTAATGGAATCTTCTTGAACCTTAGTTCCTTGACTCCCTCTTCGATGATACGCTTAGAATGTTCATCGTAACTCAAGTCCTACTTCAACTGTAACGGTTCATAACTCAAGACATGGAAGGGATCCGACACATACTTACGCAACATCGAGATGTGAAAGACATTATATGTTTCAGCGAGTTCTGTGGGCAGTGCCAATCGGTACACAACTTTCCCAACTCTGTCCACATTCTCAAATGGACCTATATATCTTGGGCTCAACTTCCCTTTCTTGCCAAAACGCATATCACATTTCATTGGCGAGACTCACAACAATGAAAACTCGCCTACTGAAAACTCGATGTCCGTCCTCTTAAGGTCTGTGTAACTCTTTTTCCTACTTTGATCAGTAAGCATTCTCTCGAAAATTTTCTCAATTGCCTCACTGGCTTCCCTGACTGCCTCGAGGCCTAATTTATGTTTCTCTCCAACTTCATCCCAGTTCAAGGGAGATCTACAATTGTGCCCATATAGCATCTCATAGGAGTCATCCCTATAGTATTCTGGTAATTATTGTTGTAAGAGAACTCCATCAGGGGTAGGTATCAGCTCCAAGAGTCTGAAAAATCGAAAGCACAACACTTCAAAATATCTTCCAAGAACTGGAAAGTTCGCTCAGACTGCCCATTTTTCTAAGAGTGAAAAATGACACTGAATTTATTTTTTGTACACATTATTTTTTGTAATCCCTTCCAAAAGTTTAAAGTAAGCACTAAGCCTATGTCAGAGATAATCGACTTTGGTACCCCGTGGAGTCTCACAATTTCATTAACATACAACTTCAGGCAGAGTCATGCTATTTTTTTGTCCTAGGTAACCCTACCACAAAATCCATTGCTATGCCTTCCCACTTCCATTAAGGGATATAGAATGGTTGTAGAAACCCTGCTCGCCTTTGATGTTCTACCTTCACTTTCTGACAAGATAGGCATTTTGCGACAAACCCAGTGATATCTTTCTTCATCCACGACCACTAATACAAAAGGACTTGGTACATCTTGGAAGATCATGGATGAAAGGAATAGGGTGTTGTGTGCACCTCTTTCAAAATATTCGTCTTAATCTCAACTTCATTAGGCACACAGATTATATCCTTGTATCGCAGCAACCCTCCCTTGGACATAGAGAAGTCACTGTTGCCATTTTCTTGCACCAAAGCCTCCTGCTTCAATAGGGCTTCATCTACTTTCTGCCCTTCTATAATCTTATCTAGCAAAGTAGACTGGAGGGTGAGGTTCGCTAGGCCTCTTATTACAAACTCTATTCTAGCACTGATGATCTCTTGCCTGGGTCGTACGTAATGCGTCAGCCACTACGTTGGCCTTGCCTGGGTGGTATAGAATTTTGCAATCATAGTCTTTTACTTGTTCTAACTAGCTTTGCTATCTTGAAGTCAATTTTTTATGATTGAAAAACTATTTCAGACTTTTATGATCGGTATAAATTTTATACTTATCTATGTATAGGTGGTCTCTCCATATCTTGAGTGAAAAAACTATTGCTGTTAGCTTCAGGTCATGTGTAGGATACCTCTATTCATATTCCTTGAGTTGTCTCGAGCCATAAGCCACTACTATTCCATTTTGCATCAACATGCATCCCAAGCCATTCTTGGACGCATCACAATACAACAAAAAATTTCCCTCTTCGGTGGGAGCAGAAAGGATAGATGCAGAGATTAACTTATCTTTCATAGTTTGAAACCTCTCTTCACATTTCTCTTTCCAAGTGAAATTATGGTGTTTTCGAGTCAAATTGGTCAAGGGCGTTGCAATATTAGAAAATCCCTCAGCAAACTTCTAAAAGTAACCCCGCTAGTCCTAAGAAACATTGAACCTCGAAGGCGTTCTTTGGTTGGGGCCAGTCCTTTATGGCCTCAATCTTAGCTGGGTCCACTGCTATTCGATCTTTGTACACTATATGCCCTAGGAAAATAACTTGTTCTAACAAGAATTCCCATTTTGAAAACTTAGTATAAATTTGATGTTCTCAAAATCTTTTAAGAGTCAGTCTCAACTGCTCTTCATGCTCTTCCTTAGTCTTATAATAGATTAGTATGTTGTCTATAAATACCACTACAAACTTGTCCAAGAATTCCTTGAATACTATGTTCATTATATCCATGAATGTCGCTGGGGCATTAGTCAGTCCAAAAGACATCACTAAAACTCATAATGCCCATAGCGAGTTCTGAATGTTGTCTTGGGAATAGTTCCCTCCTTCACCTTCAACTGATGGTACCTGGATCGTAAATCAATCTTGGAGAACACTTCTGCCCCTTGTAGGTGGTCAAAAAGTTCATCTATCCTAGGTAATGGATACTTGTTCTTGATTGTGACTTTATTGAGTTCTCAATAATTGATGCACATTCTCATACTTCCATCTTTCTTCTTCACAAACAATATTGGTGCCCCTCGTGGTGAATGACTCAGTCAAATGAAACCCTTGTCGAACAAATTTTGTAGCTAGGTCTTAGGATCTTTCAACTCTACAGGTGTCATTCGGTAGGGTGCCTTAGATATTGGTGTTGTCTCCGATGCAAGTTTGATTACAAATTCGATTTCTCTTTTTGGGGGTATACCTGGTAGATCCTCGGAAGCACTTCCGGAAATTCACAACTTATGTGAACATTTTCTGCTTTCAATTCCTTCTCTCTAGATTAATCCATAACACTTGCCAAGTATGTTGAACACCCATGATGCATCATGTTCTAAGCTTCCAATGCCAACATGATATAATCTCTATCATATACAACACCTTTATCAAGATGTCTATCCACATCAGTAATATGAATCTAGACTACTTGCATCTCATATGCTTGGCAAACTGTACTAGTAGCCACTCATTAAAGATTCCTTACTTAAATATGTTATTGATTATTTTATTCATTATATATGATCTTAATTCTCTCGTACTAATACAACATCATATTCTCATGAATGAATAGGAAATTTTCTTGATATTATTATATAATTAATTCAAACAATAATTATAACATTCAAATATAATAAAATTGTATGTTTATTTAAAACCAATAAATTGTCTTTACATGCTTTTAGGGAATTAATCCTAACAATCTTCCACTTGCCCTTAAGGCAATTGAGCCATCTCCCATAATCCCATATTGTGCACGTGACCCATGAACGACTTTACAGGAAGTGTCTTGGTTATTGCATCAGCCAGGTTCTGTTTCGACGCTATCTTCATAACGGTCACATCACCTCGGTGTACAATCTCTCGTACTAGATGGTATTTCCTTTCTATATGCTTCCCTCTATTATGGCTTCTCGATTCTTTGGAATTAGCTACTGCTCCACTGTTGTCACAGTATAGGATTAGTGGCTTATACATATCTGGAACAACTTCCAGATCAGTGTAGAACTTCCTCAACCAAACCGCCTCCTTAGCTGCTTCATAGGCCGCTATGTATTCGGCTTCCATGGTTGAATCAGCTATGCTGGATTGCTTAATGCTTCTCTAGACAACAGCTCCTCCACCAAGAGGGAACACTGACCCAGATGTCAATTTTTGATTGTCTTTGTCTGATTGGAAATCAAAATCAGTGTATCCAGTAGGGTTTAGCTCACCCCCTGAATATACCAGCAAATAGTCTCTCGTTCTCCTAAGATACTTAAGAATGTGCTTTACTATAATCCAGTGTTCCAAACTAGGATTTGATTGATAACGACTTACAATCCCAACTGCATAACATATGTCGGGCCTAGAACACAACATAGAATACATCAGACTCCCTACTGCTGAAGCATAGGGTTACTTTCTCATATCCTCTTCCTCTTGAGGTGTCTTGGGACATTGTTCCTTGGAGAGAGCAATTCCATGTCTGGTTAGCAATTGACCTTTCTTGGAATTCTCCTTAGAGAATCTTTCAAGCACCTTATCTATATAATTAGCCTGAGAAAGTGCCAAGAGCTTGTACTTCCTATCCCTTAGGATTTGGATTCCCAGAACATAGCTCACCTCGCCCAAATCTTTCATTTGGAACTTTTCAGCTAACCACTTCTTTACGTTTGACAATGTCTCTATATTGTTCCAAATTAGCAAAATGTCATCCAGTGGCCGTTTGAAGTGCATTTCCCCATAATGAGAGAGGAAGTTAAGAGTAGCTTAACATAGACCTGACCATGCCAACAAGGCCCTGTTTCTTCTTTCAGAAGCACCATTTTGTTGTGGCGTTCCTAGTGTTGTGAGTTGGGATAGAATACCATGCTGCAGCAAGAAATCTTTGAATTCTAAATCCAAATATTCTCCACCATAATCAGATCGAAGTATCTTTAGAGTCTTACCTAACTGCTTCTCAGCCTCATCTTTATATTCTTGAAACTTACCAAAGGTTTTAGATTTCCTAAGCATTAGGTAAGTATGACCATATCTTGAGTAATAGTCAACCAAAGTGATGAAATACTCCAAAGGTTCTTTGGCTCTATTGCCTTTCGCTGAGAAAGGACGTTTTGGTCATTTTCCCTTCCAAACAAGATTCACAAACTAGAAGAGTTCCAACTCTTAGTTCTCTCAAAGGTCCATCTTTTGTTAACCAGTTTATCCTATCTAGACCTATATGACCATGTCTAAGATGTCAAAGATACATGTCATCCTCGTTTGAAACTTTTTGTCTTTTGTTACCTTGCGATTTTGATATCTTAAATAATTCTGAATTATTGAGCGTTTGTTCATAATAATGAAAGCGATAAAGTCCAAATATTCAATTTCCTATCTAAAGAAAAAATTAAGAATAATCGAATTATAAATAAAATATTCTAAACTCATTACATGCAATAAAATTCCAAATTAACTAAAAAATGAAGTAAACATTTTTCAAACAACAATAAAGTTTTCTTTTAATAAAACTAAAGAATTTTAAATAAATGGACTTTCTTTAATGGTTTCTTGAACTAAACGTTTTTCCTCTTTTTCTCTTCAACTTTTTGTCTCCATCTGCAAGTTCCTCTTGATCGCTCAAGTGTCTGTAAAGAAGAACAAATAACAAAAAATATGATTAATGGTTTCTAAATCAAAGATTTAGAACTTTATGTATCATAATCCACTATTAAGCCTAAGGTAAAGATAAATCATATCTACATTTTTGGAGATTGTAGACTTGTCTGTAAATCCTCAAAGGCAGCATCCCACAAATCACGAGCATATTTAATGTGTTCGAACTTTTTCCTTAGCTTCTCTTCCATGGTACTGAGACAGTAAAATCTCGCCATGTGATTTGATCTCATCCAATCATCATATTTCTTATGTTCCTCTTTGCTTGCATCCCATGATGGTACAAGAGGAGGCCTCATATCATTATAGATATGTTTAAGATTTTTGGCCAGAAAAATGAACAAAGTTGAATTCACCCATCCATCATCATCCTCTTCAGTCATTTTTACTTTCTTTATATGATCATCAATCATTTTATGCTTTACCGGGCACGTTACAGGAAAATAATTGATTGGCAACATTTTATAACTGAAAATAAAAAACAATAATATTATCATTTGAAAAGATATCAATGTTTTGGAAAGTAAACATGATGCATGAATGCAACAATTAAAACACATAAAATAACATTTACTTTTCCACGATAAAACTACCCAACAAATAAAGTGTCGCCTTAGGATCGATCATGTTAAATTCAAATATCTTATAAGACAATCTTATCTTTATAATTTAAAACTTAAAATAACTCTTTATTTTCTCTTTTAAATATAAAGTACCTCTGGTTTGGTCAAGATGTAATTATCCACCACAGAACCTTAATTACATCTTTGTAAGTTTAACCCATTTTTTCGAAATTCACAACTTAACTTAGAGAGTGCCGCCTTAGGGTGGTCAAGCCTAAATACATCACTTCCTCCTATCTTCGTAAGAAGACAACCTTGGCATTAATATGTCTAGAAACCTTCCTTAGGGGGACGGAAACAAAAACACCTCGAGGCCCTATTCATATCTCACAGTGTTGTACTTATAATGGAGACCATAGGTCACATTGAGATGTTCACCTTCTCTCACTTACTATTTATATTAAATGTGTTTTATTAAACTAATCAATTAATTCCGAATTAATTTTACTAGTTTCTTAATAACCCTATGAATGTAATCAATTAAAATAATAATAATTATAAAAGAGCTTGTTTTTATAATTAATGTGATCTAAATAATTACCCATTACATTCATCTAACTTTACTAAAACGCTTTTTACATAAAGTTGGTTATCTTAAAGGCCTATAAAACCTATTGCCATTATTATGGTGTGAGTTACAAAATTTTAATTAATTTAATACTTAGTAGTTAACATGCAATTGGTTTCTCCAAAACAATTCATATAAACAAATAGGAAAATCCAAGATAATCATGTTTCTAAAAGATGCATGATTAATGAGAAACTGTGTGGGGTTTCATGAATGGCATGTAATTGACTAATGCGTGATCATGCTGTCAATCAAACATTAATGAAAATTTATTTAAATAAATACAATAAATAAACAATAAATGATGAACTGAGTACTAATGGGTATTTCTAAGATTTACAACCCTTTGGAAAAATTAAAAATAAAGTTGCAATCTATGTAGCTTTTAAGACTCTCCGAAAATTCTCCTCCTCTCCTTTAGGCTTTCTTGCTAATCTTTAGGAACTTTATTTTACCCAACTTATTAATTAGAAACAAATTTTATAATTAATAATTAATAATTAATTTATTTAAAACTATTTTAATTAAATAACTATTTTTGTCATCTTTTTAATTTAGTTGAATTTAAATAATTAAAGAATCAAATCCAAATAATTATTTAAACTTAAGATATTAAAATATCTTAACCAACTAAAAGATATTTTATTTTCTAAAAAAATAAGATAATTAAAATTTTAAATTCAAATAATTAAAAATTAATTAAATAAAAGATATTTTCAACAACTTAGGAATTAGGGTTTTGGGCACCAAAATGGTGCCCAAGGGCCGGCAGCACAAGGAGCCAAGGGCTGGGGTGGGGTGGTGGCTAGCATGCAAGGGCTTGGCCAGGGGCCTGGCGCACAGGCTTGGCAGATGCGAAGGCAAACAGGTGCGCTCGCGTATGGGCGCAGGGTGAGCTTTGAGAGCCACGGGGCTGCACGCAGGGAGCCGTGGGGTTGGGACTGCGTTTGGTGCGCGGCTGTAGCATGATGCTCGGGCCTTATGCGTGCACGTGGGTGAGCACGCGCTCAGGACGTGTGCCTCTTAGGTGCATGGCTTGGGTTCCTCTTTATCATTGTGTACATATTTTTTAAAATACATATTTCTCAAATAAATTTACAAAAATCCTATGCCCTTAATTAACGATCTAGAAAAACAATAAAATTTATAACCCAATGGCACCATATAATTAACGATCCATCAATCAACCATTCATTCAAAATACTTATCCATCCAGTCAATATACATATCAACATACATATAACAAATGCAAGAAACCCACATAGTATTTAATATATATATAGACTTCTATGATCAAATCAAAGGTACGCAAAGAAATATATGGACCCATTTTAATACATATTAATACCAGTCAAGATCATACACACACACACACACACACACATATATATATATATATTAAATCACATACAAATAGATCAGGGATTTACTCTTGTAGCCTATGAAGTGTCCTTGAGTCTTTTTGTATAAATTAACGATCTTCCTATCCATTGTTATGAGATCTCACACCCTGATCTTCCAGACCAACCTCAAACACACAAGGAGGTGTGTGGGCACATAGGATTCAAATGGTTAATTTATGTTTCTTCCTAGATGTACTCAACAGATATGATCTATAGAGTTTTGACAGAGAGAATGTTTAGAATAGTTTCTAGGTTTTGAGAAAACTATCGCTTTTCAGAGAGAGAGTCTGTATTTTTATTATTCAAAATAATCCTTTTTTTTAAAGTTACGTACTATCAGACTTATAAAGATATTCAATCTAATTAAATAATATGTATTTAATTAAAATATAATTCAAAATAAAAATGATTAGATATTTTTATTTAATTATTTATTTAAATCCTATTTAAGAAGAATAATTAAATAACTAATTAAACAAACTTATTTAAAATTCAAAATTCAAATCCCAGGGATAAAAATCCCTAATACTAGGTGCCACACACTATATTGTACAGTGTGTGTCGTCCAATCCTATTAGGGTTGCCCTAATTTTCTCATTTGTTTATTTAATCAACTTTTAAGACAAGATATTTATCCCAACATAAATATCAATTAATTCAAAATTAACTTTATCTTAAAATATCAGTTTTAAATTAAATAAATAAATATCATATTATAAATAATATATTTATTATTCTCTCTCTTTATATAATCCAAACAAGATTAATATTAATTTTAACCTATAGATTTTCAAAATAAGACTATATAGTTAAATAATTAATTAATTCACAACTAATCAATTACCCATAATGATCAAATAATTATTTCATCGGCCTAGAAAATTAATTCCTTTGCAATTTAGTCCTTTCTCTTTACAAATCTTTGTTTAGATATCCTTACCCTTCAAAGTGTGGAACAGAGGTGATCTGGGGACCATGGACCTATAATATGAAGCTCCAATAAACAAGATTATTAATTAAACTCTTTAATTTAATAATCTTATTTATTAAGTCCATGATAACTCAACTACAAATATGGAATTGCACTCTAAGTATTTATAGAATTATATTTATAGAGTTTTCTCTAGTAGTCCATTGATATAATCAATATATGTAGTTTCGTCCTCCATTATTTGTTCGTTAATTAGAGCTGGTCAAAATTACCATTTTACTCTTCTAATTTCCTCCTGATCCTTATGTACAATTAATTCACTAGCGAATAATTAATCTATAATCTAATTATAGATTTGAGCTCAATAACTATTTAGTTCTAGAATCAACCCTTAAGGGAACCAATATTCGATCTATTAGGAAAGCGTGGATTCCAATATTGTAATTCATGTACCTAGCATCCATGATATTGAATCTCCAAAACAAAAGTCATTAGCCTCATTATTCTAAGAGACCTTAACAAGTGAATCAAAAGATCCAATAAACATAAACATGAGTTCATGAATACTAAGGATTTAGAATGATCTACAAATGATCATCTATTATGAAAAGAATTAAATCTTTACGTCAAATGGCAAGTTCAAAAAGATAATTAATTCTCATCGGTCTTGTCATATATAATCTCTATTATATACAACACCTTTACTAAGATGTCTATCCACATCAGTAATCTGAATCAAGATTACTTACATCTCGTATGCTTAGCAAACCATACTAGTAACCATTCATAAAAGATTTCCTACTTTAATATGTTACTGACTATTTTATTCAAGGACATTAATCCTAACAACGTCCATCTTTATTAAGTGGGCAGCACACGAAACTCTCTACTGATGTTCTAACTCCATATGATTGAAAATAGCCTCAACCGATCTCATCCAATCCTCATCTATTATGGGATTGGGCTTTCCATCAAAATTTGGGGGATATTGTTCCTGAAGTGCTCATATACTGGCTCAAATCCATAGCCTAATTTTTCTTGTGGGGGCACTTGGGGCACTTATTGTATAGCAAGCTCGGGCTATGCCAATGGTACTTGTTAGGTTGGAGGTGCTTGGTGGGCTTGGGCCAGCTCCTTTTCCCTCTGTCTCAACTACTCCCTTAGTCTTTCTAACTCTGCAGCTAAGTGAATAGCTGGTGCAGCTGGGATGGCTGGTGGTACTAGAGGCACTTCCATGCTAGGGATCTGTGCTACGTTTGGGTTAGCAGGGGCACCCCTTCCACGACCTCTACCTCTTCCTCTGCCACCCCTAGCACCTCTTCCTCTAGTAGACATGTTGATATTCTAGGGCACAAAAGAAACCATCATAAGTGGAAGAAAGTTTGCATAACCATTTATCACTTATTGTATTAATTGCAATGAATTGACATCCATTCACATAAAAATCCAAAAATAAAAATATGATAAATACATAAAATCCTTAAAACATGTCCAAAATATCCATTCAAACTAATTCAAACAAATTAAAATCTCATTTATTTAATAGTAGTCCAGGGATTTGGTGAAGAAAAGCTCTAATCCTCCACAATTGACTCATCCCCAAAGTCGTAGTCAAATATCTTGTCATTGATATTGTAACGTCCTACTAATCCAGGACCGTTACACTATGTTTAAAATACTGCTTAACTCATTAAGTGAGTCATTTAGACTTAAACGTGTAATTATAGTTAAGTAGTGGTTTAGGTACTAAAAATTTTGGTCAAAGAAGTAATACATTTCATTAAAAGTTTAATTTTATACATGGGATCCCAAAAAAATATGATTTAATTATAGATACAAACAAAATACAAAAGTGGCCAACCTAAGCGGCAAAATGGGGCATAACTCTATTCGCTCAAAAGTAATCCCGGCTATGGTGGTCAAGCAGGCATCATATGTACACATCTCTCTTAGATCTCTCCAACTCATGGTTGGTCTAGCTTCTCCTTGCCCTTACTTGCACCACGTAGCACCCGTTAGCCAATGCCTTGCAAGAAAACCTGATTTAAAACAGAAACTATAATTAATAGAATAAGAATCATAAACAGAATGCTTTGTAACTATAATCAAACTTAAGCAAGAATATAAGTCATTTATGCAGCGTCTATGCTGAACAAGCACATATTGCACTCCTAGAGTGGCCCATCCACAATGACCTGTATTCCACCTTCTATTGTCGACAACAACCTATAAGCCAAGCTTTCCATACCAATACAAACAGATATGCATTTCAAGTATAACATAATTAAACACAATCCAAAGACATTCATATTGAATTTGGCATTCAAAGTGTGGTTATAACCATGTTCAATAACTAGGGCCAATGCCCTAAACTCAGTGCATGTGCAGTTTTCTTACCTCGGGTCCTGTGCCAATGATCAAATGATCCTGAGTGCATCCCTATTCCAAGCCTCACATAAACCCTAGTCACAACGCAAGTATGTACTTATCAAACATCAACTCTAAATCCCGAGTTGCTATATAAATCCTAATCCTTGGAACCACTATTCCCAGATAACGGGGGACTATAAACGTCGCCCGAACCCCCAAGTGGGCCCCCAAGACACGCCCGAAGCCCTCGAATCAAGTCTCAAAAGTTGCTGAAATTACCATTTTGGAGCACCTGGCGTGGTTGCACCCATAGAAACTTTGTGGTTTCTAGGGCACTGGCGCGGTCGCTCTACAAGCTCCAAAACCCCAAATAAAATCTAAATTACCTAGTTTCTGGGACACTAGCACGGTCACACTAGGACGCCAAAAACCAAAAATGTAATGCCCTGAAATCCCTAATGCGGTTTAATGGCTGGATTAGTAGGCCAGGAGGGCCATAATTGTTTAATTATGCCATTAAAAGATTATGTGCATGTTTAAGTGAATTATATTATAATATGATGTTATATGCATGCATGTGGGTCCACATTTGATTAGTATGATATTTTGGTAATTTGTCCTGTTGAGGGCATATTTGTGTATTTGGGTACATATTGTGATTTGTGGATGAGATCCCATTATTATGGAGATATATTTGAGCTATTCAACATGAGACGGTCTTATATTATAAATTAGCGGTTTTGTCATAACGGGGGTCTTTTATTGGGATATTGAGTAATGAGAATGTTATTTGATGATAAATTCGGAGTTATTGAGATCAGGAGGAAATTCTGGAAGTTTTGATTATAATGTCCCCAGGAGTGTTTTCGGGACCCCGAGCACTAGGTTTTTATTTGAGGTTACTTAAGCTTGAAGTAGCTTGTCCGATAGAATGTACGTTAGAAAACCTCTCGTTCTCTTCCCGTTGGTTCATTTTACTGTTCGAAGCATTTTCGAAGATATCTCAAGTTCTAGGAGTCTGAATCAAGCGAGAATCGAGGCATAGAGATCCTAGGAAAGATTAGAAGCTTCTTGACTGAAGGATTTGACGAGAAACAACCCAATCAAAGGTAATATAAGTTTTAAGTTTTGAGTTTTTAGAGTTTCTAAGCTTAGAATTGGCTTTTGTGTATCGTTGAGTTTTTGGTTCATTTGAGCCTTGAGATTTAATGGTTTTTGATCATTGGGAAGCTTGGGAACTTTGATTTGATTATTTGGAAATGTTTAGGTATGTTCTTGGAGGGTTTGGGATGAAGGAGAACGAGTTTGTGGATGACTCTGGGTTGGGGGTTGCGACCCTAGCTCGAAGAAGCAGGTGGAGAAAGTTTGGCCTTGCTGGGTGCCGCAGCCCTAGGTGTAGGGCGCCGCGGCCCTTGCTCCTAGAGTGGCTGGGGGCCGCGGCCCAAGGTGTTAGGGTCGCAGCCCTTGGACAGGTTTGAGCCCGTTTGAGTGTTTTGGCCCCGGGAACTTGGTTTTAGGCCTCGGGATTGTTCCTACTACCCGGATTAGTGGGGATTGATGTCCCAGAGGCAAGATATTGGTTTGGGAACCTTTGTTAATCATTTTATTGATGGTGTCCCATATTTGGTTTTGACTAGGTGACCGTTAAAGGACTAAAAATCAGATCGTTCTCAAGGGTCGTTGTTTTATTCATTCTCGCTCGAATCAGAGGTAAGAAAACTACACCCTGTGTATGTGACATGCATGATTGTTGTTGAGGCATGTTGGTTGATAAATGTGGAAATTGATTGCATATTAAATGCTAGGGAATATTGTTTGCTAGTGTATGGCACTGACTAGTCAGGGACACTGACCTATGAGTTAGAAACGGGATAAGCGTCCTGAACGCAGGGATGAATGAAGATTAGATCTAATCGATATCAGCGTTGAATGACTAAGGCATTAATGCTGGACCGACCCTAAGGTCAATGAAACTTATAATCACTTGGCTAGTCTAAGACTAGTTACTCAGAGCCAGGGCCAAAGGCCTAGGTGACTGCTTGTCACATGGCTAGGGAACGTTGTTCCATGGTTATGACTCTATGGTCATGAGGTAGGTTATGTTGGTGATTAGTCATCATGCACCTAACCTGTTTA
This sequence comes from Humulus lupulus, assembly GCF_963169125.1. Taxonomy (NCBI): domain Eukaryota; kingdom Viridiplantae; phylum Streptophyta; class Magnoliopsida; order Rosales; family Cannabaceae; genus Humulus; species Humulus lupulus. Next base: position 113,250,074 of record NC_084797.1, read on the forward strand.
AGATAGTGAAAGGTTCACTTATCTGTTAAGCCCCGATGACCCTATCGTCACATGTCTAAAGGGAGTTGTACCCACCTTCGCAACTTTTACAGCTGTCACTTACCTGTTTTGGACTAAAAGTCCTGAATGATTATTATGATCATTGTTGATATTATATCATGCTATATTGTGTTTTGTTGCTGGGCCTTGGCTCATGGGTGCTATGTGGTGCAGGTAAAGGGAAAGAAAAGCTCACCCAGCCTTGAGTGGAGAGCTTAGGTGATGATATGTACATATGCGACCGCTGGACCATCACGGCCAAAAAGTTCTCAGAGGAAATAGGGGTTTACCCTATTTTTGCTGCTTAGGTCGGCGGGTTTGTAAATTTGAAACAGTAGTGACCATTTTGAGTTGTAAATAACTTGTAAAAATTTTTGATGGGCACATGAACAGTTTTATGTATTTAATAAAATATATCCTTTCCTTTTTATTGGTTTTCCACCTTAGCCTGTTAATAACACTTAGAAGCACTTTTTAACTAAAGCACTCGGGTAGCGAGTCAAATTTCCGGTTCGCCGTAACTGTTCTGGAGTAACCAAGGCGTTACAAAAAAATGCCCAGAAACAAAAGTGTTGTTCCCTAATTGTTCCCCCTGCGTTTTCCTAGGGTTTTCCAGCCTCTAAACTAGGCCAAAAATCAATTCTCAACAAGTTTTCCAACATTTTTTCACCAATAGAAACCTTAGTATAGCTACTACAACCTACATATAACAACAATATAACACAAAAACACCAATTACCCAACAAATCACTAATTTGTATTTTTGGGTCTCAAACCAAACTCTTGTCTTTATAATCTGAGAATTATATCTCAAAACTTGAATCCTAGGAACAACCAAGTGTCATAAAAAATTATGTAACTAATTCTATACCTATTTGTCCCACTTAAACTACCCAAAACATCTAAACTCATAAATTCAAGCCAAAACTTCAAAAAGACTAAAGAACACCCTCCAGAACATGAAACCTCAGAAAGTGAGAATTACTTATTGAATTTCGAAATCCCAGGCTGGCTTTGAAGTCCTTCACAACTTCTAATCCTCCAATAAATCTCCAATGTCCTCCAATCCCCAAGATCAAACTTGATCTTGCTCTTGAGCTTTTGTGTCTTGATAATGCTCTTCCAAAAAGTGCTTAAATTAAAGCCCAAAGATGCCTTGAACGCCAAAGGAACAAATCGATCACTACTTAGCTAATTCATTAGCTCTATGGTCAAAAGACCATTATACCATTTCCCTATAATCTCTCTTCAAAGTATCCCCAAGGGCGAAATGGTCATTTTGCACCAATTCTCACTAAACTTCAAATTACACTTACTCCCAATCAAATTCACTAATCTTCCACATATAAATATTTCCCCCAATTATACCTCACATTCAATATATTCCCAAAATACGCAAAATTACAAAAATACCACTTGGCTCACCCCGAGCCTGGTATAAATCTCGGTTGTGACTTTTCCGCTAAATTGCTCAGCAGGGCCGACTAAAGCTGAATATCGCAAATATATCCATATAATAATGTGATTTGAAACACATAGCATATATAATTAAACATGTACCCTCAATGGGAAAAAATTATGAAAATGTCCTTTTTTTAACAAAAGCGAGCCTTTAAACACATTTAATACACCTAATCATGCATAATCAATAATATAAGAATATAAATAACATAATTCATTCAAGTAGCACATAATCATCCCACGTGTCCCCCCGTCATGCTAGTCCATGTTCATAATTCTATTAGAGATTTTGGGGTTTTACAACTATCCTTCGCTAATAGAAATTTCGTCCTCAAAATTTACCTGAACTGCTTGGGATATTGATCACGCATATCCGAATCTCACTCCAAAGTCACTTCCTCGACCTTACTGTTCCTCCATAATACATTAACCAGAGGAATGGTCTTGTTCTTCAAGACCATATCCTTCCTATCCAAGATCTGGATTGGCTGCTCTTCATAGGAAAAAGCTTTCTGTAGCCCCAGAACTTCATAACTCAACACATGAGTTATATCTGATGCATACTTTCAAAGCATCGAGACATGGAATACATTATGTATTTCGGATAGTGATGGGGGTAAGGCCAACCTGTAGGCCACCTGTCCAATCCTCTCCAGGATCTCAAAGGTCCTCGCGAATCTACGGCTCAGCTTGCCCTTCTTCCAGTATCGTTTTACTCCTCTCAATGGTGAAACTTGAAGAAAAACTTAATCCCCAACCTGTAACTCTATGTTTCTACCCTTAGGATAAGCGTACCTCTTCTGTCTTCTGTGGGAGGAAAACATTCGAGCTCTAATCATTTCAATGGCCTCATTGGTCCTCTCATTTGATTCATGACCTAGATACTTCCTCTCACCCATTTCATCCCAATGAATGGGTGATCTACACTTCGTACCATACAACAATTCATATGGACCCACTCCAATCATTGAGTGATAGTTTTTGTTGACGGTGAGAACTCATCAATGATATACGATTGGAAAGCTCAATGTGTGTTACAAAAATAGTGTAGAAGGAAGATAAAAAGAACTTGAAGGAGAAAGATGCAGAACTACAATGGAGTAAAATACTTTATCTTTCTTAATTGTCTGAGTATACAAAAAAATTTCTAACCCCTTATTCTGAGGAGTGGAACTCTATTTATAGGTGGGCCCTAATGACCCTTGATACATGGTGGTCCCAAGGGACAAGAATGTACGCAGGTACGTTGTCAGGGTCGTGGTGCAGGACGTTGTGGTGTCGACTCTGGTACATGATTGAGGGTGCTAAGCTAGTGCCTCCACTCATTTTATGGTTTTGTACCACCACTACTTGTCGAACATGGATGTTAGGGTCATGCCTCTGTCCTACTCAGGGTTGTACACCCCATGCTTGTACATGTACTTCATGCCTAGTGGGCCCTCTTACCTTTCCAAAGTAAGTCTTTTCTGCAAACTTCTTTATATTTTACTAAGTGTTGAATAACTTATGGATCCCTTAATGGAGATAACATGGGTCTCGTTGTTGCGTAGAAGGGTATTGGGCTCTGCATAGCAAGACTCTTATTCACAATGGTATAATTCGGGGCTTGGTGTAGGGCCTGGAGATGGGCATGCGCAAGGCATGGGAGGTGGGCCTCTCTATGCAAGGCCCTTGGGTCTCTACGGTTCATGTGGGTAGCTTTGAGGAAAGGCATGTGTGCTCTTGGGAATTCACAAGGCTTGGGGATGGGTCTCGCTATGCAAGACCCTTGGTGCCTTGGCAGGTGCATACGCGAGACGAGCCTCGCATAGCGAGGCCGTTGGTTCTCGGGGGTTCATGTACGAAGCTTTAAGCAATGGAAAGTGCACGCTTGGGCATTTTATGAGGCTTGAGAATGGGCCTCTCTATGCGAGGCCCTTGGTTCCTTGGTGGGTGCATACGAGGCTCGGGAGTTCATGCAAGCATCTTTGAGGAAGGGCCTTGCTTGGTGAGGACCCTATATCTCGGCACTTAATCGCTTGCGGATGCCCTTCTTAGACTTCCGCCAGAGAGACCTTTCTTTCTTGAGGTCTAACTTAGTGGCTTGGCACGTGATGATTCAAGGGACAATTACCCATATTCAAATGAGGCTACTTCATTCTTCATCGTGATGGTTTGTGAGACAATTTACAAATGGCTTAGCATATGACCCTTCAAGGATGAATTCTACTTTAAATACTTCTCAGAAAATTATCCAACATTCACAAGTATGTACACACGCCTAGAGGGAGTTGGGTCTCGCATAGCGAGGCCCTCGCCCTTTCGATGCATAAGCTCATATACGCCTTCATCGACAGATGCTTCAAAGGAAATTATTCCATATTCACAGCTGTTATTGTTTGAAAATTCAATCAAAGGAAGATATTTACCCCAGGTTCCTTCAAAGTCAAATACACATGCCCGAAGAATATCCTCCAAAATCTAAATTGTCCTCTCAGACTGTATGTCTGGATAAGGACGGTAAGTGATACTAAACTTTAACTGTGTACCCATAACATTCTGTAGACTCCACCAAAACTTGGAAGTAAAATTGGGGTCCCGTTTTGACATAATAGACTACGGAGCCCCAAGAAGGCGTACAATCTCTCTATGATACAATTCAACATACTGATCCACATTGAAATTTGTTATCATAGGCAAAAAGTGAGCTGACTTGGTATATCGGTCTACTATCACCCAAACTGAGTCATGTTGACCCACCATCCTAGGCAACCCAACAATAAATTCCATGGTGATGTCCTCCCATTTCCACTTAGGGACACCCAAAGGGTCTAATAGCCCTACCAACCTCTGGTGTTCAGCTTTCACTTGCTGACAAATCAGGCACTTAACCACATACTCAATAACATCCTTCTTCATTCTAGGCCACCAATACAAAGATTTTAGATCCTCATACATCTTTGTGGTACCTGGATGTAGTGAGTACGGAGTATTATGAGACTCGTCCATAATCTCTCACCTCATGCCAACCTCCATCTAAACACAAATCCAATCCTTATAACTTAGTATACTTGTCTTTGAAACAATAAAGTCCTTATCCACTCCAGCTAGGATGTTGTCTCTATGCTTCATCAATTTAGAGTCACTCATTTGCCCCGCCTTTATCCTCCCTAGGAGGGTAGACTGTAAGGTAATGTTAGCTAACTGTCCCACCACCAACTCTATTTCCGCTCTGGTCATATCTTTTGCTAACTCTCTTGACATTTGCTTTAGGCTATATAACAGCCCTGGACCTCTCCGACTCAGAGCATCTGCTACTACGTTGGCTTTCCTTGGATGATAAATAATTTCACTATCATATTCCTTCACCAATTCCAGCCAACGCCTCTGTCTCATATTCAGATCTTTCTATGTGAAAAAAGTACTTCAAATGTTTATTATATGTGTAGATCTCACACTTCTCCTCATATAGATAATGTCATTGTATCTTCAAGGCAAAAAAATACTGCCGCCAACTCTAAGTCATAAGTGGGGTACCCCTACTCATTCTCTTTTAACTGTCTCGAGGCATAAGCAATAACTTTACCAACCTGCATCAAAACGCAACTTAATCACTACCTCGAAGCATTACAATAAACTACAAACTTTTCCTGATTTGATGGAAGACTGAGCATTGGAGAGGAAATCAATCATCGCTTCAACTCCTGAAAATTATTCTCACATCTATCAGACAAAAAAATCTTCAAATTCTTACATGTTAGCTCAGTCAATGGTGTTGCAATCCTGGAGAACTATTATGCAAAATCCCGATAATACCCAGCAAAAATAAGAAAACTCCTGATCTCTGAGACACTCTTTTACCTAGGCTAATCTCTCACCGCTTCTATCTTTTTTGGATCCACCATAATCTCATCCTTACTAACGATGTGACCAAGAAATTTCACCTTAGGTAACAAGAACTCACACTTCTTGAACTTAGCATATAACTTGTGTTCCCTCAATCTCTGCAATACCAAACAAAGATGTTGCTCATGTTCTGTCTCTGACTGAGAGTAAATCAGAATGTCATCGATGAAGACAATCATAAATCTTTCCATATAATCCTTAAACACCCTTTTCATTAAATCCATGAATGCTGCTGAGGCATTGGTCAATCCAAAGGACATAACCAAGAACTCATATTGCCCATACCTCGTGCAAAAGACTATCTTCGAGATATTGTCATCCTTGATCCTCATATAGTGATAACCAAATCGAAGATCAATCTTTGAGAACATCGTCCTACACTACGGCTGGTCGAATAAATAATCGATCCTCGACAGTGGATACTTATTCTTAATGGTCAACTTATGCCACTCTCTATTATCTATACACATCATCAATGACCCATCTTTTTTCTTCACAAACATCACTGGTGCACCCAACGGTGATAATCTAGGCCTGATGAACCCCAAATCAAGTAACTCCTGTAACTGTACCTTCAATTTTGTTAATTCTGCCGGAGCCAACTCTATAACGAACTCAATCTCTCATTGCAGCAGTAACCTCATTAAGTCTTCTAAGCACACATCCAAGAACTCCCAGACCAACCTAGTCTCTTCAGGTCCAAATGGTACGACCTTAGTGGGATCCACCACAGTAGCTAGGAATCCTATGCAACCTCCTTGCAATAGGTCTCTAGCCCTCAATGCTGAAATCATAGGAGTGCGAGACCCACTCACAGTAAAAATAAATACAAATGGCTCCTCTCCCTTATGTTCAAAAGTCAATATCCTCCTTTTGTAATCTATGGTCGCCCCATACTTAGCCAACCAATCCATGCCTAGGATTGTATCAAAATCTTTCATTGTCAACTCAGTCAGATCTACAGATAGCTCCCTACTATCAACCTCCATTGGTAATAGCCTAACCCATCTCCTAGAGACTACCAATTCCCTAGTTGGAAATAATGTCCTAAACCCCATTGCATAAAAAACATAAGGCCTACACAATCTATCAAGCAATCTATTCGATACAAAGGAATGTGTAGCACCAAAGTCAATCAACACAGTATAAGGAGAACCAGCACTAAAAATCTGACCTATCACTACTCAGGGACTAGCCTCAGCCTCTGACTGCATCAAGGTGAACACTCAAGCTGGATTCAAGCTGTCCGCCTTCTTTCGTTCTTTCTTCTTTGATCTTGGGAAATCCTTCATGAAATTCCCAACCACTACACACAAAAAGCTTGCCTTCGTATATGGTGCCTCCTACTCCTAGCATACTCAAGATAACTCCTCCAAACCTCATTGTCGCCCTGGCGACCACCCTGAGCACCCCGAACACTCCTATCAAAACCAAAGGTAGTAGAGGTGGATTGGGTATTTCTCTTCTGGTCACTAGGGCCTCTGCCTATACAATATTCCATAAATGACAGAACCACCCACCTAGCATCATGCCTAGCAGAAATCTCGTGCCAAATCTTTTCCTCCACGCTCTAACTAGTAGGGGCCTTCTCAACTACTTGAGTGTATGTAGTAACTCCAAGCAGGGTGGTAATCCTGACATCCTATATGATCATGGGGTTCAATCCCCGAATAAACCTCTCTCTCCTGGTAGCATTGGTTGGCACAAAGTCAGATGCAAATTTGGCCAACCTATCTAACTTCAAGGCATACTCAATTCATGGTAAACTCATCCACCTTTGCAGCTCTAACTGCATCATTGTAATACTTTTCATTGAATAATCCCATAAATTAATCCATTGTAGTTACATCCCGAGTCTAGGACATCACCTCCCACCAGATCTGAGTATCATCCCGTAACATGTACGTGACGCAGGACACTCTATCATTGCCTACTACCCTCACTAAGTTTAAGATAGAAGAAATCATGCTTATCCATTGCTAATCTTGAAGTGGGTCTGGCCCTCCCTCAAAAGTTGGAGTGTGTTTTTTTCTGAATAATTCATAGAGATGCTCTCATCTATTCTCAATTTCTGTCTGTCCCATAACAGGTACTGCAACTGGTGGAAGAGGCGGGGCAGTGTTCCCTTATTGGACCTTACTGCCTAAGCTACCTAATCTGCTCTTCTTGTATTTGTAAACTTGCTTGTATTTCAGCAAACATCTGCTGCCAGCTCTCAGGGGCTGGTGGAGGGTTCTGACCATGATTATAATCTCTAGCCTAGATTTTAGCATCGGCTAGTCTGTTTGATCGCCTTGGAGGTTCCAAGTATATCTGCAATCAATGACTCAGCTCATCAGGCAATGATAACAATATCAGGGTACCATCCCACGGTCCAAAACCGAACAAATAAGCATACATATGCAATAACGATGCTAATAAGCATCTCAATAACTTTCTCATGCAATAGGAATGCTAATAAGCATATCATTTCACATTGACATAGCAGTCACGGGTCAAGCTCTATCAGTATATATATCTCATGATTCCTATTTTAGCATGCAAATATGGAGTACATATTCCAATTTTGCAATCACACACATATTTAGTTCATTAATTACTAAAAATAAAATCATAATTCTTAAAAGATCTTCAAAACAACAATATCCCAACATCAATCCATTCAAAAATACAAATCAAAACTCTTAACAATCATCATGAAACCCTAGATTACAAAAATATAAATACACTACATATACTTAAATGGACTTTATCCATGGAAAATACCCATGCATGTACCACACATAAAATCTTATCATGTTTCTATGGAAAAAAATAGAATCATGAAGAACAATCATCAACATGCATATGAAGCAAAATCTCCAAAAAAAACCATGATTAAGATCAGACACCTCTTTATAACTTGCTTAGCCAAATACTCTAGAATCATCTCTCTTGACACCCTCGCTACTCATCACAATATCCTAGATGCGAAACACCCCAAAGCATCCATATCTTAGAATCTTGGACAAAAAGGAAAAGAGAATGAAAAAATTATAATTAAAAGAAAACCATCATACCTTTTCTAATTTCGAAAGCCTTAATACTCTTTCCTTGGTGGTTGAATTCACTATAAGGAATTCCTCTTTAATATTTTGCTAGCACCACCGCAGGTAAGAAAACCCCTGTTCCCATAGAGCTTGTATGCAGGGTTGAGCCTAGTATGTTTGAACTGCATGGCGTAGCCCTTTGAATTGAGTTTGTTAATGTTCAGTATATGTTTTATTATGCTATGAATGCAATTATGTGAATGTTCGCCAAAAGCGGAAACGGCACAGGTCGAGGTCGGCAGGGCCGGGAACGACGTTAAGAATGTTGAGTGCAAGGCCGAGTGCAGCAAGGGGCTGGGAGCAGCGTTGAGCACATGGAGTGCGAATTGTCAGGGCGAGACCCTAAAGGATACCTAGGATATCTTCACGGTGTGGACCGCAAACCTAGGGCCTGGTAAAGCGTCTGGGATGACTTGGCCGTATGTGTTTAGCCTATTGATGGCCTGTTAATATGATATGTGTTTGTTATGCACATGTTTTTTCTTGTGATGGTTTTCTTGCTGGGCTTCGGCTCACGGGTGCTCTGTTGTGCAGGTAAGGGCAAGGGAAAAGTCGACCAACCATGAGTACGGAGAGCATGAAGCGGCGCGTACATGTTTGGCCTGCCTGGCTGCCACAGCTAGTGGTTTTTGAGAGACGGTTGTGTTAAAACCTAGATTTTGTCGTCTAGTCGACCTGCTTTGTATTTATATGTTGTAAATATTTCTAAACAATGTTTTGGGATCCCAGGTGTCAAACACATTATGATTTTCAGTAAATGGAATTATTTTCAAAGTTTATAACTTCGCTTATGATTTAATTACACTTTTTGACCTAAAATGCCGATTAGCGGGCTGAAAGCACATTTTAAACTCACTTGGTAACGGATCTAAGGAAGTAGGGCGTTACAACTTGGTATCAGAGCGAGCCAAGGTTTATGGTTCTAGAGATTGACCAAACATGTACGCTCGCTGTCAGTGACAAGCTCGACTCAGGGTTGGTTGGTATGATTGATCAATAAGCATGAATATGTGCTTGAATGCCATGTTTGCCTGCTTATTTCATATAGAGCATGACGAATGAGTTAACATATGCATGATGTCAGGGCATGGCCCATTGTGTGTTATATGCTATTTGTATGTTGTGTAAGTTACTGTTTGTGGATGGCTAATGTGTTTGGGAGGTGGTTTTGGATGTTGTTATCATGCCTGATGAGTGGCGTCGTTCGTTGCAGGTATATTTGTTGAGATGCCTCGTCAATCATCTAGACTCCGCAGCAGTAGGGCCAAGGATGACAACTAGGGTCCGAACCCTCCACCTGCCCCACAGAATTGGCAAGAGATGTTTGCTGAGATGGAAGTAAGACTGCAGCGAACAGAGGAAGAGCTTTGACAGTTGAGGCAGCAGGCCTCACCTCAGGTCACTGGGCTGCCAGTTCAGCAGGTCGTGCCGCCAGTGCCGGTTCAATCTGCTATGGAGAATAAGTGGGAGCCTTTGTATGAGAGGTTCAGGAAACAACATCCTCCCACCTTCGAGGGTGGACCAGACCCACTGTGGGTAGAACAGTGGATGAATATGATTTCCTCAACTCTAGATTTTATGAGGGTTCAGGGAAATGAGAGGGTAGCTTGTGCTAGCTACATGTTCAGAGAGGATGCTCGCATCTGGTGGGACGTGGTAGTTTAGAGAAGGGATGTAATAGTTATGACTTGGGAAGAGTTCAGAAACTTATTTAATGAGAAGTATTACAGTGTGGCAGTTCGAGCTGCAAAGGTTGACGAGTTCATCAACCTAACTCAGAATCGGTTGACCGTGACTGAGTATGCTTTGAGGTCTGATAGACTGGCCAAGTTTGCGCCAAATTTAGTGCCGAATGATGCGGCAAGGAGAGAAAGGTTTGTGTGAGGGTTGAACGTTATGATCGCTCGCGATGTGAATATTACTTTGGATCCGGAGACTACTACTTATGCTAAGGTAGTGGACAAGGCCCTTACAGCTGAGAGGGCCAAGGATCAGATCTGGAAGGAAAGCGCTGTTAGGCGTGATTCCAGAAGGACAATGCCTCCTTTTGTTGGATCTAGTCGGGGTGGTGGCTCTAGTGAGTAGAAGAGGAAGGCCCCAGATTCTTATGTTCCTCCCAGTTCAGATAGGAGGGCACGGGGTGTTTCTACTGGTCGTCAAGGTGGAAGTGACAACTGGAGGAGTTTCCCAGTGTGTCCGCGGTGCAGACGTCGACATCAGGGTGAGTGTAGGATCAGGGCCTGCTTTGTCTGTGGGAGTGCCAGTCATCTGAAGAGGGACTGCCTTCAAGTCAAGAAAGAGGAGCTGAAGAAGAGTTACAGTCTTGCTTCTGCCAAGGTATTTACTTTGACACAGACTGAGGCGGAGGCTAGCCCCTCAGTTGTGACAGGTCAGATCTCTAGTGCTGGTTCTTTGTATAATGCATTTTTTGATTCAGGGGTTACCCATTCATTTGTATCTACTAGAGTGATAGAACAGCTTTGTAGACCTAGTGGTGTGTATGCTAGGGGATTTCAGACTTTGTTGACAACAAGAGAACTGGTAGTCTCTAGGAGATGGATTAGAGCTTTGCCAGTAGAGGTAGATGGTAGGGAATTGTCTGTTGATTTGATTGAGTTAGAGATGGGCGACTTTGATATGATTCTAGGGATGGATTGGTTATCGAATTATGGGGCAATGATTGACTGCAAGCGCAGAATGGTGACTTTTGAACTAGAAGGGGAGGTACCCTTTGTGTTTGTGGGGACAGTAAGTGGATCGCGAGTACCAATGATTTCAGCGATGAGGGCTAGAGACCTGATGCAGGAAGGTTGCATGGGATTCCTAGCGAGCGTTGTAGATACCTCTAGGGTGGTTTCGGTTGGACCAAGTGTGACTAGATTGGTGTGTGAGTTTCCGGATTTGTTTCCGGCAGATTTGCCAGGGTTGCCGCCGCAACGGGAGATTGACTTTGTTATAGAGTTGGTACCAGGAGCGGAGCCAGTATCAAGGATACCTTACAGAATGGCTCTAGCAGAATTAAAGGAGTTGAAGATTCAGTTGCAAGAGGTACTTGATTTGGGGTTCATCAGACCGAGTTTCTCTCCATGGGGTGCTCCAATGTTGTTCATTAAGAAGAAGGATTGATCCCTTAGGATGTGTATTGATTATAGGGAGTTGAATAAGTTAACCATTAAGAACAAGTATCCGCTGCCTAGGATCGATGATTTATTTGATCAGTTACAGGGAAGAACAATGTTTTCCAAGATAGACCTTCGATCAGGTTACCATCAGTTGAGGATTAAAGAGGAGGACATACCAAAGACCGCTTTCCGAACGAGGTATGGACACTATGAATTCCTGGTTATGTCCTTTGGATTAACCAATGCCCCAGAGCTTTTATGGACATGATGAATAGGGTTTTCAAGGATTATCTGGATAAGTTTGTGATTGTGTTCATCGATGACATCTTGGTGTATTCTCAGTCAGAGACAGAGCATGAGCAGCATCTGCGATTGGTTCTACAGCGGTTAAGGGAGCATAAGTTATATGCCTAGTTCAACAAGTGTGAGTTCTGGTTACCACAAGTTACATTTCTGGGCCATATTGTTAGTAAGGAGGGGATTCTGGTTGACCTAAGTAAGATTGAGGCGGTCAGAGATTGGCCTAGACTGAGCAATGTTCCGGAAGTGAGAAGCTTTTTGGGTTTAGCGGGATATTATCGGCGGTTCGTTGAGGGGTTCTTCAGAATAGCTACGCCTTTGAAAAACTGACAAAGAAGAAAACAAGGTATATCTGGACGGACAGATGTGAGAACAATTTCAAGGAGTTGATGCAGCGATTGATCACCGCGCCATTGATAAGTTTGCCGACGGATAGTGAAAAGTTTGTGGTTTATTGTGATGCGTCCAGACAGGGTTAGGGGTGTGTGCTGATGCAAGCTGGTAAGGTGATAGCCTATGCATCAAGACAATTAAAGGAGTATGAGCAGAGATATCCCACACATGATTTGGAGTTGGCTGCGGTGGTGTTTTCACTTAAGATTTGGAGACATTATCTTTATGGTGAGAAGTGCGAGATATACACCGACCATAAGAGCTTGAAGTATTTCTTTACTCAGAAGGACCTGAATATGCGCCAGAGGTGGTGGTTGGAATTGGTTAAGGATTACGATTGTGATATCCTATACCATCCTGGGAAGGCTAATGTGGTGGCTGATGCATTGAGTCGGAAAGGCCCAGGATAGTTGTTTAGCTCAAGATAGATATCTGATAAGCTAGCTGAGGAGATGACAAGAGCAGGTATTGAGTTGGTGGTTGGTCAGTTAGCAACATCACTCTCCAGTCTACACTTCTTGAGAGGATCAAGGAGGCGCAGGGGAAAGATTCCCAGTTGAGAGGTCACAGAGAGAATGTTTTAGTCGGAGCGACTAAGGACTTTTCTATTTCAGAGATGGGATTATTGAAGTACAAGGGTCGGATCTGTGTTCTGATGGATTCTGATATCCGGCGGGAGATCTTAGATGAATCGCATACGACTCCCTATTCTTCGCATCCAAGTACAACGAAGATGTACCAGGATTTGAGAGTGTTGTATTGGTGGTCGGGCATGAAGAGGGATGTGGTGGATTATTTGACCAAGTACTTAACTTGTAATGCCCCGGATTCCCTAATATGGTTTAATGGCTGGTCTAGTAGGCCGGGAGGGCCATAACTGTTTAATTATGCCATTAAATGTGTTTATGCATGGTCATGAGAATTATATTATAATATGATGTTAAATGCATGCATGTGAGTCCACATTTGTTTACAGGGGTGTTTTGGTAATTTGGCCCGTTGAGGGTATAATTGCATACTTGTTTGCATGTCGATGATATATATTGTGAGGCCACATTATAATGTGGATTGGTTTGAGTATTTCGACATGAGACAATCTTTAATTGTGATTTATCGGTTTGGTCATAACAGGTTTGAGCTTGGGGCTCGGGGTGAGTCTCGGGGTGATTTTAGTGATTAGAGCGTTACCGGGGATTTTAGGGTAACGGGATATGAATTATTGGTGTTTGAGAATATTGAGATTAGCGGGAATTGAGAAGCGTTAATTATGATTAACGGGATAGGTGGAAGGTACCAATTTTACCCTTAGAATAGTTTGAGAAGCTTTTGATGACTTAAGGGTATTTTGGTCATTTGAAAGGATTTATATTACCCTTTAGTTGGCTGTAGAAGGTTATAGATTAAACAGAACAAAAACAGGGTTTCTCTTCCTCTTCCCCGTATATCACTTCCCTTCATCTCTTCTTTAGTGTTCTTGAGCTCAAGGTGGGATATTAAGCTAAGGAACTTGAAGGCTGAGGTTGTGGACTTAGTTCAGCTGTTGAGGAAGGTTCAAAGCTAGTTTTGAGGTGAGTTTTGGTCTTGAATTCAGGTGGTTCTCTGTTTTTCTCTTTAGTTTTGCAATTTTGGATTTCTTGATGGAAGTGTGGATTTGAAGAGGTTTTGATTGATGATAAGTTTGGGTTTTGATGAGGGTGAGTTATGGGTGATGTTTGGAGGTTTAAATGAGTGTTTGGAAGAGGTTTTGGGTTGGTTTGAGAGGAAAAACCCAGGGGAAAATTTCTGGTGCGTGCAGCCTCTATGGCTGGTCTGGGCTGGGCGCCGCGCCGCGGCTGTGGTGCGCCGCCACCCTTGGCGTCTGGCAGGGAAGGCCCTCTCTGTCTGGAGGGCGCGTCGCGGCACAGCAGGGGAGGGTCGCGGCCCTTTAGGTCATTTTGGCCAGAATCATGTTTTTAGCTTGGGGATTCAAACCTTAGGCCTCGGGGTTGAACCTAGTACCCGGTTGGGTAGTGCTTGATGTCTCGGAGGCTGGGTTTTGGTTTGGGAACCCTTTGTTATCATTTTTGTTGATGAATCCTATATTTTGGTTATGACCAGGTGACCGTCAAGGAATTTAAAGGTTGATCGTTCTCAGGGGTCGTTCATATAATAATTCTCACTCGAACCAGAGGTAAGAAAACAGTGTATGGATACAGTTGCACCCTGTATTGGTATATGACATGCATGGTTTGTTATTGAAGCATGTTGGTTGATATATGTGGACGTGGATTGCATATTAAATGCTAGCGAATGTTGATTACCTGTTTACGGCACTGACTAGTCAGGGACCGACCCTAAGGTCGAGATACATGCATTGAATGGCTCTATGGCATTAATGCTGGACCGACCCTAAGGTCGAAGAACTTATAAGCGCTTGCCTGGTCTAAGACCAGATGTTCATAGCCAAAGTATATGACCCCGGTGACTGTTCATCACATGGCTAAGGGACGCTGTCCATAGTTACGACTCTAGGGTCGGGAGGAAGGTTATGTTGGTGACCAATCACCATGCACCTATCCTGATTAAACTTACGAGAGAACCACCTATCAGTTAAGCCTTGGTGACCTATCGTCACATGGCTAGAGGGAGTTGTACCCATTATCGTGACTTCTGGCTATTGTTGCCTATCTGCTTGGACTGTTGATCCTGAACAATTATTATGACTATTGTTGATATTATATCATGCTTTATTGTGTTTTCTTGCTGGGCCTTGGCTCATGGGTGCTATGTGGTGCAGGTAAAGGAAAAGAGAAGCTCACCCAACCCTGAGTGGAGAGCTTGGGCGATGTTGTGTACATATTGGGCCGCTTGACCATCACGCTCAGGGAGTTCTCAGAGGGACTAGGGGTTTACCCTATTTTTGTCGTTTAGGCCGGCGGGGACTATAAATCTGAAACAATAGCGAATATTTTGTATTATAAACAGCTTGTAAACATTTTGAAAGGCTCATGAGCAGTTTATTTACTTAATGAAATGTATCCTTTCATTTTTACTGTTTTTTCACCTTAACCCGATAATAACACTTAGATCACGTTTTTAACCAAAGGACTTGGGTAGCGAGTCAAATTTCTGGTTCACTGTTCACCGTAACTGTTCTGGGGTAGCCAGGGCGTTACATAACTTGTCAGCAGGTTAAGGCTAAGCATCAAAGGCCAGCGGGGTTGCTGCAGCCTCTGGGGATTCCAGAATGGAAGTGGGAAGATTTCACTATGGACTTTGTGGTTGGTTTGCCGAGGACTGTGGGATAGCATGACTCAGTGTGGGTGATTGTGGATAGGTATACCAAGTCTGCCAACTTTTTGCCTGTTAGGAAAACTTATACTGTGGAGCAGTATGCTGGTTATATGTGAAGGAGATTGTTCGACTTCATGGGGCTCCGAGGTCGATAGTGTCCGACAAGGACCCCACCTTCACCTCCAAGTTTTGGGAGAGTTTGCAGAAGGCTATGGGCACGCAGTTACGGTTTAGTACCACTTATCATCCTCAGACAGATGGACAGTTTGAGAGGACGATTCAGATATTGGAGGACATGTTGCGAGCCTGTATGCTAGATTTTGGGGGATCATGGAGTAAGTATCTCCCCTTGATCGAGTTCTCGTACAACAACAGCTATCAGGCGACCATCGGAGTGGCTCCATATGAGATTCTTTATGGAAGGAAGTGTAGATCACCTATTCATTGGGATGAGACAGGTGAGAGGAGATTGTTCAGAGGACCAATGAGGCGATTGAGAAGATTAGAGTGCAAATGCTCGCCTCCTAGAGTCGTCAGAAGAGTTATTCAGACCTGAAACGCAGGGGGCGTGGAATTTCAGGTTAGTGATCATGTGTTTCTTAGGGTTTCATCTTTGAGGGGAGTGAAAGAGTTTGGTGTTCGGGGCAAGCTGAGCCCTAGGTTTATTGGCCCCTTCGAGGTTCTAGAACATTTTGGAGAGGTAGCTTACAGACTAGCAATGCCTCCAGCTTTAACAGGGGTTCATGATGTTTTCCATGTGTCCATGCTCCGGAAGTATGTGTCAGATTCGACGCATGTCCTGAGTTATGAGAATTTGGAGTTAGATTAGGATTTTTCCTATGAGGAGAAGCCAGTTCAGGTTCTTGATCGGAAAGATAAAGTCTTGCAGAGCAAGACCATCGCCTTGGTAAAAGTGCTATGGAGGAACAACAAGGTTGAGGAGGCGACGTGGGAACTTGAATCAGAGATGAGGGAGCGGTATCCCGAATTGTTCAGGTAATTTCGTGGACGAAATTTCTGTAAGGAGGGGATAGTTGTAACGACCCAAAATTTGCTAATAAGACTTAGGGCCTTGATTAGCGTGTCTGGAGGGCAATAAATGATTTAATATGTGAATTTATGTGAATATGTGATAGAGATGCATGTTTAGTTGAATTAAATGTGCATGTGGGCCCTGCTTGGATATTAGGGGTATGTTTGTGATTTTAGCCCATTGAGGGTATAAATGTGATAAATGCGATATGTATGTGATTTATCTGTGCATCACGATCTGAGACAGTCCTGGGGAGCGGTTTGCCAGAAAGTCACAACGGGGTTGAGAACCCGACTCAGGGTGAGTCGAGGGGTATTTTGGGTATTAGATGTGTTATGGGGTTATCGGGTTATGGAAATAAATATTCGGAGATATATTTGAGGTTAGAATGTCTAGGAGGGAATATTGGGGAAATTTATTATTTTGCCCTCGGGGACGTTTTGGTACCCTGAGCCGTGAGGTAACCCTATAGACTTAAGTTAAATAAAACAAAACTTGGAATTGTTTAGAACATTCAGAAACCGACTCTTTCCTTCTCTCTCTCTGGAAGTTGTCTTCTTTTCTTTCTCTCCATTTGAGCTTGGGAGAATTCTTGGTGAAATCAAGCTAAGGACTAAGTAGTGAAGCTGGGAATCTTTGGAGCTAGAAGCCTGAGGCTTAAGGACCAAATTCAAAGACTAAGTTCAGCAAGGGTAAGCTTTAAATTACAAGGTTTTAGCTTGAAGTTTCTACTGGTTTTTTAGAATATGCATGTAGTTGGGTGAAGGATTGATTTTGGGTTTTATGAGGTTTTTGGTTTAAGTTCTTGTTAGGTTTTGCTGCTGTGATTGTCTTAAGAATTATGAGATTAATGTTTTGATTGTTAGGTTGATTTTTAAGGATGGTTTGCTAGGTTTTAGAAGAGAAAATGGAGGATTTTTCTGGGTCCGAAGGGTCGGGCCGCGGCATTGTTCTTGCTGAGCCGCGGCCCTCTGAAGCATTTGGGTGGCTTGGAAGAAGGGCGAGCCGCCGCAAGCCTTAGCTAGGGCCGCGGCGCGCATGCCCTGTTTTGGGTGTGCTCTCGGGTTTGGGGGCGGGTCGCGGCTCTTAGTGCCATTTTGTGTTTTTAAGTGTGTTTAGGCTTGGGAACTCAAAGGTTAAGGCTCGAGATGAATTTAATCACCCGGATTGATAGAATTCAAGGTCCCGGAGATTAGAGATATGGCTCAAAATTATTTAATGGATTAGAACTTGATGGATGAATATTGTTAATGTGTCGTAACTAGGGTTTCGGCGAGGCTCAAGTTAGAGCACTGTGCTCAGGATATCGGTGCTCGGAGAGCTCGGGACGCAGGTAAGAAAACCCTTGTTCCCATAGAGCTTGTATGCAGGGCTAAGCCCAATATGTTTGAACTGCAGGGCGTAACCCTTTGAATTGAGTTTGTTAATGTTCAGTATATGATTTATTATGCTATGAATGCAATTATGTGAATGTTCTGCAAGAGCCAAGAACGGCGCAGGCCGAGGTCGGCAGGGCCGGCAACGGCAAGGGGCCCGGAACGGCGTTAAGCACGTTGAGTGCAAGGCCGAGTGCGGCAAGGGGCTGGGAATATCGTTGAGCACGTGGAGTGTGAATTGTCAAGGCAAGACCCTAAAGGATACATGAGATATCCTCACGGTGTGGACCGCAAACCCAGGGCCATGTAAAGCGCCTGGGACAGCTTGGCCGTATATGTTTAGCCTATTGATGGCTTGTTAATATGCTATGTGTTTGTTATGCACATGTTTTTCCTTGTGAGGGTATTCCTGCTGGGCTTTGGCTCACGGGTGCTCTGTGGTGCAGGTAAGGGCAAGGGAAAAGTCGACTAACCATGAGTACGGAGAGCGCGAAGCGGCGCGTACATGTTTGGCCTAGATTTTGTCGTCTAGTGGTTTTTGAGAGACGATTGTGTTAAAACCTAGATTTTTTCGTCTAGCCGACCTGCTTTGTATTTATATGTTGTAAATATTTCTAAATAGTGTTTTGGAATCCCAGGTGTCAAACACTTTATCATTTTTAGTAAATGGAATTATTTTCAAAGTTTATAACACCGCTTATGATTTAATTACACTTTTTGACCTAAAATGCCGATTAGCGGGCTGAAAGCACATTTTAAACTCACTTGGTAACGGATCTAAGGCAGTAGGGCATTACACATGCTCACCATGCATGTACTGCACACACACAACCATGCATGCCTATCACTACTAACCATGCACACACATGAACAAAATCAAAGCTCATGCACAACAATCTACAAATTAGTTAAATAAATAAAACAATTAAAAATCAATTAACACAATTAACACTTAACACTTAATAGTTAAATAAATAAATTAAAAAAACTAATCATTTAAACAAAAAATAATATAAAAAAATTAGTGGGCTATAGACAAATCAAAGTAATCAAATAATACTTTACTTATAGACTAAATTTATAATACCTACCATAGGTTCTTTTAATAAATGTTAAATAAAAAATTAGAAAAGACCACAAAATAGAGAAAATAAAATATTAGAAGAAGAGGGCACCACTTCATCTTCTCAGAACTCTCTTTTATATAATTATATAAATAGATATATATATATATATATATATTTATTTTTGGGTTTATACATTTTTGGACCCTGTGTTTTTTCCAATAACTTATTTGGACCGGGTGTTTTGAAAAATTATTTTTTGGACCCTATGTTTTGTAAAATGGTTAAAATAAAACCCTAAACTCAATTTTTATGAAGAAAAAATTGAATATAACAACACATTTTTTAAGCAGAATGATTTTATTTTTGTTCTGAATTGTTAGTTTGGTAAATTATTTGTGATTTAAGTTGAGAAAACATTGACTAAAATCGGATTTAGGGTTCTATTTTAACTATTTTACAAAACATAGGATCCAAAAAGTAATCTGTCAAAACACAGAGTCCAAATAGGTAATAGGAAAAAACACAAAGTCCAAAAAAATATTAACCCTTTATTTTTTTATCATAAATTTTTAAAAGAAAAATATAAAAATGTGAAAAAAAAATGAGAAAATAGATAAAGTAATTTAGAGAAATTCACCTTCTTGGGCTCTCATTTATATAAATATATAGAGATATATTATAAAAGTAGAAAGAATGAAAATGAGAAATAGAGAATTCAATAAGAGATATTTTAATGTACTTTTTTTATCTATTATTATGAATATTATAAAAAAAATAGAAAAAATTTGAGAAATAGATCATTCAAATTTTAAATGTGTATTACTACTATTATTATTATATATACGAATATTTTAGTAGAATAAAAAAATAAGTTTTGTAGAAAAAGTATAATAAAAAAGTAAAAAAAAAATATGAGAAAATTGATGTAGTGGTTTGAAAAGATTTTAGAGTGTCACATCACTTCCTTGAGACTCATTTATCATATATACGAATACAAATATTTTAGTAGAATAAAAAAATATTTGTTTTCAGAAAATGTCGAATAAAAAAAATAGAAAAAATTAAAAATTTGATATAGTGGTTTGGAGAGATTTTAGAGTGCTACATCACATTCTCGAAGCTCTCATTTATATAACTATATAGATATATATGGATAGATTTTTAGTTTTTTATCATAAATATTTAAAAGAAGAATAAAACAATGTAAAAATAGAGAGAGGGAGTAATTTAGAGCAATTTTAGAGTGTCATGTCATCTTGGTTGGGCTCTTTTTTATAGAAATATATAGATTTATCATTATATATAGATAGATATTTAGAAACTAAAGATAATAAAATAGAGTTAATAGTAATTAATTTGTTATTATATTTAGATAAATATTTAGAAACTAAATTAAAATAAAATAGAGTTAATTACTACTATTATTATCTACTATTTTTAAAAAATAGAATAAAAATCTATATTTTTAGAAAAAGTTGAATAAAAAAATAAGAAAAACTAAAAAAAAATAAATAGATTGATTTAGAGCAATTTTAAAGTATTACGTCATCTCTTTGAGACCCTCATTTATATAAATATATAGATATATAAATTTATCATTATATAGATAGATATTTAGAAACTAAGATAAAATAAAACGTGTTAATACTTATTAATATATTATTATATAGATATATATTTAGAAACTAAAATAAAATAAAATAGAGTTAATTACTATTATTATTATATTTTTAAAAAGTAGAATAAAAATATATAGTTTTAAAAAAAGTTGAATAAAAAATAAAGAAAATAGATAGAGTGATTTAGAACTATTTTAAAGTCTCACATTATCTATTTAAGGCTCTCCTTTATATAAATATACCGATATATATATAAAAAAATCTGACCTATAATCACATAGGTGTGATAATTTCGTGAATAATCACATAAAAACCACTAGTGAGTTCCCAAACAACAATTTATATATTAAAAAACAATGACTATGAAACTATCTTCTTTGTTACACAATCCTTGAAGACGATTAGAAGCTCTTGGTCATGGTCCACGTTCTAGAAGAACTATGAGTTTGATATAGAGAGTAAATTCATATATCATAGAGAAAAAATATAAAAAGAAGTTTTGACAACCATACTTTTTTTCTTTTGAAATAAATCTTGATGATATGAACTTTATATTGGTATGAAAAGAGCACATTATTTGCGCAGTGGAGGTTTTAAAATTTTATTTTTTATCAATATCAAGCAAGGTTGTCATATATAATTTCTCTTGTAATTTATCAAGTGTTATCGCTATCATTTAGTAATTAATTACAAACATATCCAATCCACATGAGTGATGTGAGATTCACACCATAATTTTTCAAGTCAATCCTTAATACACTAGCACGCGTTTGGGTACGTAGAATGATAAAGGACAACTTTCTATCTCTAGATGGACTTAACACATGAGATCTAGAGATTTGGGGAAAGAAAAACTTTTGAGAGAGAGAAAAAATATAGATGTATTTTTTAGGCTTCTCAAACTTATGTTAGACAATCTAGAAAAAATCTAGGTGAAATCTTATTAGGGTTAGGTTTTATTTATTTAATTAATATATTAATCAAATTAAAATATAAATTAAATAATTAAATACTAAATAAATTATTCAAATTGTAACTAATACCAATCGAACAATTCAAATTGTGTCTCATCCTAGGGCTTGTGTGTAGCACCCTAGGGCCACTCCTAATTTTCTTATTTATTTATTTACCTAATAAGATAAAATATCTATCTATTTAAATTAATTTTTTAAATATGCATAAATATCATTTAATACAAAACTAACTTTATCTTATAAAACCTAATTAAATTATTAACATGTAATAAATTGATATTATTCTCTCTCTATATTATCAATTAACTTAAAATCAAATAATATTATGTTTAACTAATATATATATATATATTCAAATAAAACATACCAATTTATTTAATTAATCAATTACATATAATTATCCAATAATTATATCATTTCTCTGGAAAATTAATTCTCTTGCAAATTAGTCATTTTCCTTTTAATTTTTCCCTAACATTCACACCCTAGACTATGTACTATAGAGGTAATTTGGAGACCATGGACCTATAAAGCT
Source organism: Humulus lupulus (assembly GCF_963169125.1). Classification (NCBI taxonomy): domain Eukaryota; kingdom Viridiplantae; phylum Streptophyta; class Magnoliopsida; order Rosales; family Cannabaceae; genus Humulus; species Humulus lupulus. Next base: position 113,272,240 of record NC_084797.1, read on the forward strand.
CCAATAAACCATATCATTAATTAAAATCTATAATTAAATAAATAATTTATTAATTTCATTGTTACTCCACTATAAATATGGAATTGTACTTTCAGCAATTATAAAATTATATTGACAGAGTTATCTTCTATAGTCTATTAATATAATCACTTCATGTACTTTTGTTTTCCAATTATTGGTTCGTAAATTAGAGCTGGTAAAAATGATCATTTTTCATTTATAATTACCTCTTGTTTCTTAAGCACTATTAATTCACTAGTTAATAGTTAATTTATAATCATATTATAAATTAAAGCTCAATAACAATTCGATTCCAAAAGTAACCATTAAATGAAACACTATACGAGTCAATCAAAAAGTTGTCTTGGATTCCAAATCTTCTAAGAATGTGCTCCCAGCCATCCATGGCATTGAATCTCCAAAACAAAAGTAATTAGCCTGATATACAAATTGTAATGTCCTACTAATCTAGGAGTGTTACACTATGTGTTTAAAATAGTTCTTAACTCGTTAAGCGAGTCATTTGGAGTTAAAAGTATAATTAAAGGTTAAGATGATAGAAATTTGATCAAAAGGGTACGAAATTTTTCCATTGAAATTGTAAATGTTTACACAAAAGTTATTACATCATTGTTCTCAAAATATATCGACTTAAGCGAAAAAATTCAGACTTTTACTCTAACTACCTCGGATATCCAGACTCTAAAGGTCGAGTAGGCCAAACATATATGTGCCGCTCCAAATAGCCCTCCAACTCATGGATGGTCGGCTTTCCTCTTGCCCTTGCCTATACCATAGAGCACCTGTGAGGGAAGGCAAAGCAAGAAAACCCAACACGATATAATAAATATCCAATTCAACATAAACAATACATACATGCTTCGCATATTATAAACAAGCTCATTTCAGCACTCCTATGTCAGGTGAGTGCGTACAACACTCCTATAGTGGGGCGCCAAGCTTACGACCTATGTCGGGCGAGTGTGTACAAACCTCCTATAGTGGCCCTGCCATCACAGCCTACATTCTGCATGATTATCGTCGAATACGGCCCATTCTGTTCAATCGCAGATAGATATAACGTAATCAGAAGCAACCAGCACAAATTTTAAACAAGGGTACATCACCATGAGAGATTAAATAAAATTATATTTGGATAAGTGCTACATGAATGTGACTATGGATTCAAAGTCTCCATCAACAAAGAATGAGACTACTCTATGGGATTGCAAACTTAAGGCGATTGGTACCATCAAACTCATTATTTCTAAATGTGTAGATTTCAAGAATTTTAATGAAATGTGTTTGCTGCCATATTTTTGTGAGTTTGAGCTTATTGTTTATGTTAAGAGTACAATGGTGAAGGTTAATGAAGAATTCAATGGTTATTTTCATACTTTTTTTGTTTGTAGAATTATTGATCATCATGTGAGTTATGGTAATTGTAAAATTAACCATATTATGATTAGGATTAAGACAATTGATGTTAAGATCAGTGCACTTCTAAATAAATTTAATTGGGTCACATTAATTGATGATGATATCTTGGGGACTTTAATTAAATTTAATACATTCAATGAGGAATGCATTGTAACCCTAATTGAGAATAATGCATTCGATGAGGAATGTATGATAACTCTAAAGGAAATTGACATATTTTATGCATGTAGCAATGAGAATAATGCAATCTTAAGATAATATGAACATGTCAATCCAATTGATGTTGAGATCATTGCAACCTTGAGTGAAGTTAATGCAACCCATAGGAAGGTGCAAGGATAGTTATATAAGACTAGAATAGTTAATGCAACCCAAAGGAAGGTGTCACCATTCATGCAACCTATGATGAGACTCTTTCAAAACCATTGAAAGTGTAAATAAGGGACTTGAAGTCCAAATGATAAATGAAAAGAAATCCAAGGTACTTGGAAGGGGCTGCATTGATTTGTATTTCACAAAGAGAAATAAAGTGACCATAACTAATTTTTTCTATGTTCCCAATGTGAATAGAAACATTATAAGCGGAAGTCTATTTGGTAAATCCAGTATCAAAATAGAGTTTGAATCTAGTAAACTTATTTTGACTAAATTGGGCACTTTTGTGGGAAAGGGTTATTCATTTGAACATATGATAAAACTATGTACTCTTGATAATGACAATAATGATATGTGATTAATTCTAGTTCTATAACTTTGTGGCATAATATACTTGCTCATATAGGTTATAACACAATTAAAAGAGTTGTTAATTGTGATGTGAATTATGTGTTAAATCTAAAATGGTTTATAAACCTTTTCCAAGTGTTGATAGATGTTCAAACTTGCTTGACTTAATACATAGTGATTTATGTGAATTAAATGACATGTTTACTAGAGTAGGAAATAGATAATTCATAACTGTTATCGATGATTACACTTGGTATACTTATGTGTATTTTCTTTAGAGTAAGGATGAGGCATTTAATTCATTTAAAGTCTATAAAGTTGAAGTAGAAAATAAATTGGAAATGAAATTAAGACTTTTAGTTGTGATAAAGGTGGTGAATAATTTTCAAATGATTTTAATGTGTTTTGCGAACAACATGGTATTATACATTAATGCACTGCATCATACACTCAACAAAAAAATGGAATAGCTGAAAGAAAGAATATGACATATCTTGAGATGATTAACTCTATGATTTTACATGCTAAATTGTGTTATAATTTGTGAGATGATGCTTTTCTTGTTGCGTGGAATATATTGAATCGAATTCCTATGAAAAAGAATAATGAGTTATTGAGAGGAAAGAAGCCTTACCTAGGCTTTCTTAAAGTGTGAGGGTACCTTGCTTATTGCAAGAGCATGGAGCCTTAAAGGACCAAGTTGGGTCCAATGTCCATTAAGTGAGAATTTGTTGGCTATGCCTCAAATAGCAAGGCCTATAGGCTATTAGACTTTGAGTCTAATGAGAAAATTGAATCAAGATAAATGGAGTTCTTTAAGAATTTGTTATATTGTGATAGCAACTCTCAAGAACGCGCAAGTGTTGGAGAATCTCGTGAGGAAAAAGATCCAATGGTTGATGAGAAAACTATATTGCCTCAAAGAAGCCAAAGGCTTAAAGAGTTGGGATCAAATGAGAAATGTTCTCAAGTAGAGATACTCTACGGTAAACTTGAAGTAGACACATGGAAATCTCCTATGATTCTTTAAGTTGAGGATGATCCCAAAACCTACCAAGAAGAAATATCTTCAAGAGACTCTACCTTTTGGAAGGAGGTAATAAATAATGAGATGGATTCAATTATATTAAGCCACACATGAGAATTGGTAAACCTTCCACAAGGTTCAAAACCAATCAAGTGCATGGTAATATCACATTGGTGGCACATACAAACCTTCAAAGCTAGATGAGTAGCTAAAGGGTTTAAACAAAAGGAAAGAATCGATTATTTTGACACATATGCACCAGTTGCTAGGACAATCACAATAATAGTGTTATTTGTCTTATCATCAATATATAACATTTATGTTCATCAAATGGATGTCAAAATGACATTCCTAAATGTAGATCTCGATGAGGAGGTCTATATGGCACAACCAAAGGGTTTTGTTCTAATGGGAAATGAACATAATGTGTGTAAGCTTGTTAAATCATTGTATGGATTAATACAAGCACCCAAACAATGGCAAGAGAAACCATAATTTCAGACGGGTTTAGACATAATAATGTGTCTATATATTGATGATGATTGATTTTGAGTAATGATGTGAGAGGCATAATGGAAACGAAGATGATTCTATCTTCCACTTTCTAGATGGAGGACCTTCAAGAGGTCAATACCTTTTTTTGTATAAAAGTGAGAAGAAATAGTGAGAGTTATGCCTTGAGTCAAGCTCACTTTGTTGAGAAAGTTCTTGACAAGTTTAGTCATCTCAAAATTAAAGAGACGAATACGCCATTTGATTCAAGCATAAAGTTTGAAAAGAACAATTGTATAGTGGTGGCTCAATTTGAATATGCAAGTGCATTAGTGTAACGACCCAAATTCGCTAATAAGGCTTAAGGGCCTTGATTAGTGTGCCAGGAGGGCAGGTTGGGATTTATGTGTGATTTTATGAATTAAATGCATGATTATGATTTAAAGCATGTTATTTGGCTATTTGTTTAACTGAGATGCATGGCTATGTTTACTAGTATGCATGTAGGCCCGGATCGTGTTAGAAGGGCATAATTGTAATTTTGGCCATGTTGGGCATAACTGTATTGATATGTGATAACTGTATTCTGTGAATTGTACCACGTGGGTGTGGTTGTATTATTGTGATGCACGTGCCGAGACGGTTCTAGAGAGCTCGTTAACTCAAGAGTCACAACGGGATTTCTATACCCGGCTCGGGAGGAGCCTAGGGGTACCTCGGGAATTTTATGGTTAAGTTGAGATTTAGTGGGTAATGGTTATTGGAGATTTAGTAACCTGGGTAACCATTAGTTACTGCTGAGAGTAACAAGTTTTAGAAAGAAAATGGTAGAAATGAAATAGAAATGAAAAGACTTAAGTACCCTTGAGGTTTAGGTGGGAAAGGATAGGCAAGGAGGGGCAAAATGGTCATTTGGTTGGGAATTAGATAAATGGCAGCTGGTTTTATGGGGTACACGGTTTGGGGCTTAACCATTTTGGTCTTGATAGTGTTTGAAGAGAAGAGAAAAGAGAGGGAAAAGCTAGGGCATGAGGAAGAAGAAGAAGAAGAAGAGAAGGAGAAGTTGGAGACCTAGGAGATGAAGGAAGCTTAGGGATGGATTCTCCATATGAGGTAAGGAATTTTATACACATTTAAGGCTTGATTATGTTATGGGTTAAGAATTTGAGCATGGGTTAAGTTTGATGTTTGAGTTTTTATTTTTTCTGAAATTGAAATCAAGGATGTGGATTTTGGGGATTTGATTGGGTGTTTAGATGTTTTGGTGATGTTTATGGGTTGTTGGATGGTTTATTTGGAGTCTTGAGTTGGTTTTAGGGCTTGGGTGTGAGTTTGGGTTGATTTGGTAAGGTTTTAGCGGAGAAAACGCAGGATAAAACCCAGAATTCTGGGTCTGCGAAGGCGTGCCGCGACACAGGTTTTTCGTGCCGCGGCAAGGGAGCCTCTGACTGATGGGTGCCGCGGCACAAGGATGTGGTGCCGCGGCACAAGGCTAATTTCAGGGCATCATTTTTAGGCAATTTTAGGCCTTTGCTCCGGGGGTTCGGGGGATGCCTCCGGGGTGTTGTTCTAAGGTTTTAGGGGTCCCGAGAGTGCGGGATTGGTCCCGGAAAGTGGTTTTGGGTTGATTAGTAATGAGGGATGTTTCTTGTGTGTTGTGACTAGGTTCTTTGAGAGGCTCCTGCTAGAGGACCGTGCTCGCGGCTTTAGTGCATCAGGAGGCTCGGAATGCAGGTAAGAAAACTATAACACCCGAGGTTAGGGCATGGCCCCAGATTGTATTATGTGCAAATGTTTAAACTTAAATGAATCATGATGTGTGTGAATGATTATTTCGAATGTACTATATGTGTGATTATGATGAAATGAGCGGCCGTGGGCCGAGTACGGCGTAGGCCGGGGCGGCCGTGGGCCGAGTACGGCGTAAGCCGGGGCGGCCGTGGGCCGAAAGTAACACCTAGCACATGGGATGCTATATTCAGGGTGGGACCCAAGGGATACATGAGTTATCCTCGCGGTGAGAACCGATACCCCAGGCTTCGGTAAGGCTCTGGGGCGGCTTGGCCGTGTTTGCTTAGTCTAATGATTGACTTGTTTATTGTGGATTATCTGTTATGATAAACTGTATACATTGCATATGTTATGTCCTGCATGAGTTTTCTTGCTGGGCTTCGGCTCACGGGTGCTCTGTGTTGCAGGTAAGGGCAATGACTGAGTCAACCAACCATGAGTACGGAGAGCGTGAAGCGACGTGTACATGTTTGGCCTGCCCGACTGCTTTGGTTGGGGGTTTATTCGAAAATGGCTGTAATAATCTATAATTTTATAATTTCTCAAACTGTAACCTTATTTCAAGATGTAATTAGTTTTCAAACCTTATTTTGGGATCCCAACTGTTTAATAATAGAAGTTTTGATGAAACGATGCATTTTCAAAGATTACAGCCTTAACTTTTAATTAGTCACACTTTTGTTTCAAAAACCTCGGTTAGCGAGTTCATTGCACACTGTTTTGTCTTAAAAACTCACTTAGTAACGGCTCTAAGGAAGTAGGGCGTTACAACTTGGTATCAGAGCCTTGACCCAGCCGGAAGTGTGGCCGATGGGGACGTCGGGCCCGTAAGGGGGGGTGATTGTGACAGTCAAAATCCCGTGATCCGTAAGGGGAAAGACCGGGTAAGCTGTGCAATCCCACACCGCCTGGGGAAGGTCAAGTGTAATGATTCTAAGACTGTGTAGGTATGGGACTACACAGTTGAAGAGGGCTTAAATGGATTGATGGGTACTACCTATATCAGGAAGGTGCATCTTCTTTTCGGTAGCCCATCACTTGAGAACTCCATGGTTAAGCGTGCTTGGCCTGGAGTAATCTAGGGATGGGTGACCTCCTGGGAAGTTTTCCCAGGAAGTGTGCGAGTGAGGACAAAGCACGCTGGAAAGACTTGTCTTGGTTTGTAGGGCCAGTCGTCATTCCAGAAAGCAGCCATAGTGATGTGGGGCGTCACATAATGGTATCAGAGCGAGCCAAGGTTTATTGGTTCTGGAGATCGACCGAACATGTACGCTTGCTGTCAGTGACAAGCTCGACTCAGGGTTGGTTGGTATGAATGATTGACATGTTTGAATATATGTTTGAATGCCCTGTTTGCCTGCTTATTTATATGGAGCATAAGGAATGAGATGACATATGCATGAGATACTGATAGGGCCTGGCCCTTGACTGTTGCATGTTGAGATTAATGTGTGTTGAATAACATTATTATGCATGTGGATGAAAATTGGCATAATGGTTCGCATATTGAGCGTATGTGGTTAGTTTTCTGAATTAAATTCATATGTTATATCTGTTTACTGGCTTGTATGAAGCATGATGAGTGTGGATACACTTAGTGGTGATAGAGATTTGGTAAGCTATATGTATATCATGGTGGACTTGACCTAGTATATGCTTGGGTGTGCATTATACCTGTGGATATTTGGACCTAGTGGTGGTTTGGTTCAGAGTAGGAACCCCAGAGTTCAGGTGTTGGGTCAGTTTTGACAGGTGGAATTGTGTTGTTGGTTCCTAGAAGGGTTTGGGGACCTGATATTGTGTTGAAAAGGGGGTTTTAGATATAAGTTGGAGTTGAAATCTCCAGTTACCCCTGAGTGTAGCAGCAGAGGGTCACTAGTGTGTGGGTAGCTGTGGAGTTGTTAGTTGAGACGGGATAGAAGAGCAGCAGATTTCTCTGGGGAAATAGCTGATTTCGATGTTTTAACAGTAAGGTGGCCAGTGTTGGTCTACTGTGAGGTATGGACAGATAAGGGTATTACATGAAAGGCTTAAAGGGTGTTAACCTCGGGTTTTGAGGAGAGTTCGAGTTGACAAGGAATTTATCAATAGATGAGCAGAGTTAATTCCACCCTTGGTTAAGAGGATGAGAGATCCTGATTAGAGGGTTGTGTTAAACATTGAGGCAGGGAGATGCCTGGATTTGGTACTCGGGCGGAGGTACTGGCTTAATGGGTTGGAAAGAACTTAGTTGATGAATGGTTAGAAGAGATTTTAAAGACATGATTAGAACCGTGGAGACGGGCAAATGTGTGAGTCTGGTTTGGACTGTTAGGGGTAACAACAGCGTAGATCAATGGGTTTGGTGATTTGGATAGTTCATTTCGGAAATTTATACAGATGGATGTATCTGGGATTGGTGGCGACCCATTTAAGGGCATGAGATCTGAAATAGCCTAAGGCATTTGGGCTGCTTTGAGGAAAGAGTTTTTGTCTGCATGTGGATGGCGGAGAGGGCCATATTGTTTGAGGAACTGATGGTTGATGTATAGAGCATGAGTGCTAGAGCCGCAAGGGCGGTGCTTCCTTTGATGGAATTAGTGAAGATAGATTCGTGATAATCAAGTTGAAAGAACCCCGGATAATGTTGTGGCTTTTGGATTGCCAAGAAAAATGGGAAAAGTCTGACTGATAAGACGGTACTTTTGTTGATAGAACGCAGCGAGGTTGGATTCTCGATTGTTGAGATAGAAGGACCCCAGACAGTGCTTGGGCACCTAATTTGAGATTTGAAAGAAGCCTGATTGAAAAGGTAGATATCGAGATGGCGACAGGAACCAGGAGGTTAATTGGTATGCATATGAGGAAGAGGATGCCACCTGAGAGGAGGTCAGGTGAGGGCATGACTTCTACGTAGAATGACTCGAGATGTTGGGATGGATTTCCCATGGTGAGGGAACGGAGAACCAGAGTGTAGCGATACATTCAAAGTTCGAGGCCGAGTCCTCAAGGGTGAGTATGTATCTGACGAGCTTATGCTTTGGTCATGTAGCGAACTGGAAGGATTCGGTGTTGCGAATGCTCCGAGAGGGTGATGGACATAGAGAGGGTGCCTCTATGGTGCCATTCGAGAGGCTGAGGACAGTGATACTTATTGAGAAGGAATTAGAAACTCTGGCAGATGGATTGTTGAGGATGTCATCTGGAGTACGTAAAGGAGACGGAGCTGATCAGTGGGAAAATTATGTGGGTATGCAAAGGAAGATTTAGGGAATACTTCAAGGTCAGACTACGGATAGGATTGGTATAGGGAATGTTGTAAAAGACGATTTTGGACGACAGAAAGTCTATCAAAGCAATTGAAGGAATCTGAGCCTGGTGTAGCCAGTGTGTTATACTGCGGGGATTGTTGGCATCGTCGGGTTTGAACGAAAAGTACAATGTTGGGTACCAGTGGGGACGATGTCTCCAAGAGTTGATCTACGACCTGGTTATTGCCAGTTGGAAACCAAGGATAGAGACATTTCGGAAAATTTTCTATTCTGCACCGGGTTGGGAGTGAGGAGTTGGTAACAAAGATTCTAGAATGGTTCAAGCTACAGCAGCACAGGTAAGTTCTTTAGGCTGAGAATGCGTGAACGGTATGGGTAAGTCCCTTCAAGCTCACGAGCAGTACATGTGGATTACTCCCAGACGGAAATGGTGAGCAATGATTATGCGAAAGACGTTTGTACCCAGAAGGCAGAGTCTCAGGTAAGGTTCTACGGATTGTTGGTTGAGCATCGTCAGGAGTACTAAGATTAGAGCTACAAGGAGGAAGGACAGGTAAGAGAAGAATTGATCTAAAGCCGCAAAGAAGCTAATGAAGAACGTTCGAAGAATTGAAGGCATAACAAGACTGGTAAGCGCGTCATCTACTGCACGAGCATCTCCGGGAGACAACTACATCAGAGACGAGGGGAACAGTAAACTCGAGGTTAGACGGACTGAGTGGTATCAAATCAGAAAGAAATTCAGAAGACAAGGTGTGATTGTTTAGTATCTGCTAATGCGGGAGTATGCGTGTGATTTGGTTAAGTAAAGAGTGATTTCATAAAGGACCTGATCCATGGTAGGGTTATGGAAATGTGGGAGTGCATCACGGATTGTGCACGCCCAGGCGCAGTTGGCGCGAGGGTGGATCGAACCTTGCGGGAGGCGACAGAATGGATCATGGTTGATACACTTGGAACGTTAAGTCGACTGTTGTGTATGGCATAAGGTACTTGAGTTTTGGGTATTAGTAAGAAGGTTAACGTTGAGGCCCAGTTGTGGTGAAAAGTAACAGACTGATGATCAGTGTTTGAGTTCTCGATTGGACGAGGGGAAATTTAATTGGAGGCGGAACTCCTAGCGGTAAGGCGCGTGTCAGTCGGGGAATAGCGCCATAGATGGTATTGGGGTGGTCAAAGCAACGACTGAGATTGGCATGATGTTAATAGGTAAGGGTTAGCTGGTGAGCGTCACTGAGCTATGGAATCCGAAGTGTTGACTTGAGTTGAAACAGGGAAGGACCCTGTCATGGTGGTACAGTAGGATACCAGGATCGAGTGAAGGATCCAAGTAGGATATGGTTTTGAATGAGGATTCTGAATGGACATCATTCTACCTCCTAGGGTACGTTGCACCGGGAGGGTTGAGCGGGTGACAGAGTTTAGGTGATGTAGTAGTGTATCATGGGAATAGACCACATTAGACCTTAAGTAAGGTATTTGGACATGAAAAGTTTAACTCAGTTGTTTGAGTTAATGTTGGTTGGGTCGAGTGAACTGGCTTCAGGACGGAGCGTCGATGATATCGAATTGAGACCCTTTAGTAGTTTAAATTTTGGAATGGACTTAGAGAACGAAAAGAACAGAGTGGGAACCTGGAATTATCAATTGATTGCAAGTGGAATAGCAGCCTGAAAGTTATCAGACATCTTAAAGAATTGAGCGCTAAGTAGGCGGATACTGGAGGTATTAAGGGAAGCGTAATCCCTGATGAGTTAGTCGTGGTAGCAGTTGCTGGTGTCTGGTTAATGAAACACGACATAGGACATGGTAAGAGGTAAAGGTTAGTGAATACTACGTTTTGGCATTGGTTCAGAGTGAAAGCCAGACAAGTGGTTGGAATTGTTAAGGCAAGAGTGTCTGCCTATTTGAAAGGATAAAGAGCTTGTGAATGGTTAAATTATGAGGAAATAAAGCTCCGGAAGGAAAGAGTTGCATCTCTGCGTAATAACAGACGAGGATCTGTGAGGCGTTCAAAGAAAGAAGGGAGAGTTCTGACCCTTGATTCAACATAAAATTTCGAAGTTGTACTAGGTGTTAGGCCAGCAGGGCCTACAAGCTGATCCCACCTAGTAGAGGTGATGACGTTTGAGTATCTATGGAATCAGGAATAAGACAATGAATTGGTCATTGTAATCTAGGCAGACCCTGGGCTTTGGCAGGGTTGCGGTGTTAAAGAGGGGCTATCGAGAGTATGGCTATTAGACGAGATCTTGCGAGCAAAGATTGTTACTCCTGTAAGAGTGTTGTTGAAAAGTAAAGTAAAGGCGGTGGACCTTGGAAGTTATGGTCAGAACTGCGGGTTTGTTGACTGATGTGTTTGGATAAATTTCGAGGACGAAATTTTTATGAGGAGGGGATAGTTGTAACGACCCAAATTCGCTAATAAGGCTTAAGGGCCTTGATTAGTGTGCCAGGAGGGCAGGTTGGGATTTATGTGTGATTTTATGAATTAAATGCATGATTATGATTTAAAGCATGTTATTTGGCTATTTGTTTAACTGAGATGCATGGCTATGTTTACTAGTATGCATGTAGGCCCGGATCGTGTTAGAAGGGCATAATTGTAATTTTGGCCATGTTGGGCATAACTGTATTGATATGTGATAACTGTATTCTGTGAATTGTACCACGTGGGTGTGGTTGTATTATTGTGATGCACGTGCCGAGACGGTTCTAGAGAGCTCGTTAACTCAAGAGTCACAACGGGATTTCTATACCCGGCTCGGGAGGAGCCTAGGGGTACCTCGGGAATTTTATGGTTAAGTTGAGATTTAGTGGGTAATGGTTATTGGAGATTTAGTAACCTGGGTAACCATTAGTTACTGCTGAGAGTAACAAGTTTTAGAAAGAAAATGGTAGAAATGAAAAGACTTAAGTACCCTTAAGGTTTAGGTGGGAAAGGATAGGCAAGGAGGGGAAAAATGGTCATTTGGTTGGGAATTAGATAAATGGCAGCTGGTTTTATGGGGTACACGGTTTGGGGCTTAACCATTTTGGTCTTGATAGTGTTTGAAGAGAAGAGAAAAGAGAGGGAAAAGCTAGGGCATGAGGAAGAAGAAGAAGAAGAAGAGAAGGAGAAGTTGGAGACCTAGGAGATGAAGGAAGCTTAGGGATGGATTCTCCATATGAGGTAAGGAATTTTATACACATTTAAGGCTTGATTATGTTATGGGTTAAGAATTTGAGCATGGGTTAAGTTTGATGTTTGAGTTTTTATTTTTTCTGAAATTGAAATCAAGGATGTGGATTTTGGGGATTTGATTGGGTGTTTAGATGTTTTGGTGATGTTTATGGGTTGTTGGATGGTTTATTTGGAGTCTTGAGTTGGTTTTGGGGCTTGGGTGTGAGTTTGGGTTGATTTGGTAAGGTTTTAGCTCGGAGAAAACGCAGGAGAAAACCCATAATTCTGGGTCTGCGAAGGCGTGCCGCGACACAGGTTTTTCGTGCCGCGGCAAGGGAGCCTCTGACTGATGGGTGCCGCGGCACAAGGATGTGGTGCCGCGGCACAAGGCTAATTTCAGGGCATCATTTTTAGGCAATTTTAGGCCTTTGCTCCGGGGGTTCGGGGGATGCCTCCGGGGTGTTGTTCTAAGGTTTTAGGGGTCCCGAGAGTGCGGGATTGGTCCCGGAAAGTGGTTTTGGGTTGATTAGTAATGAGGGATGTTTCTTGTGTGTTGTGACTAGGTTCTTTGAGAGGCTCCTGCTAGAGGACCGTGCTCGCGGCTTTAGTGCATCAGGAGGCTCGGAATGCAGGTAAGAAAACTATAACACCCGAGGTTAGGGCATGGCCCCAGATTGTATTATGTGCAAATGTTTAAACTTAAATGAATCATGATGTGTGTGAATGATTATTTCGAATGTACTATATGTGTGATTATGATGAGATGAGCGGCCGTGGGCCGAGTACGGCGTAGGCCGGGGCGGCCGTGGGCCGAGTACGGCGTAAGCCGGGGCGGCCGTGGGCCGAAAGTAACACCTAGCACATGGGATGCTATATTCAGGGTGGGACCCAAGGGATACATGAGTTATCCTCGCGGTGAGAACCGATACCCCAGGCTTCGGTAAGGCTCTGGGGCGGCTTGGCCGTGTTTTCTTAGTCTAATGATTGACTTGTTTATTGTGGATTATCTGTTATGATAAACTGTATACATTGCATATGTTATGTCCTGCATGAGTTTTCTTGCTGGGCTTCGGCTCACGGGTGCTCTGTGTTGCAGGTAAGGGCAATGACTGAGTCAACCAACCATGAGTACGGAGAGCGTGAAGCGACGTGTACATGTTTGGCCTGCCCGACTGCTTTGGTTGGGGGTTTATTCGAAAATGGCTGTAATAATCTATAATTTTATAATTTCTCAAACTGTAACCTTATTTCAAGATGTAATTAGTTTTCAAACCTTATTTTGGGATCCCAACTGTTTAATAATAGAAGTTTTGATGAAACGATGCATTTTCAAAGATTACAGCCTTAACTTTTAATTAGTCACACTTTTGTTTCAAAAACCTCGGTTAGCGAGTTCATTGCACACTGTTTTGTCTTAAAAACTCACTTAGTAACGGCTCTAAGGAAGTAGGGCGTTACAATTAGGGAGTCTAATGTATGATATATTTGGTTAGTAAACTACTTAGGTTTACTAGGAATCCACGTATCGAACATTGGAAGGCAATTGAGAGAGTTCTAGGGTACCTATAGAGGGCCAAGAAGCTAGACCTCCAATATTCAAAATGTTCTAAGATATTTGAAGATATTTCGATGCAAGTTGGATATCTAGTGTAGAAGATAATCTCTCCACAATTTTTTTGGTGTTTAAGCTCAAAGGAGGAGCGGTTTCTTAGGGCCCAAAAAAACAAACATATATTACACTCAACCATGGAGAATGAGTTTATAGCTCTAGTGGCAATCGGAAAAGATGCCAAGTGGCTTAGGGATTTTATGAGGAATATCCCAGTATCCACGAATGAGGTATCAATTGTCTCGATATGTTGTGATAGTTAAGCCACATAAGCTAGAGCCTGCAAATGCCATAGATTATGAGAAATCCTAGATAAATAAATCTAGGCCATGAATATGTTATATAATTGTTTCAAAGATTTAATCATATGTGAGAACTTCTGAGGACTTTACGGACCTGTTTACCAAATCTCTAGTGAGATATTTTGTTAGTTCAAAAAGTAGAGGGAAGTGAACTAAAATAATTGACCAATAGATTTCCCTAATGATGGCAACCCAACTCAAATCTTGTATACATCAAGTGTAGAATTCAATGGGAAAGAAAAAGTTGTTGATAAGGAAATAGTTACAACATTAACAACTTAATAGTCTCATCTAGGATGAGTTAATGTTTGTTGCTACCAAACATGTGGGTTAAGCCATATGCTTTTGATGAAATTTAGTTGAAGAGCAACAAGCATCTCTAAAGGTAGCAAAGATGTTGTAAGAATTTCACCTATATGAACCTAGAGGTGGTGTTGTTTCTCAAGAGAGTAGGAGTTTCTCTTCAGATGGTTCATGAATGGATAAGCACAAGGCCATAAAAGTGCTAAGTGAAAAAAGTAAGAAATACATGAGCAATCAGGTAGAGGTGTGTGAGACATTATCAATTTTCATCACTAAGAATGTTGGGTTCAATCTTTTAAGAATACCTTAGAATTTCGATAGAAACTTTTTAGTGTTTATACTAAGATAAAGTTCAAACCCAAAAGGTACTTTATTTTATGCATTAATATCGTTCGGGCAAGTGGAAGAGGATGTATTTAACAAAGTGGGGGATTGTTACGATTATTTAAATAAATAGTAAAATTGGTTAGGCACGAATAGGTGCTAAAACCATAACAGTTTCACTAAAGTCAACATGTGATAGTTGACTTGTGGTATAGACATCTATAAATTATCATTTTGGGTCCAAAGTATTTCTCTGAAATATATAAGATTACCCAAAAAATTTAGAAGCATTTAGGGATGTTTTGAGACAGGTTTTGGGGCGCCAAGTCAAAGAGACATGTGTTGCGTTGCCTCTGGGAGGGGATGCGATGCCGTGTACTTAATTAACTATATAGGTGTTGCATCGCTTGCATGGTGGTGATGCATCGCCTGGGTGCAGGTGACGCGTCGCCTAGGTAGTCCATATGAGACTATACAATTACGTAATTTGGCTCCCAAACTTAGTTTAAAATGCCCTAATATCATTAATTGAAACCAATGAGGGTTCCCATACTATTTAAGGGGTTCGTTTGAGTCTTTGGTGATTTGATCACTCACCTCTCTTTATATATATATATATCTCTCTCTCTCTCTCTAGCTCTCAATATTACTAGTTTTCTCCAAGATCTTCATCAAAATTCAAGGCTTGTGAATCCAAATCTCATTCCAAAGTAGTAGCTTCAATAAATCTCAAGGAGGAGGCTAGGAATACAAATTTTTGGACAACAAATTTTCATTTGTTCCGTGCCTTGTTAATTATGTAACTTGGTTTTCTCTCCACTAATGTCTATTCTTTCTCTTGATCTAATTTGCGTTAGTCTCTCATTAAATCCATTGATATATTATGATTAAATTATTCTAAATTCATGTTATAATTATTTAATTACTTATTCTTTGATTATCAAGATTTGCATTCATATTTTGAATATGTTTCTATAATTATCAAGATTTGCATTCATACTTTGAATATGGTTCTTTAATTATCAAGATTTGCAGTCATACTTTGAATATGGTTCTTGATTAGTCTCTAGGGTTTGAAATATAGAATTAATAACCATTATTCAATGATGGAGTAAAATGGGTAAGTCATAAATCTCCAACACCAAGTTGGGTCCAAGAGTTATTGAATGTGTTTTTATTGGCTATGCTTCTCATAGCAAAAATTATAGATTATTAGACCTAGAGTCTAGTGTAATTATTAAATCTAGAGAGGTAAAATTCTTTGAGAATTTTTTACATGGAGATAATAATTCTTATGAATCCATTATGAAAAAAGAATCTCCTAAAGAGACATCTTCAAAGGTTGTTGAGCAACCAAAATTTCCTAGAAGAATCCAACGGCTAAAAAATTTATGATCATGTGAGATTTGTTCTCAAATGGATTCTTTCTGACTTGTGAAGGAAATCTTGAAGAATTCATTAGGAAAATTCTTATGGTTCTTCAAGTAAAGGATGAACCTTGGACCTACCAAGAAGTTATGTCTTCAAGAGACTCTGCCTTTTATAAAGAGGTAATAAATGATAAAATGGATTCAATAATGGATAACCACACTTGGGAATTGGTTGACCTTCCACAAGGCTCTAAACCAATTAGGTACTATTGTACCCAAAAAAAAAAACGAGCAGGATCATTCAGCAAGGGGTACAGCTGGCAAACATGCATACGAAGAAAGAAAGATGTACTTTAGGGTGAGCAGCTCGAGAGTCAAACTTGAGAGCTTATGACAATCAGATAATCTCCAGATCGCCTCTTGTGCCAACAATTTAGTTCGAGACATGCGTCACTTAGATCGCCTTCTTGAAGCTCTGAATGCGACCTAGGACAGTTTAGATTAGTCCTATGACATCCAGCTCAAAGGTGGTCCCCAGCTCGCGGTTGCCTAGTCATGACGCACAGTGAATGATTCCAAAAGACTCGAAGATTCTTTATATGCCTTATAAAGTCCCAGATATTATTACTCATTTATTACACGGGATAATAGAAGTAAATTCTATAGGCAATCATATCGTTATGTAAATGGGAAGTTACCCAAATTTATTATTTACCGTATTTAAGTACGAGGTTACCCAAAAGTTGTCCAGGAAAATCCTCTATAAATACCAGGGGAGTGGATTGAAAAAGGGACAAACTCTCGATATACTGAAACTCTATTGAAATTGTCATGAACAATTTCTTCCAGAGTCCTAAAAAGATCAATAAGATTGTCTCGTGTACTAGGTGGATTTTAACCATCGAACCACATAAAAGTGTTAGTGTTTGTAATATTTTTCATTTGTTCAATTACGATTTATTATCAGATTTCTTAATCCACTGTTAGTGAAAAACTGCGTCAATAGATTGGAGCTTTTGTTGAGAGCGTATTAGACTTAATTTCCCATGCCAGTTTCACCTAATATTCACTATGGTGGTCACCTGGTCTATAAGTGACAACGAGATGAAAAAACCTGATGATTAAGAGGTGCACCGTGCAACCGTCCCCACTAGAGATGACTCAATTACTCAACATTGCCTTAGAAAGCAACATGTGGGCCAAGATAATGTTGGGAGCTAAGCAACACGCCCACCAAATCCCCATCTGGGATACATGACAGCCATCGAGATGGAAAATGCTCAGTTAAGGAGCCATCTTGCTCAGGCCAACATAAAGATTGAGGAGATCTTGGCTCGATTACCCCCTCCAGCAACCGATGTTAACATCGAAAGGAGGCAAAGTGGGTCCCATAGGTCCCACAGGAATAATCGACCCAATCTTAGTCTCTCTGTCAAAACTGCAACTTTGAGCACCATACCTTCAGAGTAAACCCAACGAAATACTCTACCTACTAATACTCATAGGAGTCATCGACCTCATGTTAGTCGGTCTGTTCGGACTGCAACCACGAGTGTAGCGTCCCAAATTTTCTAATAAGGCTTAGGGACTTGATTAGCGTGCCTGGAGAGCAATAATTGATTTAATTACGTTAATATACGATCCGAGAAGGTCCTAGGGAGCAGTCTAGCTAGAAAGTCACAACGGGGTCAAATACTCGGCTCGGGAGGAGCCTTGGGGTATTTTGGGAACATTATATGTGTTCGGGAATTACCGAGTAACGTGTAGTAATTTAGCAATGATTTGGATATGTCAGGATTAAACAGGATTTATAGGAACATTCGATGAATTAGCGGGACTTGGCAATTGATGAAATTTCCCCTGATGATATTTGAGGACTTAGGTAACTTGAGGGGTATTTTAGACTTTTGCTAAGGTTGAATATACATTAAGATGATTTTAGAAAACACTAGACATAAGTGAACGATAAACATCAACACTCTCTCCTTCGGTTCTCTCTATCTCTTTCCTTAGTGTTTGAGGACTTTGAGCAATTGGAGAATTTTGGAGAACCTTGAGGATTTGGGTGAAGAACATGTTGATTGGAAACTTAAGGACATAGGAAATCAGCTCAAGGTCGAGTACAATTCAGGGGTAAGCTTTTAAACTTGGTTTTACTGTTGAATTTTATTAGAAATATAGGCTTGCATGAAAATGGGTTCCGTTGACCCTCAAACTAGTCAATGACACGAAGTCAGATGTAATGACCCAACTATTTGTAAGACCTTAGACCATTAAAACTACTAGACACAACTACTATTTTTGAGAAAACATATATAAGAAATAATCATAACTTTATTAAAACTCCAAAATAAATATTGTATCAATAACATAAAATTATAAATTTAAAATGTAATATGGCATTGGTACCCATTTTTTATAAAACATAAAATATAACTTCAAATACTAATTGTTCAAAAACTAAATGCGGATTTACAAAAGAAACATAATTCAAAAGACTAAAAATAAATAACGTCGTCCTCGATCGACACGCAGTCCATTCATCCTTAACACATAAGCCAAGCTTCCAAGAATCCTTTCGCCATCCATATCGGTTTTCCTCCATCACACTAAAAATAAAGGAGTGAGCCTAATGCCCAGCAAGGAAAATCTATTAAAACATACATCAAAAGACTGTAACATAAACATATACTATAAAACATATGACTATAAAAAATATATCATATAGGACTACAATGGCCATCATACTTCTTGGGGCTTGTTAGCTAAGCAAGTCATATGCCCATAAATTTGTGGGGCTTGCTATCTAAGCAAGTCATATGCCCATAAATTATTGGGGCTTGCTAACTAAACAAGTCATATGCCCAAGGACTATAAAACATACTATACATATAAATATCATAACATATAAGCAAATAAAATCTATCATATTTTCCTTACCAAAAGCAAGGATATTTGGGAACAAGAATGGGATTAGAACACTCCTATAAACCAACATTAAATTGTGAGAATCTCTAAAGAATGAAGATGAAATGAAAAATAACCATCAAGAAGAAACTTAGCAAGAAGAACCTTAAGTTTGAAGAAATTAAATACCTAATCAAGAATCATAAACAAGAGTTAGGATCTGAATAAAGAAAACTACATAACCATATAGAATTGAACTTAGGAATAGAAATACCTTGAATGACCTTATAGATTGGTCTAAACCTCAATACCGAAATCACACTATTTCTCTCTTCCCAAGTGTTTATAAAAGCTTAGAATGATAAAGCTATAACCCAAAACCCAAGTGTATCTCTCTATAGTAACACTAGCACCTTGGAGGCTCTGATCAAATGCTTGAAGAATGAAGAAAATGGTTGAGCACTAGGTCTTATTTATAGAGTTCAAGGAGTGAAATTAACCCCTTTTAATTTGAATAAATAAATAATTATAAAATGAAAAAGATTTGAATTTTTGTTCAACTGACGCTTAGAACTCGGTCAAAATCATTCAAAGGCAGGTCTAAGTGGTTAAGGCTAATTTTAAAATTCAAAAATCAAACTTTCAAAAATACACACATGGATCCGATATATCGCCTCCCCCTGTATTCACGTGGCTTGTTTGATTGTTCATGAAAAGTTGACGTGTTTTCCATATCTTCCGTAGGCTATATATCGACCCCTATGCTGCGATATATCGGCATACGTTGATATATTGAATGCGTATTTGTACTTTTTCAGCATAATTTGAATTGGATAAACAGCTTTGACTGAGTCATAATATGATCCTAACAGCTGCTGGAAGGTTCTAGATCTTTCTTTTATAAAAAATACTTAATTCCTTAATAATCATAATTATGACAAGTGTGACGCTCTTATTAGCTCTATCTAAACCATAGGTTATACTAAATATATATCTGTTGACGCGGTTCTTCGGCAACATATAATTAAGAGAAGAAGAGAAAGAGATTAGTATTAAAAGTAGAACCGTCACAGATAGGAAATCTTTTGGGAAAGAACTAGGTGACTCGAGACACGTTTTTAAGTGGTTCGAAGGTTAAAATCCTTCTACTCCACTAGTCAATATTATTGATCTTCTCTGGGTAATTGGTTTACAAAGTATATAGTTCTTTGAAGACTATTTTTTCCAACCCCTATCAACTCCCAGGGTCTCCATATTTATAGGAGAAGGCACCTGGAAGTTGGTCGGGAGGTCATCTCGTGACCTTACCATTTGTCATATCAAGTCTGTGATATTCATGATTAATTCCTAAACCTGACACACAAGTGTGGTCTAATCAGTATGGAAGGAGATAATGGGCCGCACGGCCCAACTCGTCCGTGGGTGTCTGAATACGCACGTTCCTGCTGCGTGTCCGAGAAGTCAGGGGGATATCGGACACGTGATGGCAGGAATATGCACGTTTATCTTGCGTGTTGACTTCCCATAGGGTCAGAGCTTCCTGAGAAGCTCATAGATCGAGCAATTCATAACCCGAGCTTATCCGTCCGTGGACGCCGGATATTATTCCCAGCTCCTGGTGCAACAAGTGCGAGCTGGAAACAGGACTCCCTCGAGCTAGAAAGGGCCCGTCCTGGAAATAGAGCCTCTGGCCTGTGGGAGCCTCGGACTAAATCATGTTTAGTCTGAGGCTCGTCCTGCTAAACAGCCCGTGGGAAAACCAGGGCGTACATCTGCCCCCCAAGCTCCTGCTCGTGGTCCATGACGTCAGATATGGGAGACCACAGTATGGGCTTTTAGACTTCTCCCACAACCCTTCGCATTCCATGCTTTTCGCAGGCGTCTGATACGTGGAACGCCGTGGGTGGGGACGGTACACTCTACGAGAACCGCATTAAATGGCCTAGCCTACTGTCCAGCCGTCGTTTCACATTTCGAGTGGAGGGTCTCCCAAGGGCCTTTTACACGTGATCCTTCCCGTGTATAAAAGGGGGTGGTCATCCCACGCACGGGCCACCTTACCATTCAAAACCTCTCAAATTTCCTTCTTTTCTCTGACCTTCCGAAGAACAAAACCCTCATTTCCATTGCTCTCATCTTCTTCGTTCACGAAGCTTAAGCGTACGAGTTCCTTCAAAACCTTGGAGACCACTGTGCCAACGAAGCTCCTACCAGCGCAGCAACCCCACTCACCATCTAACCATATATTGTAAGTCTTCTGTCCCTGTTTATTTTTGAAAGCATGCCACTGTAGCTTAGGTAAAAAAAATTTCTTTAGCCACATGCAGAGGTTTTCTGGGTCGCGCGGATATGGAGGGTGACAGCCCTTCTTAGATTAGGGCACACTTGCCATGGGACATCGTCTTAGAACATGGGTTCCATGGTTCTTCCTTAGGAACAATTTCTGGGTAGGACCCTTAGGAATTTTGGGTGCAAAAACCGGGTAGCTTAGGGAATACGCCTTGAAAGCGGTTTTGCCACGCCTTGCCTGTTGAAACTTTCCCCCCAAGGCAATTTTTACTCTGAGTCCTCTGACACACGAATTCCGAGTAATCTGGGATCTGTTGAGGGCATAGGCGCGTGTTCCTTGGAACGCGTGGCACCACTCTCCACGGGCTGGGCTTACCCCAGCTCGTGTACTTAATACTCGCTTCACTCTCCTGCTTGGGTCGCCTTTTCTAAAGTGTTTTCTTTTGTTCGATAGGCGACCAGATGGCTCCAAAGAGAAATCTGCCACAGAAGAATATGGGAAGTTCGTCCTCCCAGCAGGATAAAGGAAAGGCGGTGGTGACCAGCTCGCCAATTCCTCACTTTGGGCCGGCGGTGGAGAAGCAACCCGAGGTGGCCCCTGACGCGTTTTTCAAGGTGGAGAGAATCGTCTCGAAGATAACCAGCCAGGCAAAGATCACCAAAATCTTCCTCAACCACAACATTCCTCTGGGGATGACCTCCGTGATCGCCCGACCTGCTGCAGATGGGGAGCGGAGCTGCACGCCGCTCGACGAGTCGTTCGCGGCCTGGAGCGGTGAACACTTCAAGGCAGGGCCTTCCTCCCCCTGGATCAGTATTTTGCTGATTTTCTGAACTATGTGGGGTTGGCCCCATTTCAGCTCCCCCCCAACTCATACCGTCTGTTGGCGGGATTGAGGTATTTGTTCCAAAAGCATGAGTGGGAGGTCCCCACTCCTGCTGATATTCTATATTTCTTTTGCCTCAAAGCCAGCCCGGACCGGCGGGGGCGAGGCGACGGGTTCTATTACTTAACCCGCTTCCCTAACACAGCAGCAGTGATCGAGCTGCCGAGCCATCCAAACGACTTCAAAGACCAGTTTTTTATGTCAACTGGGTTTCGCAACTGCGACCATCACTACTTCAACCGTCCTCGTAAGTGATCCTTGATTTAGTTCGCCTTTTAAAGGTTATCTTGTTTTAGCTCCTCCCTTATTCCACTTCTGACTTCAACCAACCTTGCAGCCATCTACGCGAGGACCGAAAAGTCTGTGACCCTCGGGGGTCAATACGATACACTGGCGAACTTGCCCCCCAGTGAGAAAGACTACCGCGTGCTCGTGATGGACGAGACGATGGTATTCTGCAAGCTGATTTTCCCAAATCAGACTTTGAATTTGAAAAGGCCCCGGGGGCCTCCCCCAGCTCGCGACAACAGACCGATCGTCGCGGAGGAGGTCGCAGACGAAGAAGGCGAGGAGGAAGGTGAGGAAGTTCCTCTGGTGATGAACAGAAAGAGGACCTTGGAGGTCGCCCAGGGGATGAGCGAGGAGAGGGCCCAATCCGGAGCAGCCGCGGGTCCTTCCGGTCAAGGTAACTCTTATTTATTTAAGAACGTAGATAGGGCCACCGCAGACCCCCGGCTGGTTAGGTTCAACCCTAGGCAGCTCGTCCATCGTCACTCAAGGAATCCGGACCTGGACACGCTCTTGCTTCACTGCGTTGACCAGCTCGTGCTGGACAACCAAGAGAGTCGGCCTAAGGGTACCGTAGTAGTAGATAATACCCTAGCCTTTAGGTCGGTCCTCTTTGAGGAGTACGGGACCAACTTATGCACGTGGCCTGCGCTCCAGAGGGGCATCTATGCTTCGGGGATTAGGCAGTACATAGAAGAGTCCAGCCCCGAGTCAGAACCGGACCTAGAACCTTCGCCAGTTCTTGAGATAATCGTCCTAGGCTCTTCCAGCTCGGGGGGTAGGGCTCCCTTAGTATTTGCTTTCTTACTGCCTTTGAACCTTTTCTCTATTTCTGCATGATTGCTACCTTGTAATAACCATGTCTTCTCTTTTTTTTTTGTTCTTAGCAGAAGAGATGTCTCAGCCCGGGAATAGTCTGCGGGGCATTGTCTTTGGTGGGAATCCCCCAGCAGGGCCGAGGTTAAAGAGGCTCCGCGAGTCCAAGAGCTCGGCTGGGACCTCCACCAAATCCCCGGCTAAGGAGAAGGAGAAAGCCCCGCCATCCCAGGTCGCGGGGGCGAACCTCCCTGTTGCCAGGACAGGGCTCATGCACCCGCCACCCCAACGATCTCCACTAGCCGCCCAGGACGGGGTAATAGAGGTCGGGAATTTGGCGGCGGCAGCCCCGGATGTGCGTATCCCGGTCGACCCCCGGGCTCTGGAGAAGATGCCCGAAGCACTCCGGGGTACGGTGTATGAGTCGTACCATTTCTACAATATCAGGGAGAAGGAGCTCCGGGCCATCGAAACAATGAGCCCGGTCCGAGTTGTAGAGTCTACGATGGACATGACCTTAACGGTAAAGTGCCCCCTTCTTTTAAGGCTTTAACACTCACACGCCGCCTTTCTCCTTCCAGTTTGTTAATTTATCATTCTTTTCTTGCAGGGCATTGCTGCCGCCTACAGAGGCATTGTTAGGACCAAGGCCCAGCTCGAGGGTTTGGAAGCTGATCGCCAGACCGCCCTCCAGGAGTCTCAGGAGGCGAGAGACGCTCTGGCGGCCTCTAAAGCCGAGCTAGAGAAGATCCGCTCCGAGAACCAAGAGCTTAAAAACTCCCTAGCCGCATCCGAGCTATAGAAGATCCGCTCCAAGAACCAAGAGCTTAAAAACTCCCTGGCCGCCTCACGAACAGATCTTGAGGCGGCGAAGGCCGAAGCCCAGGCCTCCCAGGCCGCCCTGAAAGACGAGCGGGTCGTCTCGGAGCAGTCCTTACAAGACCTGTTCTATCACTGCTGGTCCCACAATCCGGACGCGGACTTTTCTTTCATGCCGCCGGACCTCTGGGCATTCTTGTTGCCGCAGCTCCAAGCCCACCTAAATAAGGAGGTTCCTCCATCGGAGACTGGAGAGGCCTCTGTCGCGGCGGAGCAGGATGAGACCGCGACCTCCAAAGGGCCAACTGATGGGGCTTAGGACACTTCTCGTTTAAGTATTTTGAACTCTCTTTCTATTGTAATTCTCTTTTTTATGTGAGGCGTTTCCACCTCGAGACAATTTGCTCAGCCAGTTTGACATATATATATTTTTATGCATTTGGTTACAATTCATCTCTTTATTTTTATGAACTTAGTTCGAGTTAACTTTATCCGTATCCCGGGCTCTTTAAAGAAGAATCGCGTTCAACAAATTTTAGTTAACTTCTAAGTTTTCTGACCTGGTTAAGACCAGGAACTTATTTTGAAAAACTTAGTTCGCGTCAACTTTTATCCATATCCCGGGCTCTTTAAAGAAGAACCACGGTCAACAAATTTTAGTTAACTTCTAAGTTTTGTGACCTGGTTAAGACCAGGAACTTATTTTGAAAAACTTAGTTCGCGTCAACTTTTATCCGTATCCCGGGCTCTTTAAAGAAGAACCACGGTCAACAAATTTTAGTTAACTACTTCTAAGCTTTCAGACCTGGTTAAGACCAGGAACTTATTTTGAAAAACTTAGTTCGCGTCAACTTTTATCTGTATCCCGGGCTCTTTAAAGAAGAACCACGGTCAACAAATTTTAGTTAACTTCTAAGTTTTGTGACCTGGATAAGACCAGGAACTTATTTTGAAAAACTTAGTTCGCGTCAACTTTTATCCGTATCCCGGGCTCTTTAAAGAAGAACCACGGTCAACAAATTTTAGTTAACTTCTAAGTTTTCTGACCTGGTTAAGACCAGGAACTTATTTTGAAAAACTTAGTTCGCGTCAACTTTTATCCGTATCCCGGGCTCTTTAAAGAAGAACCACGGCCAACAAATTTTAGTTAACTACTTCTAAGTTTTCAGACCTGGTTAAGACCAGGAACTTATTTTGAAAAACTTAGTTCGTGTCGACTTTATCCGTATCCCGGGCTCTTTAAAGAAGAACCACGGTCAACAAATTTCAGTTAACTTCTAAGTTTTGTGACCTGGTTAAGACCAGGATAGATCTTAGTTTGTGATAACTCTTATCCGTAGATAAAAATTAACACCTAAGTCGTTAAGGAGACCTGGTTATATCCAGGTACCATATGCCCCCAAAGTAACTGGGAAAGGGTCTTTCGTTGTTACTTTAAAATTACACTTGCAAATAACGAGAAACATTTGATTTTTATTTATACATGGAGGGTGACCTTCTAGGCCTTACAAATGGCTCATTGATAATATTTCTTTAGGTGGATAGCATACCAAGTCCGCGGGACCGCCCCTCCACCAAGTCGAGCTAACTTATAAGTTCCCTCTTTGATGACTTCGATGACCTGGTATGGTCCTTCCCAGCTTGGTCCCAAAACCCCATCTTTGGGATCTTTCCCGGCCAGGAAAACTCTCCTCAAGACCAAATCACCGACGCTTAAGGCACGTCTTTTGACCTTAGTGTTGAAGTAGCGAGTGATTTTCTGTTGATAATGGGCGAGCTGGAGTTGTGAATCCTCTCGCCTTTCATCCACTAAGTCTAAGGAGTGGCATAGGAGCTCGTGGTTCCCGTCTTGGTCGTAGGACCGGACCCTGTGTGACAGGACCTCCACCTCCACGGGGAGGACTGCTTCACTTCCAAAGGTTAGGGAGAAAGGAGTGTGACCCGTGGGAGTCCGATGTGAGGTCCTATAGGCCCACAGAACTTGGGGGAGCTGTTCTGGCCAGATCCCCTTTGCCTCATCTAGCCTTTTCTTGAGGCTGGCCTTCAGAGTTTTATTGATAGCCTCGACCTGGCCGTTCGCCTGGGGATAGGCCACGGACGAGAAGCTTTTCACAATTCCGTGCCTTTCGCAAAATTCGGTGAACAGATCGCTGTCAAATTGAGTGCCATTGTCGGAGACGATCTTTTTGGGTAGGCCAAATCGACATATGATGCTTTTAACCACGAAGTCTAGCATCTTTTTCGATGTTATTGTCGCCAACGGCTCTGCTTCGGCCCACTTGGTGAAGTAGTCAATGGCGACCACGGCGTAACGGACCCCGCCCTTTCCGGTGGGCAGGGTGCCTATTAGATCTATCCCCCAAATGGCGAAGGGCCAGGGAGACGAAATCATTTTTAGCTCGGTCGGAGGAGCTCGCGCAACCGCGGCGAACCGCTGACACTTGTCGCACTTTTTTACATATGAGATCGAGTCTTTGGACAGAGTCGGCCAGTAATAACCCTGCCGAAGGATTTTCAAGGCCAGGCTTTGCCCCCCAGCGTGATCTCCGCAGAACCCGTCATGAACTTCTTGCAGGATGGCCTTCGCTTCACTTGGAAGAACGCACCGGAGGAAAGGTAAGGAATGCCCACGTCGGTACAACACCCCCTCCACTAGCGTATACCTCGGAGCCTGATAAAGGACTCGTCGTGCGTCGTTGCGCCCTTCGGGTAACTTGCCCTCGACGAGATACTCAACAATGGGAGTCATCCAGGTCGGCCTGATGTCAATCATTTCAATATCTTCTCGATCTCCGTCTATGCTGGATTTCTCCAAGAACTCGACTGGCACCAACCCCAGGGTTTCTGTCTCTCCCGAGGTGGCGAGCTTGGCGAGAGCATCTGCGTTGGCGTTCTGCTCCCGAGGTATCTGTTCGATCGAACCTTGCCCAAACGCAAACAGTTCGGATTTTACCTTAGCCAAATAGGAGGCCATCTTGGGACCCCGCGCCTGATACTCGCCTAGAACCTGATTCACCACGAGCTGTGAGTCGCTGAAGCATTGGACAGAGCTTCCCTTTAGCTCGCTAGCTATCCTAAGTCCAGCTAACAAGGCCTCGTACTCTGCCTCGTTGTTAGACGCCTTGAACCCGAACCTCAGCGCCGAGTGGAATCTATGCCCTTCTGGGGATATTAGAATGATTCCGGCCCCGGAGCCGTTCTCGTTAGATGAGCCATCAACGAAGATCTTCCATGATGAACTTGAGGAGGCGACCTGAGGTGAGTCTTCTGATGGGATCTCATGGAATCCCACGCATTCTGCCACTAAGTCGGCCAAGGCTTTACTTTTTATGGTAGTTCGGGGAGTATAGAAAATCTCGAACTGACTGAGTTCGACCGCCCACTTCAGCAAGCGTCCCGAGGCTTCAGGATTTTGCAAAACCTGCCTTAAAGGCTGATCGGTCATGACGTGTACAGAGTGGGACTGGAAGTATGGTCTGAGTTTTCGCGAGGCCGTGATTAGGCAGAACGCCAGTTTTTCCATCAATGGGTACCTTGACTCAGCTCCGAGGAGTCTCTTGCTGATGTAATAAACCGGTTTCTGAGCCTGGTCCTCTTCTCGCACCAGAATAGCACTAGCTGCGTCCTCAGTGACGGCCATGTAGAGGAAAAGAGGTTCTCCTACCTTGGGCTTTGACAGCACAGGCGGCTCAGCCAGGTGCGTTTTTAGGTCGAGGAATGCGCTTTCACACTCTACTGTCCATTCGAACTTCTTGTTTCCCCGGAGCAGGTTGTAGAAGGGCAAACACTTGTCGGTCGATTTGGAAATGAACCGGTTCAGTGCTGCCACCATTCCTGTGAGGCCTTGGACATCTTTCCGCGACCTGGGGGAAGGAAGCTCGAGCAGTGACCTGATCTTGTCGGGGTTTGCCTCGATTCCTCGGGTATTGACTATGAAACCCAAGAATTTCCCCGATGCGACACCGAAAGTGCACTTCTGAGGATTGAACCTCATGCCATATTCTCGCAGTATGTTAAAGCATTCTTCCAGATCGGTGACGTGGTTGCTGGCAATCTTTGACTTGACAAGCATATCATCGACGTACACTTCCATGTTTTTCCCGATCTGATCCGCGAACATTCTATTTACCAGCCTTTGGTAGGTAGCCCCGACATTCTTATGACCGAACGGCATGACCTTATAGCAATAGACATTAGTCGGGGTCATGAAGCTGGTATGATCCTGGTCTACTGGATTCATCGCGATCTGATTGTAGCCCGAGTACGCGTCCATGAAGGACATGAGCTCGTGCCCCGCCGTGGCATCCACCAGTTGATCGATCCTCGGCAATGGAAAGCAATCCTTGGGGCAGGCTTTATTCAGGTCGGAAAAGTCGATACAGGTCCGCCACTTCCCATTGGGCTTTGGAACTAACACGGGATTGGCAACCCAAATGGGAAATCTGGCTTCGCGGATAAAGCCACATTTTTTGAGCCGGGCTACTTCTTCTTCAAGGGCTTCGGCTTGGGTTGTCCCTAAACGCCTCTGCTTTTGAGACTTGGCAGGGACGCTTTTGTCTAGGTGGAGCGTGTGCATGATTACGCTCGGACTGATCCCTATCATGTCCTCGTGCGACCATGCGAATACGTCCAGGTTCTTCTTCAGAAACGCAGTTAGCTCCGCCTTTCTTCCGTCGCAGAGGTTCTTTCCGAGCTTAACCGTCCGTGACGGGTTTTGTTCATCGATGCCTACCTCCTCGAGCTCTTCAATAGCTTGGAGCTCGGACCTGTCCTCGCCTACTCGGGGGTCAATGTCCTCGCTTAGGGCGAGCTCTTCGTCTTCGGAAACCCAAGGTTTTTCAATCTCAGGAGCCGCCTTGGGTCCCTGAGATTCCTCTTCGTCCTGAATGGCCATCGTCACCTGCCCGGGTTTAGGTTTTCCCTTCATGGAAATGTTGTAGCATTCCCTGGCAGTGAGCTGATCGCCCTTGATAGTACAGACCCCTGTTGAAGTAGGGAACTTCATGGCGAGGTGCCGGACGGACGTGATAGCTTCAAAAGCAACGAGCGTAGGTCGGCCCAAAATTGCATTGTAGGCAGCGGAGCAGTCAATGACTACGAATTCAAGTAGTTTGGACACTGTTCGGGACTCGTCTCCTAGGGTGATCACTAGCTCAATCGTTCCTATCGCTGCTGACCCTTCTCCTGAAAAACCATATAGCATCATCGAGGTTGCCTTCAGCTCGGAGACGGTCAGACCCATTTTTTCTAAGGTGGACCGGAATAGGAGGTTCACCGAGCTCCCATTGTCCACTAACACTCTCTTTACTCTCCGGTTGGCGAGCTGGACTGCTACGACCAAGGGATCGTTATGAGGGAATTGGACATGGCTCGCGTCTTCCTCCGTGAAAGTGATCGGTTGTTTCTCTAATCTCCGTTGTTTTGATTGACGCTGTTCCGGGACGAACTCCGCTCCATTGTGGGCCTTCAACTCATTCACATACCTCTTCTGGGCGCCTTTGCTCGTGCCCGCCATGTGTTGTCCTCCAGAGATGGTGGAAATCTCTCCCTCGACCACGGGGGGAAGGACGTCCTGATCTACCCGAGGTCCAGGTTGACTGGCTGGGATCTCCGGAGCGGGTCGACTTGTCGGGACCCTGTTCCGCGAGTATTGCACCAACGGACCTGCTCGGATGAGAGTCTCGATTTCATCTTTGAGGTGCCTGCAGTCGTCGGTATTGTGCCCGACGTCGTTATGAAAACGGCAGAATTTGGAAGCGTCTCTCTTTCCCTTAGGGTGTTTTATTGGCTCCGGCCTTTTCCAGGGGACTCGCGTAACGTTTGCCAGGAAAATATTCTCTCTGGTCTGGGTGAGCTCGGTATACGTTGTGAACACGGGCTTGAATTTATCCGCGGACTTATTCTTCTTTTGACCGTGCTGGCTGTTTTCACCATTTCCTTTTCTTTTGCCGCCACCGGTCTGGTTACTCTGCGCGACGTCGGGAGTCGCCACTACGATCTCTGTTCCCGTCCCAGCGGGCTTCTCGAGGACCTGGCTGGTCCCCGCGGCTGAAGCTTCAGCTTCTTCCAAGTTTATCCACTCTTGGGCTCTGTTAAGGAATTCACTAACCGAACTGACCCCCCTCCTTTGAATATCCTTCCACAGATCTCCGCCTACTAGGATCCCGGTCCTCATAGCCATGAGTTTGGAGCTGTCGTCGGCGTCTCTGGCTCGACCAGCGACATTTGCAAATCTGCTCAAGTAGGCTTTTAGCGTCTCTCCAGGTTGCTGTCTCACGTTAGCTAAGGAGTCGGCCTGGACTCGGGCGGCCTGAGAGGCACGGAATGCCCTCTTGAAGTCAGCCGAAAAGGTCTTCCATGAGCTGATTGACTGCCTTTTACTCTGCTTGAACCACTGCCTGGCAGGTCCAGTTAGGGTGGAAGGAAAGATCAAGCAACGAAGCTCTGGCCCGATGTTATGAGCCGTCATTAGGGTGTTGAACATCCCTAAGTGGTCAGACGGGTCTCCATCCCCGTTGAACTTTGACAAGTGAGGCATACGAAAGCCAGAAGGGTATGCCGTTGCTGCTATGTTGGGGGCGAAGAGTTCCATCTCATCCCCTGAATCATATTCGTCTTTTTCTTTTTCCGATAGGAGCTTCTTCATCAGCTCCTCCATCTGAGTTAAGCGCTGTAGGGTCTTGTCCTGAGATCCTGGGTTATTCCGGGGCTGTTCACCAGCTTCGGACCCGTTGTACATATTAGGCGGGTTGTTGCCCCTCCTATCTTGAGATAGGTCATTTGGGGCATTCCCGCCGTTACGTACTTCGGATCGGACCCCCACTGAGCGGGCCTGGCTACCATCCCTAACTCGATCCTCTCTGTGAGAGTTGAGGCGATCTCGAAGGTCGCCTCCCTGGGTAGTATGGTGACTTTGTGCTGAACTTAGTCGCTGTCGCAGGTCTCCTCCCGAAAGGTCACTCCGTGCACTACCGATCCAGTGACTCCTGCTGGACAGGCTCGAGGTGCGTCTTTGGCGGCTCCGACCTGATCCTTCCTCCGGCACCCTGCTGCGCCGGGAAGGCCCGGCCGATGGCGGGTCTCTCCTACTATTTCCGTAGGTCGGGATGTCTCGGACGGTCTGAGGAGACGGGTATCTGATGGGAGAAGGAGGATGCCTGACCGGAGAGGCGATCCTAGTGCCGTCCGGACGGACTAAATTTGGTGGGGGCCTCTCGGCCCTGCCAGCTTGCTGGCTTCGCACTGGGCGAGCTGGACGAGGAACTGGACGTTCTTCGGGGACGGGCTGACGTCTCCGGATTTCCTCGGCCCTTCTTTGGGAATTTCCTCGATCTCTTCTGGGCGTCCTCGAGGAAGGCTGAGAGCTAGGGGTTGACGTCCTAACCGAACGGATGTACTGCTGCTGTTCGGTCCAAGGCATTTCCCTGAAGTTCGCCTCTTGATGGTGCGGTGAAGGGGTGGAGTTGGCTGCAGGGAGTCTACCCGAACGGCTATGCCTGGATCGATTACTCCGGCGAGACTTAGGAGCCTCGCCTTGCCTCTCTCCAACGTTACCGTTGGTTGTGAGAGGGGGTAGTCGACTCAGAATATCCTGGATTTGCTGACCAGCTGCTGCTAGCTGGCTCCTCAGCTGAGCATTCTCCATCTCCGCCGCAGTGTAATAACATGGATTCGGATTAGGCGGTCGGGACGCTGAACTACCAGTGTCGTCTTGGCCCGCCGGCTGCTTTCCTGGCCTCTGCTGGACTTCAGGAACTTGCTCATCAGGGAGGGTAACATGGCGGGCCTCCTGCCCATCATGCTGTTCTCCCTCGTTGCCATGTTTGGATCGAGTGGTCACCATAGTTGTATGTTTGTGGTAATACTAATCGGACTTGCTCTCAATGAAAGCACCAAACTGTTGACGCGGTTCTTCGGCAACATATAATTAAGAGAAGAAGAGAAAGAGATTAGTATTAAAAGTAGAACCGTCACAGATAGGAAATCTTTTGGGAAAGAACTAGGTGACTCGAGACACGTTTTTAAGTGGTTCGAAGGTTAAAATCCTTCTACTCCACTAGTCAATATTATTGATCTTCTCTGGGTAATTGGTGTACAAAGTATATAGTTCTTTGAAGACTATTTTTTCCAACCCCTATCAACTCCCAGGGTCTCCATATTTATAGGAGAAGGCACCTGGAAGTTGGTCGGGAGGTCATCCCGTGACCTTACCATTTGTCATATCAAGTCTGTGATATTCATGATTAATTCCTAAACCT
The DNA here is from genome assembly GCF_963169125.1 of Humulus lupulus. Lineage (NCBI taxonomy): Eukaryota > Viridiplantae > Streptophyta > Magnoliopsida > Rosales > Cannabaceae > Humulus > Humulus lupulus. The sequence goes on from NC_084797.1 coordinate 113,304,302, forward strand.
GACACACAAGTGTGGTCTAATCAGTATGGAAGGAGATAATGGGCCGCACGGCCCAACTCGTCCGTGGGTGTCTGAATACGCACGTTCCTGCTGCGTGTCCGAGAAGTCAGGGGGATATCGGACACGTGATGGCAGGAATATGCACGTTTATCTTGCGTGTTGACTTCCCATAGGGTCAGAGCTTCCTGAGAAGCTCGTAGATCGAGCAATTCATAACCCGAGCTTATCCGTTCGTGGACGCCGGATATTATTCCCAGCTCCTGGTGCAACAAGTCCGAGCTGGAAACAGGACCCCCTCGAGCTAGAAAGGGCCCGTCCTGGAAATAGAGCCTCTGGCCTGTGGGAGCCTCGGACTAAATCATGTTTAGTCCGAGGCTCGTCCTGCTAAACAACCCGTGGGAAAACCAGGGCGTACAATATCTATGACCAGCAATATTAATGAAACCTTATGTTATAATTAATATTCTTAAACTATAGGTTAAACTTATAAAATCCACAACTGTTGCTATGAGTTTCCAACTAAGTCCCGTCTTGAACCAAAATCCACAGTAACTAACATACTACTAACTAATACTAACTACTACTACTACTACTATCTAGATAGCTAAGTAAATATTCTGGGACACATCAATTCTCCCCTACTTAAAAGAATTTCGTCTCCTAAATTTACTTACCAAACAATTTCGGATATTGGGCTAACATGTCCTCCTCCAACTCCCACGTTGCCTCCCGTTCAGAACTATTACTCCATAGGACCTTGACTATCGAAATAATTTTAGACAGTAATTCCTTCATCCCTCCATCTAGGATGATAATCGGTCGTTCCTCATAACTCAAGTCTTTATGGAGTGCTATCGTATCATACTTGAGGACGTGAGATGGGTCTAACACATATCTACGCAGCATCGAGATGTGGAACACATTATGACTATCTGCTAGAGCTGGCGGTAGGGCTAATCTATATGCAACTATTCCAACCTTGTCCAATATCTCAAAGTACCTATAAACTGAGGACTAATCTTTCCTTTCTTCCCAAACTGCTTCACACCTTTCATAGGAGATATCTTTAAGAATACCTGATCTCCAGCTTTGAATTCCACATCACGTCGCTTGGCACCTACATAACTTTTATGCTGGCTCTGAGCAGCGAGCATACGCTTTCTAATCAGCGCTACTGCACCCTCGGACTGACAATCGGTCTTATGATGAAATTTCGTACTAAGACATAACTTGGTACCCATGGCATGCTGCAAGCTTGTAACGTCCTGCATTTTCGGGTACCTTTAAACGACTCGAGTCGGGATTTTTCCCCTGGGTTAAGAATATTATTTTAAATAATATTATATTTTGTTTGTAAGTATTCCATGAGTTATTGCTAGCCAAAAAATGAATTTTGTGATTTTAAAAGTCAAGATAAGACTTTCGGTCCTGGACCGACACAAAAACCCTAATCGGGTAAAAATCTCGGAAAATAAAACGAAAAATCATGGCAATTATATTTTGGGCATAAAATACATTCATAAAAGTTAAAGTTTGATCAAAAATAATAAACCTAAAAGAAAATGGAAATTTTAGGGCATTTTGTGTTAAATGCCTAATTTTACCGAAATGGGGAATTTTATTCCATGAATGGACCTTAGGTTAAATTTTATTATGTGATTAATTAAATTAAATGTGAGAGACATTTAATTTAATTAATTAATGTTAAGTTTGGTGATTAAAACTTAATAAGAGTGAAAAAGGTGTCAAAAGCCAATTTGGACTTTTCTTCTTATGAAACATTAATAACCTTTATATAAAAAAATAAAAAAAATAAAATATTGAAATGATCATATATATAGCAAGGGTTGGCCGGCCATGTGCTACTTTAGAGTGGTGTGAACCCAAATGTTATAAAGTTTAACTCCCATTTAATGAAGAAGTCAAGTGGGCAAGTGGGTAGAAAAGCACTTAAGTGCTTTGTGATATTTTGATGAGTTTTGTGAGCAATTCCCACACTAAGAACCGATCACTCTCCATCTCTCATTCACTCATCTGATTTTTGGAGACCTCTCAAAGTGTTCTCTCCATTTTTCAAGCCCAAGAACACCAAGGAAACTTTGAGGCTAAGTCTTGGTCTAGGAAGTATTTTCCCTAAGGTAAACTTTCACTAATCTAGGCTTTTGTAAAGTTTTAAGCATAGAGTTTCAAATAGCTAATTGACTATGTTGTTGGGGGAAGTTTGTTAGAGTTTTTTGAAAGGTTTTGAAGGAGTCAAAGCTTATAGGAAGGTCCAAACCTTAAGCAAGAACACCAAAGAGGTAAAAAGTTTACTTTTGATGATTTTGTTGTAGGGTTTTTAGTTTTAAGCATTATTTTGTATATCTAATGCTTAGAGTTTCTTGTTGATGATGTAATAAGGTTATGGTAGTTGTTTAATAATTTTTATGATGCATGTGTATTGATTTTTGAAAATGGGAACCAAAACCCCCAAGGGTTTTGTAGGATACCCTAAAACAAAACATGTTTTGAGCTGTGACTTCCAAGGGGTCAAGCAGCCACTGTATATTGTTTTTGTAATATTAAATTGTACTGTGATGTTGTTGAGATTGAGTACATAAAATTGAGCTTTTGAAACACTAAAAAATGTTTAGAAATGAGTAAGTTATGCTATTTCAAAGATTAGGTAAAAAACTGTTTTTTCGTATTCTTATTTTCGGAACCAAGTTTGGACAGCCACTGTATAGGTCAAATGAACCCAGTTTTTTCTAAAATTTTGTGGAAATATTACTGGCATAACCTATTATTTCACTGTAAAATTTGGTAAGAAAATATAGAACGGTTTGAAAGTTATTAACTGTCAAAGTTTGGAAAAAATAAGGACTTGAAAATAAGGTCATTTTTACCTCATTGTTGGAAAATGATTTCACCAATCAAAAATGCTCATTTTGACCTAAGATTTTACAAAGGGCTAAATGGCATAGCAAAAATGGAATTGGGAAATTTTGGTAACAATTGGGTAAGTAAATTTCAAGTTATGAACTAACGAAGTATGTAGTTAAAAATGTGAAAATTAGGTTTTTCACACTTAGTGTAAAAATGAGATTTTGGAACATAAGGTAAAAAGTAAAATTTTGCTTATTTCAAGATATAAATTAGTAAGTCTTGAAATCATATTTTCACTAAAATTATCCCTTTGATTTTAAATGAATTATTTTTATTAAAGAGTTTTTATTCTTTCTAAAAATAAGAGATTTAATTTATTAATAGTTAATAAATTAAAAGAGGGTTTAAAACCCTATATTTTGAGAAAATAATTAAATAAATTATTTTCCTAGTAAGTAAAATTGATTAATTGCTTTTGGAAAATTAATTAGTCAAGATGAGAAATTTATAACGGTTTTCCTAATTAAGACAAATTAGGCAATTTTCTTAAATCGGTTTTTAGATATTAAAACCTTAAGAAAAATAAAAGGAAAATTTAAAGAGTTTATTTTCTTTAAAAATAATTAATGAATTTATTTGTATTTTTGGATATAATACCGGCTAAAATCTTACATATTTTAACCGACTAGTCGAAAGTGCGGGTTAATAGCGATACATGGAAAGAATAAGATTTTTAGCGGATTGTGGGAAATACCATTGTGATACCCGAGCCTAGGTATCGAGACCTTAGGATAGGTCTCCCCGAGACTTAGGGTTTAGTCTCGAATATTTTGTATAACTTTCCTTAATAGGTTTAAAACCAAATAAGGATTGTAAATCCTTACAAATGACTTTTATTAAAATGACCAAACTGCCCAAAATAATAATAATGAATTATGAGTGCCATAATTAATCCAAGTATACTGTATGGATAACTACAGTATTGGCTAAGCGTAACTGGACTGAACGTTGGAGGGTGAAACCCTGCTGAGCGCTAAGGACTCCAAGTAAGTCAACTTATATTGTATGGCTGCAACATGAAATGATTATTGTCTTGTATGTTAGTATAGGGATACATGCATATATATAGGCTGTCATAGAAAGTTGCTTAGAGACGTTAGTCTAGTGAGTGCTGATTTAGAAAATATGAACGGTAGAAGTCCGTCATATCCTAGACGGTTGATCCCCGTCACACTGCTTGATTTTATTTATGTCCGGTTCATTACCGCGACGGGTGGCCATGAGATGAGGATAAGCTGGTTAAACCTAGGGGCGCCAAGATAAATGGGACCTAGGGGCCCTCATGCTTACTTAATCATTGGACGGTTAGAATCCGAGCAAGTGCTCTGATAAGTTATTCCCGGATAGCAGCCGTGAATATTGGCCATTCAGTGAGAGTGCCTAGAGATACTAGGGGTTGCCAAGATTGAGTGAGGCTGAACACCCTAGGGGCAACTGCTCACCAGCACCACTGATTAACATAGAAGTCTCTGTAAAACTGTGTAAATTGGATTACACTCTTGAATAAGTAGCGATGCCCTAGGTAACACGATAGTTACCCTTGATGAGAATATTTATTGGCTAGATCTTAGTGTGGAGACTCGGTTCTCTTTTACAGATTAGCAATTATGTTGGAGGGCGCTTTACGCCTGAATTGTTGGAAATTGTCGAGCGTTGGTCTAGAATTATGTTGTGATATAATATATCTGCTTGCTCTGGGATTTTCTGAGTGCAGGGATATAATTGTTGATAAGATATAGTTGTGATATAATATATCTGCTTGCTCTGGGATTTTCTGAGTGAAGGGATATAATTGTTGATAAGATATAGTTGTGATATAATATATCTGCTTGTTCTGGGATTTTTCTGAGTGCATGATTTTTATCTAGTTATGAATTAATTTATCCTTGGTTATCAGGCATGACCATAAGTTTGCCAGGACGCTTTAGCGTTCTTGAAATTGATTGTTTAGGGTCCGGATGGGTCCGGAACCCTAATTCTCTACATGCTTTGTTTGAAAGTTGATCTTACTAAGCGTTTTCGCTTACCTAGTTGTTTCATGTTGTAGGTAAGAGCAAGGGCAAGGCAGAGAAGTGAGCGCTGGAGTCTTCCTTGCAAATGTACATGTGGACCGACCTTTTGGGAAGCCTTTTTATTTTTGGAAATGTTGTGTAATTTTCCTAAACTAGGCTCACTCTAATCTTTGTAAAACATGTTTGTAACTAAATGTTAAGTATGGCCATACGACTTTTTAAAAAGTTTTTTTTTCTATGGTTTTTTGAGACATTTTGTTAAATGAAAACATTTATATTTCCGCATTATCGAGTTTTGAAAATCCGGGTCGTTACAAAGCTTCCCCAAAATCTCGATGTAAACACTAATCCTCTATCGGACACTATGGTCTTAGGGATTCCATGCAGTCTTTTTATTTCTCAGACATAAGTGTCTGCGTATTGATCTGCTATATACGTAGTCTTGACAGGTAGGAAATGAGTTGACTTGGTTAGTCTATCTACTATTACCCAAGTTGAGTCATGCTGCTTATTTGTCCTTGGCAATCCCGTCACAAAATCCATGGCTATGTCGTCCCATTTCCATTCTGGAATACTAAGTGGTTGCAATAAGCCTGCAGGCCGCTGATGTTCTACTTTCACTTGCTAGCATACTAAGCATTTAGACACATACTCCCCTACATCTTTCTTCATTCCTGGCCACCAATATAACGCTTTAAGGTCGTGAGTCATCTTGGTCGACCCTGGGTGAACTGAGTATGGGGTATTGTGCGCGTCTTCTAAAATTTTCATCTTAATCCCTTGATCATTCAGCACGCATACCTGATCCTTATATCTCAAAAACCCCTATCGTAAGATCAAGATATATGTGGCCTTGCCTTCTTTAATTGCATCCATATGTGCTACTTATGTGTCATCATGCCCTTGTCCGATCCGTATATCTTCTAACAGACTTCACTGGATGGACAAGTTAGCAAGTTTACCAATGACTACTTCTATTCCCGCATTGATCAGCTCCTGCTGTAGCACCTTTTCTATTCAGCTAACGCTGCTAGACATCCATAACTCTACCTACTTAGCACATCAGCAACTACGTTTGCCTTTCCCGGGTGGTATAGGATTTCGCAGTCATAATCCTTCACTAGTTCTAACCACCTGCGATGCCTCATGTTGAGCTCCTTTTGTGTGAAGAAATACTTTAAGCTTTTGTGGTCCATATAAATCTCACACCTTTCTCCATAAAGATAATGGCGCCAGATTTTCAACAAAAAGACCACCGCTTCCAACTCCTTATCATGCGTTGGATAGTGTTGCTCATATTCCTTCAGCTACCTTGAGGCGTAGGCTATCACCTTGTCATTCTGCTTCAGCACACAACCCAACCCTTGTTTCGATGCATCACAGTAGACTACAAACTTGTCATTGGGCGTCGGTACACAAAGTACTGGTGCTGAGCATAGTTTATCCTTAAGCAACTGGAAGCCCTCTTCACACTTATCAGTCTAGTTGAATCTTTGCTGCTTCCGGGTCAGGTTGGTGAGTGGAGTGGCTATCTTAGAAAAGCCCTCTGCAAACCTCCAATAATAACCTGCTTGCCCCAGAAAACTTTTTACCTCTGACGCGTTCTTAGGTCTTGTCCAATCCTTCACAACCTCTACCTTATATGGGTCTACTGCAACTCCTTCCTTGGATACTATGTGGCCGAGGATCGCTACTTGTGAAAGCCAAAACTCGCACTTCTTGAACTTGGCGTAAAGTTGATGCTCTTTTAGTCGTAACAAGGTCATCCTTAAATGTTCCTCGTGTTCGACTTCGTCCCTTGAGTACACCAAAATATCGTCGATAAACACTACAACGAATATGTCCAAATAATCCTTCAAGACCCTATTCATTAAATCCATAAATGTGGCTGGAGCGTTGGTAAGACCAAAAGACATAACTAAAAACTCGTAATGTCCATAACGAGTTCTAAAAGCTGTCTTGGGAATATCCTCTTCCCATACCTTGAGCTGGTAATATTGGGACCGTAAATCAATATTTGAAAACACGGTCGTGCCTCAGAGTTGATCAAACAAGTCGTCAATCTAGGGTAGTGGGTACTTATTCTTAATCGTCACCTTATTCAGCTCGCGGTAATCTATACAAATCTGCATGCTTCCGTCCTTCTTCTTCACAAATAGAACCGGTGCTCCCCATGGTGAATGGCTTGGTGTAATGAAACCCAAGTCTAATAGTTCTTGTAACTATGTCTTTAACTCCTTGAGTTCAGTAGGTTCCATCCGGTATGGTGCCTTGGAGATATGCTCGGTGCCCAGTACTAGTTCGATTGTGAATTCAATTTCCTAAGTCCGCAGCAGCTCTGGTAAGTCGTCAGGAAATACCTCTAGAAATTCCTTTATGATGCGGACGTGTCCAACCTTTAGTGGTGTTTCCTTTACCACATTCGTGATGCTGGCTAAGAATGTGTGACATCCTTTTTCTATCATCCTCTGAGCTTTGAGAGATGAAATTAGCGACGTATGTAGTCCTAAAACTTTTCCCATAAAGCATAGTGTCCAACCATCAGGAGTCTTGAACATTACTTTCTTGCGTTTGCATTCGATGGTTGCACCATGCCTTGCTAGCCAATCCATTCCCAGTATTACGTCGAAGTCTTTGATCTCTAATTCTATCAGGTCTCTTTCTAGTTCTACGTCCTCAATTTTGATCGGTACGCCTCGTACTATCCGTGATGATAGGACTATTTCACCCGAAGGCAATTTTGTTACAAACCTAGTTCTAAATCTTTCACAAGGTTTGTCTAATTTCTTTAATCATTCCTAACGAGATATAAGAGTGAGTGGCTCCCAAATCAAATAATACTAAACATACATAATTGAGGATAGGAATCTGATCTGTGACCACTTTATTACTAGCTTCAGCTTCTCCCTGGGATAGGGCAAAGACTCTGGCAGAAACCATCTTGTTGTCCTTTTTCTCTTCTGGCTTGAGCTGGGGACATTCCCTCTTCCGATGACCTTCCTAACCACAATTGTAGCCTCCCTTGGTGCTTGCACGGTACTCATCAGGATGTTTCTTTTGGCACTTAGAGCACTACGAGTATTCTACATAACCCGTCCTACTACCTCCATTGTTCGTCTGTGCTCTTTTATTGTTGTCAGACTGCTTGTTGTTAGGATGCCTTCTCTTCTGACCATTATTGTTGCTAGGCTGATGGTTTTGTGGTTGTGGTTGTGGTTGTTCTGACCATCCTGAAGTTAACTCTGCTGTTTAGGCTCAAGCTTACTAGCTTCCTCTTTACTAACATTCGCCTGAAGCCTTTCTACTTCTTTAGCCGTTTCTAGAACATCAGCATAATTAGTATTTCCAGGGTTTGCTAGCTTAACCCCTAGCTCAATCTTTGGTCTAAGTCCTCTAACGAACTTGGTAACCCACAGAAATCCAGTTGGAACCAACTCTGGTGCAAACTTGGCTAGTCGGTCGAACTGCCGAGCATACTCTGCTACCATCAAGTTGCCCTGCTTCAGACTAGTGAACTCCTCGACCCTTGTAGCGATGAATGCCGAGTTGTAGTACTTCTTGTGGAACAGCTCCACAAATCTGGTCTATTGAGTCTGTTGAACTAAGTCTCACTATATTCTAGCATCCTTCTTAAGCAGAGATGAAATGTAGGATATGCAGTCTGCGTTGCTGAGATTCATGTGTGCTAGGATCGGCTCTACAATTCTGAGCCATTCTTCCACCTCGAAGGGGTCCATTGTTCCTTCAAATTTTGGAGCGTGTTGCTTATGAAACCGCTTGTAGATTGGCTCCATGTACTGAGCTGGGTAGGCCGCATAGTTCTCCATTGGCCATCCCCCATAAGGACCTACTTGTTGGGGAGCCATTTGTTGAGGTTGAGTTTGAGTCTGTGGCTGAGCCTGTTGTCACTGTTGTTGCTCCAATTCCTCCACTTGTTGTCGAAGTCTAACAATTTTTGTAGTGTTATCAACCGGCGGCGGCGGTGCACTTCGGTTAGCAGCAGTAGTGGTAGCATGCGCTCCCCTTCTATGAACTGGAGGGGCTACATTAGTCTCAGGATCGACATTGGAGGCATTGGCATTGGTGCCTGGAAACCTTCTGAGGGACATCTTCAACAGAGTTCCAATAGTTGAAAAAAACACGTTATAACTTACCCTAATAGGCTCTAAGGCAAAAACATAATCTAAGCAAACACAACTCGGACCTATTAATTAGGATTTCTTATGAAAAAAATTGATACGCCTTCTTTATCATTAGGGTGTGTTTCTATACATAGAAAATAAGTCATCTTTATTATTTTCTAAGTCTGTTTCTAATTATCCTATGTGACTTAATTCTCAGGCTCGAAACTCGTTGTTGTTCCAAAGTTAACCATATTGAGGGAGGGCTGGGATCAGTAAAATCGTTCCCATTACTATGGCCCCCTAACTCCCAATATAGAACTTGGTCCATTGATTTGTATCCACCCTCACCAAACTTGGTCATTATTTATTAAATTTATTATTTATTATGATTGTAAAAAAAAATCAAACTCATACATGTCATTCAAAAATAACAATAATATTTATTTGGAAAAAGGTTTTCACTATGTACAATCATAATCACAAAAATAATAAATAAAATAAATAAAGAAATAAACTATTCTAAAAATGAGGATCTTCTATACCTGACCCTTCATCTAACATATCACCATCTATCTCCTCAATATCATCATTATCTTGAGCCTCAAAATTTCCTCGAGGAAGATTCGTAAAGATTCTATGTTTTTGCTCATTTGTGAATTAGAATTCCATCTTAGAGGTGCACCTAAGTATGAGAAAATAATATCTCATAGCTATCGGTAATTCATCTTCATCATCTATAGTCTCCCATATTTCTTCTAAAGATGCCATTACATTGGGATAATCTTTAAAAAGTCTAATCACTAAAACATATTATTCCATAGCTCTCATCATGATTTGCTTAATTGTTTGGAGGTGAACTATCTCCCTGTGGAATAAGACTAATCTCTGAGTGATTCTTTCTAGCACTCCTACTATATTTCTTGGCTCTCTAATTCTTTTCAAGGCCTTAATGGCTCGGATATCCTCATAGTTCAAGGCTCCATCCATTCTTAACTGAAAACATAAGGCTAAAATGTTAGCTAAACACATAAACATAATAACTATAACATAAATACTTACATTGGCAGTTAGATTCGGAGCTTGAGCGTGTGTATCAAGGAGAACTTCATGCAAATGAATAGTTTCTCTGATACCAACAGTAATGACCCAACTATTTCTAAGACCTTGGACCATTAAAACTACTAGACATAGCTACTATTTTTGAGAAAACATACATAAGAAATAATCATAACTTTATTAAAACACCAAAAAAATATTGTATCAATAACATAAAATTATAAAATTTAAAATGTAATATGGCATGGGTACCCATTTTTTATAAAACATAAAACATAACTTTAAATATTAATTGTTCAAAAACTAAATGTGGATTTACAAAAGAAACATTATTCAAAAGTCTAAAAATAAATAACGTCGTCCTCGATCGACACACAGTCCATTCATCCTTAACACACAAGCCGAGCTGCCAAGAATCCTTTCGCCATCCATATCTATTTTCTTGCATCACACTAAAAATAATGAAGTGAGCCTAATGCCCAACAAGGAAAATCTATTAAAACATACATCAAAAGACTATAACATAAACATATACTATAAAACATATATCATATAGGACTACAATGACCATCATACTCCTTGGGGATTGTTAGCTAAGCAAGTCATATGCCCATAACTTTGTGAGGCTTGCTATCTGAGCAAGTCATATGCCCATAAATTATTGGGGTTTGATAACTAAACAAGTCATATGCCCAAGGACTATAAAACATACTATACATATACATATCATTACATAAATATATCATAACATATAAGCACATAAAATCTATCCTATTTTCCTTACCAAAAGCCGGGATATTTGGGAACAAGAATGGGATTAGAACACTCCTATAAACCAACAGTAAAATGGTGAGAATCTCTAAAGAATAAAGATGAAATGAGAACTAAACCTTCAAGAAGAAACTTACCAAGAAGAACCTTAAGTTTCAAGAACATAAATACCTAATCGAGAATCATAAACAAGAGTTAGGATCTAAATTAAGAAAACTAAATAACCATATAGAACTGAACTTAGGAATAGAAATACCTTGAATGGCCTTTTGGATTTGTCTAAACCTCAATAATACCATAATCACACTATTTCTCACTTCCCAAGTGTTTATAAAAGGTTAAAATTATAAAGCTTTAACCCAAAACCCAAGTGTATCTCTCTATAGTAACACTAGCACCTTGCAGGCTCTGATCAAATTCTTGAAGAATGAAGAAAATGGCTGACCACTAAGTCCTATTTATAGAGTTGAAGTAGTGAAACTAACCCCTTTTAATTTGAATAAATAAATAATTATAAAATGAAAAAGATTTGAATTTTCGTTCAACTGATGCCCAGAACTCGGTCAAAATCGTTCAAAGGCAGGTCCAAGTGGTCAAGCCTATTTTTAAAATTCAAAAATCAAACTTCCAAAAATACACACATGGATCCGATATATCGCCTCCCCCTTTATTCCTGAGGCTTGTTCGATCGTTTGTGCAAAGTCAACGTGTTTTCCGTATCTTCCGTAGGTAATATATCGGCCCCTATGCTGCGATATCGGCATACGTTGATATATTAAACACGTATTTGAACTGGATAAACTGCTTTGATTGAGTCATACTACGATCCTAACAGCTACTGGAAGGTTCTAGAGCTTCTAGATCTTTCTTTCATTAAAACCATCCATAAAAAATACTTAATTCCTTAATAATCATAATTATGACAAGTGTGACACTCTTATTAGCTCTATCTAAACCATCTGTTATTATAAATATATATCTATGACCAACAATATTAATCAAACCTTATGTTATAATTAATATTCTTAAACTATAGGTCAAACTTATAAAATCCACAACTGTTGCTATGAGTTTCCAACTAAGTCCCGTCTTGAACAAAAATCCACGGTACCTAACATACTACGAACTAATACTAACTACTACTACTTCTATCTAGCTAGCTAAGTAAATATTCTGGGACACTACATCAGATAAACGATATGAAATGAGATAAAATGAAGAAGAAAAATCAAATTGAAGAATAAATAACACAAACTATTTATAGTGGTTCGGCCCCAATTGGATGGTAATGACCTACGTCCACTTAGTGTTTTTATTGATGTAGAATTCCAATTCTATGATCAATGAACTAGGGTTCACGAGTTCCACCAGCCTTGGAAAGATTACAACTTTAGTGAATAATCACACTCTACTTTTCTCTCAGAATACAAAGACCAAAAGTTCAAAAAACCTCCTTCTCCTTGAGCCCTTTGATTCTTATTTATAGGTTCAAGAAGATTACATGGGTCGATGGGCCTTAATTACCATTAAGACATGTGTATCTAGGTAATAAAAGAAATTACAACTAATGCATAATTATAGATTTGCAAGAATAAAGGAAGTAAAAGGAAGTATGCGATCAGGCTTGTCGCATATAAGTATGACGCTTGACAAATCAACAACTTTCGGGTCGAGGACCGATTAGGATGCATCCACCTAAAGCATCCATGTGCCTACCACGTGTAGGTCAAGCCTGCCACATCATCAGGGATTGTTTGTGGGTAAACATTTTCCCCCCAAGTTTATTTTACTTCGACCAACATAAAGTAAACTTAGACAACCAACTTTTCTTATGCCTTGTCAAATCTGTCAGTGTCATCCATGCCTTCTTGAAAAAGGCAACCAATCATATCATTGCAGTTTCCCAAAAAGGTATTGGATGGCTATCACGCTTACCCATGCCTCAAAAAATCACCCCTCATGATTACCTCTGTAACCGTGATTCGACTAATATATATAGCCCTTCATATTTACCTTTTACTTTCTATCTTTTTCTCAAGAACACTGAAGACCCAAACGATCCCAACGATCCATGGAGTTTTTTCCCAGCCATTCATCATCTCGAAAGTTTGCACTAATCTTTATCCAATTAAGTTTCTCGAACTTCTCCATCGTCGGACTATCATGCAATATTTAATTTATGGTTTGTTTCGGACTTTGAGTTTCTGAATGTTCTTGAAAAACTGATTTGGGGTAAATGGGTATGTAGGTCTGAGGATGATAAGATAAGAAAATAACACTATGTGAAGCTTAGGAATCAGTTTGGGAGTTAGGATTATTGATTTAGAGGATAAAATCGAAGTAAAAATTCGACTTTCAAGCATGCATAAAAAACTGGGTTTTTTCCACCCTTTCAAAGTCGAGAAGTTTTTCCTGAAGCATGTTACTCATTCATTTGTTTCTGCTAAAGTGATAGATCAGCTGTGTAGACCTACCTATTTTTATGATAAGTGATTTTAGACTTTGTTGTCGACTGGGGAACTGGTAGTCTCTAGGAGATGGGTTAGAACATTGCCAGTAGAGAAAGACAGTAGGGAGTTGTCTGTGGACCTGATTGAGCTAGCAATGGATGGCTTTGATATGATCCTAGGGATGGATCGGTTATCGAAGTATGGGGCGATGATTGACTGCAAGCGAAGAATGGTGCCCTCTGAACCAGAAGGAGAGGTACGTTTTGTATTCGTGGGGACAGTGAGTGGTCCGCGAGTACCTATGATTTCGGCACTGAAGGCTAGAGATCTGATGCAGGAGGGTTGCATAGGATTCCTATCAAACATTGTGGATACCTCCAGAGTAGTGTCGGTTGGACTGGATGATACTAGACTGGTCTATGAGTTTCCAGATTTGTTCCCCACGGACTTTCCAGGGTTGCCACCATACCGGGAGATTGAGTTCATCATAGAGTTGGCGCCAAGGGAAAAGCCAGTATCTAGGACACCTTATAGAATGGCTTCGGCAAAGTTGAAGGAACTGAAGATTCAATTGCAAGAGTTGCTAGATTTGGGATTCATCTGACCGAGTTTTTCACCATGGGGTGCTTCAGTGTTGTTCATCAAGAAGAAGGATGGATCCTTAAGGATGTGTATTGACTACAGATACCTCAACAAGTTAACCGTTAAGAATAACTACCCACTACATAGGATCGATGACTTATTTGACTAGCTACAAGGGAAGATAGTGTTTTCTAAGATTGATCTACGGTCAGGCTACCACCAGTAAAGGATTAAAGAGGAGGACATACCAAAGACCGCTTTTCGCACAAGGTATGGACACTATGAATTCCTGGTTATGTCCTTTGGATTAGCCAATGCCCCAGCAACCTTCATGGATTTAATGAATAGGGTCTTCAAGGATTATTTGGACAAGTTTGTGATTGGGTTCATCGATGACATATTGGTGTACTCTCAGTCAGAGACAGAGCACGAGTAGCATTTGCGCTTGGTATTACAGCAGTTGAGAGAGCATAGGTTGTATGCTAAGTTCAGCAAGTGTGACTTTTGGCTACCGCAAGTAACATTTCTGGGTCATATTGTCATTAAGGAGGGGATTTTTGCTAACCCAAGTAAGATTAAGGCAGTGAGAGATTGGCCTAGGCAGAGTAGTGTACCAGAAGTTGGAAGCTTTCTGGGATTGGCAGGGTACTATCGGCGGTTTGTTGAGGGATTCTCCAGAATAGCCACACCATTGACTGAGTTGACGCGTAAGAAGACTAAACATGTATGGACAAATAGGTGTGAGAACAGTTTCAAGTAATTAAAGCGACGACTGATCACCGCTCCTATTTTGAGTCCACCATCAGACAATGAGAAGTTTGTAGTCTATTGTGATGCTTCCACACATGGTTTAGGGTGTGTCCTGATGCAAGCTGGAAAGGTAATAGCCTACGCGTTGAGACAGTTAAAGGAGTATGAGCAGAGATATCATACACATTGTTTAGAATTGGCAGTGGTGGTATATGCACTTAAGGTTTGGAGACATTATTTATATCGAGAGAAGTGCAAAATATACACCAACAATAAGAGTTTTAAGTACTTCTTTACTCATCTGAATATGCACTAGAGACGTTGGTTGGAATTTGTAAAGGATTACGATTGTGATATTCAGTATCATTCTGGGAATGCCAATGTAGTGGCCGACACGCTGAGTCAGAAGGGCCCAGGATAATTATTTCAGTTCAAGGCAGATATCCGAAAAGTTAGCCGAAGAGATGACTAGAGCAGGTATAGAGTTGGTGGTTGGTCGGTTAGCCAACATCATTCTTCAGTCTACATTCCTTGAGAGGATCAAGGAGACGCAAGGGGAGGGTCCCCAGTTGTTCGAGCACAAAGAGAGCGTCTTAGCTAGAGCGGCTAAGGACTTCTCTATTTCGGAGATTGGACTACTGAAGTACAATGGTCGGATTTGCATTATGATGAATTCTGGTATCCGGCGAGAGATTCTGGATGATTCTCATACCACTCTCTATTCTTTACATCTGGGTACGACAAAGATGTACCAAGATTTGAGAACTCTGTATTGGTGGCCAAGGATGGAGAGAGATGTGGTAGATTATGTGGCCAAATGTTTGACTTGTTAGCAGGTAAAGGTTGAACTTCAGAGGCCACCAAGGTTGTTGCAGCCTCTAGGGATTCCACAGTGGAAATGGGAGGATATGACCATGGACTTCATGGTCGGATTGCTGAAGATCGTGGGACAACATGATTCTATGTGGGTGATTGTGGAAAGGTATACCAAATCCTCCCACTGTTTGCCTGTGAGGACAACTTATACTGTGGAACAGTATGTTGAATTGAATGTGAAGGAAATTGTACGACTTCATGGGGCTCCAAGGTTGATAGTATCCGACAGGGACCCCACCTTCACCTCCATGTTTTGGGAGAGCCTGCAGAATGCTATGGGCACGCAGGTGCGGTTTAGTATCGCTTATCATCCTCAGGCAGATGGACAGTCTGAGAGGACAATTCAGATACTAGAGGATATGCTACGATCCTGTGTGCTGGATTTTGGGGGATCTTGGAGTAAGTATCTCACTTTGATTGAGTTTTCATACAATAACAGTTATCAGGCGACTATCGAAGTGGCTCCGTATGAGATGTTATATGGAAGGAAGTGCAGATCACCTATCCATTGGGATGAGATGGGTGAGAGGAGATACCTGGGTCCAGAGGTTGTTCAAAGGACCAATGAGGCGATTGAAAAGATTAGAGCTTGAATGCTTGCCTCCCAGAGTCGCCTATTGAGTTACTCAGACTTGAGATGCAGGAGCGTAGAGTTTAAATCGGTGACCATGTATTTTTGAGAGTTTCTCCTTTGAGAGGAGTGAAACGGTTTGGTGTATAGGGCAAGGTGAACCAAGTTTGTTGGCCCCTTTGAGATTTTCGAATTGGTTGGAGATGTATCTTACAGATTGGCGATGCCTCCAGCTCTATCAGGGGTTCACAATGTGTTTCATGTATCCATGCTCTGAAAGTATGTATCAAATCCTATGCATGTGCTAAGTTATGAGAACTTGGAGCTGGATTAGGATTTATCGTATGAGGAGAAGCCAGTTCAGATTCTCGACCAAAAGGATAAGGTCTTGTGGAGCAGGTGTAATGACCCACTACTCTAGACTTTTGGACCATTAACGAAACTATACATACAAATCCTTAATTAAACATAAATTTGCGAAAATACCATAACTTTATTAGAAAAACTTGTAGAAATAAGAGTTACTTACATAAAATATCAAGAAGGATATGGGATCCCATTGTCTTAAAAACAAAACATAATTTAAAATAAAAGGAGTTACATAATAAGTGCGGAAAAATACATGTAAAACCATAAAACAAGACTACATCCTCGAAAATCGAACTCTTGACTCCTTGACTCCATTCACCACCGATACACATTCCCCAAGCATCCACGAATCTTACCGCCACTATAGCTATTTTCCTGCACATATAAACAAAAAGGAATGAGCCTAATGCCCATCAAGGAAAATCTAACACATAGTTCATAAACATAAATTTCATAAGAAACATAAAAAAACTTAACATAACACTTATATCATGCACATACTATAATGGCCATTATTACTTGGGGTCCCATAGACTAATCAAGTCATATGCCCATTAGATTAGTGGGGTCCTACTAGCTAAGTAGGTCATATGCCCATAATCTATTTGGGGCTTGTTAGTCAAATGGGTCATATGCCCAAGCCTACAAACATACATATTTCATAACATATTTTATAACATATTTCATAGCATAAAACATAAGATAACATAAGCATATAACATATAGATTCTATCCTATTTTCCTTACCAAAGTTACCGGGATATGAGGACAGAGTTGGGATTTTTGGAACACTCCTAAAACCATATATAACAGGGTGAGTAGATTTGAAGAAAAGAAATGAAAGGAATGGAAGGACTAAACCTTGAGAAAAATACTTACCAAAACCTTTTTGCTCAAGAACTTAGATTTCCTAACCAAAATAAAGATTAAGGTTAGAGGCTGAGTAGAAGACAATGAGAACTTAAAAGAACAAGTACAGAAATGAACTAGAGTTTTGGGTTACCTTGAAGACTTGTAAGACCAATCTACACCTCAAACCGAAATACTATAAAACCTTACTTCCCAAAGTGTTTGATAAGCTTATGATTCCCCAACCCAGATGTTTACACTCTCACACTCACTTAGCACTTGCAGCCTCTGAACTTAGAGCAAAAGATGAATAATGGCTGGGTACTAGGTCCTATTTATAGAGTTTAGGAATGAAAGGATCTTAATTTTACTTGAATAAAAATAATAGCTTTTTAGGTGAAAATAATTTGAATTATTGTTCAGCAGAGGCCGAAGACTCATTCAAAAAGATGCTGGACTTATCAAGAGGTTGAATGGCTGAATGGAAAACGATTTCAAAATGTTTCAAAATATACTGAAGGAGGCGATATATCGCCTGGGCCAGTATGCCCGAGGCTGTCGTGCATCATCTCGTGTTTTCCATATCTACGTGCTGCGATATATCGCCCCCTATAGCTGCGATATATCGGCACACGCTAATTATTTAAACACGAAATTACACATTTTTAGCTAAATTTGAATGGGGTAAACAGCCTTGACTAAGCCCTCAACGTATTCAAAGCAGCTGACTGACCTTATAGCATTCAAACTTTACCCCTTATTAAATTTAATCCTCAAAATACTTAATCCTTAATCACCCATACATAACATGTGCTTAAAATCCTATTGGTTATTATCTAAACCTTATAGTATAATAAATATTATCCTTAATATCAGTCATATTAATCAAACCTTAGGTTAACATCAATATTCTTAAACTATAGGTTAAACTTAGAAAATCTATAAGTACTACTATGAGTGTCCAAATAATTCCCGGTCTGAACCAAAAATCCACAGTCATAAAGATAATACTATAAATACTATAATACTACTATCTAACTAGCTAAGTAAAGTTCTTGGACTCTACAGCAGGACCATCACCTTAGGAAAAGTGTTGTTGAGGAACAGCAAAGTGGAAGAGGCGACTTGGGAACTTGACGGATATGTGGAATCGGTATCCGGAGTTATTCAAGTAATTTTGAGGACGAAATTTATGTAAGGAGGGGATAGTTGTAGCGTCCCATGTTTTCTAATAAGGCTTAGGGCCTTGATTAGAGTGCATGGAGGGAAATAATTGATGTAATTATGTTAATATATTAATTTGATGATTATATGATTAGAAATGCATGTTTAGGTGAATTAAATATGCATGTGGGCCCCATTTGGCTATTAGGGGCATATTTGTAATTTTAGCCCGTTGAGAGCATAAATGCAATATTTGCGTATATTGTGATTGATACCACGCGTGAGTGGTGATATATTTTTGATGCATGATCTGAGACGGTCCTAGGGAGTAGTTTAGCTAGAAAGTCACAACGGGTCAAATACCTAGCTTAGGAGGAGCCTAGGGGTATTTTTGGAATGTTATATGTGTTCAGGAATTACCGAGCAACGGGTAGTAATTTAGCAATGATTTGTATATGTCAAGATTAAATAGGATTGATAGGAACATTCGAGGAATTAGCAGGACTTGGCAATTGACGAAATTTCCCTTGATGATATTTGAGGACTTAGGTGACTTAACGGGTATTTTAGACTTTTGCTAAGGTTGAGTATACATTCAGATGATTTGAGAAAACACTAGACTTAAGTGAAGGATAAACATCAACAATCTATCTCTCACCTTCGATTCTCTCTATCTCTTCCCTTAGTGTTTGAAGACATGGAGCAATTGGAGAATTTTGAAGAACCTTGAAGATTTGGGTGAAAAATTGGTGGATTGGAAACTTAAGGACTTAGGAAATCAGCTCAAGGTTGAGTACAATTCTAAGGTAAGCTTTTAAACTTTGTTTTGCTGTTGAATTTTCTTTGAAATATAGGCTTGCATGAAAATGGGTTCTATGTGTGATCTTGGGTGGTTGCTGAGTTTATGGGGTTGTTTATGGACTTATTGTGTTAATTAGGATATGTAAACGAGGAATACATGTTCAATTATGAGTTTAATTGATGTTTGAATTATGAGAATTGGCGCTTAGCCTCGAAGAAAATGTAGGAAGAATGGTGATTTTCTGGGTTTGGAGGCTCGAGCCACGGCCATGTTCTTCTGGCGCTGCGACCTGAGTGTGTCGAAGAGGCTGGAAGCCTCTTTCCGCCCAGGCATGCCGCGCCCCATGGTATGGAGCGTCGCGGCCTGTGTCGCTCAACAGAGAGGCATTTTTCCTCTGACTTGAGTGTGTCACAGCCCTTAAGGGGATGGGCCGCGGCTTAAATTCAAAATATTGGCTGTTTGAAGGTTTCTAGCTCGGGAACCCAAATGTTAAGTCTCAGGAAGGATTTTACCACTTAGTGGTAGAATCCAAGGTCCCTGAGGCTAGAATTACATTATGAAGTTATTTGTTGGATTAGAACTTGATGGATGGATATTATGAATATGTTGTGACTAGGTTTTCAACGAGGCTCGGATTAGAGGACTGTGCTCGGGATTGCGATGCTCAGGATGCTTGGAACACAGGTAAGATAACTTTTGTACCCGTAGAGCAGGGTGTGGCCCTAATATTTGTATTGTAGGGCATGGCCCTATTGATTGGATTGCAGGGCATAGCCCTATTGTTTATGTTTAGTATATTTTTAAATATTTATTGATATTTTGATATGTAGTGCATATTTGTGAATTAACGGGGAAGGCCGGAAACGGTGAAGGCCGAGAACAGCAAGGGGCCGAGAATGGCGTTGAGCACAGGCAGTGCAAGCCATTATGGCTAGACCCCTCCTAGGACGCTAGAGTCATCCTCTCGATGATGACCGCAAACCCAAGGGCTGGTAAAGCACCTGAGATGGCATGGTCGCTTTGTGTTTAGGATGTTGGCTGTTTTGTTATATATTGTTGATAGATATGCATATGTTATTTGTTTTGTGGTGAGTTTTCTTGCTGGGCTTCGACTCATGGGTGCTCTATGGTGTAGGTAAGGGCAAGGGAAAGGTCGACCAACCATGAGTACAGAAAGCGTGGAGCGATGGGTACATGTTCGGCCTACCTGGCTACCGCGGCCAAGGTTGTTTTGGGAAAATGAAATGTACTATAATAGTTGTTTTGTCGCCTAAGTCGACCACGTGTATGTCTTAATCTGTAATATATTTTCTAAACAGAATTTTGGGATTCCAACTGTAAAACTTTCTAAAATTTCAATGAATAACCAAATGTTTTATATTTAATGACTTTTAACGAGTTTTATCTCAGTTAGTCACACTTTTAACCTAAAACCTCGATTAACGAGTTAATGGCACATTTTAAACTCACTTAGTAACGGCTATAAGGAAGTAGGGCGTTACACCAAGCTCCGTTCCTTCTGAACAAACCCCACGGAATGCTCAACCTACCAACCCTCGCAGGAACGATCATTCAAATCACACTCCCAATAACAACCCTAGCCAAACAAGATGAGCTAGGACCAATTCAGGGAAGCGAGACACCCCTGTAAATCCATTTGTTCCACAGTCAGAGCCTCCGATATAGGGAAATGAACTAGTCCTGCCTTCAATGCAGGAAGTTGGTGTAGATTAGTTTCACTGGCTCGACATCCAATGCCACCTCCCTCATAGAGGAACGCTCCAGCTAGAGGGGACGGCTTGATAAATCCTCCTCCCTTAGACAACATCTATATCCCACGGCTTCACGCTAATAATCCAGGTCCTTTATCCCAGCCACGAGCTGTAAGATTTTCTAATGGAAGTTACTAGACATAGAGCCAGCACGAAGTCAGGCATGAGAGCGACTTGAAGAATCACTTGAGCTCCGCTCAAAATCTTCATTCCGACCCACATCTTGGCCTACGTGATCATCTGAATTCACAAAGAGAATATCCAGTTCTCCATGATGATTTGATATACTCAGCCCCGGGGAGATCCGTCTATCGTACATTACAATGGGAATTTCCCACCTAACCGAGCTCAAGATTGGAGGGAAAACAACCCATCCAATGCGTACAATAGGATGGGGGCTGATAATCAGCTCCCAAATAACCAAGATGCTAAGGACCTCGAACGACTGACCTTAATGGAAGAATAAATGAAGAGACTCCTATGTATTAAAGGAATCGATGCGTGTGATTTTGGTAAGGAGATTGAGCCTTTTGCTCCTAATATTGTGGTAGCTCCGTATCCTATTAGCTTTAGGATGCCGACCATGCCCTCATATGATGGAAACACTGACCCATCCAATCATCTCGGGATGTTCAACACATTGATGATGGCCCACAACGTTGTGTTCGACATAAGATGTATCTTGTTCCCCGCAACACCGACTGGATCAGCCAGATTATTGTTCAACAAGTACAAGAAACATTCAATCACCTCGTGGAAAAAATTGTCTGTCAATTTTAAGAGATAGTTCCAAGCTGCAAAGGAAACTAGCGTTGAATTCGATTCCTTGGATAACGTTGAATAGCAATATGGTGAGTCCCTGAAGGCATATTTGAACCAGTTCACCAATGTGGTAGCATAAGCAAGGGATGCTGATGACAGCTCCAAGCGCATAGCTATGAGGATTGGGATCACACTAGGAGGTGATTTATGGAAAGAACTCCAGCTGAAAGGGGTAAAGATTGTAGATGAATTCCTAGCTCAGGCTCAGGAATGGATAAATCTCAGGGAGGCACCTGTCCAGCCCAGTTAGACCCATGTCCAGCCCGTTGGAGTGGTGGTCAATGTTGCAGCTACGACTCAACCCGCTACCCAGAATAACCTGATGGGGAGCAATATGTAGAAAGGGACTGGTGACGGCGATACGAATTGAACCAAAAAGAATAAGCCCGATGAAAACTACAAGTCTGTCAACATTGCATATACCTACCTGACATATACGTGAGAATGTATCTTCCTGGCAACTCTAATCACCTTCCATGGAAGAAACCGGAGCCCTTGATGCAACAGAGGGAAAAGAGGGACCCCGTCAAATTTTTCTAATATCACAACAACATCGACCATAATACTGATTATTGCCATCAACTAAAGGATGAGTTCGAGCTCTCATCCAGGTTGTACCGTTTGCCGAATATGCCAAAAAACGAGTAGTTCCCAATCAGCCAACCATGAAAATTATTCATCCATCTCCAGAAAATTTAGTCAGTCGACCCCGGGCTCAACCAGATCAGAGGAACCAAATCGTCCCCCCTCCAGTAGAAGGGGGGATATGACCACTATTATTGGAGGACCTCACTCGGCGGGCACGAGTAATGGGGCCCAGAAAAGATACATATAGGAGCTAAACACCCACAATGGCACTAAGTTCATTTTGGAGAAAAGGTTATCTAAACAACAATAGTTGGAGAAACAACCAGTCATTTCATGGAAGAGGACACTAGCCACGTCTAGGTCCCGCATAATGATCCGTTGGTGATAATTGTTCATCTCACCAATCAAAGAGTACAGAGGATACTAATTGATAATGGGAGCTCTTTAAATGTGCCATTCAGGACCACCCTAGAAAAGATAGGGTTGTATGTACGCAATCTTAAGGTGACCTCGATGACCCTATACAGATTCTCAAGAGAAGGAACAATAGCCATAGGGACGATCGGGCTCATAGTGACGCTAGGTGATGATGCACGAGCTGTTGCTAAAATGCTTGACTTCATCGTAATTGATTCTCCAGCTGTATACAATGCAATTTCTGGATGACCCGTGCTAATGAATTTTAAGGCTATCGCCTCAATCCGACATCTACCAATAAAGTTCATCTCAACCTTAGGTATATGTACTATAAGAGGAGATCAGCTCACTACCAAGGAATGCTATAGCATTACTATGAGGGAAAATCACAACCTGTGCAGCAAGCAATGGTCATCATTGAGGGGGCTGAGGAGCCTCGGGTAATGGAAATTTCCCATGGGGCAGAAGAACCTCATGAAGGAGGTAATGAGGTCACCCAACAAGATGCCATTGATCCAAGAGTAGGCAAAGACAGTTTTAAGCTCCAAGCATTGGAGAAGCTCGAGGAAATTAGTGTTGACCCAGGAGTACCTTCAAAGGTGGTACAGGTTGGAAAGAATTTTGGAATGGAAAGGAAGGAGGAGTTAGTCGAGTTTTTGAGAAATAACCTAGACGTCTTCGCTTGGTCACATGAAGATATGGTGGGAATCAATCTGAATGTTATAATGCATACTATGAATATGGATAGGAATGTGCCTGCAAAGGTACAAAAATGAAGGCTAATTGGTAAGGAGTGAAGCTTTAGATGAAGAAGTAGCTCACTTACTTAAGTATGGATTCATAAGGGAAGCAAAATATCTGACCTGGATTCCTAACCCTGTTTTGGTCCCAAAGCCCAATGGAAAGTGGAGAACTTGCATTGACTTCTCCAACCTCAATAAGGCCTTTCCTGAGGATTGTTTTCAACTGCCTTGAATCAATGAGTTTGTAGACGCAACAGCCAGTCACGAGCTCATGTCTTTCATGGATGCTTATTCTGGATATAACCAGATCACGATGAACCCTACAGACCAAGAGCAGACTAGCTTCATGACTGAGCATAACTTATATTGCTAGAGCATTATGCCATTCGTGTTGAAGAATGTCAGTGCAACGTACCAACGACTAGTCAACAAAATGTTCGTTAACCAGATCGGGAAAAACATGGAAGTGTATGTCGATAATATGCTCATTAAATCAAAGACTTTCAATAACAATGTATCCAACCTGGAAGAATGCTTCGGTGTCTTAAGGAAATATGACATGAAGCTAAACCCTTAAAAGTTCACCTTTGGGGTTTCATCGAGAAAAATTTTGGGCTTCATAGTCAACACAAAAGGGTTAGAGGCGAACCCAGAGAAGATCAGGTCATTATTTGAAATGCCTTTGACTAGGTTGCATAAAGAAGTACGGAGCCTAGCTGGGAAAGTGGCTGCCCTAAACTGTTACATTTCAAAATTGACTAACAAGTGTCTCCCATTCTACAACTTGCTAAGGGGAAACAAAATGTTTGAGTTGACTGAAGAATGTGAGCATTCATTTCAGAATATGAAAACTCACCTAGAAGAACCCCCCATATTTTCAAAACCAGTAGCTAGAGAATGTTTGCTCGTATACCTAGTTGTGACAGAAAATGCGTCAGGGCCGTATTAGTTCCATAAGAATATCGAGCGCATAAATCGATGTGCTACGTGAGTAAAAGGCTTTTTGGAGATGAGTCCAGATATCCTTTAATAGAAAACCTCACGTTCTACTTGATCCTGGCCTCAAGAAAACTCAGACCATATTTCCAGTCCACACTATCCACGTCTTAACCGATAAACATTATAGGTAGTTCCTAAAAATAACTAAAACATCGGGACGTTTTCTTAAGTGGGTCATCGAACTCAGTCAATTCAAGATACTATATAAGTCTCACACAACAATCAAGAGTCAAGCGCTTGCTGATTTTATGGCAGAATGCACATGTTTTTAGGATGTGCCAATGAGGGAACCGGTACAAGAGTTGTGGAAACTCTTTATTGATGGATCATCTAATGAAAATGGATCTAAAGCTAGGAAAATTTGATCTCACCTGAGGGACATTGATTCCATATAGCCCTGAGATTTAGATTCGAAGCATCCAACAACGAAGCAGAGTACAAAGTTGTATTGCAAGGAATACGGGTGGCAAAAAAACTGAAAGCAAAGGTGATCAAATGTTACAGTGCATCTCATCTTGTGGTTAATCAGATGTTGGGGGAGTATCAAACTCGAGGTATCACAATGGCGACTTATCGAACTAAGGTTAAAGATGAGTTGTCTAAATATGAGTTCTGCTTCATTGACTAGATATCCCACAAGCAGAATTCAAATGTTGATGCTTCAGCCCGACTTACCACCACCAAAGAAGTGGATACATTAATGTGGTCCCAGTAGATTTCTTAGAACAACCAAGCATAATTGAAGAACAAGTTGAGGTCGGAGTAATTGATACAAAACCGACAAGTATAACCCCCATAGTGGAATATCTCACTGCCAATAAACTACCAAAAGACCAGAAGGACGCAAGAAAATTGTTATATCAACTCCCACGGTATGATATGGGTGGGGGAATTCTATATCGATGAGGGCATTCGCTACCCCTCCTGCGGTGTGTTCTACCTGAGGAAGCACAGACTATCCTACATGAGATACATGAAGGATTTTGTGGAGACCATGATGCGGGGCATATCCTAGCTCTAAAGATAATAAGGCTAGTCTATTTTTAGCCTACGCTTAAAAAGGATTCGGCCTCATACATACAGAAGTATGATAAGTTCCAAATGCTTTGCCACAGTTGCTCGGGCAACACCGATGGAGAAAACCATGATTTCATCGCCCTTGTCATTCGTAGTATGGGGGAACGATCTGATTGGTACATTACCAACAAGAAAAGGAGGAGTTTTCTATGCAGTTATCGCCATCGACTACTTTATTAAGTGGGTGGAGATTGAGCCTTTGGCAACCATAACCTCGAAGAGAGTCCTGGATTTTTCATGAAGAACATCATGTGTCGTTTTCGGCTCCAAAAGAAGATTGTGTCTAAAAAATGGAACTTAGATCGATAGTGATCTTTTCACGAACTTTTGTGAGAAGTACGACATAACCAAGAGCTTCTCTTCAATGGCGTATCCAAAAGTTATTGGGAAGGTCGAGGCTGTAAATAAAACCGTAAAGGCGAGTTTAAAGAAATAACTAGATGAAGCCAAGGGACTATCTCTCGAGCAGCTTCTGCATGTACTTTGGGCCTATAGGACCTCACATCGTACCTCCACGAGGCACACTCCCTTCTCTTTAACCTTTGGAAGTAAGGCTCTGCTCCCAATTGAATTACTAGTGACGTCACATTGACCAAAAAAAATTCGTTTAAGATTGAAACCACGACTTGCTCAATGCATCGCTAGATCTAATTGAGGAAACTTGGGAGGAGTCACAATTACTGTAACGACCCGAATTTGCTAATCGGGCTTAGGGCCTTGATTAGTGTGCCTGGAGGGCAATAAATGACTTAATATGCTAATATGTGGATTTATGTGTATATATGATTATGATGCATGTTTGGTTAAGTTAAATGCGCATGTGGACCCCATCTGGATATTAGGGGTATAAATGTGATAAATGTTATATATATGATATGTCTGTGCAGCACGACCTGAGACAGTCCTGGGGAGCTGTTAGCTTGAAAGTCATAACAGGGTTAAGATTCGGACTCGGGGCGAGTCGAGGGGTAATTTGGGTACTAGGTGTGTTATGGGGTTATCGGGACATGAAAATAAATATTTGGAGATATATTTGAGGATAGAATGTCTAGGCGGGAATATTGGGGAAATTTAACATTTTGCCCTCAGGGACGTTTTGGTACCCCGAGCCTTGAGGTAACCATATATACTTAAGATGAATAAAACAAAAAGGAGGATTTACTTAGAAGCTTTGGGAAATCGACCTATACTTTTCCTTCTGAACTAAGGATAGCATCTCACCATCCTTATCATTCTCTCCTTCATTCTCTAAGGCATATCAAAGGGAATTTTTGGTGCAAGCTAGCTTAAGTAAGGGATTGGGCTGAGGAAACTTAGGAGCTTAAAGCTTGAGGATTGAGGATCAACTACAGGGATAGAATTCAGCAAGGTAAGCTTTAATTATTGGGATTATGTTGAGAATTGTTGCTGGTTTGCTAGAATATGCATGCTAGTTAAGTTTGATATGTTCTTGAGTATTTTAGTTGGGGTTTTGGAGTAGATTTTGATGGGGTTTTAGTGTTGATATTGAGCTGGTATGTATGTGTTAATTATCTGGGTTTGCTAAGTAGGCTTTGGGATTATTAGCTTGGTTTTGGTGAGGATTGGCTTGAAGGAAAGGTAGAAAACTAATGAAGAATTCTGGTTTCGGTGATGAGGGCCGCGGCCCGTGTGCACGCGCGGCCATGGGAGGCCGAGAAGCTCATGCGCACCGCGGCGCTTGGTGCGCGTGTCATGGCCCGTGTATGGGTCAATGCGGTGTTAGCCTCTGTTTTGAGGCTAGCCGCGGCGCTTGTGGGAGGGGTCGCGGCTCTTAGTGCCAAATTGTGCTTTTTAGGGTATTTGGGCTTAGGAACTCATTGGTTAAGGCTCGGGATGGATTTTATCACCCGGATTGATAGAATTCAAGGTCTCGAAGATTAGGGTTATGGCTTGAAGTTATTTATTGGATTAGAACTTGATGGAATGAAATTGTTAATGTGTTGTCACTAGGGTTTCGGCGAGGCTCACGTTAGAGGACTGTGCTCGGGGCATCGGTGCTCAGATTGCTCGGAACTCAGGTAAGAAAACCCTTGTTCCCATAGAGCTTGTATGCAGGGCTGAGCCTAATGTGTTTAAATAGAACTGGTATGCAGGGCTAAGCCCATTGTGTTTGAATTGTGGGGCGTAGGCCTCTAACTGAATTTGATAGGATTCTGTATTTTCTTGTTATGCTATGAATTCTATTATGTGAATGATCGGCGAGAGCTAGGAACGGTGTAGGCTGAGAGCGCCTGGGGCCGGGAACGGCGTTAGGCATATTGAGTGCAAGGCCGAGTACGGCAAGGGGCCGGGAGCAGCGTTGAGCACGTGGAGTGCGAGTTTCCAGGGCGACCACAGAAGGATACCTAGGATATCCTCACGGTGTGGTCCGCGAATCCAGGGCTTGGTAAATGCCTGGGACGGCTAGGTTGTATGTGTTTAGCCCATTGGTGGCCTGTTTATATGCTTGATATATGTGTTGGATATGTTATCTGTTTGTGCGTTTTCTTGCTGGGCTTCGGCTCACAGATGCTCTGTGGTGCAGGTAAGGGTAAAGAGAGGGTCAACCAACCATGAGTACAGCAGGCATGAGGCGGCGTGTACATGTTTGGCCAACTTGGCTGCCACGGCCATAGGATTTTGGGAGATGCTTGTAATTAAACCTAGATTTTGTCATCTAGTCGACTTGGTTCAGTTTATATGTTGTAAATATTTCTAAACTGTATTTTGGGATCCCGAGTGTAAAACTTTTTTGATTTTCTATGGAAGTTGTTATTTCTAGAGTTTTCCTTTGTTTATGGCTTAATCACACTGTTTGATCTTAAACCTCGATTAGCGAGTTGAAAGCACGTTTTTAAACTCACTTAGTAACGACTTTAAGGAAGTAGGGCGTTACAACTTGGTATCAGAGCGAGCCAAGGTTATTGGTTCTGGAGATTGACCGAACATGTACACACGCAGTCAGTAACAGGCTTAACTCAGGGTTGGTTGGTAAGATTGGCTAATATGTCTGAAAATGTGTTTGAATGCCCTGTTTGCCTGCATATCTTGTATAGAGCATGATGAATGAATTAACATATGCATGATGCTATGGCATGGCCCGCTATGTGCTATATCCTATATGAGTTATTATTTGTGGATGACTGATGTGCCTAGGAGGTGGTTTTGGATGTTGTTATCATGCTAATGAGCGGCGTCGTTGGTTGCAGGCATATTTGTTGAGATGCCTCGACAATCAGCTAGACTCCGCGGCAGTAGGGCCGAGGATGACAACCAGGGTCAGGACCCTCCACCTGCCCCACAGAACTGGCAGCAGATATTGGCCGAAATGGTGGCTAGACTGCAGAGAATAGAGGAAGAACTCCGTCAGATGAGGCAACAGGCCCCTCCACAGGTTACAGGGTTGCCAATACAGCAGAATGTGGCGCCAGTGCCGGTTCAGCCTGTGACTGAGAACAGGTGGGAACCCTTGTACGAAAGATTCAGGAAGCAACAACCTTCTACCTTTGAGGGTGGATCGGACCCACTGCGGGCAGAGCAGTGGATGAACATGATCTCCTTGATCTTAGACTTTATGAGGGTCGAAGGAAGTGAATGTGTTGCTTGTGCGAGCTATATGCTTAGGGAGGATGCCCACATTTGGTGGGATGTGGTAAGTCAGCGGAGGAATGTTGCAGTCATGACATGGGAGGAATTACTCAGAACAGGTTATCAGTTACTGAGTACGCCTTGAGATTCGACAGACTGGCGAAGTTTGCACCAGACTTAGTGCTGACGGATGCGGCCAGGAGAGATAGATTTATACGGGGGTTGAATGTGATGATTGCCTGTGATGTGAATATTACATTGATTCCAGAGACTACTACTTATGCCCAAGCGATGGATAAGGCTCTTACTGTAGAGAGGGCTGAGGATCAGATATGGAAGGAAAGCGTTGTTAGGCGCGATGCCAGGAGGATGGTGCCTCCTTTTGTTGGGTCTAATCAGGGAAGTGGCCCCAGTGAGCAGAAAAGAAGGGTTCCAGATTCATTTACTCATCCTAGTTCTGATAGGAGAGTGCGGGGTGCTTCTATTGGCCGTCAGGGTGGCAGTGATGACTAGAGGAGTTTTCCTATGTGTCCATGGTGCAGGCGTCGACGCCAGGGTGAGTACAGGATCAGGGCCTGCTTTGTTTGTGGAAGTGCCAGCCATCTGAAGAGGGATTTCCCTCAAGTTTAGAAGGAGAAGCAGAAGCAGAGTGACAGTCTTGCTCCTGCTAGGGTATTTACTTTGACACAGACTGAGGCGAAGGCTAGCCCCTCAGTTGTGACAGGTTAGATCTCTAGTGCTGGTTCTTTGTATACTGCATTATTTTATTCAGGGGCTACCCATTCATTTGTATCTACTAGAGTGATAGATCAGCTTTGTAGACCTAGTGGTGTGTATGCTAGGGGATTTCAGACCTTGTTGCCAACAGGAGAATTGGTAGTCTCTAGGAAGTGGATTAGGGCATTGCCAGTAGAGGTAGATGGTAGGGAGTTTTTTGTTGATTTGATTGAGCTAGAGATGGATGATTTTGATATGATTTTGGGAATGGATTGGCTATCCAAGTATGGGGCAACGATTGATTGCAGGCGCAGAATGGTGACTTTTGAACTAGAAGGGGAGGTACCCTTTGTGTTTGTGGGGTCAGTTACTGGACCGCGTGTACCAATAATTTCAGCCTTAAGGGCTAGGGACCTGATGCAGGAAGGTTGCATAGGATTCCTGGCAAGCATTGTGGATACTTCTAGGGTGGTGTCGGTTGGACCGGGTGAGACAAGGTTTGTGTGTGAGTTTCCGGATTTGTTTCCAGCGGATTTACCAGGGTTGCCACCGCAGAGGGAGATTGACTTTGTTATAGAGTTGGTACCAGGAGCGGAGCCAGTATCTAGGACACCCTATAGAATGGCTCCGGCAGAGCTAAAGGAGTTGAAGATTCAAATGCAGGAGTTACTTGATTTGGGGTTCATTAGACCGAGTTTCTCACCATGGGGTGTGCCAGTGTTGTTCGTTAAGAAGAAGGATGGGTCCCTTAGGATGTGTATTGATTAAAGGGAGCTGAACAAGTTAACCATTAAGAACAAGTATCCACTGCCTAGGATTGATGATTTATTTGATCAGCTAAAGGGAAGAACAGTGTTTTCCAAGATAGATCTCCGATCAGGTTACCATCAGTTAAGGATTAAAGAGGAGGACATACCAAAGACTGCTTTCCAAATGAGATATGGACACTATGAATTCTTGGTTATGTCCTTTGGATTAACCAATGCCCCAGCAGCTTTCATGGACATGATGAATAGGGTTTTCAAGGATTATCTAGACCAGTTTGTGATTGTATTCATCGATGACATTCTAGTGTACTCCCAGTCAGAGGCAGAGCACGAGCAACATATGCAGTTGGTTCTACAGCGGTTGAGAGAGCATAAGTTATATGCTAAGTTCAGTAAGTGTGAGTTCTGGTTGCCACAAGTTACATTTTTGGGCCATATCGTCAGTAAGGAGGGGATTCTGATTGACCCAAGTAGGATTGAGGCGGTCAGAGATTGGCCTAGACCGAGCAATGTTCCTGAGGTGAGAAGCTTTCTGGGTTTAGCAGGGTATTATCGGCGATTTGTTGAGGGGTTCTCCAGAATAGCTATGCCATTGACAGAATTGACAAAGAAGAAGACCAGGTATGTCTGGACGGACAGGTGTGAGAATAGTTTTAAGGAACTGAAGTGGCGATTGATTACTGCGCCAGTACTTAGTTTGCCGACAGAGAATGAAAAGTTTGTAGTCTACTGTGATGCATCCAGGCAGGGTTTGGGGTGCGTGTTGATGCAAGCTGGCAAGGTGATAGCCTATGCATCGAGACAGTTGAAGAAATATGAGCAGAGATATCCTACGCATGACCTGGAGTTGGCAGCGGTGGTGTTTGCACTTAAGATTTGGAGGCATTATTTGTATGGTTAGAAGTGCGAGATATACTCCGACCATAAGAGCCTAAAGTATTTCTTTACTCAGAAGGACCTGAATATGCGCCAGAGGCGGTGGCTGGAGTTGGTTAAGGATTATGATTGTGATATCCTTTACCATCCTGGGAAGGCTAATGTAGTGGCTGATGCATTGAGTCGGAAGGGCCCAGGACAGTTGTTTAGCTCGAGGCAGATATCTGATAAGTTAGCTGAGAAGATGACCAGAGCTGGTATAGAGTTAGTGGTTGGTCAGTTGGCCAACATCACTCTTCAGTCTACACTCCTTGAGAGGATCAAGGAAGCGCAAGGAAAAGATTCTCAGTTGAGAGGACATAGGGAGAGTGCCTTAGTCGAAGCGACAAAGGACTTTTCCATTTCAGAGATGGGATTACTGAAGTACAAGGGTCGGATCTGTGTTCTGATTGATTCGGGTATCCGACAAGAGATCTTGGATGAATTGCATACCACTCCCTATTCTTTGCACCCGGGTACGACGAAGATGTACCAGGACTTGAGAGCTCTGTATTGGTGGTCGGGCATGAAGAGGGATGTGGTGGATTATGTGGCTAAGTGCTTAACTTGTCAGCAGGTTAAGGCTGAGCATCAGAGGCCAGCGGGGTTGTTGCAGCCTTTGGGGATTCCAGAATGGAAGTGGGAAGATATTACTATCGATTTCATAGTTGGTTTACCAAGAACTGTGGGATAGCATGACTCATTGTGGGTGATTGTGGATAGGTATACCAAGTCCGACCACTTTTTGCCTATTAGGACAACTTATACTGTGAAGCAGTATGCTGAGTTGTATGTGAAGGAGATTATTTGACTTCATGGGGATCTGAGGTCGATAGCGTCGGACAAAGACCCCACCTTCACCTCCATGTTTTGGGAGAGTCTGCAGAAGGCTATGGGCACACAGTTACGGTTTAATACCGCTTATCATCCTCAGACAGATGGGTAGTCTGAGAGGACGATTCAGATATTGGAGGATCTACTGCGAGCCTGTGTGCTTGACTTTGGGGGATCATGGAGTAAGTGTCTCCCTTTGATTGAGTTCTCGTACAACAACAATTATCAAGCGACCATTGGTATGGCTCCGTACGAGATGCTTTATGGAAGAAAGTGTAGATCACCTATACATTGGGATGAGACAAGTGAGAGGAGGTATTTTAGTCCAGAGATGGTTCAGAGGACCAATGGGGCAGTTGAGAAGATTAGAGTGCGTATGCTCGCCTCCCAGAGTCGACAGAAAAGTTATTCAGACCTGAAACGCAGGAGCGTGGAGTTCCAGGTTGGTGATCATGTGTTCCTTAGGGTTTCACCCATGAGGGGTGTGAAACAGTTTGGTGTTCGGGGTAAGTTGAGCCCTAGGTTTGTTGGCCCCTTCAAGATTCTGGAACAGGTTGGAGAGGTAGCTTATAGATTAGCGATGCCTCTAGCTTTATCAGGGGTTCATGATGTATTCCATGTATCCATGCTCTAGAAGTATATGTTAGATTCAATGCATGTTCTATGTTTTGAGAATCTGGATCTTGATCAGGATTTGTCCTATGAAGAGAGGCCAGTTCAGATTCTTGATCGAAAAGATAAAGTCTTGAGGAACAAGACCATCGTCTTGGTGAAGGAGTTGTGGAGAAACAGCAAGGTTGAAGAGGCGACGTGGGAACTTGAGTCAGGGATGAGGGAGCAGTACCCTGAGTTGTTCAAGTAATTTCAAGGACGAAATTTCTGTAAGGAGGGGATAGTTGTAACGACCCGAATTTGCTAATCGGGCTTAGGGCCTTGGGGAAATTTACCATTTTGCCATCGGGGACGTTTTGGTACCCCGAGCCTTGAGGTAACCATATAGACTTAAGCTTAATAAAACAAAAATGAGGATTTACTTAGAAGCTTTGGGAAACCGACCTATACTTCTCCTTCTGAACTAAGGATAGCATCTCACCATCCTTATCTTTCTCTCCTTCATTCTCTAAGGCATATCAAAGGGAATTTTTAGTGCAAGCTAGCTTAAGCAAGGGATTAGGCTGAGGAAACTTAGGAGCTTAAAGCATGAGGATTGAGGATCAACTACAGGGATAGAATTCAGCAAGGTAAGCTTTAATTATTGGGATTATGTTGAGAATTGTTGCTGGTTTGCTAGAATATGCATGCTAGTTAAGTTTGATATGTTCTTGAGTATTTTAGTTGGAGTTTTGGAGCAGATTTTGATGGGGTTTTAGTGTTGATATTGAGCTGGTATGTATGTGTTAATTATCTAGGTTTGCTAAGTAGGCTTTGGGATTGTTAGCTTGGTTTTGGTGAGGATTGGCTTGAAGGAAAGGTAGAAAACTGATGAAGAATTCTGGTTTCGGTGATGAGGGCCGCGGCCCTAGGAGGGGCGCGCCGCGGCGCTTGGTGAACGCGCCGCGGCCCGTGTGGGGGTCAGTGTGGTGCTAGCCTCTGTTTTGAGGCTAGCCGCGGCGCTTGTGGGAGGGGACGCGGCTCTTAGTGCCAAATTGTGTTTTTTTAGGGTATTTAGGGTTAGGAACTCATTGGGTAAGGCTCAAGATGGATTTTATCACCCAGATTGATAGAATTCATGGTCCCGGAGGTTAGGGTTATGGCTCGAAGTAATTTATTAGATCAGAACTTGATGGATGGATATTGTTAATGTGTTATGACTAGGGTTTCAGCGAGGCTCAAGTTAGAGGACTGTGCTCGAGGCAGCGGTGCTCAGAAAGCTCGAAACTCAGGTAAGAAAACCCTTGTTCCCATAGAGCTTGTGTGCAGGGCTGAGCCCAATGTGGTTGAATAGAATTGGTATGCAGGGCTGAGCCCAATATGTTAGAACTGCAGGGCGTAGCCCTTTAACTGAATATGCTAGAATTCTATACTTGCTTGTTATGCTATGTGTATTATGATGTGAATGGTCAGCTAGAGCCGGGAATGGTGTAGACCGAGAACGGCGAAGGGCCGGGAACGGCGTTGGGCACGTTGAGTGCAAGGCCGAGAACGGCAAGGGGCCGGGAGCAGCGTTGAGCACGTAGAGTGCGAATTGCCAGGGTGAGTCCCTAGAAGGATACCTGGGATATCCTCACGGCGTGGTCCGCGAACCCAGGGCTTGGTAAACGCCTGGGACGGCTAGGCCGTATGTGTTTAGCCAATTGGTGGCCTGTTTATATGCTTGGTATATGTGTTGCATATGTTATCTGTTTGTAGGTCTTCTTGTTGGGCTTCGGCTCACAGATACTCTGTGGTGCAGGTAAGGGTAAAGAGAAGGTCAACCAACCATGAGTACACCAAGCGTGAGGCGGCGTGTACATGTTTGGCCTGCCTGGCTGCCACAACCAGAGGATTTTGGGAGATGCTTGTAAATGAACTTAGATTTTTTCGTTTAGCCGACTTAGTATAGTTTTGATGTTGTAAATATTTCTAACCTGTATTTTTGGGATCCCAGGTGTCAAACTTTTATGATCTTCAATGATATGGAGTTAATTCTACATTTTTCCTCTGTTTATGGCTTTATTACACTGTTTGACTTAAAACCTCGATTAGCGAGTTGATAGCACGGTTTTTTTTAAAACTCACTTGGTAACGGCTCTAAGGAAGTAGGGTGTTACAATTACAGCTCGCCCATTATCAGCAGAGAATTACTCGTTACTTTAACTCGAAGGTAAAAGGATGCAAACTCGGACTGGGTTACTTAGTGCTTCGAAGGGTATTTTTGGCAAGTAAAGATCCTAAAGATGGTGTATTGGGACCGAACTGGAAAGCACCATACCAGATCGTGGAAATCTTACGTGAAGGAACTTTCAAACTAGCTCGGTTAAGTGGAGAGTTGGTTCCACGGACCTAGAATGCTCTACATCTCAAAAAATACTATAATTAATAGGACGACTTTGTTAATTTTAATGTTTTTAGTATTTTTTCGTGTAAGGCTTATTTATAAAAGTCATTCTACTTTAATAGCACTGGATTGCTACGTAATTTAAACAATATTCTTGTGCTGAATCACATGCTCATTTTGTAAAAGCGACCAAGAATATTCATAAATCCTGATCGCTTGGGGGGCATATAACCCTCGAAAAGTCTTTAACAGTATTTAGGACATTTGGATAAAATTCAGAATATAGAATTTGGAAAATTTATTATTCAACGGCTTTTTAAAGCTTGAATTAAAAAAAAATTGAATATGAACTAAGTTGTAAAACTTCAAAGAAACAAAACCTATAATTCTACTAGGCGAGCTAACTCCTAGATACAACCAGGTCCAAGGCCTAATTCCTAACAGGTATGACGCTATTAGGTGAGCAAACTCCATGATATAACCAGGTCTGAGGCCTGATTCCTAGCAGGTATAACACTATTAGGTGGGAAAATTCCTTGATATAACTAGGTCATCGACTAGAATTAATTAGTCGAGTCATCAGGCGTTTATCTCGATCTAAAGGTAACCCTTATGATTGTGAATGTACAAAGTTTTAAAGTTCATAAGCATAGTAAGAAAATAGGTTAAGGGGAACAAAAATAGATCATAAAGTAATGAACATGTACTAATAACTATATGAATAACTCAAGGAGAAATTATCTCAAACTGAACCCGAAGGCGATTGTTTCAGCTTTTGAAAGTATAATAACAAAGAATTAAAAAACCAAAATAAGGCAGGAATAAAAAAAATAGATGAGGGCGCCCTTGGGATGTTACCTCATCTTCACCCCCTTCATTAGCTCCAGGAGCCTCCACAGTCTCGGAGGACTCTTGCGAAAGACGACTTTAGAACTTGTAAGATAGCGCACCCTGAGCTCAGCATCCAGAAAGGAGAAATCCCCTTCCTAGTTTTATGCCCAACACTGGTATTGTAACGCCCTACTACCTTAGAGCCGTTACTTAGTGAGTTTAAAACAGAAATCATGCTTTTGACTGACTCTACATGGTTTCTAAAACCAAAAGTGTGAATAAACCAGAGTTTAAGGCTGTACTCTTTGAAAATGTTTAGTTTCATTGAAAACATTAAGTATCAAACATCTGAGATCCCAAAAATAAGGTTTACAAAATATTTACAACTCAAAAATAGATTTACACTAGGTTAACTATCAAAAGAATGAGTTAATACAGCCATATACAAAATGCCCCCAACCAAAGCAGTCGGGCAGGCCGAACATGTACGAGCCGCCCCCACGCTCTCCATACTCATGGCCGGTTGACTGACTCCTTGCTTTTACCTGCCACACAGAGCACCCGTGAGCCGAAGCCCAGCAAGAAAACCCAAATAGTACATAACATATGCATAGTATATAGCTGACATAATCCACTGATAAATAGGAAAACCATTAGACTAAACAAGCACGGCCATGCCGCCCCAGAGGCCTTACCAAAGCTTGGGGTCTCGGTCCTCACCGTCAGGATAACTCATGTATCCCTTGGGTCCCACCCTGGCTATAAGTACCCCATGTGCTGAGTGTTACTTCCGGCCCCAAGGCCGTACCCGGCCTTCGCCGCTCTCAGCCTTAGCCATTCAGTTCATTATAATCATTCAAACATATAATAATTCATTCAAGGTCATACATTTGCAAGTAAAACAATCTAGGGCCATGCCCTGCAATAACACTGTGGGCCCATGCCCTGATCTCGTGTGTTACGGTTTTCTTACCTTTAAATTCGATAGCCTTGATCACCTAACTCCTTGAGCACGATCCTACTCGAGCCCTAGCGCTTACCTAAGCAAAATCCATAACTCAAAGTCATTACCAAACCTCAAGTCCAAAACCTAGCCTCGAGACCAATCCCGAGCCCCCGGGAAGTCCTAGATCCCCAAAACAAAGTGGTGGAATCGAGCCCCGAACCCTAGGTCAAAATCCCTTAACAAAAACCCAAAAATCCCCTTCTGTGAACAGTGCAGCGCTACAGCGCTCTAAAGAGGGCGCTGTAGTGCTACAAGCAGAACCACTCCCCAGAAACAGGGGCTAGCGCTACAGCGCCCCCTGACTAGCGCCGTAGCGCTAGTTGCAGACCAGCAAAACCCAAAATTGCTTCTTGCGATTTCCTTCTACCATTTCAACCCCAAACTTGTCCAAATCTTTCCCAAGCCCAAAAACAAACTTATCAACACCTCATACTCATCCCAAGCATCCCAAGAACTCATAGCCCAAGCTCAAGCAACCCAAAACTCAAGATCTACCATTATGAACCCAAAAACCAGAAATTCATTCAAACAACAAAGATAAGGTCTTAGAAATCATACCGTGGATAGAAATTCGACCTTGAGTTGAACCCTAGACCTCCTTAGCTTGCACCTTCACAACCTTGACCTGATTTCCCCAAAAATCCCATCTATTTAGCTCAAATACACAGTTCAAACCAGTCAAGCCCTAAAACTGAAATCTCCAAGAACTTACCTCAAATTTCTGATGTGATCTTGCTAATCCCTTGCCAATCCTCAAGTCTAGCTTAGGATCCTTGATGCTCAGCCTACCCTAGCTCTCCACTGAGCTTAACTCCAAGAAAAATGAAGGAAAATGGTTGGGAGAGCCACAAACCGATTCTTTAAAGCCAAACCCCTCTGTTTTCTCTCTTTTCCTTTTTCTTCCTTCCTTCTTTCTTTTCAGCCTTATAACTCTTTTTCTACAAAATCCACTAAGTATAAAGCACCCTTAAACTTATCTCTAACAAGCCTAAAGACCAAAATGCCCTCCCTAATAATTCTAAACCTTTTTGCCCATAAAGGGACATTTTAGTCATATTACCCAAATTCCCACTAATTCCTCAAGTGTTCCTAATAATTCCCGCTCGCTACCCAATACCTGATTAATCACCAAATATACATTCTTCATCATCAAGATTAACCTCAATATATTTTCCAAATTCTCATTTAAACTCCCCAGGCTTAACCCAAGCCGGGTATAGATTCCTGCTTTGACTTTTCCGCTAACCCGCTCATTCTAGGATCGCCTCGAGTCATAGATCACAGATATCAACACAGTCATGCTCAACATGGCCAAATTACAATTATGCTCTTTCTAAGATAATCAGGTCTACATGCATACTAATTCACATAGTCATGCATCTCAAATAATCAAATAGTCATATAACGTGCATTAAATCATAATCATGCATTAAACTCATTAAAGTCACACACAAAATCCCATTATGCCCTCCAGGCACACTACTCAAGGCCCTTAAGCCTTAATAGTGAATTTGGGTCGTTACAGGTATAGCATCTCCTCCAAGGCATTCGTTGCCTTAGGAACATCCAGCTTCTACTGCTCGACATCCTACTTCTCTGTAGCATCTCAGAATTTTACTTAGCTAGTAGTAGTAGTAGTAGTAGCAGCAGCAGCAGCAGCAGCAGTAGCAGTAGCAGTAGCAGTAGTAGTAGTAGCAGTAGTAGCAGTAGGAGCAGTAGTAGCAGTAGGAGCAGTAGGAGCAGTAGTAGCAGTAGTAGCAGTAGTAGCAGTAGCAGCAGTAGCAGCAGTAGCAGCAGCAGCAGTAGCAGCAGTAGGAGTAGCATCAGTAGGAGTAGCAGCACTAGCAGTAGCAGTAGTAGGAGTAGCAGTAGCAGTAGCAGTAGTAGTAGCAGTAGCAGTAGCAGCAGCAGTAGCAGCAGTTTCAGTAGGAGCAGCAGTAGCAGTAGGAGCAGTAGTAGCAGTAGGAGCAGTAGTAGCAGTAGTAGCAGTAGTAGCAGTAGTAGCAGTAGTAGTAGTAGTAGTAGTAGTAGTAGTAGTAGTAGTAGTAGTAACAGTAGTAGCAGTAGTAGTAGCAGCAGTAGTAGTAGTTGTTTGTTGTATTTTAGTTTTCGTGGATATTGGTTCAAGCCAGGATTTAGTTGGAAACTCATAGAAATAGTTATGAATTTTATAAGTATAACCTATAGTTTAGAAATATTAATTTTAACATAAGGTTTGATTAATATAGCTGGTCCTAGAAATATAATTTATTATAGCCTAAGGATTAGATAGAATTATTAAGAATGTGACACTTGTCACATGCATATTTATTAAGGATTTTAGCATTTTAGATGAATAAATTAATAATGGATGAATCTAGAAGTTCTCGAACCTTCCAGCAGCTGTTAGGATCACGTTTTACTCAGTCAAAGTTGTTTAACCAAATCCAAAATATGCTGAAAGTATGAAAAAACTTGTTTAAAATATCAGTGTATGCCCATATATCACAGCAAAAGGGGTCGATATGTCGCCTAAGGTTGATACAGAAAACACGTCGACTTTGCATGAGCAAAAACATGGAGGTAGGGTAAATCATAACTCTAATGTACGATAATGATAAAAATCTTGGGATTTGCTTTGCTATCTAAGCAACTATAATACCCAAGTGACTATAACATAAAAGATATTCATATACATATATAGCATAGCACTATAACATATCATATCATATAAACATATCATAACACATATAATCTAACCTATTTTCCTTACCAAAATCTGGGATATTGGAGACAAGAACAGGATTGGAAAACTCCTAAAACCAATAGTAAAAATAATGAGTTTATAAAGAAATGGAGATGAAAAGGGAGATCTAAACCATCAAGATAGAAACTTACCGAAAAACTTAAGTTTCAAGAAACCTAAACACCTAACAAAAAGCCATAAAATCAAGTTAGGATCTGGAAGAAAATGAAAGAAAATAAAAAAACTATGATGGATTAAACTTGAGGATAAGAATACCTTGAATGGACTAGAACTTCGATCTACACCTCAATACCGATATATCACTCTATCTTACTTCCCAAGTGTTTAGAAAAGCTTATATTGAAAAACTTTTTAACCCAATACCCTAGTGTTTTCTCTCTAAAAT
This sequence comes from Humulus lupulus, assembly GCF_963169125.1. Lineage (NCBI taxonomy): Eukaryota > Viridiplantae > Streptophyta > Magnoliopsida > Rosales > Cannabaceae > Humulus > Humulus lupulus. Next base: position 113,344,787 of record NC_084797.1, read on the forward strand.
AACTTAGCAGCTTGGAGGCTTTGAAGATTGCTTGAATGAGGAATGAAATGGCTGAGTACTAGGTCCTATTTATAGAGTTCAAGGAGTGAAACTAACCCATTATAAAAAGAATAAATAAATGAATAATAATTGAATAAATTTGAATTTTCGGTTCAACAGATGCCAAGAACTCGGTGAAAAATGTTCAAGAGAAAATCCAAGTTGTTGAGGGCTGTTTTAAGCTCGGATTCCATTGATTTTCAAACTACACTGAAGTAGCCGATTTGGTCAAATAACTTTGACTGAGTAAAATGTGATCCTAACAGCTGCTGGAAGGTTCTAGAACTTTGAAATTCATTCATTATTAATTTATTCATCTAAAATCCTTAAATCCTTAATAAATATGCATGTGACAAGTGTCACATTCTTAATAATTCTATCTAAACCTTAGGTTATAATAAATAATATTTCTAGGACCAGCTATATTAATCAAACCTTATGTTAAAATTAATATTTCTAAACTATAGGTGAAACTTATAAAATTCATAACTATTTCTATGAGTTTCCAACTAAATTCCCCCTTAAACCAATATCCATGAAAACTAAAATAATATAAGCTACTACTACTGCTGCTACTATCTAGCTAAGTAAAATTGTGAGACGCTACAATTCTCCCCTACTAAAAATAATTTCGTCCCCAAAATTTACTTACCAAACAATTCTGGATACTAGGCTCGGATGTCTTCCTCCAACTCCCATGTTGACTCGCATTCTAAACTATTACTCCATAGGACCTTGACTATTGGAATACTCTTAGACCGTAATTCCTTCATCCCTTTCTCTAGGATGCTAACTGGTCATTCCTCATAACTCATGTCTGTTTGAAGTGCTAACGTATCGTACTTGGGAATGTGAGATGGGTCTAACACATATCTACGCAGCATCGAGATGTGAAACACATTATGGCTATCTGCTAGAGTTGGCGGTTATGGCAACAAGTGGAAGAACTAATGCAACAACAGTGACAACAGACTCAGTCCCAGCCTCAGACTCAGCCGCAGCCTCAGCCAGCGACCCCAGCAAGTAGGATATTCATATGGGGGATGGCTCATGGCAAACTATGCACCTTATCCAGCTCAATACATAGAGCCAATCTACGAGAATTTCCGTAAGCAGCACACTCCAAATTTTGAAGGGACAATCAACCCCTTTGAGGCGGAAGAATGCCTCAGAATGTAGAGCCTACCATAGCACACATGAACCTCTTTACTGAAAAAGGATGCTAGAATCTGGTGGGATTTAGAACAACAAACTCATGATGCCGCCACCATGACTTGGATTAGATTTGTAGAGATGTTTATTTTGTTATCTAACCTACCTCGATTAGTAGACTGAGGACCTAGATGGTTTTATCACATGCTACGGTAATGAGTTAATGACCATTAATATTGTTGTCCTATGTTTATATGATATACATTTTTACGTCATATGTGTTTTTTTTATGACATGTTTTTATTCTTGTGTTTTATAGTATGTTTTAGTAGATTTTCCTTGCTGGGCATTAGGCTCATTCTTTTTATTTTAGATGGTGCGGGAAAATAAGCTTGGAGGGCGGGACGGATTCATGGCAGCTTTGGCATGTGTTATTGGGAGAGGACTGATTGAATGGACTGCTGGAAGATCGAGGATGAAGTTTATATTTTTTAGTCTTTTCAATTTATGTATTTATTTTCTGCATTTAGTCTTTGAACAATTAATTAAAGGTTCATATTTTCTTTATGTATTAAACAATGGGATCATGTATTTTGGATTTATATAATAAAGTCTTATTATTTTATGTATGTCTTCCAAAATAGCAGCTATGTCTTAGTAGTTTTTAATGGTCCGAGGTCTTAGAATTAGTCAGAGCATTACAATATCCTTCTCAGCATCCTCCTTATCTTTGTCTTCAACCTCAGATAGTTTATTTTTTAGTACATCGACTTCCTCAAGTTTCTTGTTGTGGCTGTTGAACCTCGACCTACTACTGGTCTCGTCGCTGGCGCACCTCAATGACTTGTTCCTTGGCAATTCACTCATTTTCTTGGGATGTAGCTAGGGTATCCCTGACCTCATCTCTATGAGATCAAATCTGGGCGATACCGCAGATTTGAACTAAACTATACTATAAAAGAAAAATACATGATAGAATTAGCTCGCGAAAATAAAAAGAAATATAAGGGGGGGGGGGGGGGGGGGGGGGATAGTGTGGCAGGGAGGAGGATAACTCGCATTCAAATTCATTCCCAAAGTTGACTCAAGGATGTCCAATGTGGAACAATCCTCTATGGCCCTCAGGTCCTTGACGTTCACTTGGTTCGCTTGACCCACCATGTGATTGTCCATGTCATGGAAGGGCCCACAAAGAACTTCCAGGATCCTCGCAACCTCGAGTGGCTTGACTGGGAGCTACAATTCCATGGATTGCATGTTTGGGAGTTGAGCATATGGGGCCTCGCCATGAACAACTTGAGGAACTAGAGCAGGTTCCCGAGGATGAGGAGGAGGAGCCTCATGAATGGTAACTACAATTACGTGAGCTGGCTGTTGTTTTTTAGTGGAGCTGACACCATTATCCTTTGCAGGGGATCCTATGGTAGCTCTCGCTCTATAGGTGCTTTTCTTCGATATTCTCACCTTCTTGACGATAGGTCCAGTTTCGGCCCCACCAGATTTGAAAGTACACTTCAAGTCCATATCTTCGTCTCCAAAAAAGGGTGAGCAGAAAATTCAGATGCAAGAAATGACTAGTCATAGTAATACAAGGTAAAGAATAGATCAAGATCCTTATCCTCCGAGCTAAAGGAGGAAACTATGATGATCGATTCTAGATTACGAATCGGGTTGGGTAAAACCTCTAACTCTTGGATTATTGGAAGAGGGGGAGACTCTAATATTATTACATTTTGAGACCTACAGGGTTCAAGCTCCTCATCCGGACCAGACTCATACACCGGCATGCCTAATACCCGGGATAAAAACCCCATGACAAAGGAAAGGCCATGACAAAAGGTTTGTACCATATTCATCAAAACTTGTGGACCTAAACTGAAGGCTATTATCTACCACTACAGTACATCGTGGGTAACTATGTTCGTAGTGTACAACCAAGTGATCCACACACTGAAGGAGGGTCACGTCCAAGTCCAAATCAATCGGGTATCGATTCACGAGCTTCCTTGGGTTTAATCGGACTAGCCTAAACCTGGAAGCAGCTCGATTCAATTCTATATATGGCTTACCTTGGCCGGGGGTGCTGGCTACTACCCCCGATTCAGATCGGCCTTGGTCAGGATGTTGTCCATCTTCAAAGACCTCTCTTTTGCATACTATCTACTCAACCTCCTCCTCCTCATAAATATCTTCAACAACAGGGATTAGTTCCTAGGGAGGAGGGAGCTCGAGGGGAGGTGAAACGCTCTGGATAGCCAAGACCGCTACACTATGTACTTATAAAAGTGCAAGACTTGCTAATCAAGTCATTAGTTTAAAAAACGTGTCACTAAACATGTATGATCTAGGGTTAAAAAGGGGTTTTGGTCTCAAATGTTTCATTTCATATAAATAAGCAGTTATTTACACGGGATCCCAAAAGAAATAGAGTTTAAAAGTTGGATTACAAACTTCCAAAATAATACAAACAACTATTAGCCATACTAAGGCAAAATGGACAATCTCTGGGTCTCGCGTCCCTGCCTAAACCTCAACTATGGTGGCTGAGTAGTTGGCCATGTACATTCCACTCGCAGAGCTCTCCTAATCAAGGCTAATCAAGTTTGCCCTTGCCTTTACCTGCACCATGTAGCACCCGTGAGCCAAGGCCCAACAAGAAAACATGTGCAACACAAATAGTGATAACAGATAGTAAATTTGCTAAGCATGAACTCTCATCAAATATTCCACATTAATCATTCAGCATATATTCAGAATCAAGGATGCAATCAATCACTTATAACATTCATAACACATAATAATCAGGGTCGACAACTTAGGCCGTACCCTCTGTTTATCCCACTGACTCTGGCCCGCTTAAACCGAGCTTAGTGCATATTAAGCTATCCTCAGCTACCAGCGGCCAAGACGCTCCCTGTGCGCTAGGGTAACCCTTGGCACCCTTAGGCTGCTGGTTCACTAATTAGCTTGCATGGCATAATACCATCTTTTCAAGCATACACAATAGGGAACCCTTAGTCCCATCACATATATTCAACCAGGTGTAGTTTTCTTACCTTTAATCTTTGCGGTTACTGATTACGAGCAACGCTCCTCAAGCACGATCCGTTCTCGAGCCTAAGCTTTTATCACCTAGTCATAACCAAGGTATAGGGTTCCATTAATATTCAGATAAGGGTTTCCGGATACAAAACTAACTTCCGGGAATCCGAAATCCACCAAGCACGGTGGTGAAATCGATCCCGAGCATTCTAGACCACATTCCCATGCCTAAGATCCCAAATGTTCAAGTGTGCACCCAAGGGCTGCGGCCCTTGAAGCTTAGTCGCGGCCCTCCCCTCAAGACAGAGCCAAGGGCATGCCTGAAAGAAGACACGCGCCGCAGGCCTTTCCTTGGGCGCCGCGGCGCTCACCCTTGGCCGAGCCCTCCTGGCTCATCTTCATCCTAGGTCCGCAGTGCTCTAGAACAGAGCTGCGGCCCTTCCCTTTGACCCCAGAAAACCCACCATTTCCAACATCTAAACCTCATCCAAAGCCATACCAAAGCTCCCCAATTCAAAACCCTTTAATCACAACACCTTTATCATGATTCTAACAACACATCCTAACAGAAATACAGCCCAAAAACCCACTAGAATCTCATTTCCAATTTCTGAAACTCAAGAACTACAAACACTCAAACCAACCATTCAAACTCAAATTGAAACCTCTATATCACGAATTGAGACTTACCTCTTCTACTGAACCACTTCTCCAAGACAAATCCAAGCTAATTCCCAAGCTTTCCTCCTTAATTCTGCCCTTAAACATCAAAACCACAATTACCTCAATACCCAGCCAAAACCCAGAATTTCTAACCACCGAAAAAGAAATTCAATGCTTATCTTAGTCCTAATTAAGTTCTTGATTGATTCTTGAGCTAAGCCTCTAAATCACTCCTGAATTCCTCTGAGTTCCCAGCTGAATTCCCCTAAGATTTCATTGTTTTCTTCCTTGTGTTTTCCTTGAGAGAGATTAGAGAGGAAAGGCTGAATAAAGGGTTAGTCTAATTCTGTCAATCCTGAGGCTCGAGGTGCCGGAAACGCCCCCGAGGGCAAAATAGTAAAATTCCCCAATATTCCCGCCTAGACTTCCTAACCTCAAATATATCTCCATGTATTTATTTTCATAACCCGATAGTCTAAATAACTACCCGATACCTAAAATACCCCTGACTTATCCAAAGTCAACTGTTAAGCCCTGTTGTGACTTTTTCCTACTATCTAGCCCTAGGATCGCCTCGAGTCGTGCTCTACATACCTACCCACATAATAATGTGGTTCTCGCATTACCATATATATATCACATTAATATCAATATAATCATACAAGCATTACTAATCATATAATTATGCATTTAAGTCAATATATTCATGCAAACCATATTTACCCCAATTATGCCCTCCCGGCACACTAATCAAGGCCCTTAAGCCTCATTAGCGAATTTGGGGTCGTTACAACTATCCCCTCCTAATGAGAATTTCTTCCTCGAAATTTACCTGAATAGCTCGGGATACTGATCCCGCATCACTGTCTCTAACTCCCAGGTCACTTCCTCGACCTTACTATTTCTCCACAATACTTTCACTAACGGAATTGTCTTATTCCGTAAGACTTTGTCCTTCCGATCCAAAATCTTAACTGGTCGCTCCTCATAGGACAAGTCTGTCTGCAACTCTAAGTCCTCATACTTTAGTACATGTGTTGTATCAGAAACATACTTCCGCAACATGGAGACATGGAAAACGTTATGAACTCCTGATAGCGATGGTGGCAAGGCTAGCCTATAAGCCACCTGTCAATCCTCTCTAGTATCTCAAAAGGTCCAACAAATCGAGGGCTCAGTTTTCCCTTTACTCCAAACCTCCTCACCCCTCTCAATGGTGAAACTCGCAGAAACACGTGGTCCCCAACCTGGAACTTCACATTCCTACGCTTAGGATCAGTGTATCTTTTCTTTCTACTCTGCAAAGCAAGCATTCTAGCTCGAATCTTCTCAATAGCCTCATTGGTCTTCTGAACCATGTCTGGCCCTAAGTACCTCCTCTCACCCATCTCCTCCCAATGTATGGGTAACCTACACTTCCTCCCATATAACATATCATAAGGGGCCACCCCAATCGTGGACTGATAGCTGTTGTTATACGAGAATTCAATCAATGGTAAGTACTTACTCCAAGATCCCTCGAAATCAATCACACATGCCCTAAGCATGTCCTCTAACACCTGAATTGTCCTCTCAGACTGTCCATCAGTCTGAGGATAAAAAGTTGTGCTAAACTTCAGCTGAGTCCCCATGGCTCTCTGCAGAGCTCCCCAAAACTTGGAGGTAAAGATAGGGTCTCGATCAGATACAATAGACTTTGGAACCCCATGAAGACGAACTATCTCCCTCACATACAACTCTGCATACTGTTCCACTGTATAGGTCGACCTCACTGGTAGAAAATGAGCTGACTTAGTGTATCTGTCCACTATCACCCACACTAAGTCATGAAGTCCAACTGTCCTGGGTAATCCCTCCACAAAATCCATCGTAATATCCTCCCACTTCCATTCTGGGATACCTTAAGGTTGAAGCAATCCCGCTGGTCGCTGATGCTCAGCCTTAACCTGCTGACATGTCAAACATCTAACAACATACTCTACCACATCCTTCTTCATCCTGGGCCACCAATATAATCTCCGTAGATCGTGATATATCTTCGTGGTACCCGGATGAAGTGAGTATAGCGTAGTGTGAGACTCATCCAATATCTCTCGCCTGATCCCCTCATCTGCCAAAACACAAATCCATCCCTGATATCGAAGCAAACCTGTCTCAGAAACAGTATAATCCTTAGCTGCCCCCGCTAAGACATGCTGCCTAACTTCCTACAACTGCGCATCCACCAACTGACCCTCCTTGTCCCGCTCTAACAGAGTCGACTGCAAGGTAATATTAGCTAACTAGCCTACCACCAGTTAGTGAATTTGGGGTCGTTACAGGAGGTCCTCAAGCTCTGATGGTCAGTGTATGATCTTTCTAGATCAGTTTGCAGGCCACCATGATAGCATCGTTAACCACCATCCAAAACTCTTTCTCCTTGGTAGGAATATGAGCTATAGTCTTGTATTGACCGGCGAGGGTGTTGGACTTCCCCGTTCTCTTGTAGATAGTGGCACAAAGTCACAACTCAATCATAATATTTTTACACTTGATTGAAAAGGAATTCAAGTACAAAGGTCAAGGAGCTAAGAAACATACGAGGACGGTTGAAATATCGATGGGTGCAGTTATTGAACCCGTTTGACATAAATAATTGATCCTTGTAGTCATTTGGGTTGTTGGGGATGTTATTGATGGAGAGGTCGTACTGGGGAATCTAGCAAGGTAGTAGAAGCCATTACCTCGTCCCTTTGATTCTGGATTGGCTTTGAGGAAAAATAATTATATGATGTCGGCAGTAATTGGAACCTCCAACTCATGCTTCAAAAAAAGATATTTTAGCCCTGCCAAAAGTCAGTACGAATTCGGGGGAAGCTGGAATGGTGCCAGTTTGACGTAGTTCAAAAAATCTATGAAATATTGGTCCAAGGGGTGAAAAGCACATGCCTTCAAGTGCTCGTCACTCCAAGCCCTGAAGTCTTCCTGAAGCGGAGTGCAGCTCCACTCTCTTTCTAGCGGAGGCGGGCAACAAGACCCTCGGACCCCAACTCCATCCCGTGACTAAGTAAAATTTTATTCACCTTGCCCTGAGTCTTTATCCAGGATTCGATATGCTCGGCCTCAAAGAAGGTGTTGGGGTCAACTACGATCTCCTTATCCACCACTGGACCAAAGTGGAGAATAGGGGTCTCAGATGCAATATGCTTACCCTTACCCTTACTTTGAGAAGAAGAGATCGCCATTGACTTCTTCTAATGAGTCATGATTTAGCTCGCCTAGTTACAAAGCGGCTTGTTAGAGGTAACCTAAGATAAAATGTTGCTACGATGATAAAGGTAAAGCAACCCAAGAGTTTGGATCTGATCTATTCGAACTAAGATATATATAGGAGCTTAGATTTCCCCTAGCACCAACGCATGTGCGCACACGCAGTCAGTGACAATGCGCTGTAAACTCGTGAAACCCCTGATACTTCAGGATCCGCGTGTCAGACCAAATACCTTTTTGGAAAGCTATTTAATAAAAAACCACTTGAGAAACCGTAACCCTTAACCAGAACTAAACCTAAATCCCTCAAATTTTTACACATATACTCAGACTATCCTCTTTCAAAATGCAGAAAATCGCCCTTTTTTTTATACATTATTTCTAATCAGACCTAGTGTTATTGTTTTTGGCCTAACAAAAACCCATATTAAACTCAAACACAACTGAAGTAAGAAATTATACTAGAAAATTTCATAAAAATTATTGAAAAATAAGATGATAATTTAAACCGAATATAAAGATACTTATAGTTTCATTTTTCAGTCGAGGAAGTGATGATAGCACCAAAGGTAATAGCCTAAAAGCTTCTGGAAAATGAGGGAAAGCATAAGGCTCTATAGGTATTTTGAGAAGAAAAAGGAAAAAATTTGAATGCAAAGGTTGTAAGGTTCAGGTCTTGTTCATCTATATATACGTAAAGTTTGCGAACCGATTTAGCCCACACGATTAGATCAGTTCGAGATCCTAGGGCCTACATTAAATAAACCAGGTGGCGGCAAAAAGTTGACAAGACAGTTATCATTGTACTCGAAACCCGAATAGGCGCCCATTACAGACCGACATGTGTCTCGCACTCGAGTGAGTGGGTAGGTACAATTTAACATTACAGAAGCCTGAAAGCTGCTACTGTACAGTCAGAAGTGACGCATGCACGAGCAAAAGCTTTGGGGGCAAATGTTGTACCCCAAAAATATGACCAAGATCATTCAACATGGGGTACAGTTAGCAGACATGCGTATGAAGAAAGAAAGATGTACTCTTCGGTGAGCAGCTCGAGGGTCAAACTTAAGAGCTTACGCCAACCATATATTCTCTAGATCACCTCTTGTGACAAAAATTTAGTTCAAGACATTTGTCACTCAGATCGCCTTCTCGAAGTTCTAAATGCGACCTAGGATAGTTTATATTAGTCCTACTACATCTAGCTAGAAGGAAGGACCCAACTCGTAGTTGTCTAGTCATGACGCACAGTGAATGATCCAAAAAAACTTGGAGATTATTTGTACGCCTCATAAAGGCCTAGATTTTATTGCACATTTATTACCTGAGATAACAGATGTAAATTATATAGGCAATCATATCGTTATGTAAATGGGAAGTTACCCAAATTTATTATTTACATATTTATGTATGTGGTTCCCCAAAATCTGTCCAGGAGAATCCTCTATAAATACCAGGGGAATGGACAGAAAAAGGGACTGACTCTCGACATACTGAAACTCTGTTGAAATTTCCCTGAACAATTTCTTCCAGAGTCCTAAATATATTAATAAGATTGTCTCGTGGACTAGGTGGATTTTAACCATTGAACCACGTAAAACTGTTAGTGTTTGTGATATTTTTCATTTTTTCAATTACGGTTTAGCAAAGCCTAATATCTTGGATTTCTTAATCCACTGTTGGTGAAAAACTACGTCAACAGATACAAGTTGGTATTTCAAAGAAAATATCACACTGATAGTACCTTACAAAGTATCCAAGGGTTTTAAACAAAAGGAATGAATCAATTACTTTGACATTTATGCACCAGTTGCTAAGACAACCTCAATTAGAGTTTTATTTGCACTATAATCAATTTATGAATTTTATGCTCATCAAATATTATACTAAAGAGAGGGTTAATCCTAAGAAGATTTTAATGAAATTTAGTTAAGTGTAACAAGCATCTATAATGGTAACAAAGACGTTAGAATTTTACATATGAGAACTTAGAGATGGCACCGCCACTCATGGGAAGTTTAGGAGTCTCTCCTAGGATAGTTCATGAATGGATGAGCACATCGTCATAATAGTTCTAAGTGCTTAAGAGGCAAAATTCAGTATCAAGTAGAAGTTGAGAGGTTTTACCAATTTTGTCAAAATGAAAAATTGGTTCGTTTCTTCAAGCAACCAAGTATTTTTCAGTAAAACCATGTAACATTTTCACTAAGGCTTAGTTCAAATTGAAAGATATATTACTTTATGCATCAATACTATTAAAGCTAGTAAGGAGAATATTATATTTAACTAAGTGGGGGAATGTTATGATTGGTTAAATATAAGGTCAAGTGTGTTTCACAAAGTGATGTAAAACACTTGATGATTTAACATAATGGTGATGTGAAATTTGAATTTTTGATGTAGGCATTTAAAAATTGTAATTTTGGGTTTAAATTTATACAATGGGGTAGCAAAGCTTGTCCAAATGTTTGGGAGAATTTGGAAGAGTTTAAGGTCACGTTTGAGAAGCTTAAACATTCTCTTTGAGGTTTAAGAACTTTCGCCAATCATAATAGGCAACATGTCCCTTACTACCAGGTAGGCGATGCACCGCCTGATGTGTCTATATGATGGCCATATAATTTTGTGTTTTGGCTCCTAAACTCAATTTAAAATGCTCAAATTATAATTGTTAGTGTTGACGGTGAGAACTCGTCAACTATGTTAGGTCAAAAAAATCAAAGTTTAGTAAGAGAATAACCAAGTAAGAATTTAGAATAGACTTGAGGAAAGATAAATCCAGATTAACAATTGAGTAAAAACTCATATATTGCTTAATAGCTTGAGTATACAATGAATTTTCCAACCCCATATTATGAGGCGTGAAGGTCTATTTATAGCAGGGCTCTAATGGCCCCTAGTACATGGTGATCCCTGGGGACAAAATAATATACAGGTACACTGTCAGGGAAGTAGAACAGGTTGTAGTTGGAGGACTGGTGGTCGGCTTTACTACGTGTCAGGGGTCTATAAAAGTACTCCTGCCTTGGTACCATATTACACCTCCACTGCTTATCGGGTACAGACCTCATAAGCATGTTGAGGGTGTCCTTATTATGTACTATTCTAGTACTGCCACTACTTGTCCAACATGGGTATCTAGTTCATACCATGTGCTCTCCAAGCTTGTACGTACCTGACCAAAGGTACTACGTACTTAGGCTTTGTCCTCCTTTGTCTTCCTTGGGTCATTTTGGCCTTGTTGCCCATACCTCCTAACACTTGACAAGGTTGAGGTATGGCTCCCTTCGTGGGAGTTTGTTGTGAACAAATTATTGTGCTCTAGCATGATTGTTCAAGCAAAGGATGCCCCACTGGTAGTAAGGCTAAAGTAATGAGTCGCAGCCTCATCAACGAAGTGAGTATCACTAAGTGAGGCGATGCGGATGCGAGGTGCGAGGACCTTTAGCGAGGTGGGGGTCTCGCGAGGCCCAAGGACGAGTGCCACTTGCATACGAGGTGCTTGGGTCTTCAGCCAGGTTGGGGCTTTGCGAGGCAAAAGGGTGCATGGCACCTGGGCGCGAGGCGTTCTAGTCTCCAACGAAGCGGGGGTCTTGCGAGGCCCATGAACGAGTGGCACTTGGGCGCGAGGCGCTTGGGTTTTCAGCCAGGTTAGGGCTTCGCAAAGCGTAAGGATGTGTGGCACTTGGGAACGAGGCGTGGGCCTCATGAGCCGCACGGGATCATGACTCCTAAAAGCAAGGTGCTTGGGTCTCCAACCAGGCAGGGGTCTTGTGAGGTGCATGGACACCCGACACATGGGCGCGAGACACACAATGGTGTAGTGAGCCTTCAAATCTTCAGCAAGGCAGGAACCTGCGAGGCACTTGGGAGTGTTGGCTAGATCATGGTCTCGTGAGACCTATAGGCCCAAGCCCGATAGAATGACTAAGTGTCCCTTAGCCATTTATTTCAACAAGGGATCAAAGATTTTTTCCTTGGTGGATTTTTGGCATCCACACTTCCACCCCCCCCCCCCCCCCCCCACACCCAGTCTATAAGGAAGCCTTTAGGCATTCTTGTAGACTATTTTTGTCCCATCTTTACGACATGCAAGGTACGACTGAAATTCTTTGTTTATGAGATATGGAAAATCATACTTCATTGTACAAATCCCACGAGTACCATTGGTGTACACAACATTGGGTCGCACAAAGTAAGTTGAGGCACACTACCCAGAGCGACCCAAGAGAGAGTGTCTAGCCAAAGTGAGCCCTCGAGTGGTGCTCCTAAGATGTTGCCATGGTCAGTTTGCGTGCATCTAGCGCTTGTCAGATTTCAGAGTGAAGAGTGCTTTAACAATTCTTTCTTGTGGTCCTTTTGTCTTGTTGGCTTCTTCTTCACTTATAAGAGCAGCAGGTCGACTCGATCGTGAATTCTACCAGTACTTCCTCATTGATTGATACCCTTGAAGTATAAGTGATGTCGAATCTTCTCAGATCCATGGATCATTGTAACAATCTTCCTATAGTTTAGGGCCTGAGGAGGACTTATAATAGGGGTAACCTATTTGTCGATGGTGAGAACTCATCAATGAAGTTCGTGATGCTAGTGACAATGGTAGCATACTCTGGGCTTTTAAGGTTGCATGAGTGGAAAGACAGCTAATCGACATTAAGGCATGCATAACCTCCATGGGGGAGTTGTCGAGTATCATGGCATGGTTTTATTGTCTCTTGATACCTCACGAAATTACTAGGCATAGATGAAGTGTATGGCATTCAAGAGCACTGTCTGGAGGGTATGATCGAGTGTTGGGTGAAAAGAACTAAACATGGACATTGAAGCCTAAAAAAAAGTCATTCGAGAGCATCGAGCCAAGGATGACCCTCCTTCGTGCCTTCGAGTCTTCAACCGTCATTTGTCAACATGTGAAGGCCTTGCCTTGGCTTGTTACTTTTTTCATGAATGTGATACTTGCAATATTCTTGGAGGAATATAAGGTAGCGAAGGATGTCATTCAACACTATTGGCTATGCGAGATGCTTTCGCACGGCGAGACCTTCTCACATGGTGAGGCTTGCTTCCTTCTCTTCGTGCTTCATCTGATGACATCCTGGGACCTTAATCGACCTTCCTGTCAAGGATAAGGTTTATATGGGGCTTAAGGGCATGTTAAACACTTAGACAAGAATGTTTGGAAGCACTAGGCTATAGTTGGTCTCGCTATGCGAGGGCCCTTTCGCTGCGCAAGGCCTCTTAGCCTCCTTTTGTGTCTCTGTGACTTAATTCTTCATTTAGATAGATATCCAATGAAGGAATGGAGCTTGATTGAACTAGAAGGCCGAGGGAAAGCTTGCCGAGGGAGGGTACCCTTTCTATGCGAGATTTTCTTGCAAGGTGTGAGGTGTCTCATCTCATTGTCGACTTGAGCTATTCATTTTAGACATCTTTGCTTGGTGATGCTATAAGGAATGTCTAAGGTAGGAAGCAAACTCAATTGGGAGCCAAAGTCGAGAGAGGATCCCATCGTTCACACTTGATAAAGTATGAGTTGAGATACCTCTCGTTTTGCGAGATGGATATTACTAAAGAGATATCCATAAGTTGACTTTCATTGCGACATTGCAATGCGGGCCCATCTAAGTTAGGAGGTGAATACACAAGGGCATCGCATTGCGGCCTCGAATTTTAGGAGCATCTAGATATCCATAAATTGACTTTCATTGCGTCCTCATGATGCAAGCGCATTTTTCCAAGGGCCTACGACACAAGGACCTCTTATCTCACGACTCTTTGAGATGTACCAGTTCACAAGATAATTTTATATGCTCGCACAAGTATTAGGGAAGTGTAAATCCCTTTTTCTTTCTGTCATTGGTGTGAGACTTTGAGAAGCCTTTTTTTCCTTAGTCTGGGACTCTGAAAAGCCAATTTCTTTTCTTTTCTTTTCTTTTTGGAAAGGGTTCCCTTTGGGACCCCTCTACTGCGTGTGATTCGTGCCTCTTGGCACCTTGATTACTTGAAAAGATATGTTTTCCCTTTCGGTTCTCACTATCTTTTTAATTATTTTTGAGCGCGCATTTTATTTTGTGCGAGAAGCATCCCTCTCATCATTGTGCATAGTACTATTTTTGCAAGCGTCTTCTTCGAGACCCTTTTCACAAGCGTCTTCTTTGAGACCCTTTTTGCAAGCGTCTTCTTTGAGACCCTTTTCGGGCTAGGTGACCTTGGCCGTCCCAGGATTGTTATGAGGACCCATTTACGTTTTTAAGGTGATCTCCCCTTGGGTTGGGACCCTTATAGGGAGATGGTACTTGTGAAACCTCGCAAGCGCCTATTTTCAAGGACTTATTTCCCTTGGTAAGGCGACTTAGTCAATAAAGACATAGGAATCTCGTTGGGCTCCCCTTTTGTCTTCTGCGACATGGTCCCTTTGTGGGGTGGGTGTGTTTATGAAGATGTCACTTTTGAGGGACCTTTTGACTTCCTTAGATTCTATAAGGGTAGCCAGTCCTCATAGATTCAAATGTTGTCTTATAAGGGCACCTATTTTGCACATGGCTAGGTTCCTGTTATGGCTCGCGAGGCTTGTCACCTATTTTGAACATGGCTAGGTGCCCGTTGAGGCTTGCGAGGCAAGGTACCTATTTTTCACATGGCTAGGTGTCTGTTGAGGCTTGCGAGATTGGACACCTCTTAAGTGGTTGATGGGGTCTACCTTGCCAAGCACTTTTTTTTTCGTTCTCTCCGATATGCTTTGACAATTTCAGATCCCTGGAGTCAGCTTGGTGATCTCTTTGGATCTTTATGGGGACCAATTGTGATGTCTTCTTTGGTACCTAAGCGACTCAGATAAAGTGAGTCTTAATGGAGGTTATCCTTGATTAATCCTGCTTGCTTCTTCCTTGAAGCCTTCTTGTAGACCTCTTCTAATCCTCAACTTGATCAGTGACTCCACTGTCACAACAATCTCTTCTATGAGGAATCTTGAGACGTATTGGTAGAAGAATTATTGGAGGAAGGTTTTCTTCCCTCAACATGCAAGTTCTTATGGCCCTCTTCCGCACATATATACTTTTGGGTTCTTTTGAAGAAGTCGTCTAAGTTTGTAATCTCCCTCTTGAGAATGTTATCCCATAACTTGCTTCCAGGACGAACTCCGGTCGTGATTGCCATCTTGAGCTCTACTTTAGTCGCATTCCCCATCTTAGTTGCTTCCATATTGAATCTGTGGATATAGCTCTTTAGGCTTTCACTCTTTCCTTGTTTTATGTTAGCAAGGATGGTACTCGGCACAACATAGTCACGGACCACGTGGTGTTGCTTAAGAAATTCACCAGAGAACTGCTGCCATGACCTAATTGTTCCTGGCCTTAACCTCTTAAACCACTTATACACCGCCTCTTTGAGTGAAACGATGAAGCAATGACACTTTTCTCTGTTGTTGACCCCTCTTAACTTCATCAGGATATTGAAGGTGCCTAAGTGACACTTTGGGCATGTATTTCCATTTTATGGAGTCATGCTAGGCTCTTTGAGGCTGGTGGGGAGTTGCTCAAACTAGATCTCCCTTGTGAAGGGTGACTCACAGTCAAATTCTTCGTCATCTCTGTGCCCCCTAGGCACAGTGATGATCTTGCTTCGAGGGCTTTGCATTTCAGTGTTTAATTCTTTTATCTTTCTATTTAAGGAGTCTCGTGGGTTGTGTCCACCAGAGGAGCTATAGGGGTTGTGGATTTTACCTCAGACCCTTTTTGGTTAAGTTTATCCCGCAAGTTGGGTGAAGCTCTTTTGGAGGCTGCCTTGGGTTCTCACCTCCCGTAGGTGGGATTCACACCAGATTGCTCCATTGGTGTAGAATCTTCCTTGCGCCCTGGGCAAAGGGTATGATAAATGGATATTTGTGTTATTCCATCGTCCATGGGCATGGTGGTTTCTCTTTGTATATGTTCCCTCTCTTTATGTCTAGAGAGAGAAGGGCATCAGAGTTTTCGTTTAATAGGTCATTGAGTACCTCTCGCATGTTCTCCACAATGGCCTGCAAGCTTTCGTTTTTCAAGTGTAGGTCACATATTTCCTCTTTGTAGCAACGACGTCACGAACTTGAACTGTAACGACCCAAATTTCCTAATAACGTTTAGGACATTGATTAAGAGGCCAAGAGGGCCATAATTGATTTACTGTATTATTATATGATTATATGCATGATTGTGTGGGTCATATGATTATATGATGATAAAGGCATGCATGGGACTATATACTCTGCTGTGAGGGTATTATGGTAATTTGGCTCATTGCGAGCGTAATTGTGTACTTGTGTGTATATTGGTAGGCTAATGTTGAGACCACATTATTATGTGGATATATCTGTGATCTGTGACTCGAGACGATCCTAGTGAGCAAAGTAGCGAAAATTCATGGCGGGGATTTATACCTGGCTCGGGGTGAGCTTAGGGGTATAAATGGGAATTTAGCGAATATACTGGAGTCTATTCTGACATTGAGGAATAATATTGATAACTAATTAGGTATCGGGAATTAAGCGGGAAATATTAGAGACACTCGAGGAATTAGCGGGAATTGGGTAAAATGACTAAAATGCCCTTAAGTGGATTAAAGGGTTTAGACTTAATGGGGAGGGCATACTAGTCATTTAGCTTACAGAAGATAAGTAATACCAGGGCTTTATGTTAGTGGGATTTGTAGAATATTGGAGAAGTCTGAAAAAGAAAGAACATGAAGGGAAAAGAAAGAGGGGAAAACAGAGAGAGTTCTCTAAGTCGGTTTATGTTTTCTTCACCAATTTCTTGAGGATTTCTGGAGTAAAACTTAGAGGAAAGTTAGTCCAATTAAGCCACAAGGTTACTGAGCAAAGATTGAGGATTTGGCAAGGGTTTAGCAAGACTAGGCCATCACTTGAGGTAAGGCTCTATAATCTCTTCAGTTGCTGGTTTGGTTGTTGTTTCTGGTTTTTGAGCTATGGTGCTTAAGTTGAATTGGATGGAACTTTAGGGAATTCAGGCTTAAGACTGAGTAGAGGCAAGCCAAGAAGGTTTAGAGACAGCTTGTGGTCGAAATTCTATCAAAGGTATAAAGCCTAAACTCTAACTTTGTTGTTCAGCTGGTTTTGACTGAGTTTTAGAGCTTAGGAGTGGCTATGGTGAATTCTGAGGTTGTGGATGCATGTGCTTAAGTTCTAGATGTTTGGGGTGCATGGGATGAGTGGGTTATGGTCATGAGGTTGTTTTTGAGTTTGGGAAAGAGTTGGAAGAGTTTTGGTTCGAGTTGGTTTGAGAAAAATCGCAGAAGGGAAAAATGGTGCTGGGCTGTCTGTGACTAGCGCTATAGCGCTAGCCTTTGGGCGCTGTAGCGCTAGGCCATAATGCTGAGGGGACTTTGGCTTCTGTCTGTAGTGCTGTAGCGCCCTCCCAAGAGCGCTGTAGCGCTACCCTGCTTTCTGAAGGGGATTTTTGGGTTGTTTGCAAGGGTTTTTGACCTAGGGTTTAGGGTTTGGTTCCACCACCTTGTTTGGTGGAACTAGGACTTCCCGGGGGCTCGGGATTGGCCCCGGGGCTAGGTTTTGAACTTGGGGATTTATAATGACTTTGGCCATGTTTGTGATTAGGTAAGCGCTAGGGCTCGAGGGGGATTGTGCTCAAGGAGTCGAGGGATCAAAGCTAGTGAATTGAAAGGTAAGAAAGCTGCACCTGATTATGTGGTTAGGTTAGGACTAAGTGTTCCCTATGCTTGTATGCATTGTTATGTGAATGTGATTAACCATGTGAACACGATGGGACTAAGAGCTCCCGACATTTGTACATCATGTCATGGGATGGTATTATTATACCATGGGACATGCGATAACCGACCTAAGAGTGTCGGAATCAATATTTGCGCACAGGGCACGGCTCAGCCATTGGTAGCTGAGGCAGCTTATCTATCACTGAGCTCGGTTTAGCTGGCCGGAGTCAGTGAGTATTACACTGGGGGCGGCCCAAGAGAGCTGAAGACAGTGTGTTAAATAGAGGGTGCGACTAAGGGCGCTGACCCTGAATATTATTTGACAGATTATGATTGTGAATATTGTGTTATGAACATGATTTGTTGGTTGTTTGGACGACGAACTGTTAATTTGTTGTGTGTTATCACTGATTGGATAAATGTTATGAAACGTTGAGTTCTTGGTTGTGCATTATGGGATATTTGATAAATGATGTTGATCTTGCTATGTTATCATGCTTTCTTGCTGGGTCTCGGCTCACGGGTGCTACGTGGTGCAGGTAAAAGCAAGGGTAGGATGAATCAACCATGAGTTGGAGAGCTCTGGAGGCGAGGTGTACATAGTCAGCTGCTCGGCCGCCACGGTCGAGGAATTGTACAGGGACGGAAACCTAAAATGTATATTTTGCAATTAGAGTGGCTTGAGTTATTTGTAACTCTCGGAATTTATTGTAACTAAGACGTCTAATCCCTGTCTTGAGTTTCCATGAGTTAAACTGTCATTTTTAATGAAAATAGCCTGTTTGTGACCAAAATCTTTTATTCCTAATCCGTTGATGGCATTTAATTCACACTTTGTTTAAATGACTTGATTAGCAAGTTTTGCACTATTTTAAACACACAGTGTAACGGTCTTGGTTATCCAGGGCGTTACAACTTGGTATCAAAGCCGTCTGGGTTTATGGGTTCCTGAAGATTAGCTGGACATGTACACTCGCCACTAAAGACAAGCTCGACTCAGGGGTTTGTAGTGAATACATGAAATTGTATGCGTAAGTGCTTGAATAAAATATGAGTGTATTAATTGGTATGATTAATAGGGAGCATGAGATACTGATAGGGCCTGGCCCTTGACTGCTGTGTGATGGTAGTAAGGCATGCTGATTGGCATCGCTTTCGCGTGTGGATGAATATATGGATGATGATGATATATGGATTGCGGGTTGTTATATTTTTTTAAATTGAACTTGTATGCTATACCTTTTTATTGGCATGGAAGGCATAATAGGTATGAACGCATCTAGTGATAAAGAAATTTGATAATTTATGCATAATATTGGTGGTTGATATGCTTTATATGTGTTTAATTGTTATGGTTATTTGGATCAGCCCTTCAGATGGTTTTGGGTATAAACGTCAGGGCTGAGAAGTTTAGTCTGCGAAGACAGATTAATTCAGGGTGTATGTATTGAGAATGGTCAATCGGATTCAGTTTTGGTTTTGGTAAGGATAGAAGATGACAATTGGGGGTTGGAATTCTCCACCTTCCCTTGAGATTCGCAGCAGATGTTTGCTGATATATGAGTCAGGCTGTGAGGTCTGATAGAATGGATTGGATGGATGAAAAATGCAAGTTACTGATCCCGTTCTTAGTGATATGAGAAGGATAAATTGGGACGGAGTAGCCGTACTAGGCATTTGTGGTAAAAGAATGTCGAAAGTGGCAAGATAGCGGTAGTATATATTATTGAGTTTGGTGGGTTGGTCGATCCACTTTGGGTTATGGTACAAATGGATGTAGCCGGAGATGATCGGTCATTTGTGAGTTAAACTCTGAGATGGTTGTCTGTGTTTGGGCAGTAGAGAGAGGGCCTCATTACCTAAGATGAAAGGAATACAGGTGATGATATTTTCGTTCGTGGAAACTTAGTAAGTGTGGTTACTCAGTGGTCGGCAGAATGAGAACCTTTGGTGGTTTTATGGCTCCTGGTTTGGATAGGGAAGATTGGGATATTTCACTCATTTAGAGCCCAGGGTTAGTTCCTCGGAAGTGACCAGTGGATTGGGTAGCTTTTGCTCAGGTGGGAAAAAAACTGGAAGGACTTGGTGCTGAGTGTCTATTAGGAAGGATTCAGACGAGTATTTGCTGAGGGAAGTTAATGTGTTACATAAGGGACAACCCTGGACAGTCATGAGCATCTCTTGAGGTATATTGATTAGACTGAATGGAATTAAATTGATCAGTAGGGAATGCAGATGAGAATGCAGCTTTTGGGCACGGTTTGGAGCTTGGGTATGGAAGGATTTGGTATCAGGGATGCTATGAGAAATGATATTAGGTTGGCTTAAGGAATTATGGAGTCACCTGAAAAAGGATGCGACTTACAAGTGAATTGGGCAGAATATTGTGTCGTGGGACTCGTGGGTATTGCTTGCTAGGGATGAAGAGTTTAAATGCCTCGTTACAAGACAGAATGATGTCTTCAGGAGTTGGTTGTGATGCCCCACGTCACTATGGCTGCTTTCTGGAATGACGACTGGCCCTACAAACCAAGACAAGCCTTTCCAGCGTGCTTTGTCCTCACTCGCACACTTCCTGGGAAAACTTCCCAGGAGGTCACCCATCCCTAGATTACTCCAGGTCAAGCACGCTTAACCATGGAGTTCTCAAGTGATGGGCTACCGAAAAGAAGATACACCTTCCTGATATAGGTAGTACCCATCATTCCATTTAATCCCTCTTCAACTGTGTAGTCCCATACCTACACAGTCTTAGAATCATTACACTTGACCTTCCCCAGGCGGTGTGGGATTGCACAGCTTACCCGGTCTTTCCCCTTACGGATCACGGGATTCTGACTGTCACAATCACCCCCCCTTACGAGCCCGACGTCCCCGTCGGCCACACTTCCGGCTGGGTCAAGGCTCTGATACCAAGTTGTAACGCCCTACTTCCTTAGAGCCGTTACGAAGTGAGTTTTTAAGGTAAAACAGTGTGCAATGAACTCGCTAACCGAGGTTTTGAAACAAAAGTGTGACTAACTAAAAGTTAAGGCTGTAATCTTTGAAAATGCGTCGTTTCATCAAAACTTCTATTATTAAACAGTTGGGATCCCAAAATAAGGTTTGAAAACTAATTACATCTTGAAATAAGGTTACAGTTGAGAAATTATAAAATTATAGATTATTACAGCCATTTTCGAATAAACCCCCAACCAAAGCAGTCGGGCAGGCCAAACATGTACGCGCCGCTTCACGCTCTCCATACTCATGGTTGGTTGATTCAGTCATTGCCCTTACCTGCAACACAGAGCACCCATGAGCCGAAGCCCAGCAAGAAAACTCATGCAGAACATAACATATGCAATGTATACAGTTTATCATAACAGATAATCCACAATAAACAAGTCAATCATTAGACTAAGCAAACACGGCCAAGCCGCCCCAGAGCCTTACCGAAGCCTGGGGTATCGGTTCTCACCGCGAGGATAACTCATGTATCCCTTGGGTCCCACCCTGAACATAGCATAACACATGTATCCACCGGGCCCCGCCCTGATTATAGCATCCCATGTGCTAGGTGTTACTTTCGGCCCACGGCCGCCCCGGCTTACGCCGTTCTCGGCCCACGGCCGCCCCGGATTACGCCGTACTCAGCCCTTGCCGCTCATTTCATCATAATCACACATATAGTACATTTGAAATAATCATTCACACACATCATGATTCATTTAAGGTTAAACATTTGCACATAATACAATCTGGGGCCATGCCCTAACCTCGGGTGTTATAGTTTTCTTACCTGTATTCCGTGCTTCCCGATGCACCACGATTATGAGCACGGTCCACTAGCACGAGCCCCTCCGAAATCCTAGTCACAACACACATAAAACACTTTCAATACTAACCAAGCCTAGAACCACTTCCCGGGACCAATTCCACACTCCCGGGACCTCTAAATCCATAAAGCGAAGTATCGGACCCATCCCCCGAGTCCCCGGGCAAAAGCCCTAAAAACCAGAATTTTGGGTGTCAAAATTGGCCTAGGGCCGCGGCACTCCATTCAAGGGCCGCGGCGCCCAGCGACTTGGCCTCCTCCTGATGCAACCTCGCGCCGCGGCGCCCAAGAACAGGGCCGCGGCGCTCATACGCGAACCCAGATTTTCTGGGTTTTCACTTGCGTTTTTCCCGAACTTAAACCTTCCAAATCACACCAAATCAATACCCAAACCCCAAAATCAAATCCAAACTTCATATGACCCATCTAACAACCCATAAACATCATCAAAGCAATCAAACACACAATCAAATCCCCAAAATCCACATCCTTGATTTAAATTTCAGAAAATTAAAAACTCAAAGTTCAAACTTAAACCATGCTCAAATCTCTTAACCCATAACATAATCAAGTCTTAAATGTGTATAAATTCCTTACCTCAAGTAGAGAATCCCATCCCAAGCTCCCTTGATTCATCTCCTAAGTCTCCAAATTTCAGCTCCTTCACTTCTCTTCTTCTTCTTCTTCTTCCCATTGCCATAACTTCCCTTCTCTTTGGTTTTTTCTTCTCTTTAGTTTTTATCAAAACCAATCAATGCCAAGACCAAACCGTGTACCCCTATAACACAGCTCAAATTTGTCTATTAACCTTGCCAAATGACCATTTTGCCCTTCCTTGCCTATCCTTTCCCAACTAAACCTCAAGGGCACTTAAGTCCTTTTACTTCTATTTCATTTCTACCATTTTTCTATCTAGAACTTGTTACTCTCAGCAGTAACTAATGGTTACCCAGGTTACTAAATCTCCAATAACCATTACCCGCTAAATCTCAACTTAACCATAAAATCCCGAGGTACCCCTAGGCTCCTCCCGAGTCGGGTACGGAATCCCGTTGTGACTCTTAAGTTAACTAGCTCTCTAGGACCGTCTCGGCACGTGCATCACAACAATAACACAACACTCACGTGGTACAAATCACGGAATACAATTATCACATATCAATGCAGTTATGCCCAACAAGGCCAAAATTACAGTTATGCCCTTCTAACACGATCCGGGCCTACATGCATACTAATATACATAGTCATGCATCTCAGATAAACAAATAGTCTTATAACATGCTTTAAATCATAATCATGCATTTAATTCATAAAAATCACACATAATTCTCATCCTGCCCTCCTGGCACGCTAATCAAGGCCCTTAAGCCTTATTAGCAAATTTGGGTCGTTACATTGGTCATCAATCTGGTTATTACTAGATAAGGATCAAGGAAAGAGACATCTCAGGAATTATTACTTGTACCGAGAGGGGTGTGATGTGTTAATAGTAAGGATTCCTAATCGCTTGGTACTTCAACGACATGGGCAAGTCTGACAGGCAAGGAATAGAGAAATGACATGGATGGATTGTATTCAGATTCACTGGTAATAGGATAAACTACTCCCCAGCTAGAGGTAGAACGTGAACGACTACTACATTGAGGATATCACGGCTGAAGCAGCAGGGTCAGAGGTAAGGTTTCAGAGGGTCTTAACTTCACTCTTCAAAGGTATTCAAGGTTAAGCTATAGGAAGGGAAGAGATCAAGTACGAAGGGATTTGAGTGGAAGCATACTAAGACCAATGAACATATCAGCTACTACTTGAAGTATCCTCGAAGACAATCATAACGTAAGGATTTTGCATATGAAGAGTTGGTCAAGTATAGGGAACAGTGATGGGTTGTAAGAAAGGAGCAATAACTCTTGAGTTTAAAAGGGGAGATCCTCGCAGTGATTGGCATTTGTACCTGGAGTGGGAAATCTGTTGCAGGGGAAAGATTAGAACCTTAGCTAGTATGATGAACACTACTTGAGTTGTATCAGTGGGTTAAGACAGACTGGATTAGTTTGTGGGATTCCAGATGAGTATCCAAGAAATTTGTCAAGGAATACGTCTGTGTAAAGAGATGGAATTGTGATAAGACTGGTGTCAGTAATGGAATCAGATCTAAAACGCTATATTGAACGGTTTAACAAGGCAGAGAGAATTAGGGTCTCAATTGTTGAGTAGGATGATATTCTTCAGGGAGGATCTTTGATCTGGTTATTACCAGCTAGAGATTAGGAATAGTTAAGGGTCTTTGATCTGGTTATTACCAGCTAAAGATCGGGGACAGTTAGGGATCTTTGATCTGGTTATTACCAGCTGGAGATCAGGGTAGAGGATAGGCAGGAGGTTGCTACTATATTAGATAAGGACATAGAGGATGCTGAGCTATGTGTTGAGGGTTTGATCAATGCCAAACTGTTTTGTGAAATAGGTCAAAAGAGTATTTAAAGATTATCTTAATTGGACTCGGGATTGTCTTGATTGGCGGCATAGTAATGTATTTTGATTGGAACCTTGTCAAGGTTAAAGAATGCCTTGGAGGTAGGAGTTTCCTTGGGCAAGCGCGGTGGTACATATATCTGAGCCAAGTTCTGCGTCTTTTTACAAATTAGAATCAATTGCTGAGTTGGTATGATACTCCAAGACAGGAGGAAAATGATGGTCTATGCATGATGTTGGTTAAAGGATCCAACAAGAACTAGAATGGAGTTTCTAGTGGGCTTGATAGCTAATTGATATTTGGAATTAGTATCTGTTGACTGTATTTTTAGCCAACGACGTGAGAACGTCAATAACGACAAGCCTTCAAGAGAATGTAAACGACAACAGACAGTTTAATAAAGAAAGTAAAGAACACACAAGAGATTTTTATAGTGGTTCAGCCCCGATTGTCGGTAATAGCCTAATCCACTTAGAGTTGTGATTTATATATCTGTACTCAAGATCAGATGGACTGAGCCAACTGAGTTTCTTCAGTACTGATGGCAAAAATACAAGAATTCTCTCTCTAGAATACTCAGACCCAAATTTCTCTCTCTAGAATACACAGTCCCAATTTTCTCTCTCTAGAAAGAAGAAGCAGAAGAAGCCCCTCTCTCATCCCATAAGCTCTCTATTTATAGGCCTGGGATCCTCAACTGATATCCCTTTATGATAGGGATATTTTATTATTCATCTTATATTTATATTACAATAAATGTTTAAAATACAACTGATTCCTCAATTTGAGTGAGAAATGAGAGATTCCCGGGTGCCTAGACCAATTCTTGTTAGAGTCGTTCCTGGGATTTTGACGTAGTCTCACATGAATGTTGGTTACTCCTTCAAGCTTTCCTTGGACCAAGGTGATATATGCATGCTTGGCTTTCCTCGGACCAAGGTGGTCCGAGGCAACACCCTTGCTTCTCACCTCAGACAAGTCCGAGCATACCTTCTCCAATCAAGGTCCGAACGGACCTTGTGGCCTTCTCCTCGGACCAAGGTGGTCCGAGGCATCCTCCTCTTGCCTTCTCCTTGGACCAAGGTGGTCCAAGGCATCCTCCTTGACATCTCTCCTTGGACAAGTCTGAGGCACTCCCCTTTAGCATCTCCCAACTATGTCCGATCGGACATTGTGTAGGCTCTCCTTGGCAAAATCTAAGTCTCCATTCTTGGCTTGCATGGGACTCCTCCTCCTTA
This sequence comes from Humulus lupulus, assembly GCF_963169125.1. Lineage (NCBI taxonomy): Eukaryota > Viridiplantae > Streptophyta > Magnoliopsida > Rosales > Cannabaceae > Humulus > Humulus lupulus. The sequence continues at coordinate 113,370,183 of NC_084797.1, forward strand.
TCTACTTACCATGGACACGTTCGAGCCAACACTTAGGAAACCTTGGGAGGCTTACCTCAAACACACCCTTGGGGTCTCCTAGGACCACATCCTCCTTGGGGTCTCCTAGGACCACTTTCTCCTTGGGGTCTCCTAGGACCACTTTCTCCTTGGGGTCTCCTAAGACCACTTTCTTGAGTTCTCCTCGGACCTCATCCTTGGGTTCTCCTAGGATCACTCTCTTGGGGTCTCCTAGGACCACATCCTCCTTGGGGTCTCCTAGGACCACTCCCCTTAGTTCTCCTAGAATGCATTCTCCTTAGCCTCCTAGGATGCATTCTCCTATTTTTTGGGTATAACAGTATCCCATGAAGGATCAGGAAAGACAGTTAAGGAAATCCCAGATGAAAGGAATTAAAGGCAAGTCTTAGTTGAGTTAGCTAAGGATTTTGCAGTGTTATGAATAAGTATATCGTGATATAAGGATCAAATCTGGACTCGGGTGGACACCAAAATTACATGAAAATTTTGGATGAATCTCGTACTACTCTCTTGGTCTTTTCATCGAGACGTTAGGAAAAAGGTACCGTAATTTGAAGGTTTTGTATTGGAGGCCTAGGTAGAGAGGAATATAACGAATGAGGAACAAAATTCTTAACCTGATAACAGCTCGTGATAGGCATCGCAGCCTTTGAGTGTGTTATAATGGGAATAAGGAAATATCATGAGAGGTATCGCAGAGAGACTGCCAAGACGGTTGGGTCATTATGGACCAGCATCTGCGAAGAACTTGCTTTTATCAGTAAGGATAATTTTTGGTACTCCTTGACTGTTTAGCACCAAATTGAAAAGGTAAAAAATGCTAGTATTTTTTTTGTAATAGGACACACCATTATGCATAGATAGTGAAATATCCCTATATAAATATTAAACAATTGTCTTGCACATTTACTTTTTTTTATATAACATATTCTTAGTAGATTAATTCAGTTCTACTTTCCCAAACAAAGTGGGATATTGTTCTAGCTATTTGATTACAACTAGTATATTCAAATTAATTATATAAATGGGAAACATAAATATTTGAATGTAAATATCTTGATTTATTTCCTATTTGGTGTGGTTGACCAATTCTGTAACAACCCCATTCGCCACTTTTGGTTTATTACAAAATAGTAATGATCGCATGATAGAAAACAAAGTTGTTTTCCTTCTCACTTCCATTACTTTAAAATACTGAGAAAAAATACTTACAGAAAATTATCATATTTTTAAAGAAAACATAGTATTAATAAACTTTGTTTAAACCATATAAGCAAAAGCTTTCTCTACATTATATTTAATAATATTATTCTTCAAAAGTATACCAAAGTGAGCCATCACTATTTAAAACGTAACTATTCTTTCCCATCCATGGTTAGGCTATATGTACAATATACACTACAGCCAAAACATAAAGGTTAGACTCGACCCAAAATACTAAGTGGAAAATAACAAATTTACAGTGTGATGTGCTCCCAATCTTCATATGCATACTTGAAAACAAAGGCGTGATTAAAATATTTGTCTCATTTGTCTTGGGATCCCAAATACTTTGAAAACAAAAATAACGTAATTTAAAAGCATAAATGAGCAGTGCTTAAAAACTAACACATTTTTAGGAATATATAAAAAAAAAAAAGTAAAACATGTTGAAATATATAAAATTGAAACTGTAACATAGCAGAAGACTTGGTAACCCCACCAATCGTATAGATCAGAATGATCACAACATACCTAAGCCTTATCCTTACGTGCGCAGAGAGTAACTTGGTGAGCTAAAAGTCAGTAAGAAAACAAACATATAGCAGGAAAAACATTATGCATTGCATCATAATATCAACATCATCATAGTTTACATAAACATAACTTCATTCATTATACCATAGCAATACTTAAGACAATCATAACTCAACAAGTGATAACAAACATTCATCATTCATATCCTTGTGTCATCTAGGCTTAGCTTGTAGGTGATCAACCTAAGACTTCTGTGGTCAGGAGAATGCCACTACCCATACTTGAGTTAGAAATTTGAATCCACGACAACGATCCTATAGTATTAGGCTTAAAAAATGTACGGCTAGATGGGTACCCACATCTACAGAACCCTTAGCATGCATATTCATCACTTTGGCATACACATTAGGCAAGCATACACAACATTACTCTCATCATTCACAAGTATTGTTGTTATTTCATGTATCTGACTATGTACAACATGTATACAGTCCTATCATCACTTCTAGCAGCATACCAGCATATTAACATTTATTTTCCACCTATCATAAGTTACTTAAGTGTAAACTTTCTTACCTTGAGTCCTTAACACAACAACTTAACTTTTCTTTATCATCTGTGAGTGAGATCACTTTTTGGTCCTATAAATCCAAAATAGGACACATAACTTAGTTCATGCCTTTACTAAGTTTTGTAATTAAAAATTTTAAGGAATCCTGATCTCAAAACCTTAATCTCGACATTTGGCTCAAAATGACCAAAATACCCCTCTCAAAAATCTGAATTGAACTTAGAAAATTATCATCCTCCGTAATAATTTATTTTCAACTTATGTCTGAAATCTCAAGTCTAAACTCCAATTATTTCTTAAGATATGAATTCCCGAGCCCCGAGCCTAATTCCGGAGCCCTAACACTTTCCTAGCTCAAAACTCAAATTCTCATCATGTCTTAGTCCTCAAATTATTTTCCCATCCTCAAAATCATGTTCTGAGTCATAATCTTAATGTTAATTTCCATAGCCCCAGGTTCAAATCCCAAGCCTCGGGCTTGAATCCCGAGCGCTAAGCTCTTCTTTACAAAGCCCTTATTAATATCTTAGTTTGAAATATATTCCCTATTCCTCAAAAATATTTCCAAAGCCCTTAACTTAAAATTCTTGAGCTTTGGGACCCGTATCATGTTGGGTCCATGTGCCATTTACATGAGCCATATGCATGGCTCAACCATTGAGCCATTCATAAAATTCACCCGAGCCCTTGGCTCTTACCTCTAATATGATCATCACCATCATCTTAACTATGGACAGTAAGAACTCGTCAACAAAGTTAGATTAAGGATTTTGTGAGTTGTCAGAGAAATGAACTTAAATTGACTGATCTTAAAACAAACTTTCTGATATCTCAAAGAACATAAAACTTGAATATTAGAATGGAAATGGAGAGAATGCATAAAATATGTGTATTGCTCCAAAATGTCTGATTACAATGCTCAAAAATTCGACCCCCTTCTCAAGCGAACGGAGGTCATATTTATAGAAGAGCACTACTGGCTCATTGTACATGGTGGTCTCGAGGAGACAATGTTGAGAATAGTACCCTTAAAGCAATTGTATTTGACAAATGTTTTAAATGAAATAAATAATTAAATTGAATTATTATATATAGATTATGTCCGACATTATATGATAATATTAAGTGAATATCAGAAAATTCCAAAGATTATATATGTGGTCTTAATCTCATATTGGTATGGGAGGATCGAGATTAAGATAATAAACATAAATAGTTTGTAGTAAAATAAAGTTATGGAATCTTTAGATTAATTACTGCTAGTACAGTCCACTAGTATTATGAATACATGTGACCTAGATCCGAGTTATTAGTGTAGTAGGACACTTTAGTGGAGGTACTTTGCATGCTGAGAGTTTGTAGAACTGGACCAGAAGTGATTTGGTAATACTTGTTTAAACATCGTTTCTTTGTATTAATCAAACACATCAAACGATGATCATATACATGATAATCTTAATCCTAAGGTTGCTATGAACTGCTATATATGTCATCTGATCCTTTGATTCGTGTGCTAAAGTTTGTCTGAATGATCAGGCTAAGAACAATAGTTTTACGGACTCAATGATGTATATGGCTGGGGACGTAGTTTAATAAATATGGAATCTATACCTTCTTATAGATTGAATAATGGTTCCCTATTGGGTTGACTTTTGGAACTGAAAAGGTTATGAGCGCTCACGTCGCAAACTTGTTGTGACACAACCTTCACTAGTAGAATCAATAGTACTCTAGGAATAAGATATAACTACAAGGGTAAAACTGTAATTTTATTCCTTTTTAATTATGAACCATTAATAGAGGATTAACTTTGTATGTAATGATTATATCAATGGACATTTTATTCTTTAATAAAGTATTAAGTAAATATGTGTCCATAATTATCAAGAGTTCAATCTCATATTTTTAGTGGAGTAATCATGAGATTAATAAATATGATTATTTAATCAAAGAGCTTTGATTAATAATGTAATATTTATTGAAGCTTGATATTATAGGTCCATAGGTTCCCAGGGTTTCTCTATCAACATCATATCAAGGTAAGAGTTGATACAAGGGTATAACTATAATTTGGGAATTTGAGAAGAATTTTATTCTTCAAGCCAAGTATGCAATTATATGATAATTGAGGTTGAATAATTAATTATTAATTTTTCAAAAATATATATTTATTTATTTAAATATATAAAATTTCGAATTTCATATATATAAATAGATTAATTAATTTTTGAAATTAATTATTTTATTTGAGTGGGAGAAAATAAAATTAGTAAGTCAAAGATAGTTTTTGATTTATTTAATTTTAAAAGATGATGATAATGATGATCATCAATTTGATTTTTTAATTTTTAATTTAAAATTTAAATTTTGAAATATGGTTTGTTTATCCAAAAAACAGGTGTTGATGACGTGGCAAGAATTTTCGACACGTGTTCGACACGTGGCAGAGATGATGCTCGCCTATCGACCAGAGACATTTCCATATGCGGAGTTCAAGTTTTATATACAACCAGCCTGGTCGTATACTCCGTTTATTTATGTGTAAATCTGTATAGTTGTAATGATATCCGAGAATATCTCTTCATTATAACCTGAATATCCATTTATTAAGGAAAGATATGATTAATTGACTCATGTAACCCTCCTTGAGCCTATAAATATACAGGAAATAGCTCAAGGTGGGATCTTTTGATCTTTTTCCGAATTGCATTACTATTATCCATCGTTTGTATTGTTTTCTCCTTCTAAGGTATGTGAAGCTCAGGAACCCTAGTTCTTTGATCACACCTTTGAAGCTCAATATTAATAATAGTATCAAGTGGACGTAGGTCATTACCAATCGTTGGGGCCAAACCACTATAATTCTTTGTGTCCTTTACTTTCCATTAGATTTTTTTCTCAAGCATCGCACTAGTCTCCTGTCATTTATTTGACTCCGTGTCGTTGACCAAAACGAGGGTAACATGGTTGTCATCTTTTCCTTAAAAATATTAACACCTTATTTTGTGGGAGATTGATTTTAATTAAATAATTAAATAAAAGAAAAGTGCAAAATCTCTGAAAAGGGAATAGTAGTACATGCCTGACACAGTCCAAGAAATGTGTCATGCGTGTAATACTTGTACTAATATTGTATCAGTGTAGTTTTTATTTTATAAATTTAATTGTTTAATAATTTGAAAATAGTTTTTTCAAATTTGGTAAGTTAGATATTTACCTAAATCAAATCCTATCATCGTTATGATATTATTATTATTATTATTAAGAATAATAAGGTAATATAAATCTCTATATATATGATATATATTATTATTATATTGCTATTATTATTAGGAATAATAAGGTAATATAAATCTCTATATATATATGATATATAAGAAGAAGAAGAAGAAGAAGAGAAATATACAAAAACACACAACAATTCATAATAGTTCTCAGAGTTTTTGTCAAACAAAAACTCTTCTTCTTCTTCTTTATTCTAGCCATTCTCAGACCATAATCCAAGCCCTCATGAGTTGAGAAATACTTGTAATTCCTCAAATACAAACACATATTCTCTATGTGCCCACACACATCTTGAGGTGTAGAGAATACTCCAGAAGATCGTGGTTTGAGTGCTCAAAGCTTTGGATAGGAAGATCATTAATAATACAAAAATACTCAAGGATACTTGATAAACTTCAAGAGGTAAAAGTTTATGTTCTTGATCATTTGTTTTTATATATTCTATATAAATATATTGTATATTTATATACATATTTGTTGCATGATTAATAGTATTGTATGAAAATGTTTTTGGATTGTTTTCTTGGTCTTATAAATTGTTTATATGATTAATAAAAAAAAAATTATTGTTGTTATTTTGTTATTTCATAATAACAAAAAATGGGCCCACCACGCATGAGTTTTTGTTACGTGGTTTTCCAACAGACAAGGCCCTGCACATGCAGACTACATGTAATGACCCACTACTCTAGACTTTTGGACCATTAACGAAACTATACATACAAATCCTTAATAAAACTTACATTTGCGAAAATACCATAATTTATTAGAAACTTGTAGAAATAAGAATTACTCTCATAAAATATCAAGTAGGATATGGGATCCCATTGTCTTAAAAACAAAACATAATTTAAAATAAAAGGAATTACATAGAAAGTGCGGAAAAATACATATAAAACCATAAAACAAGACTACATCCTCGAAAATCGAACTCTCGACTCCTTGAATCCATTCACCACCGATACACATTCTCCCAAGCATCCATGAATCTTACCGCCACTATAGCTATTTTCCTGCGCATATAAACAAAAAGGAATGAGCCTAATGCCCAGCAAGGAAAAATCTAACACATAGTTCATATACATAAATTCATAAGAAACATAAAAAACTTAACATAACACTTTATCATACACATACTACAATGGCCATTATTACTTGGGGTCCCATAGACTAAACAAGTCATATGCCCATGAGATTAGTGGGGTCCTACTAGCTAAGTAGGTCATATGCCCATAATCTATTTGGGGTCTTGTTAGTCATATGGGTCATATGCCCAAGCCTACAAACATACATATTCATAACATATTTCATAACATAAAACATAAGATAACATAAGCATAAAACATATAGATTCTATCCTATTTTCCTTACCAATGTTACCGGGATAAGAGGACAGCGTGGGACTTTTGGAACACTCCTAAAACCATATATAACAGGGTGAGTAGATTTGAAGAAAAAGAAATGAAAGGAATGGAAGGACTAAACCATTGAGAAACATACTTACCAAAACCTTTTTACTCAAGAGCTTAGATTTCCTAACCAAAATAAAAATTAAGGTTAGAGGCTGAGTAGAAGACTATGAGAACTTAAAAGAAAAGTACAGAATTGAACTAGAGTTTTGGGTTACCTTGAAGACTTGTAAGACCAATCTACACCTCAAACCGAAATACTATAAAACCTTACTTCCCAAAGTGTTTGATAAGCTTATGATGATCAAGCTTATGATTCCCCAACCCAGGTGTTTACACTCTCACACTCACTTAGCACTTGCAGCCTCTGAACTTAGAGTAAAAGGTGAATAATGGCTGGGTACTAGGTCCTATTTATAGAGTTTAGGAATGAAAGGATCTTAATTTTACTTGAATAAAAATAATAGCTTTTTAGGTGAAAATAATTTGAATAATCGTTCAGCAGAGGCTGAAGACTCGTTCAAAAAGGTGCTGGACTTATCAAGAGGTTGAATGGCTGAATGGAAAACAAATTCAAAATGTTTCAAAATATGCTGAAGGAGGCGATATATCGCCTGGGCCAGTATGCCCGAGGCTGTCGTGCATCGTCTCGTGTTTTCCGTATCTACGTGCTGCGATATATCGCCCCCTATAGCTGCGATATATCGGCACACGTTGATTAATTAAACACGAAATTACACATTTTTAGCTAAGTTTGAATGGATTAAACAGCCTTGACTAAGCCCTCAACGTATTCAAAGCTGCTGACTGACCTTATAGCATTCAAACTTTTACCCTTATTAAATTTAATCCTCAAAATACTTAATCTTTAATCACCCATTCATAACATGTGCTTAAAATCCTATTGGTTCTTATCTAAACCTTATAGTATAATAAATATTATCCTTAATATCAGTCATATAATCAAATCTTAGGTTAACATTAATATTCTTAAACTATAGGTTAAACTTAGAAAATCTACAAGTACTACTATGAGTGTCCAAATAATTCCCAGTCTGAACCAAAAATCCACAGTTACAAAGATAATGCTATAAATACTATAATACTACTATCTAACTAGCTAAGTAAAGTTCTTGGACTCTACACTACAGGTGGTAGTTATGCTGGGAGAGTGGTGGTCGGCTCTAGTACATGTCAGGGGTCTGCGGGAGCACTTTAGCTTTCATATCAGGTCGTACCTCCACCATATGTCTAGTACCGACGTCAGAGGTTGGCTGGGAAATACCTCGTCAAGTACCCTACTTGTACCGCCACTACTTGTCTGGCGTGGAGATTAGGATTAGACTCTTAGGGTCTTGAGGGTCGTACCCCCATACTCGTACACGTATTTTGTACCTGAGAGTTCCTCTCACCCTCATGGCATAAATCTTTTCTCCAAACTCCCTTGCATTTTGCTAAGTGTTGGATGGCTTGCGAATTATTAGGAGTGACATGCCAAGTTGCCTCCACCAATCTTACATTGATACATAGCAATGATGAGGGCTTCACGAGCATTCTGAGTGCATACTCTTGAAAGGTTTCAAAAGTATATATCGCGAGGAACCATGGAGGCAAGGTGCCTCGCTGGTGGCACCTACTCCGAGAGATGAGCAGGGCCTCTTCAACGAGGCACGAAGGCGCGAGACGGGGCGAGCCGCGAGGTGCTAGGCGGACGAGGCATGGCATGAATTCACGACTATGCGAGGGCCTTGCGTGGGGCGAGACGGAGCGGCTTCGCAAGGTAGCCAGGCAGGCGAGGCGAGGCGAGGCTCGAAGTCACGACTTTGCCAGGGCCTCACATGAGGCATGGGTCTCACGTGGGGTGAGACACGAGGTTGCTTGGCGTGCCTGAGGTGACTAGGGGGAAAGCCTCACCTTTTCTCCCGTGTTGACTGAGGCCTTCTCGAGAGTATGTCCAATTTTTGGCATTCACATTAACCATGGACACCACCACACACCATAGCCGCCACACCAGCATTATCATCACTTTTGGTGGCGGTTACTTAACCGCCACATGGGTATTTTCTAAACCATTGAGCCAAGCACCAAAGCCCAAAATTTTGGTGCTTATCCTCAATCCAGACTTAACACTCACGCATACATCACAACACACATGGGTGCTTGTACAACCCATGGCCTCACAAAAGCACTGTCGGGCATACACTAAAGATGACAACATGGTGTTTCTTCCATGGTAACTACCCCAAGAACACTCAAAATACTTAGATCTATTACCCAAAGATCGATTTATCAATGTTTCTTAAAGTATAACTTTATCATAACTTCAAAACTATCTTCAATAACAACATTATCCATCAAAATTGCAAAGAAATTATAAGAGCTCTATTTTACCTTCAATGGTTGAAACAATAAGCTTCTCCTTCAAAGTTTTGCTTTTCCAAACTCTACGTTCATCAAACAATGGTTTCTAAGAACCAATCCATGACCAAAATTATCTAGGAAAGGATACAAACTTACCCTTGGTGATCTGAAGTCCTAGTCGAACCCTATAGCCAAGTTCCTCTTCTTGTTCTTCTTTCCACTTCTACAACACACATAATGGATCTCTTAGAAGACCATTCAAAATCAAAACTAACAAGAGACACTATAGTAAAAGGTTACCAATAATTGGAAAAAGACACTATAGTAACTAGTTACTTTTTTGCTTAGTTTTAGATTGCATCGTAACAAGTTACTCATATTTGAAGTCACTGGTTACTCATTTTGGACAATTTTTTTTTATTGATGTGGTGGTATCTGGTTGCTACTATAAAATTAGTTTTTCTTTCAATAACATATTACCACTACTAAATTAGTTTTTTTATTTTTTTTATTCACTGGTGTGATTGGTAACATGTTATCATCTTCAAAATATACTGAATCAATGCAGATAAAGGTGATTGGTAGTAGTAAAAAACTAAAGGAATATTATGAGCAACTGGTTATTACATCAAAACTGATTAATGTAGCAAGACTAATGTAGTTAACTGATCACCATATATATTCAAAAGAAATCAATATACTTTGTTCATAGCAGCATTTATATAAATTACTCTATTTAAATATTTCTATATAATGACTAATTGATCATGTGAGGAAAAAAAAAAGCCAATGAATATTTAAGGTTCATGTGTATCTACTAGCTTAGATAATAATTATATATGTATACTTAATATATGGTATATAAGTCGGAGATTCTGTCTTGGATATGAAGAGTTTTATTAATTAAGCCCATATAAAACAAGCCACACACAGTCATGCAGTGACAAACCTTATTCACAATTAGCTTATGAAATTATTCCTCATGAATTGACACGACCTGCTTTACATTTTGAAATTTTTTCGGGTCAATTTTTTTTTCTATTTCTTCTATCGTTTTTATACTTCTCGAGAGCTAGTCCGAAACGAATATAAGTCTAAATTAAAATATATTTATGAGCCTTTTAAGTAAAAACTCTTTTAATTTATGGTCTAAATTAAAATATATTTATGAGCCTTTTAATTTAAATATGGGTCTAAATTAAAAAAAATGATATTTTTAAGTAAAACTCTTTCAATAGTGTTATTTGTATACTTTTTTCTGTTTTTTTTTTGGTCTTTTGGATAGGGCCCTTAGGCATTGCCTAGCCCGTCTATGCGTAGTGTAGTTCTCTACTATAATAGGGGAATTTTCACCTTTATGGCTTTTATACTAATTTTTTTTTTTAAATACGGACATTTCACTTTTCCACATTCTTATGTCTTTTTTAACTTGGAAGTTGATGATAATGAGATTTTTTTTTTCAATAAATTTTGAATAAATAAACAAACAAAAAAAAAATTATTCCATATTTCTAATAATAGTTATGTTTTTTTTTAATTTTGATGATAATTATTTTTCTTTTTCCATTTCTTCATTTTTTCCCCAAATCATAATTTTTATTTTATTTTAGGTGAAGTAATTGGTTACCTGATAGATTACCTTTCACACACATATATTTTCCAAATCTAAATGTTTCCATTGAGGTAACCTGCTACCATCTTAGGGGTAACCAGTTACCTATATTATAAGTAATCAATTAAAATAAGGATAATTTGTTACTATCTTAGGGGTAACTAAATCATAAATAACCAATTATTATCAAGATAACATTTTAGCTTCTTAAGGGTAACCAGTCACCTATATTATAAGTAACCAGTTACTATCAAGGTAACTTATTACTATCTTAAGGGTAATTACTTACCTATATTATAGTATCCGGTTACCACAGACTTAGATTTAACATTATATATCCTAGCTACATAGCTAGATAACATCCTAGAGACTCATGCATGATGTTAGCTAAGAACTCTTAAACAGATCTCTCAGCTTGATTGATATTGTACATATGTAATAAAGTCTTAGACAGAAAAATTTTTAGACGAAAATATCTATTGCTAAAATAAAAAATAACAAACATTTTTGTGACTTACTATTCTATAATAAAATCTAAGTCAGCATACTCAACTCAAATGTAAAAACTGAATTTACAAGATAAGTTTTTGGAAAAGAAATTGCATGTACCAAAATGTTTGACTAAAGCAGTCCTTTTTTAGCCCGAAACCAGGTTCATCATACCTCAAAAAACCCTCTTTTCTATACGATTTATTGATGTTACTAATCATTTCTCGGTGGATTGCCAAACAAAAGGCATGGAGTTCGAAATTCAACACTTTAAATGAGATATATATATATATATATATATATATATTTATGGAAAGGGGTGTAGGGTCTCTGAAGTAAATGATCAAATGAGAATGGCAGAAACTGCATTTAAGCTTTTGAATTACAAACTGGAATAGATTTAAAGGATGAAATCATGACACAAAAGGCTAACAACATAAGGAAATGTATCTAATTCTGTTCATATCTATTCAGCTGTAGTTGGGGAAGTCGTATTATGATCTATACATTGTCACATCTAAAGTCTGATGTTATTGAACTCTCTATGTTTGAAGGTCATCAGCATCGATCCCCAGGTCAGAATTCCAAGAGAGCTAGAAACTGTCTGCTTGAATATTTTCTCTACTTTCAACTGTTTCTGTGGAATTCCATTGCTTTAAACTTGCCCAATTTCAAACTAATAATTAAGGAGGTTATATTGGCAACTTCTTTATGGCATGATGCCTTCTATCTTAACTGAAATTTCGTTTTTAGTAATCACCACACTAATTAAATCATGTGAATTAATTAAAGTGCGGAATGGTAATTAAATGTTTAAACAAATGTCCGTTTTATCGGGATAGAATCCAAACTTGTCACGGTAGAAACTGAATACAATAAAAAGACAGTGCAAAAACAATTAAAGAGCACAACGAATTTTTACAAGGTTCAGAACTTCTTTCGGATAACCTACTCCTTGGGGCCACGCCCAGAGAATTAAATCAATTAATAAAGAATCACAAGTACAAAAAATTGACTTATACAAAACAAAACTCCCTCTTGAGATTTGCTGCAACTTTGTTGTACTTCTCTTCACCAATTTGATCTTGATTGAAACGCTCAACCACTTGAACTCCCTTCAATGGCCAGCGAGTGCTTGCATCATCCCGACACAAGGCTTGTAAAAATCCTCTCCCGAAGATTATAAAAGTTGTGGTCAATTATAAAGTGTATTCACTCATGAACGTGGTATAAACTCACCACAAATACTAAACTCTCATTTTTTCACAAGATCACGTGAATACTATGATCTTGAATACAATGAAGAAACTCTCACAAATATTACAATACACTCACAAATTATGCATCTAAGAGTTCACTTTTCCTCAAAGCCTTAGAGACCTATTTATAGAGTCTATTTCATGCTCATAAAGGCTGAGAAAGAATCTCCTAATAAAGGCAAGAATATTTTAAGATATTCTTGATTGATGAAGAATTGCCTTTTTTAGAAGATGTTGATCCGACAGATACGATTTTGGTGGAGACAAGTAAGACCTGTGATGGATCAAAATGCTCTAGATAGAAATAATAATTAATGACATCAAAGATTCAATTTCCTGAATTTTATTATCTTGAGTTGTACGAAAATTTAAAGTAAAATATTCCAGAAACGACTTTGAGTAAGTACTGAGTATTTGCTTTAAATGAACAAGATATATCTTCCCTTTATAATCAAATTGTGATAAAATTAAGCTAAATAAGGAAGCTAAATAATCTGAAAATCACAAGAAGGGGAAAGTGATATTCCGAAAATCACAAGAAAGGGACAGTAAAAATGATCTTTTAATTAAAAATATATTTCTATAAAATATGCCAATTTTAGGATTTACAATCTCCCCCTTTGGAAATTTTATAGACAAAGCATATCTATTTTTTAAAAGATCCCTGCATAACACAAGTGAGTGCTTAAATTCACAATAGTCGCAAAATGACTCCCCCTGCCAAAAATAACCAAAGCATAAGACAAAAACAATTAACAAAACCAATGAGAAACTGCAGGTCAAACAACATAATCAAAGCACTAAAAATAGAGTTACTCTCTCTCCCCCTCATTGTCTAAGAAAATGCCATAGAACAATGAAACAAAACCAAAAAACAAAGATACTTTTAGTGTTCGTTTATATTTATCAAAAGCAAATAAAAATAGATCGAAAAGAACCGGTAACCATCATGGAGCTGGAGTGGTTGAGGCATTGAGAATTGCCAAAGAAGCTAGAATTTGGCGCTGAGTATCCTGTTAACCAAAGATATGTTTCCAAGAGGGGGGGGGGTGAATTGGAAATTTAAACTAATTTCGGAAATTTAAAACTTAATATGCCAAATTATGCAATAAATCAAATTAATCAAGTAAAAGCAAATAATATGGCAATCAAATAGATATAGCAAATAATCAAACTTGTAATGTAAAGAGTTGAAGGTTAAGAAATTGCAAACTCTCGAATTTTACAAGGTTCGGTAGAACTAAGCCACCTACGTCCTTGGTCTTCAAAGCTATGGACCTAGCTTTGAGTTCAACTATCGAGCCAAGTTAGCGGGCTTGACTAACCCTTACAACCGGGAATTTTTCACCAAGGTATTTCCAAACCTCTTACAATAGTTTTCCACCACCAAGGACTATCAACCTCTTTTTCGGATTCTTGAAGTGCCAATCTCACTCTAACCGGGTTGTTTACAAAACCGGTGCCAACCTCACCTCAATCACAATATGGGAATGTGTTTGAAATTACAAGCAAAAATCACTCTAGAAGTATGATAATACAATGAGAAACCTAGAGTGATTAGCAAGCACACTTAGAAGAAATAAATACAAATTTTGGCTCAAGTGTGTGAAAATGTGTTTGGATGATTTAAACTTTGAGAGCTCTTTGAAATCAATGGATTAGGTTTGATATATGTAATAAATGCTCAGCCAACCACCAACTTTGAGTGAAAAACGAGTTTATATAGAGTTTGGGAAAAAACTAGCCGTTTATAGCCGTTGGGGGTTATTTATTGAAGCTGCCAGCCGCGAACCGGAATTCCGGTCTGGGAGCAACCGGAATTCCGGTTGCCAACCGGAATTCCGGATGGCAAACAGAGAGCAAAAGTCCGAATTATGCTATTTTCCCGTTTTTCAATTCTTTATAACTTTTAGCTCGTTTATCCGATTTCAAAAATTCTAATTGCGTTACGACCGTATCGGGATGTATTTTCTTAAAAGTGAATTTAGGATATTTATTTCTCATTTTGAAAAATCACCATTTTTAGTACGTGAGTGAGCCAAATTTTATACTTATGACTTAAAGTAAACTTGCAATCACTTTACAAGACTAAGAAATGAAATTAAACCTTTATCTTGAGTTTCTTGAGTCTTGAAGTCCATTTCGGGTCATTTCTGGAAAATTTGGTAAAATGACCATTTTGCCCTTGGTCATAAGTTTGACTTTGAAATGCCCATTTACTTTGGTTTTTGCTACAAAATCAACAAGTTATTAGTAACAAATAATAATCAAATATTTGTTAATCATCAAAACAAGGAGACTTAAGAGTTTGGGTCAACAATCTCCCCCTTTTTGATGATATCAAATATTTGATTATTTTAAAAGGGAAAGAAAATATTTTTAAATATTAATATTAGATTAGCTCCCCCTTAATGTGTGCAAGGGTTTAATAAATTTGAAACTTTACCTTTGATTGTCACCTTACATGATTTTGTAAACTCCCCCTCAATTTATTACTCATAGTGAAATAAAACGTTAGTCCAAAAATTGAGGTTTTTGCCAAAGTTAAAATAATCTCAATTAATTTCTCCCCCTTTTGATTCATCAAAAAGGGTGACAAAGGAATTCACAAAATAAATCATAAGCAAACATAGATTAAATTGTTTAAACATTCATACATAAGGCATAAATCCATGCAAATACACAAGTACACAAGAAAAAATAAAAACATGAAAGAGTGCAAAAAGAGAAAACATGCAAATGCCTAAGATGGTGGCGCCCCAAAACGCCTCATGTAGGCCTTCATCTCCTCCATCTCATCATGAACATTTCGGAAGCCTTGTTCCATGTCACTCCGCAAGTTTGTAAATTGAGTGTTCATGTCGGTGGTAAGACGAGCAAAAGCCTCCTCGAGGTTGAATTGAGAAGCTTGAGGCATTGGAAGACTTGAAGGTTGAGCTTCTTCTTCTTCATTGTCTTGCTCCTCTTCTTCACTTTCACTTGCGGGTAACCCAAAGCTCGCCTCTTCCTCTTCTTCTTCTCCTACTTCAAGGTCCTCTTGCGTTCTTTGGCCTCTTTTCGGTGTGAAAACCCACTTATTGTTGAGAAGAGCATACCCCAAGCTTGTGAAAGTTTTAGTACCTAGCTTATCTCCTTCGGTAGGTTCAACCTTCTTTTCATCCGAGATGGGAATTCCTAAGAAAGGTAGGATGTAGCTAAGGAGAAAGCCAAATGGGAGTAACTTGACCATGTTTGGTTTATACACATCAACGATAAAGCGAAGAATGAGATGGCCTAGGTTGATTCGTGCCTTTTTGGTTAGGATAAGGTATAAAATGAGTATATCAATGTTGTTTACCTCATCTTTATGGCCACTTCTAGGAGCAAGGTTATTGATGATAAATAGTTGGAGAATTTTAGCTTCCAAAGTGAGATTGTGAAACTTTGGTTTTATGAAAATAGGACCTTCTCCACAAAGAACTCTAGAACACTCATTCATGGCAAAAATTTCATCATTCTTAAGAGTTGTCTTTGGCTCTAGCAAAAGTCCTTCATTTGGTGCTCCTAGTAAGTTGTTTAGAGTTTCTACATCAAGTTCAAAGTAGACATCTCTAAGGGTGCCTTTAACTCCTAGGGGTGCATGGCTAGGTTTGATGCAAGCATAGAAAGCTCTAACTAACCTAGGGTATATGGGGGTCTTAATATTGATAAAGGATTTCCAACCTAACATTTCAAAATGGTAGCTGAATTTTACACAAGCTAGGCTTGGAAGGGCACAAAATTTACCTTTGATGATAGGCCTAGAGGAGAAAGCATCATGAAAACGATTAAAGTCCTCTTGGCTGTAGAAGAGGGTAGGCTCATTCCTTCCTTTTGCCCTCTTTTCCCTGATTTGTTCAGCAGTGGCAACTCTCTTGCTCTTCCTTGGGTTGGATGATGAAGCCATTGAAGTGGAAACAAGAAGAGAATGAGATTTTTGTAGAAAAAGGGAGGATGAAGTGAGGGTTTGAGGGAGTGATTTTTGAGAGGGAAGAGAGTGGTGGTTGGTATTTTAGGTTGTAGAGTCAGAATGGGAGAATGAAACTCGTGGGTAGGGTTTTTATGGGGAAAAAATTGCATTTTAAAAGACCAAAAAAAACTTAAGTGGCTGCTGTCAGCGCCAACCGGAATTCTGGTTGGTCTGTGTACAGGCAACCGGAATTCCGGTTGGTGCAGCAGCCCAGTCCCTTTTTCAAAAACGTGCCAAAAATCTTCGTTTTTAACCCAATTGACCCCAAAATTTTTCTAACACCTAAAATATGAGAAAATGAATATGCTCAAACAAGAAAATCTGAAAAATGACGATTTACGGTAAGCTTTTCAAAAAAGTTTAAGAAAGCTAAAAAATTACCAAAAATGAAATCTGTTCAACCAAATTGAAAAATTCTTTTTCCAGCAGTTCAAGAATATTAAATATGAGGTGTGTGAAGTGACGGAATCGAAAAATATTCAAAATTGAGAATTTAGGGTAGATTTTTCGAAAAATGCCTTAAAAGGCCTTGAAAAGTAGAAATCTACCAAAAATGAGTTTTATGCAACCAAATCGAAAAATTCTTTTTGCAATAGTTCAAATGTGTTAAATGTGAGGTGCTCAAACTGACGGATTTGAAAAATGTTGAAAATTGAGTAAGTTTGGCGAAAAACACACATTTAAGCAAAAACTAACAAATTTTCAATACTTAGCATACCTAAAAATTGTTCAAAGAGTAATTCAAGCATAGAAACCCTATAGGCATACTAGATAGACTTATTTAGACATGTTCAAACACATAAACACATATACTAAACACATATGCAAAAATTCACATATTCACTCAATCAAAAATGAGTTCAAAGTTCACCAAAAATTCATACCATGACCTATAATTTGTTATTCTCAAAGACATATATCTAATAGGTCAAGTATTAAAAGACTTTGCTTATTTATGCATTAGAATCATATTATAGTGAAAGTATATATGCATAAGTAAGTAAGTAAGGAGAGATGTGATATTCAAGTAGCTAGTAAACCTTAAATTTCATTTATGTTGGTCATTCCTAGCTCTCTTCTAATAAAACTAAATCTCTCATCACTAAGAGGCTTGGTGAAAATATCCGCTAGTTGGAAATTGGTGCTCACAAAATCTAGCATAATGTAACCTCTTTGGATATGGTCTCTAAGGAAGTGGTGCCTTATATCAATATGCTTGGCTCTAGAATGCAAGATTGGATTGTTAGAGAGGTTAATGACACTAGTATTGTCACACTTTATGGGTGTACATTCAAAATTAACATCAAAATCCTTAAGAGTTTGTTTCATCCAAAGTATTTGAGCACAACAACTACCGGCGGCAATGTATTCGGCTTCGATTGTGGATAGGGCTACCGAGTTTTGTTTCTTGCTAAACCATGACACTAAAGAGTTTCCTAGAAAGTGACATGTTCCACTAGTACTTTTCCTATCCGTTTTACAACCAGCAAAATCGGCATCCGAGTAACTAATGATTTCAAAGTTTGAGTTCTTGGGATACCAAAGCCCTAGATTCATTGTGCCTATCAAGTATCTAAAAATTCTCTTAACGGCACTTAAGTGGGATTCCTTGGGACATGATTGGTACCTAGCACATAGACCAACGCTAAACAAAATATCTGGTCTACTAGCGGTTAAATATAATAATGAACCAATCATACCTCGATACTTGGTGATGTCAACATCCTTACCACTTTCATCCTTGTCCATCTTTATGGAGGTGCTCATAGGAGTTTTCATGGACTTTGCATTGGCCAAGTCAAACTTTGAAGTAGATCCTTGATGTACTTGGATTGACTTATGAATATTCCATCCTTTTGTTGCTTTATTTGAAGTCCAAGGAAAAAGTTGAGCTCTCCCATCATGCTCATCTCGAATTCACTATGCATACACTTTGAAAATTCTTCACAAAGAGCATCATTAGTAGCACCAAAAATAATATCATCAACATAGATTTGTACTATAATAATGTCTTTTGATTTTCTTTTAATAAAAAGTGTATTATCCGCTTTTCCCATTGAAAAACCATTTGAAATAAGAAAAGTGCTTAAACGATCATACCAAGCTCTAGGAGCTTGCTTTAAACCATATAATGCTTTCTTTAATTTATAAACATGGTTAGGGTGTTTGTGATCTTGAAAACCGGGGGGTTGAGAGACATAAACCTCTTCCATAATGTATCCATTTAAGAAAGCGCTTTTAACATCCATTTGATACAAGACAAAATTCTTGTGACATGCAAAAGCTAATAACATTCTTATGGACTCAAGTCTTGCTACCGGGGCAAAGGTCTCCTCATAATCAATTCCTTCTTCTTGATTGTAACCTTGGGCCACTAATCTAGCCTTGTTACGCACAATGACCCCATGCTCATCTACCTTATTTCTATAGACCCATTTTGTTCCAATCACCAATTGGTGTGACGGTCTTGGAACTAACTCCCAAACATCATTTCTAATAAATTGATTTATTTCTTCTTGCATAGCTAGAAGCCAAGATTCATCGAACTCGGCCTCTTTAAAATTCTTTGGTTCAATTTGAGAAATAAAAGCAATGAAATTACACAAGTTTCTAAGGGAGTTTCTAGTTGTAACTCCTTGTGAAGGATCACCTAGAATTTGGTCTATAGGATGAGCACTTTTGAACTTCCACTCATGTGGAAGGTTAGAATCCATACCTTTGCTTTCATTTACCTTTTCCTCGGGTGGTTCCTCTTTGGGAGTTTGTGATGGAGCGTTAGATGATTCTCCAATGTCAAGATTTTGAACCTCCTCTCCCAAACCTACAACATCATCATCTACGCTTTTACTTGTAGGAGGGTTAGACTCATCAAATGCAACATGAATAGATTCTTCAACAACATTAGTTCTTTTGTTATAAATTCTATACGCTTTACTATGTGTTGAATAACCTATAAAAATTCCAACATCGAATTTTGCATCAAATTTTCCAAGGTTGTCCTTGGTGTTCAAAATATAGCATTTACATCCAAAAACTCTAAAATATCCAATATTGGGTTTTCTCCCTTTCCAAAGCTCATAAGGGGTTTTATTCATGTTAGGCCTAATGAAAACACGGTTCAAAATGTAACAAGAAGTATTGACGGCCTCGGCCCAAAAATATTTAGGTAATGAGATTTCATTGAGCATTGACCTAGCCATTTATTGTTCTATTCTTCCTCTCGACAACTCCATTTTGTTGTGGATTTCTTGGAGCCGAAAAGTTATGGTTAAAACCATGTTCATCACAAAACAATTCTAAGGCATCATTGTCAAACTCTCCACCATGATCACTCCTAATGGAGGTGATTGAATACCCTTTTTCATTTTGCACACTCTTACAAAATTTAACTAGATTTTCCAAAACATCATTTTTGAGTTTAAAAAATATAACCCATGTAAATCTAGAAAAATCATCAACAATCACAAATGCATAGTATTTACCACCTAGACTAGCAATTCTTGAAGGACCAAATAAATCAATATGAAGCAATTGCAAAGGTCTAGAGGTTGAAATCTCTTTCTTGGAATGAAAAGATGTTTTAATTTGTTTTCCAAATTGGCATGCATCACAAAGTTTATCTTTAACAAAAGGAATAGATGGCAATCCAACAACAAGATCTTTTCTAACCAACTTTGAAATAGAATCCATACTAGCATGTCCTAATCTTCTATGCCACAACCAAGAATTATCATTCATAACGGTTAAACATTTATTTTTGCTATCAAAGGAATCAACATCAATAACATAAACATTATCCTTCCTTTCTCCAACAAAAATAACTTCATTGGTTGAAGCATTTTCAATGGAGCATTTTGAGGATTCAAAAACAACACGAAAATCTTTATCACATAGTTGACTAATACTAAGTAAATTATGTTTAAGGTTATCAACAAGAAGTACATTTTTAATACATGGAGAGTATACGTTACCGATATCACCAATGCCCAAGATTTTTCCTTTTGAATTGTCTCCAAAAGTGACAAAACCACTTTCCTTGCTCTTAAAACTTGAAAATCTTGATGGGTCACCGGTCAGATGCTTTGAACAACCACTATCCAAGAACCACAAGCTTTTGCTCTTCCTTGTTGATTCCTACAAAAATAAAATCATTTGTTGGCCTTTGGTACCCAAATAACTTTGGGTCCTTTCTTGTTAGTTTTGGAACCCTTTGGTACCCATTTGGTCTTGCCTAGATATGCATATCTCTTTACATGACAATATGAAATAGTATGACCATCTTGGTTACAATATGTGCATGTAAAGTGTGGTAGGCTAGTTGGTTTTACAAAGAAGTTTCTCAAAAAAATTTGTTTCCTACTAGGATCATATCCAATACCACTTTTTCCAAAACCACAAGATTGACTCCCTAGCATAAGTTCATAGCCTTCTTTACCTTTTGTAAAAGTATATATGTCATTCTTAAGGCTTTTTACATTAGCATGCAACTCAACAATTTCTTTCTTATATGAAGAACAAGTAGCACATTGAGATTTAGCTAAAAGTTTCTTTTCATTTAATTTTAAAATCTCAATTTCCTTTAATAGCATGTTGGTCTTTTCTCTAAAGGTTTGGTTTTTAGCAAGCAATTTTCCAAAATCATCAAATAGTTCCTTAAATGAATTTGACAACTCATCATATGACATTTCTAAGTTATCATCATCATTTTCACTATCACAATCACTTTGGTTAGAAATGCTTACCCCATCATCAAGTGCCATCATGCACATGTTTGCTACTTCATTCTTCTCCTCATTGTCGGAGTCCTCCTCATCACTATTGAGCCAATCCGCCAACATTGCCCTTCCTTTGTATTTATTCTTCTTCCTCATTGGGCAATCCATTTTCATGTGACCGGGCTTCTGGCATTCAAAGCAAATTGGTGGATCATCTTTGCTTTTTCTTTCTTTTTCTTTTGAGTCGCTTCCTCTTTGTGGCTTCTTCCCAAAGTTCTTCTTGAATTTCATGAACTTTTTGTATTTCTTTGAGAAGAGTGCCAAGTCCTCCATGTCACTACATAGGCTATCCTCATCATCTTCACTAATGGCACGGGAGGAGGAAGACTTGAATGCAATAGTCTTCTTTTTCTTCTCAACTTCCTCTTCATCTTGTGCACTCATCAAAATTTCATGGTTCATGAGTGAACCAATTAGTTCTTCCAAGGGAAGTGTTGAGAGATCCTTGGCTTCTTGAATGGCAATCACTTTGCCTTGATAGGCTTTGGTGAGACTTCTCAAAATCTTGGTCACCATCTCCTTTTGTGAAAGTACCTTGCCAAGAGAATCCAAACCATTAGTGATAGTAGTGAAACGAGTATACATGTTAGCAATAGTTTCATCTGCTTTCATCTTAAAGTTCTCATATTGAGTAGAATAAATTTGAATTTTAGTTTCCTTCATAGCATTTGTTCCTTGATGAGTGACTTCAAGCATTTTCCACATATCATGAGCGGTAGAAGCTTGTTCAATATTTTTGAACACATCTCTATCCAAACCACATATAAGTGCATATTTAGCTCTAGCATTCTTAGAAAGAATTTTCTTGTCTTCTTCATCATATGCCTCATGTGTCTTAATAACTTCTACACCATTAATGACATGTTTAGGAATGTAAGGACCATTAGACACTATATGCCACAAATCATAATCAATAGATTGAAGATAAGTTTCCATCCTAATTTTCCAATAAGGAAAGTCTACTCCATTAAAGAATGGTGCTCTATTTGTGCTTAGACCTTCTAACATGTTATTTTGTGAATTACTTGGAAACGCCATGCTCTAGATTGTGAAATCTAATCAAATAAATAAGCCCTTGCTCTGATACCAATTGTTAACCCAAGATATGTTTCCAAGAGGGGGGGGGGGGGGGTGAATTGGAAATTTAAACTAATTTCGGAAATTTAAAACTTAATATGCCAAATTATGCAATAAATCAAATTTATCAAGTAAAAGCAAATAATATGGCAATCAAATAGATATAGCAAATGATCAAACTTGTAATGTAAAGAGTTGAAGGTTAAGAAATTGCAAACTCTCGAATTTTACAAGGTTCGGTAGAACTAAGCCACCTACGTCCTTGGTCTTCAAAGCTGTGGACCTAGCTTTGAGTTCAACTATCGAGCCAAGTTAGCGGGCTTGACTAACCCTTACAACCGGGAATTTTTCACCAAGGTATTTCCAAACCTCTTACAATAGTTTTCCACCACCAAGGACTATCAACCTCTTTTTCGGATTCTTGAAGTGCCAATCTCACTCTAACCGGGTTGTTTACAAAACCGGTGCCAACCTCACCTCAATCACAATATGGGAATGTGTTTGAAATTACAAGCAAAAATCACTCTAGAAGTATGATAATGCAATGAGAAACCTAGAGTGATTAGCAAGCACACTTAGAAGAAATAAATACAAATTTTGGCTCAAGTGTGTGAAAATGTGTTTGGATGATTTAAACTTTGAGAGCTCTTTGAAATCAATGGATTAGGTTTGATATATGTAATAAATGCTCAGCCAACCACCAACTTTGAGTGAAAAACGAGTTAATATAGAGTTTGGGAAAAAACTAGCCGTTTATAGCCGTTGGGGGTTATTTATTGAAGCTGCCAGCCGCGAACCGGAATTCCGGTCTGGGAGCAACCGGAATTCCGGATGGCAAACAGAGAGCAAAAGTCTGAATTATGCTATTTTCCCGTTTTTCAATTCTTTATAACTTTTAGCTCGTTTATCCGATTTCAAAAATTCCAATTGCGTTACGACCGCATCGGGATGTATTTTCTTAAAAGTGAATTTAGGATATTTATTTCTCATTTTGAAAAATCACCATTTTTAGTACGTGAGTGAGCCAAATTTTATACTTATGACTTAAAGTAAAATTGCAATCACTTTACAAGACTAAGAAATGAAATTAAACCTTTATCTTGAGTTTCTTGAGTCTTGAAGTCCATTTCGGGTCATTTCTGGAAAATTTGTTAAAATGACCATTTTGCCCTTGGTCATAAGTTTGAATTTGAAATGCCAATTTACTTTGGTTTTTGCTACAAAATCAACAAGTTATTAGTAACAAATAATAATCAAATATTTGTTAATCATCAAAACAAGGAGACTTAAGAGTTTGGGTCAACATATCCTCCATGGTAGTGAACTGCTCGAAGAGACTTGCAAGTCCTGTCTGGACAGAAGCAAGAGCAGCCAAGACAGCAGGGGTGTCAGACTTCGACATCTCCAGACCCAAAACCAGCCAAATTAATGCCTTTGACCTTTTGAGCTGTGGACGGAGCATGGTCAGTGTAGGTAGGACCAACCAAAGGAGAAGTCAAGGTCTCGTGGGACTTCGTCAAAGGACGCTGAGAGTCCAAAAGTTTGTAAATGACTTGCGGAAACATCAAGTGTTGACCCTTGCGTTTGGCACCACTAAAGGACATGATTTGATAAAAAATAACAGCAGCAAGATCAATTGTGACACCAGTCCCAATTTTGAACAATAGAAAAGCCATATCTTGAGTGATGGTCGAGGAATGACTGGTAGGCATCCAATTAAACATTGCAAATTTGAAGAGTGCACCATAATAGTGAGTAAGATCTAAGACTCATAGAGAGGCGCTTGGTTCCCACACCATAGCTTGACCAACCAATTCAGACAAGACTTGATCCTTTGCCAACTCAATAGAATCATCAATCTCAACAGGAACAACATTGAGGGCCTTAGCAATTTCAACAGGACTAAACTTCTACCAATGACCCCTAACATACACTTTATGAAACATAAAAGAAGTCTGATCTAACAACTCGTCAATCAAATTTACATAAAATTCCTTAACAACACAAGGCACAAACCCATCAAAGCCAGACAAAGATCGTAACCAACCCCTTTCCTCTAAAGTAAGTCAGACCCCAAAAACACAATGAGGAGCAAAAAGGAAATTACGCTCACTAATAAAGTGACGATGCTCATAAAATTTCATATTTTTCTCATTATCATTAAAAAAAAAGTAAGAGAATGAGCTTTGAAAGAACCTGAGGTACGAACAGGGACACCTTTTTGTTTAGTGAGTTTGGTAGACAATTCGGGAAATGCCAATGGTGTTGTGCTTTTAGGGTCAGATGCGACAGGAGTGGTTTCTGATGGGTCTTCTTAAGATTCAGTCTCCTCCTCCAAATCTTCAAGAGGAACTTCAGGAATTGGTTCGGTCAAGGAAGGGTCCAACTCAGGCAGCGAGTCTTCCAGTTCAGGAGAAACATCCTCCGAGGAGGTGCAAGGAGGTGGGTTGATTTTTTCCTTCAATTTGAATCTTGATAAATGAGATGAATCAGATATGGAGCAAGTACCTTTTGTTGGAGCCACTTTGGCCTTCTTGGTTCTCTTTGTTCCAGCGGCATTGGATTTGCGTTTGCCCTTTGCCTTGGGGGTCAACACATCAGGGGATAACGAAGATTCAGAGTCATGTTCTAATGGATCAGACACAGCGTTAGTGGAGACTGATTGGGAAGGACTTGTATTCAAGGCAGGATTGGATTTTACTTGACCTTCGGATGAGGCGAGTGGAACTGTCGTGGCTAGGTTTTGCTGAGCATCAAGGTTGGGAAAGGTAACTCCTTTACTCGTAGCCCCAATCAAAGTAGCTCCTTCAGGACCCAGAATAGCAAGAACATTCTTTCTTGTTGTGGTCTTGGGTCGACGACCTGTAGGAGGCGAGACAGTAGGGATAGATGCTGGAGCAGTCGAAGTGGCAGAGGGAGTTGTCTCAGGAACTGTCTCCTTCTGAGACTTCACAGATTTGGAGGAAGGACCCTGACCTTGAGTCTTCATGGCTGCTAAGAAAGAAACAAGTGAAACACAGAAAGAACAAAACCCTAAACACTTTGGTTATAAGTGAGAGAGAAAAACAAGAAAACACTGAGAATTAAACAACCAAAGTGAATCTGAATATATAGAGTATTCGGTGCACAAATGAGGCAAGTTCGAAAATGGGTAACCACATTTAATGTGATAAATGCCAAAATATCTCCTTTTTAAAACAAATTCTTTCACACCTCAAAATTGGAAACTTTTTGCATGATTTTGAATATATTGAGATAAAACTAATAAATTGTATCAATTAGTTTTTCAAACTTTTCTTTTGTTGCTTTATTTTTTTTGTTTTTTTAAGTACACGGTCAAAAACTGATTTATTTTAACATTATTAATTATTATTTTTTTAAATTGCCGAAAATAAAAAGTAAATTTCCATACCATATGTGTCCATGTAAATGCTTTGTCTTGTTCAAGAGAAACAAGATAACCATATTTTTTCACAAATTCGAGAAATGAGTTATAATTCAAATATTAAGTGACCATAATTTGAAAAAAAATATACCAATCACAAAACATATTTCAATCAATTCAGTATATGTATGAGTCTTACAACAATTTTACACAGTTTAGGCAACATGCATATGTGTGCGCATGTGTAATCCATTTGGTGTTTCTTTTTGGCCTTTTAAAGCTAGGGTCATTGCCCATATGTGGAAATTGTAGCCTTTTTTTTTTTTCAAATTGTAACCATAATGGAGGCTATAACTCTTATATTGATGGTAGCCCTTTACACTGGTAGAGTATCCTCCAATATAATTGTTAATTACCTGGTACCAACTTACTCAGTGTCGGCCTCCACACATCAGTATAGGTAGCTCTTTTTCAAAATGGAGCCTGAAAAAGAAATTGGTTTAATGAATGCTTATACAAAAACAAACATAATGATTTGATCAAATATAAATTGGATGGTCTATAATTTTTCAAATATGGTTTTTATTCCTCACAACGTATAAGAGTTATAATGTTCATTTTCTAAAATTTAGAAAATATGCTCATCAAATTTCTTCCAAACAGGACAAGAGATTTACACAAGCACATATGCAAGGCAAGACAATCAATTTATTGTCAATTTCAAATAAGATAAACCCCCAAGGATTTCCTGAGGGAATAAAATCTGACCGTGTCTAAAGCTTTAGTAAAAATATCTGCAATTTTTTTGTTAGTCTCAACATATTCTAAAATCAATGTTATATTTTCAACAAGTTCCCTAATAAAATGATGACGAATGTCAATATGTTTGGTGTGAGTGTGCTGAACAGGATTTTTGGAGATATTAATAGCACTTGTATTAAAAAAAAATGGTTAAAGTTTTAATATCAAACCCATATTCTGCCAACATTTGTTTCATCCACAAAAGTTGAGTACAACAGCATCCAGTAGCAATGTACTCAGCTTCGGCTATTGACAAGGAGATGGAGTTTTGTTTTTTACTATGCTAGGAGACCAAATTGTTTCCTAAGTAAAACAACCACCACTTGTACTTTTGCGATCATCAGTGTTTCTTGCCCAATCTGCATCACTATAACACACAAGGTTAGAATTTGTTTCTTTGGATTACCAAATGCCTAAATCAAGAGTATTATGTAACGAATAATTCTTTTTACAGCAGTCACATGAGACTCCATGGGGGTTCCCTTGGAAACGAGCACACACTCCAACACTATAACTAATGTCAGGGCGACTAGCAGTTAAGTATAGGAGACTCCCAATCATACTCTTGTAAATAGTTGGATCAACTTTCTTCCCATTCTCATCTTTAGATAGTTTGATGGTAGTTCCCATGGGAGTTTTAGCAGGTTTAGATGTATCGAGTCCAAATCTCTTCACTAAATTTCTGGGATACTTGCTTTGCAAAATGAAAATTCCCTCGTCTGACTGCTTCACTTGGAGTCCTAAGAAAAAATTGAGTTCTCCTACCATGCTCATCTCAAACTCTTCCTACATTTGTTTAACAAATTCCTGCACTAGAGAATCATTAGTAGAACCAAACACTATATCATCAACATATATTTGTGCTATCATAATATTTGTATCAACATTTTTGATAAAAAGTGTTTTGTCTACTCCCCCTCTCTTGTATCCCTTTGAGACCAAAAAATGAGTTAGTCTCTCATACCAAGCCTGTGGGGCTTGTTTCAACCCATACAAAGCTTTTTGCAATTTAAAAACATGATTAGGACAGTAAGGATTCTCAAACCCTTTGGGTTGTTCCACATAAGCTTCTTCATTCAAAAATCCATTTAAAAAAGCGCATTTGACTTCCATTTGGAACAATTTAAAACCAAGAACACATGAAATAGCTAGCAATAATCTTATGGATTCAAGTCTTGCAACAGGGTCAAATGTCTCATAAAAATCAATTCCTTCAACTTGAGTGTACCCCTGTGCAACTAGTCTAGCTTTATTTCTTATTATGGTTCCAAATTCATCAGTTTTATTTTTAAATATCCACTTTGTATCTATAACATTAGTATGACTCGGTCTAGGGACAAGGATCCATACCTCATTCCTTGTGAATTGATCTAGCTCTTCTTGCATAGCATTGATCCATGATTCATCATTTATGGCTTCCTTCACATTTTTTGGTTCCAATGTAGAAGTAAAACAAACAAATTGAACCAAGTTTACATACCTATTTCGAGTGACCATACTCTCTTCAAGATTTCCCAAAATGAGATCCGAAGGGTGATTCTTTTTTACTCTGGTTGATGGTTCTTTTTTAACGGAGTCAGAAGAAATAACTGGATTTTCCTTCTCTGTTTGTCCAGTTGTTGTTTCGATAGAATCAGCATCTGATACATCATCAGTGGCTGTTGTCGCCTCTGAAGGTTGTGCTGTCAAATCTGCCATTCCTTTATGATGTCGAACATCAATGAACCTGTCAATCTCCTCCTCATGGGAGTACTCAGAAAAATCTTTTAGATCATCTACAACCACATTAGTGGATTCCATAATAGTTTGGGTTCTCATGTTATAAACACGATAAGCCCTACTATTGGTGGACTATCCAAGAAAAACTCTCACATTGCTTTTGGCATCAAATTTGCCCAGATTCTCATGATCTCTAAGGATATAACACAAACACCTAAATACATGAAAATAATTGACATTGGGTTTTCTACCTTTCCAGATTTCATATGGAGTTTTATTTGTACCTGGGCGCAGAAAAACACGATTAATTGTGTAACAAGCAGTGTTAATTGCTTCAGCCCACAATTTCTTTGTTAGTTTTTTGCTATTTAGCATAGCTCTGCCCATTTCCTACAAAGTACGATTTTTCTGTTCCACTACCCCATTTTTTTCTGGGGTTTTGGGAACAGAAAATTCATGCAAATTCCAAAAGATTTACAATATTCATCATAAGAAGAATTTTCAAACTCCTTACCATGATCACTTCATTTTCTTACGATCTTTCCAATGTTACAATTTTTTTCAACTCTTAGTCTTGTACATAGAGTTTGAAAGGCTTCAAATGCATCTGATTTTTCTCTTAAGAAATCTACCCAAGAAAATCTAGAAAAATTATCCACACATACAAAAATGTATCTCTTACCATTAATACTTTCAACCTGTATAGGACCCATGAGATCCATATGCAATAATTCTAACACATTTAGAGTATTAATATCAGATAATGCTTTATGGGAAATTTTCAACTGTTTTCCTAATACACTTACCGAGTGATTCTTTACCAAGCCTGGGTATACCACGGATGAGACCTACATTAGCAATCTTTTTCAAGTTTTTGAAATTTATATGTCCAAGTTTTTCATGCCATAAATCAATATTATTAAAACTTGACGATGACGCATGACATGTGAATTTTTGTGTGAGTGTGTAACAATTATCCAAAGAACGAGAACCTTTAAGAACAATGTCACCACTTTGATTTACAACATTACACTCATCTTGCGAAAAATTAACAAGAAAACCTTAGTCACAAATTTGGCTTATGCTAATTAAGTTGCCTTTCAACCCATCAACAAGAAGCACATTTTTCAATTTTGGTAACCCTTCAATGTTTAGAGTACCTTTACCTAAAATATTTCCTGTCATTTCATCCTCGAATGTTACTACTCCACACTTCAAGGATTTGAAGATGGTGAGTATGTTGGCATTACTTGTCATATGTCTTGAACAACCGCTATCAAAGTACCATGAACTAGAAGCATGTTGTAACGCCCTACTTCCTTAGAGTCATTACTAAGTGAGTTTAAAACGTGCAATTAACTCGCTAATCGAGGTTTTAAGACAAAAGTGTGATTAAACCATAAATAGAGTCATAAACTTTGAAAATAATTCCATTTATTGCAAATCATACAGCGTTTAACGTTTGGGATCCCAAAATACTGTTTAGAAATATTTACAACCCTAAAATATAACTTGAGTCGGCTAAACAAAATAATCTAGGTTTAGTACAATCATCTCCCAAAAATACCCCTGGCCGTGGCAGCCAGGCAGGCCAAATATGTACGCACCGCCTCACGCTCTCCGTACTCATGGTTGGTCGATTTTCCCCTTGCCCTTACCTGCACCACAGAGCACCCGTGAGCCGAAGCCCAGCAAGAAAACCCTCACAAGCAGATAACATATGCGTATTTAACATTCAAAATATAATCATGCCACCAACAGGCTAAACACGTACGACCATGCCGT
Source organism: Humulus lupulus (assembly GCF_963169125.1). NCBI lineage: Eukaryota > Viridiplantae > Streptophyta > Magnoliopsida > Rosales > Cannabaceae > Humulus > Humulus lupulus. The sequence goes on from NC_084797.1 coordinate 113,400,457, forward strand.
CCCAGGCGCTTTACCAAGCCCTGGGTTTGCAGTCCACACCATGAGGATATCCCAAGTATCCTTTGGGGTCTCACCTTGGCAACTCGCACTCCGCGTGCTAAACGCTGCTCTCGGCCCCTTGTCGTTCTTGGCCTTTGCCGTTCCCGGCACTCACCGTTCCCGACTCTTGTCGTTCATTCACATATATGCACACATAGCATAATTAAGAAAATACTTAAACACGTATAAACTCAATCAAAGGGGCTACGCCCTGAAAAACAATCATATAGGGTCGTGCCCTACAACACAAGCTCTACGGGTACAACAGTTTTCTTACCTGTGTCCTGAGCTTTCCAAGCACCGATGTCCCGAGCACAGTCCCCTAGTCCAAGCCTTGCTGAAACCCTAGTCACAACGCACCAACAATATCCATCCATCAAGTTCTAATCCATTAAATATCTTTCGGTCATAATTCTAGTCTCCGGGACCTTGAATTCTATCAATCCGGCCTCGAGCCTTAACTATTGGATTCCCGATCCTAAAACTTCCTTGAAGTCCAAAAATGCACTAAGCCCCGCGGCCCGCCCCCAACTAGAGACCTCCAACCCCAGAACAGAGCAGGCGCGCCGTGGCCCAAGCTAGGGCATGCCGCAGCCCGCCCCTCTTCCTGGCCTCCAATCTGTTCTAGAGGACTGCGGCATAGCAAGAACAATGCCGCGGCCCGACCCTTCGAACCCAGAAAAAATCCTCCATTTTTACCACGAAAACCCAGCCAATTTACCCCAAAATCAACCTAACAATCCCACTCAATCATCACAACATTTCCAGAGTAATCCTAGCAGCAAAACCCAACAGAAACTATCCCCAAAACTCACCCATATAATCAAGAGCAATTCTCATCTTAGCTCACATGCAACACTCTAAAATACCAGCAGCAATTCAATACAATTCAACAAATTTATGAGCTTACCTTGAGCTGAACTGAATCCCTGAATTAATTCCCTAAGCTCCAAGCTTCTAGCTCCCAAAATCCTAGCTTAAAATCCTTAGTCTTTGGTCAAATTTCACCAAAATGCTCCAAGTTTCCAAAGGAAGAAAACTCCAAGAGAGAGAGAAAGAGAGAGAGAGATTCGGTTTCCTTAGCTTCTGAACACTTCTTCGATTTTGTTTTTATTTAACATAAGTTTCTAAGGTTATTTCAAAGGCTCGGGGTGCCAAAAACGTCCCTGGGGGCAAAATGGTAAATTTCCCCAATATTCCCTCCTAAACATTCTAACTTCAAATATATCTCCAAATATTTATTTCCATAACCCGATAACCCCATAAAACGCCTAACGCCCTAAATACCCCTCGACTCGCCCCGAGTCAGGCATTCAACCCCGTTGTGATTTTCTAGCTCATCGCTCTGTAGGACTATCCCGGATCGAGCAACACAGATATATCAAAATTATATCACAATTATTACAATTATCACATTTATGCCCTCAACGAGCTAAAATTACAAGCATATCCCTAATAACCAAACGGGGCCCACATGCATATTTAATTCACCTAAACATGCATCTCTAATCACATATTCATACAAATTCACATATTATAATATTAAATCACTCATTGCCCTCCAGGAACGCTAATCAAGGCCCTAAGCCTTATTAGCAAATTTGGGACGCTACACATGCATTTTATGACAGGTAAAGGTAGCCAAGCAAACAAAGTTATCTTTCTTGACCCATATTGTTTTTATTTTGAATTTCTTTTAGTCAAGAATTGATTCATGCTACCAAAGTGTTTAACATAATTCTTTTTAAATAAATTTAACAGAGAAAAACACTTAGGTCTTATGTGTCCTTTCATCCCACAAAAATGAAAAAATGGTACAAATTTTCCAATGTTATTTTTTTTGGAGAAATTTTCTTTAGTTGTAGATCTGTTGGAACAAATGACAACTTCGTGGTCTCTAAAGAGTTACTTGTTCCTGCAAAACAGTTAGTTTGCACAACAGTCGGATAATTCATGGATTTTACAAAAACCATTTTTCTTGAGGATTCAGATCCATTAGATCATAATCCACTTTAATCACCAGCCTTTTTTCCTGCAGAGAGAATATCATCCAAAATTCTAGACTTGGATTAAGCATTTTGACACCTTTTTGCCAAAAATAAATTTCTTTACTCAAAGAATTAATTTCATCATTTTTGGAAGCAATAATCATCTCAAGTTCTTCAATTTTTTCAACAAATTTTTTATTATTACTAGCCATTAGTCGATTTTCAGAGCAAACTTTCAGCCATTGATCATACATTATTTTATAAGACTCTTTCAATGACTCCTCATCTAAGTCAGAATCATCAGAGTCAATGTCAGAATTCTCATTATTCTAAACAAAATTATTAAGGCATAACACATCCTTGTAATCAACTGAAGAAAAAGCCATACCTTTGTGAACAGAGGTTAAGGCAACACTGTTTTCTTCCTCATCACTCTGTTCAGAGTCTTGATCACTCCACGTGGTTGTCATGACTTTCTTTTTCTTTAAGGTATTTGCACACTCATATTGAATGTGTCCAAATCATTCACATTCCCTCCACTGAATACCCTTTTTATTAGTCTCAAAGGGTTTAGAAAAATTACCTTTTGGGTTTTTGGATATGGCCTTTTTTTTCCCGATTTCTTTATGTACTTTTGAAAAATTTTTGTTAACAAAGCCATCTCATCATCCTCATCATCCAAACTTCCCTTCTTTTCTCTAGAAGATTTCAAGGCAATAGATTTCTCCTTTGATTTCTTATGTTTTACCTTTTTGTCTAATTTGTTGGTTTAGTTCAAAAGTTCGGAGTGAACCCATCAATTCTTCTACTTTTATTTTATCCAGATCTTTTGATTCTTTAATTGCAGTTAGCTTAGTCTGAAACCCGTCAGGGAGAACTTTAACAATTTTTTGAACCAAAACATTCTCTTCAAGTTTCTCACCAAGAGCAAAATATTTATTAGCGATATCTGACAATTTCTCGTAAAATTCAGTGAGGGTTTCATTTTCAAATTTTCAACTTTTGTTGTGAGCATAACAAGCCTAGAACGCTTGACATCAGCAATTCCTTCAAATTAAGTTTGAAGGATTTGCCTAGCATCTTTGGCCGAAACACATGAAGAAATCAATTTAATGTAACCTTCACCAACACCATTAAAAATAGCATGCAATGCTTTATTATTGTAACTTGATAGTTTATCTTCAGCATCAGTCCAATCAAGTTCAGATTTTACCTTATTTACATAATCGCTTTCTGCTGGAGGAGTCCAACCACTCAAAACAGTTCTCTAAGCCTTTTCATCTTGAGATTTGATGAAGGCTCTCATTCAAACTTTCCAATATGGATAGTTTGAATCATTGAGTAAAGGGGGAGAATTATGGAGCCTCCTTCTATGAAAAAAGACATTGCAAGGACAAGAATAACAAACAGAATAAACCAAGATCACACTCAGAAATGAGGTACTTGCTCTGATACCAATTGAAATTCTGCTTTTTGTAATTGCCACACTAATTAAACCATGTGCATTAATTAAAGTGTGAAATGGTAATTAAATGTTTAAACAGATATCCGTTCTGTCGGGACAGAATCCAAACTTGTCACGACAGAAACTGAACACAATAGAAAGACAGTGCAAAAACAATTAAAGAACACAATGAATTTTTACAAGATTCAGAAACCATTTCGGATAACCTACTCCTTGGGGCCACACCCAGAGAATAAAATCAATTAATAAAGAATCACAAGTACAAAATATTGACTTATACAAAACAAGACTCCCTCTTGAGATTTGCCGCAACTTTGTTGTACTTCTCTTCACAAATCTGATCTTGATTGAAACACTCAACCACTTGAACTCCTTTCAATGGCCAACGAGTGCTTGCATCCTCCCGACACAAGGCTTGTAAAAATCCTCTCCCGAAGATTATAAAAGTTGTGTTCAAATTACAAAGTATATTCACTCATGAACGTGGTACAAACTCACTACAAATACTAAACACTCATTTTTTTCAAAAGATCACGTGAATACTGTGATTTTGAATACAAAGAAGGAACTCTCACAAATATTACAATACACTCACAAATTATGTATCTAAGAGTTTGCTTTTTCTCAAAGTCCTAGAGACCTATTTATAGAGGCCATTTCATGCTCATAGAGGCTAAAAAAGAATCTCTTAATAAAGGCAAGAATATTTGAAGATATTCTTGATTGGTGAAGAATTGCCTTTTTTAGAAGATGCTGATCCGACAGATACGATTTTGGTGGAGACAGTAAGACCTGTGATGGATCAAAATGCTCAAGATAGAAATAATAATTAATGACATCAAATATTCAGTTTCCTGAATTTTATTATCTTGAGCTGTACGAAAATTTAAAATAAAATATTCCAGAAATGACTTTGAGTAAGTACTGAATATTTGTTTTAAATAAACTAGATATATCTTCCCTTTATAATCAAATTGTGATAAAATTAAGCTAAATAATCCAAAAATCACAAGAAGGGGAAAGTGATATTCCGAAAATCACAAAAAATGGAAAGTAAAAATGATCTTTTAGTTAAAAATATATTTCTATAAAATATGTCAATTTTAAGATTTACATTAACATTAGTTTTAGCTTCCCATTTGTAAATAGTATTTTTTGTTGATGACTTCAAAACAATCGAGATTAGCAGACACTGTCATATACCAACAAACTTTTGCAATGCTCTTTCTAAGCTGCTGATGAGATTCTGACAGTAACTACCATTATAATTTGGTAGTATGGATTATAAAATTTCGTAATTGTAGTATACATCATTATTATATGTACTTGGTTTGTATAGTTTATACATTGTTTATGGGATTTGATAATTTTATTGTTGTTTTAAACAATTGCATTGAATCTAAACACTTTCATAACCACTAGAAATAAGAAATAGGATTCGATTAAAACATACACAAACACAAGCAAGGAACACAATTAGATATATCCTAGTTCAATTTTCAATGGAAGATTCTACGTCCAGCTTCGATCTGGCTGAACCTGTCAATCCACTATGAATATAAAAGAATCATACAAAAGTGTTTTTAACTCAGGGTGCACAGCACACTTTAAACTCTACCCCTTTCCCTTCACAAGTGTTTTCACAGTTACTTATTTGATCTTTCAATCCCATAATTCTAGTTCAAAATAAAGAGAGCAATAACTATGTTAAAAATAACTACTGTAATAGAAAAACTGACTTAATAGTCTGAAAACTAAGCTCTTTGTGGACCAATCACAACAATTATGTGTATTTTTCTAATGAATAATTTCTTAATTAGTAATGATGAAAATTTATGGGTCCTGTTTTCCTTGACTGCAGATCAAGAACATCTTGACTTTGAAGCCAAGAAACTCCATAGCTATATGTATGTAAATGATAAGTCTGATTTGATATCAGAAAAAGGTGCACTTGCGGACAAGATCAGTGCAGAGTTGCTCAAGTCTCTTGTAACCCTGACAGGCAAGACAAAGTAACTTACGATCTTCTTGTAATCTCACTGTCATTTCCAACCAAAGAGAAAGCCTATTAACATGCAAACACTTATATTTTCTTAACTTTGTGTCTATATTCAATGCATGGCAATTACTTTAGTGTACAAAATGCTCATGTGCATTCATCTCTCTGCAAGGCCAAACCCCACCTTTAACCACCAAATAATAAAAAATTGGAATGCATATATTTTGGAATTAATAATGAAATATTACGTAATAATGGAATGCTGATATCATAGAAATATAATATATATTTATATGTACTTTTTTTTTAAAAAAATTAATTTTTTGTCACAGCACCCTGCCTCCTCCTTTCCTTAGGCGTTGAAGACAAAACTCTTTATTTTAGTATCATTTGCATTGATGTATGTATTAGTTCCGCAGGATGCTTCAGAGTTGAGTTAATGAGTTAAACCCTTGATCTAGTCGGTTTGGGACCACAATTAATATCGTTTGGCTTCTTGCTTTGTCATTTCACTTTTGTGCTCTATCTACCCCCACAGCCACCTAATTGAGAGAAAGGTTGGTGCAAGTTTTTGGACCATCTTAGTTTCTTATGTACATTCATTGTGTGGCGATGTGGAAGTTTCCTGGGCACCCTAGTACACTTCAATACAAATCTATCCCTGTTGTCGTTTGCTTTCCATTAATTTTCCTCTATCAACGATTTCCATGAGCTTTTAGATATGTCCTCATTAAATATAATCTACAAATTATATGAATAAGCATTTCTCTCTCTAGTTAACAAGTTTCTGCTGGGCTGGGGATACCAGTAAGTAGAGAATTTAGGTATAATGTTTGTAAGATGAGAACATTAGTCTATATCTTTTGTTGTTATCTTTTCCCGAATATTGATGATTAAACTAGTTTTGATATCTCTTTATATAAATGGAAATTCTTGATTTTAACGGTCATTTTTATTAACTTTAACAGAATATTCTAAATATTTAAATAAATATACATTTAAAATTAATTAGAAGTAAACATTTATTAATTTTATTAATATAAATTCAAATATTATAAAATATTACTATTATAAAAATATTTAATATAAGACTATATATTTAATAATTATATTAATGTAAATTCAAATGTTATAAAATTTTATTATGATAATATATAATCCAATATGTTATCCCCATTTCCTGTCGTGGGCCCGGGACGATGGTCCAGGCCCATGGTCTGGGCGTTCGGATGTGGGCCCAGCCCAAGCCCACTTGGTACAGGAATAACCAAGGGCTACGGCCCGAGTGCGATCCTGGACCCGGATGGTGTTTGGGATGGTGATCCAGGACAGTCGTCCGGGAGACGTACTGACAGTTTGGATTGCAATTGAAGTATACGTAAACGACCCCGGAGCCTGGTAACGGTCCGGGCCTATGGTAAATGAAGAGGGACAAAGGTAAACGAACCTGGATCAGGTCCTCCTGGTTTGACAAGGAAAAGCATCCGTGACCCTGAAGCCGCCCCACGACGCGTGGGGGTTGTCCCCACTTTTCACCTGCGGAAAAGGCCACCTCGGGATTGCACGCCGCTGTTTCAGACCTACACTGCCAAGTACTCTGACTGGTCTTGTCCCCTGAATCTGCGTCGTAACTCGAAGTGCCCAGACCAAAAGCACCGTTTTGTCGGGCGAAATATAGTTCTTGGGCCGCCCTAGTGGGCCTTAATTAGTCTTGAACCTATGTATGTTTTATCTTTTATATTGGGCTTCCGCTAGAGAAGCCAGGAGTATCCACATCTTTGATGGGCCCGGGTCATACCCGGCCCAGATCCAGTGTTCCTATGAGCCTATAAATACAGGCAATAGAGCACTAAAAAATGGATCTCTCTTCGACTTGTATATAGTTACTCTGTCAAAAAATAGAGAGAAACTCCATTGTAAAAGACTTTCTGAGCTCTAATACAACTGACTCGTGGACTAAGACTTATTAACGCCCCAACCACATAAAAATCCTGTGTTAATCTTCTAAATTCCATATCATTAGTCTTAGCTAATATTCATTAGTATAGTTTCCAAAAATCTCGGTAAACATTTTGGTGCTTTCATTCAGAGCTGAAGAAAGCTAGTGCTAACACAAAGCCTTTACTACAATGGTGAACACACGACACACAACTTTCGACCCTAGCAATCCAGAGCAGGGCAATGGAGATCCGTTGCCTTCTCAACATCTTCCTCAGAGTCTGCCCGAGAACGCGCCTCCTCAAACGTCTCACCATGACGAGTCACAAGACTATGAGGGTGGGACAAAATACGAAGAGGAGAACGAGGAGGAATATTATGAAGAGGAAAATGAGGGGGAGTACCACGACGAAGCTGCGGATCCCGAGATCCCCGAAGGAGAGCCCAACCAACAGGACCTGGAGGTGACTAGACTGAGGCAGCAAGTCCTAGACCAGGAGGCCAGGATCGCTGAGCAAGCGGAGGCACATCGGCGGATGCAAGAGTCTCTCCAAGCTCTGCATGCATTCATAGCCACGCAGGGTCCGGAAACCAATCACAGAGCTGGCCCACTTCTGGGAGCGCAACAGCCCGAGCCAGGGTCCCCTAAGAAGCAAGGCCGGCCCCTAACCCGGAGCAGTTTCCTGAGCCAGCCCCAGGAAACCCGGACAGGGAGAAAAAGAAGGCCGGTGGAAAGACCCGAGAAAGGAGCACCACCGTTACGAAAGCCGGGACCCGTTCCCGGCCGCTCCCTAGGAAAGAGAAGGTGCGCCCCGTCCCAGGACGAGGCCACTCAATCGATCCGCAGGGAACGTGGCTGCGGAACGCACGGCCCCGGCACGCCCTAGGGCGAGACGAACGGGAAAGGTCTTTGCACCCAAACGCCTCGGTAAACAAAAACCGTCGGGAGCAACCGCGCATCGAGGAGCATCGTGCCCTTAGTTCAGGGGACGACACGTCCCGGATAGACCTACGTGACGGACTGAACGCTCGGAAAGAGCGGGCCCGTAAAGAAAAGATTCTCCCCCGAGGTGGCGACCTTAGAAACAATATCAACGACAGGAGGAACGAAAGAATCTCCCTGGAGGACGGCATAGCTAGGTAGCTCATGGAGCAGCTGTCCGCTTTGAAAAAGGTCACGGATCGCTTGGTCCGCAAGCAGGAAGGAGCGGATACCGACTCCGATGAAGAGGATAAAGAGCCATGTGCGAGGCACATCCTGGACGATGTGCTCCCTAAGGGGTCCAAGATGCCAAGCCTCACCGCCTATACTGGAAACACCAACCCCAGGGACCATATGTCCCGATACAACCGGCTCATGACAGTGGCCCACGTCAGTGATGACGGCAAGTGCCTCTGTTTCTCGATCACTCTAGGTGGTCCCGCGCGAGGAGTGGTGGAAAAGACTTAAGCCGGGATCCATCCAATCCTGGTCCAGACTGCGGTCAGCGTTTCGCAAGCAGTTCGTGGCCGCCATGAGGATAGACATGCAGATCAGCGCCCTCGGAAATATAAAACAGCTCCCCACGGAGACATTGAGGGCCTACATCCAGCGCTTCACTGAAGAAGCCTCCAAGACAAAGGTGGATGACGGACAGCGCCTGGTGGCATTGCAGTCCGGAATTCGGGCCGGGTCCCCTCTCTGGGATGACATGCAGCGTAACAAAGCAGCTACCCTGGAAGAGTTCATCAGGAGGGCCCAAGGATTCATCAATTGGGAAGAGGCCCAGATTCAGGCTTTCGGGTGGCCTCCGGCTCCTCAGCCCAGTGCCCAAGCGTTCCCGGGGTACGGGGTACAGTTCTCGGTGCAGTCCTATGTCGCGCCCCCGATCGCCCCGGGACCGACCATTACGCCTGGAATCACCTACACCCCGACGGTGTATGGTCCTGCCGCTTCGGGATATGCCCCGGCCCAATCCACCCACTTCTCCTGATATGGGGCCGCGCCAGCGGGTCACAGCGTCGCCCCCGTCGGGGCCCAGTAGTCGCAGGCGGGAGTGACAGAGGCGAGCGTGAACCTCTCCCGGGGGAAGCGATCTGGCAAAGGCCAGAACCGGCCCGAGCCGGTCAAGAAGGGAAAAAGGGGCTACGAGCCCCAATATTCAGAATACTCCAATCTGGTGGACACCAGGGAGAACATCTACCTGGCCACAGAAAGGGCGGTTCACTATCGGAAGCCTAGCCCCATGTTCAAGGGCGGGAGGAATCCGAGGGATACCAGCAAGAGGTGCGCCTATCATAAGGATGTAGGCCACACTACCGAAGAATGTCGGCAGCTCAAGGATGAAATCGAAAATCTCATTAGGCTGGGGCATGTCCACCAGTGGGTCAGGATGCCCGTGGGAGTCCCGGGCCTGTCAGCAGGACCCGGACAACCCACGGGCCCGGGAGCGCCTATAGCATACCCGCCTCAGGGAGGGTATGCACCGGGACCGACGGCGTAGGCCCCTCAAGGGGCCCCCGTCGCACAAGCTCCCGGCCCAGGAATGCCTTACCCATATGGGGTTGCACCCCCTCGAGTGGACGGGCATGTGGCCACCATCTCAGGCGGACCTCACCTGGGAGGACTGTCCAGGAACGACCAAAAGCGCTACCTGAGCAAACTAGACCATGATCAGGAGGTATGCGCCCTTGTCCAGGCCCTGGCTTAGCGCCTGAAGTTGATGAACCTCCCCATCACCTTCACGGAGTACGACGCCCGCAACGTCCATTTCCCGCACCATGACCCGCTGGTCATAGATGCGCAAATCGCCAACAAGTTGGTCTCCCGCGTGTTGGTGGATGACGGGAGCTCTGTCAACCTCTTGCTCAAGCCCACCTTCATCGCCATTGGCTTGACCGAAGCGGATCTGGAATCGTGCCCGACCCTGATTTACGGCTTCAACAGAGACGCACTACTCCCCATGGGGAAGATCCAATTGCCCGTTACGTTGGGAAGTGAGTTGCAGCACTCGTTCAAGTTCTGCACCTTTGTAGTGGTGGACAGACCCACCGCTTACAACGTCATTTATGGCTAGCCCGCACTAGTAGAATTCGGGGCCATCACCTCTATACGTCATCTTTGCATGAAGTTCCCTTGCGACAACGGAGGGGTGGGGACTGCCCGGGGAGATCAGAAGAGCGCCCGGAAGTGCTACCACGTGTCAGCCCAGCCAATATATATGGTCCGGGACGAGCCCATTGAGGACTTCATCGACCTGATTCCTCCCCCACTTGCTGAGAGGGTGATCCGGGAAGAAGATGACCTGGACCCAAGGATAGGGGATGACCGCGTCCTAGAGCCAATGGATGAGATAGAGGAGGTGTGCATCAGCGACACCGATCCGACCCGGGTCATCCAAGTCGGGAAAAATCTGCCGGTGGATGTTCGGGCTGCCATCATCGCCCAAGTTAAGGAGAACTAGGATATCCTAGCCTGGTCTCACTCGGACATGACGGGGATCGACCGCAACATTATCTGCCACGCGTTGAGTATTGACCCAAACGCGACCCCGGTCCGCCAGAAACGCATGCCTTTGAGGACGGAGAGGGCTGAGGCCCTTAAGCTGGAAGTTGAGAAGCTGTCTTCAATCAACTTCATACGCAAGGCTGTATACCCCATGTGGCTGGCCAATCCCGTTCTGGTGCCGAAACCAAACGGGACATGGAGAACGTGCATCGACTTCACGGATCTCAACAAAGCTTGTCTGAAGGATTATTTCCCGCTGCCCAGGATTGACCAAATGGTGGATGCTATGTCTGGGTACGAGATCTTAAGCTTCATGGTCGCTTACTCCGACTACAATCAGATCTCTATGCATGTGGTAGATCAGGAGCACACCAATTTCCAAACCGGCAAGGGAATATACTGCTACATAGTCATGCCCTTCGGACTGAAAAACGTCAGGGCAACCTACCAAAGGCTCGTCAATCGAATGTTCTGGGCCCAGCTAGGGCGAAACATGGAAGTCTACATTGATGACATGCTGGTCAAGTCCAAGACGTCCCGGAAGCACTCGGACGACCTGGCTGAAGCTTTCACAGTCATTCAGAAGTACGGGATGTAGCTGAATCCCAAGAAGTGCACTTTTGGCGTGGCCTCCGGGAAGTTCCTGGGCTTCATAGTGAACTTTCGGGGAATAGAGGCCAATCCAGATAAGATCAAGGCACTGATTGATATGCCCTCTCCCCGGAAGCATAAAGACGTGCAAAGCTTGACGGGGCGGATAGCCGCTTTAAGCCCTTTCATTTCCAAAGCCACTGACAAGTGCATCCCGTTCTTTAACGTCCTTCGAGGAAGCCAACATTTCGAATGGTCAGTCGAGTGCGAAGAAGCCTTTCGTAAACTAAAAGAACACCTGGCCCAAGCTCCAATCCTGGTGAAACCGGTAGACGGGGAACCTCTGTACCTCTATCTGGCAGTGACTGAGCACGCAATCAGCGCCGCGTTGGTACGAGAGGAGGAAAGGACGCAGCTCCCGGTGTACTATGTGAGTAAGCGATTGCTGGACGTTGAGTCTCGGTATCTATTAATCGAAAAGCTGACCTTTTGCCTGCTGATGGCATCCCAGAAGCTCCGGCCTTACTTCTAGGCCCACGCCATAAAGGTCCTGACCAACCACCCCCTGCGACAAGTGTTACAGAAGCCCGAGTCATCGGGAAGACTCCTAAAGTGGGCCATGGAACTAAGTCAGTTCGATATATCCTACGTCCCTAGAGTGTCCATCAAGGGGCAAGCCCTAGCCGATTTCATCGTAGAATGTTCCGGGGTATCTTAGGAAGATAATGATCCCGAGGTCCCCGCGGCGCTCGTATGGAAGGTCTTCATGGACGGGGCCTCGAATGAGAACGGGGCCGGGGCCGGGATCATCTTTGTGTCACCGCAGGGACACCAGTTACAAAATTCCCTTCGTTTCCAGTTCAAGGCATCGAATAACGAAGCGAAGCACAAAGCTGTCCTAGCTGGGCTGCGTTTGGCCCGGGAAGTAGGGGCAGCGAACTTGGAAATCTACAGCGATTCCCAGCTGGTTGTCAGGAAAATCTAGGGGGAATATTGATAACTCTACAAATTAGAGTTATTTTACCATATTTTATATGCTAATTGTTGCTTAATTCTTGAGTTTTTAAATAATTTATTAAGTTTTTAAGTAATTTTGAATTTATTTGTCTTATCATGATTTTATATACGTTTGTGTGTTTTTATAATTATATTATTGTAAAATGTTGTAGTTTAATTATTTAAAATTAATATTGTTAAGTTAGGAGTAAAAAGATGTAATGTTGAGCTTAAATGTTAGGTGAATTAAGTTTTAATTAATATTTTCATGAAACTTTTATTGTATAATTTATTGTTGAAAATATTTGATTTTAATTTAATTTATGTTTGTTTTATAGGGAAGTGGTTGTAGTTTATTTGCTCTTGAGGAGAAACAAAAATAAAGAAGAAAAGTGGCAAATGTCAAAGAAGTTGGCATTTTTGATAAGCCCAAATGAGCCTCTGCCACCTTCGGCCCAGTCCAGGCCCGCCAGGCCCACTGCCACCTCCATCAGCTTCTCTCCCTCAAGCTCTTCACTTCAGCCATCACACTCCCACGCCAGCTGTCACCATACTTGCCCAGCCTCCACACCGAAGCCTTCAATCACCCAGCCTCTTCAAGAAGCCAGCAGCCACCGTGGGCCTGTCCTCCTGCCCAGCCCGTCCGTACGGCCCAAGCATCTCCTCATATGCTTGCCTCCAACACACAGCCATGCCCTCATCACTTCACCAGCCCACTAACCCCACGGCCCAGCAGCATACCCAGCCGCCTGGCACCCAAAGCAGCCCAGCTCCAACACAGCTATGCATGCCACTTTTTGAGCCTATATTTCCTAAGTGTACCATTTGTCCCCTATACTCAAAATGCCACCTTTTTACCCTTTTGTCTACACACTTTTACCCCAAAATCATCATCACTCCTACAATTTACCCCTATTTACCATATTATTATTAATTTAATCAATTTACTTAATTTAAATTGATTATTTTAATAATGTCATTTTGGCTATAAATAAGGGTTTTCAAGACCATTTGGGGGTGCTTAATTTTGGTTACCATCTTTTTCTCTCATTTTCTCTCTACCATTCTCTCTTCCATTTGGGTTTTTCAAGAGCATTTTGCAAGTATGTATGTCATTTATTTTGTAATTTCTACTCTAGTTATGTGCTTCTAATCTTTTTCATAAGATTATTAAGATCATGATGAAGAAACTTGTAACTAGGTAATATTTATGTTGTATGTTGATTTCCCTTGTAATACAACAAAGTTTATGGATTTTTCTTCTACATATATTTCTTTCATCTTAAATATCTTGTATTTTAGATTGTTAGAACATATTTACACTTTGTTCTTCATTAGTGCATAAACATAATATTCTTTGTGTAAGATGTGTCATTAAATTGTACACATCCATGCTTAGAACAAAAATATTATGTTTTGCCTTATAAATAATGTTCATTGATTTATTTGTTATTTCATTAGATTGATTTACACTAAATGCTTTGAAATTATAATTTTGAAAAGTGAAGAAAAATCCTATCTTTTTATAAGAAAATTGTGCTTAAAATTATAAATATTTTTGGAAAATGATAGTTTAAATTATTTTAACTACCACTAAAACTTGGGAATCAATATACTAATAAATATTATTAAACTTACATTTTGTGGATTCTAGTATCTTAATAATCTTTTCTTTTAACACTTATTTTCAACTCATTATTTCTTTATTTTTATTCTCTTAAATAGCTTTATTTTTCAATCTTTTCTTTTATGTTCATAATATTAAAACTCATAAATCTTTGGAGCTAGGTTAGAATTTATTATTTTTGATTTAAAAAAGTTTCATTTTCGATTTTAGACAACTCCTTTGGGTTCGACATCCTTGCTTACACGATCACTATTCTATATGGACGATTCGTGTGCTTGCGATATATAAATTTTTAAACATACCCGTTTTGGGTCCATCAAATATCAAACTAAAGGAGAGAGAATGGCGGCTTATGTGAACCAGACGAGAGAGATGCTGCAGGCGTTCACAAAGAACTCCATCCGCCAGATCCCCAGAGAGCAAAATGTCTTCACGGACACACTAGCAAAGCTGGCCACCGACGCCGAGGCGAAACTGGCCGGGCTAGTCCCCATCAACCATCTCCCCATCCCAAGCATCAGGGCCCCCGCGGTCCACACCATCGATCACTCCATGTCTTGGATGGGACTGCTTATCCGCTATCTGAGAGCCGGGAAGGTACCAGGTCCACCGATATGTCATGATGGACGGAAAACTCTATCGCCGGGGTTTGTCCATTCCTTACCAGAGGTGTGTGTCAGGGACAGAGCTAAGCGCCATAATGCATGAAATGCATGAAGGCTTTTGCGGAGATCATACGGCTGGGCCCAATTTATCCAAGAAGATCCTGCGCCAAGGATACTTCTGGCCGACCATGAAGAAAGATTGTATCGATTACGTCCGCAAGTTTGAACAGTGCCAGAGGTACGCAAAGGTCCCACGTGCCCCCCCGACAGAAATAACCTTGATGACTAGCCCCTGGCCCTTCGCAGTGTGAGGGATCGATCTGGTAGGATTGCTCCCAACCGGGAAGGGAGGGGTGAAGTATGCCATCGTGGCCGTGGACTACTACACCAAGTGGGTTGAGGCGGAGCCCATGAGCACAATCACTTTGAAGAAGGCATTGGATTTCGTCATCAACAACATAGTGTGTCGGTACGGCCTCCCCTAAAAAATTGTATCTGATAACGGGAAGCAGTTCGACAGCGCCCACTTCACGGATTTTTGCGAGAGACATGGTATCGTCAAGAGCTTCTCCGCAGTCGCCAGGCCCCAAGAAAACGGGCAGACAGAAGCCGTGAACAAAATCCTAAAGTGGACGCTGAAGAAAAAGCTCCAGGCCTGCAAGAGAAAATGGCCCGAGGAGCTGCCCCGCGTGCTGTGGGCTTACCAGACGACCGAGAGGACATCAACCGGCTACACTCCTTACTCCATGGTCTATGGATGCAAAGTCGTCATCCCCATCGAAATGACCATCCCGTCTTACCGAAGAGACATGTATGACCCCGCCCAGAACCACAACTTACTCCAAGAATCACTAGATCTCATCGAGGAGATCCGGGAGGAGTCGCAGGTGCAGCTAAAGATGTACCAAGACAAGATCGCACGGCATATCAACTCAAAAGTCAAGAGCCAAAAGTTCGAAACCGGCGACTTAGTCTTGCAAAGAGTCTTCCCTGCTACTCAAGATCCGTGAGTGGGGGTTCTAGGCCCGAATTGGGAGGGGCCGTATGAGATCCAAACATGAAGTGTGCCCCGGGACATACCACTTAAAGTGGCTCGATGGCTCGGAAGTCCCGCGAGCCTGGAATGCGGAACATCTCCATAAATACTATCAGTAGTCAGGAAAGCGTGTTCCAATTTAGTATTTTCATTGTAAACAATGTACGCCTCAGGGCGACCCCCTTCGATAATAAAAATGGCGTGTACAAAACGTCATAAAGAAATATTGTCAAACAATGAGAATCTTTCTCAAGTGACCCTAGACCAGTCTCCGCTCACTTGCGGGGGGTATCCTAGGTATAAGCAAATACCTGGCGGGGCACAAGCTCAGGCTAGTCTCGGCTCAGACAATGATGTCCGGGTGGTACAAACCTCGTGGGACCGAGCCTAAGGTCGGTCCCACCCCGGACAAGCGACGTCCTGGGGTATAAATTAAAGAGGAGCAAGCCTAAGGCCGGTCCCACCCCGGACGAGCGATGTCCGGGGGTATAAATTAAAGGGACCTAGCCCAAGGTTGGTCCCGCCCCAGACGAACGATGTCCGGGAGTATAAAGTTAAAAGGACCGAGCCCAAGGCTGGTCCCACCCTAGACGAGCGATGTCCGGGGGTATAAATTAAAGAGGACCGAGCCTAAGGCCGGTCCCACCCCGGACGAGCGATGTCCGGGGGTATAAATTAAAGGGATCAAGCCCAAGGCTGGTCCCACCCCGGACGAATGATGTCTGGGGGTATAAAGCTAAAAGGACCAAGCCCAAGGCTGGTCCCACCCATTATGAGCGATGTCCGGAAGGTATAAATTAAAGAGGACCGAGCCTAAGGCCAGTCCCACCCCGGATGAGCGATGTCTGGGGGTATAAATTAAAGGGACCAAGCCCAAGGCTGGTCTCACCCTGGACGAACGATGTCCGGGTGTATAAAGTTAAAAGGATCGAGCCCAAGGCTGGTCCCATCCCGGACGAGCGATGTCCCGGGGGTATAAATTAAAGAGGACCGAGCCTAAGGCCGATCCCACCCCGGACGATCGATGTCCGGGGGTATAAATTAAAGGGACCAAGCCCAAGGTTGGTCCCGCCTCGGACGAACGATGTCTGGGGGTATAAAGTTAAAAGGACCGAGCCCAAGGCTGGTCCCACCTCGGACGAGCGATGTGCGGGAGGTATAAATTAAAGAGGACTGAGCCTAAGGCCGGACCCACCCTGGATGAGCGATGTCCGGGGGTATAAATTAAAGGGATCAAGCCCAAGCCTGGTCCCGCCCCGGACGAACGATGTCTGGGGGTATAAAGTTAAAAGGACTGATCCCAAGGCTGGTCCCATCCCGGACGAGCGATGTCCGGGGGGTATAAATTGAAGAGGACCGAGCCTAAGGCCGGTCTCACTCCGAACGAGAGATGTCCAGGGGTATAAATTAAAGGGACCAAGCCTAAGGCTGGTCCCGCCCCAGACGAACGATGTCCGGGGGTATAAAGTTAAAAGGACTGAGCCCAAGGCTGGTCCCACCCCGGATAAGCGATGTCCGGGGGGTATACATTAAAGGGGACCCAGCCCAAGGCTGGTCCCACCCCGGACGAGCGATGTCCGGGAGAGAGAAGCATCCGGTATGCCCCAGGGCAAGGCCATGGCCTACAACTGGTAAAGGGAGAACAAGGTTCCGAAAATAAACTCAGCCACGTTGGCCCTGGCCGTTGGAGCCGGGATCAGAAACTTGGCGGTTAGGTCTGAAAACTCGACAAGCTAGTCAGTTGGTCTAGTCCAGGCCGTTGGAACCGGGACCAAACCCTCAGAATCAATCAGGCACTGCAATAAAACGAAATTTCTACTCAGGGAATAACAAAAAAAAAATACAGATACCGGAGAAAGCAACATAAAGTGTTTTGGATGCATACGCGTCCGAAAAAGTTACAAAATTACAAAAAAAAGAGATAGAGGAGACAAGGCGAGGATCCGGGCCTAGGCTTCATCCCCCAAGAGCTCCGCGTCTTCCTTCTCCTTGGCCTTGAACTCGGCCCTCTTCGATTCCGGATCGGGGAAGACCAGGAGGTTCATACTCTTGTCCTTGCGCCAAGTCATGTAAATGGCCTCCTCAAAGGTGACCTCCAGCATGCCTTCCACCTCCTCCTTCTTGTGGCGGGATTCTTCGTGCGCCGCCTTCTCCTCGCGGAGAGAATCGTCCAGTTCGCGGACCCGTGCCGTCAAGGTCCGGATCTCCTCCTTGTCCCGGACCGACTGAGCCGCGGCCGCCTCCAGAAGTGTTGCCCTCTCCTCGGCCTCATTTCCCTTCCGGGACAAAGCCTCTTCCAGTCCGGCCTTGACGCGGTCGAACTCCTCAGGATCCACCTAGGCCTGGGCCGTCCCCCTAGCAAGGGCCTCCTTGGCGGCCTCCCTCTAGTTCACGGCCGCCTCTAGCTCCAGCTTGGCCATCTCCATCTTCATGGCCAGCTCGGCCACCAGATCGGCACTCCGATGGGACAGCAGATCAACCTGGAGCAAAGAAAAGTTAGGAGAAATCCTTATTAACAAGTAAGAAGGGGGAAGAAAAATACAAGTAAAACTTACCACGGTGGCCTGGTGGCGGAGTGCCTGAGAGATAAACAGCACGTCCAGATTGGCTATGGTGGCGTACCGTTTGAGTTGGAGGTTGGACATGGTGTTCCCCACCTTATCCAATAGGTCCGCTGCCAGGGGGGCGTATCCTGCCCAAGCTTAGGGCGGAAACCGGTCTCGGCGGCTAGCCGATTCACAATCGGCTGAGGGGCGCTGAATACTGCCGGACTCTCCGCGAATTCGACTTGACGGTGGATCGTCAGGGCCTTGTATGTTTCGTCTCTCCAGCCCCGATTATTCTCCCAGGTTCGATTGATCAGCCGGGACTGCTCATCCCGCACAACAGCCTCCCCCTCCTCGAGTAGTACCGGACGTATGGGGAGAACCGGCGGTGCGGGAATCTCTTTCGCGGTGAGCCGACTCTAGCCGTGCGACTCGTCGGCCGAGCCAGCCGCCTCATCCGGGACCTCTTCCCGGTGTTGGCCTCCTCAACGCCAACATCCAAGCCCCTTTTCCCAGAGCTTTGGCTGGCCGTTGCACTCATCTCCAAGTCTATCACCAAGTGTTGGGTAGAGCCGTAGACTGCAGCCGGGTCCACTGCTTGAATGGGGACCATGGCAAGGGCTCCCCCGCCGGGTCGAAGTTCCATCCCGGACGCTTCCTTGTCGAGGCTTGGGTCTGGGCCATTCGCCTCGTTTGCCTTTCTAGCAACTTTCCTGGTCGCCCTGTCCTTCAGGTGCTGCCTCATCTCGCTGGCGGGGGTAGACATGCCGGAGTCTCCTGCAACAGCATAGAAAAGGGAATTAGTATGGCAAACAAAAAGAATCAACATCAAAACTAATAATGACCCGGGACGAACCCTCATCTATGCCCCGGGCATGACTCAACTCCTCTAAAGCGAAGGAATGGATTCGATCCCCCATGTCATCCGGATTCAGGAAGTTCCCGTACTGAAGGAACCCGGATAAGAACATAAGAACCTCTAAGCCTACTAGGACGGGAGACGAAGGTCTCATCTCCCCGTCAGCCCCGAACGCAGGGCCTCGAAGTACTAGCCTATCCCTAGCTAAGTCCCCGACTTGGGGAGCATAAGTCAAGATTAAAGGGGAGTTACCTCGCCCCGATACGCTAGACCCGGGAGTCCTCGTGTTCGGTAGGGCATCCTTGAAGAGCTCCTCTAGATCCTCCGAAGAGGCCGCCTCCATCTAGGCCTGGTTCTTCTTTCGCTTGGCTGCGTCAGCTCGCGCCACCTTCTCCACTTCTACAATGTGGTCCAAGGCCAGCTGTTCCCGGAGGGCGACGTTCTTCTCGCACTGGATGCCCCAAAGGTTCGGGATGACAATGGTTTGGGTGGCCGCGAGCATCCTGACCAGCCGGAGGTTGTCCATGGTGACGTAGCCTCCTACGTCCAGGTCCTCTGCGCTCAGCCCAGCGTAGAACTTCCTCCATTCCATGATGAACGGGGTGAGGGGAGTTTGAGCGAAAGGTCTTGCCACCCGGAGGAAGATAATGAGAAACGAAGAAAAAGAAAGAAAAAATAAAACAAAAAGGGGACAAGGTTCGAGGAAGCACTTACCCACTCGTTGGAAATCCATCAACAGCGTGGGGTTCTTCTCCACGAGGAACCCGGACGTCATAAACCAGTAATGACGGACGTCCGGGGGATGCTTCCAGGAGCTGGTGGGAGCGGGATAGCTACCTCGCGGCTTCAGTCTGTAGAAGCCATCCAAGGTCCTGTCCTTGGCATTGACCTGCGACTCCGTCTTGTAGAAATACAAGATTTTCGCAGGGGGAGGCTCTGCGATCTCCTTCGCGATGCAGAACACTCACCATCCCGAGAGTAGCCGGTACGCTTACGGCAGGAGCTGGAACGGCGCGATCCCCACATACGTCAGGAACCGCACGAAGTAGTCGTTGAGCGGGAGTGTGGCTCCCGCAGTGATGTGGCCGGCGCTCCAGGCCCCGAATCCTTCTACGAACGTGTGCGTCCGCTCCTCGATCCTGGCCATGCGGTTGTGGAAGAGTCTGGGAGTGGACTCTATGCCCAGGCGCTTCTCCAGGAGGTACATCATCCGGTAGTTCCGGAACAGGTTGGGCACCACGTCCATCTCCCATCGGTTGCCCTTGGGGGTCCGGGACTCGGAGAGGACGACGGGGGCCCTGTTGACTTCTTCCTCAGAGTGAAGGGTGATGCCCGTTGCCATAGTTGATGATCTGGGAACAAAGAAAGAAAGCCAAGCAGTCAGTACCTAAACCCAAGAAAGTCGGTTAAGGTACGGGGGGTCTCCTAAGGACTGCTTGGAGTCCCCTCCAGATTGGGTCCGGGATCACCAAGGAACCACGAGACCCAGATCAGGAACGAAAAAAGGGCTACTAAGGCTCCACCATCTGTTCGGGAAGCATCCGGACCCGGAGCAACCCGAACTAGGCGGCCTTCCTAACAACTCCTAAGTGTGATCAGATTCTAGCAGCCTAAGCATACGAATTAAAAGAACAACCTAAGTTCGTATATTCATCAAGAAGGTCAGAAGGACTTACTGTGAGTTATTGGCCGTAGAGGATGGTGGTTGTCCGACGGTAAGAATGACAAAACTTCGTTCTTGAAATGGTGAAGCCGGTTCAGCAACTCATCGATAGGGCAGACCCAGGACGTGCTCTCAGGCGGATGGGCAGACGCTGGGACTATTGGAAACAGACGACGGCGTAGAGTTAGCAGACGATGGTGGATGTCGTCGGCGATATCAGGCATGCAAAGCTTAGGCAAAGCTTATCAGTTCTTGAAATAGCTCGAGAGTGTAAAAATATCAAATGAGTGTGTGTGTGGTATTTATAAAGGCCCAAATCCTGGCCTCCGATCCAACGGATAGGTATCTCCCCATCAAACGGTCCAGAATCATGCAGGGCTATTTATGAGCCCTCTCAGGCAGAATCCTCGCCATCTCAGATCTAACGGCCCAGGAGGGGCGGATGCCAAAGGTCGCCCCATCCTACGGTCCACATCAACCCAGAAGTATTAATGAAGGATCCTCGTGCGGATGGGACGCTTCGGGATCTGTGCTGACGCACTAGCCTAGGCCTAGCGACCCTTAAGGTGGCTAGGTGACCTTTCAAGGTCGAGATCCACCCATGCAGCAGTCGCCTGGCGACACGTGTACCCCTGCCACGAAGAGGGACTTAGGTAAACGTACCCGGACACCAGTAAATGGTCCGGGTCCAGCATACGGCCAGCGTCACTGCCCTTTGTCACAGACCCACGATCCCAAGGAGGAACTGGGAAGGCAATCGTGGAGCGTCTGGGAACAAGGCAAGCCTCCACCTGGCGGCCCCAGCCGAAGGCTTGGGGGGTAAATGTTATCCCCATTTCCTGTCGTGGGCCTGGGACGATGGTCCAGGCCCATGGTCTAGGCGTTCGGATGTGGGCCCACCCCAAGCCCGCTTGGTATAGGAATAACCAAGGGCTACAGCCCAAGTGCGATCCTGGACCCGGATGGTGTCCGGAATGGTGATCCAGGACAGTCTTCCGGGAGACGTACTGACAGTTCGGATTGCAGTTGAAGTATACGTAAATGATCCCGGAGCCTGGTAACGGTCCGGGCCTGTGGTAAATGAAGAGGGACAAAGGTAAACGAACCTAGATCAGGTCCTCCCGGTTTGACAAGGAAAAGCATCCGTGACCCTGAAGCCGCCCCATGACGCGTGGGGGTTGTCCCCACTTTTCACCTGCGGAAAAGGCCACCTCGGGATTGCACGCCGCTGTTTCAGACCTACACTGCCAAGTACTCTGACTGGTCTTGTCCCCTGAATCTGCCTCGTAACTTGAAGTGCCCAGACCAAAAGCACCGTTTTGTCGGGCGTAATATAGTTCTTGGGCCACCCTAGTGGGCCTTAATTAGTCTTGAACCTATGTATGTTTTATCTTTTATATTGGGCTTCCGCCTGAGAAGCCAGGAGTATCCACATCTTTGATGGGCCCGGGTCATACCCGGCCCAAATCCAGTGTTCCTATCAGCCTATAAATACAGGCGATAGAGCACTGAAAAAAGGATCTCTCTTCGACTTGTATACAGTTACTCTGTCAAAAAATAGAGAGAAACTCCATTGTAAAAGACTTTCTAAGCACTAATACAACTGACTCGTGGACTAAGGCTTATTAACACCCCAACCACGTAAAAATCCTGTGTTAATCTTCTAAATTCTATATCATTAGTCTTAGCTGATATTCATTAGTATAGTTTTCGAAAATCTCGGTAAACACTATTTTTTTACTAATTATATGAATTCAAATATTATTTTTATAATAATATTTAATACAAAACTATATATTTAATACATATAAATTTAAATATTATAAAATATTATATATATATATAGGTGTCGTGTGAATATTATATTATGTATATCTGATATATAATACATAATCTTAATTTTGTGATAAAAATTATCATTTATATTTAAAATGAAAACATGTTATTTTTTAATTGATCTAACTCATATAAATATGTATATATATATATAATAACAATAAATATTATAACATATTATATATAGGTGTCGTGTGAACATATATTTTTTTATTTGATTGATAAATGATTTTTAGACTCGTTTTAGTTTGTTTTTTTAGGTAGTGTTTTGGTCAATTAGGTTTATTTTATGTTTTTAAGGACTCGGGATGCTTTGGAACGAAAAGATGTCAAAATCGATAAAAAGACAAAAATCTGGCGAAAATGGTAATTTGAAGCAAGTAGCGCGACTGCACCAAGTGTTTGGAAAGCGACTATTTCTGCAAATTTCATTAATGAAGGAAAAATTGGTCATTTCACTTGGGGAGATCGTAGGGTTTTGTATTTTAATGCGATTTTCAGCATAAAACCCTAATAATGCAAAAATGGAACTAGAAGAAGACGACTGCAGATTTTTGGAGAAATATTGGATCAATTAGAGTTTTTCTTTTCTTTATTTTTTTTTCATCGCAATTTTATGTTTTGTTCTTCTTATTTGCGATCTTTCCAATCTATGCTTAATGCTTGTGATTTATTGGTCGTTTCTTACATGATATATATTGTTGGCTGTCTTTTTCGCTATCAACCTTACTAAGAGAGATTAAATAAATAAACTATAAGAACACAAGGATTTTTACGTGGTTCAGGTTATAAAAGAACCCTAGTCCACGAGTCTCTGGTATTAAGAGGATTGTAAGTTTGTGATTACAAGCTCCAATGGTGTATTCTCGGGCAGTGTTTAGATTGCTCTAAGTACAAGGTTTTTTCTCTCTAAAAAGTCGAACCCTTTATAATGAGACTCCTAGCCCTATTTATAGAGGCTAGGGTCATTAATACTAATCATAAGTAACTAATACACATTCTTCCCATTATTGGGGGATTAATACCAATTCAATGCATTAGGCTGCGTTGAATAGAGACCATGGCCCAAACGAGATTTGCAAGGCCCACTACCGAAAAGCACCTACTTCATAGGGAATATGCCCCAGGTACTGTCAAGGCGTGCTGTAAGTACTTCCATATCAGGCGGCATAGTGGGTGTGCGAATTGTTGATAACTCTATAAAATAGAGTTATTTTACCACTTTTTATATGCTAATTGTTGCTTAATTCTTGAGTTTTAATTAATTTATTAAGTTTTTAAGTAATTTTGAATTTATTAGTATTATCATGATTTTATATACTTTTGTGAGTTTTTATAGTTATTTTGTTGTAAAATATTGTAGTTAATTATTTGAATTAATGTTGTTTAGTTTGAGGTAAAAAAATGTTGTATTATTGAACTTAAATGTTAAATATAAATTAAGTTATAATTAATATTTTCAAATAATTAACTTGATGTATTTTATAGTTGATATTTGATTATGATTTAATTTATGTTTATTTTGTAGGGAATTGGTTGCATTTTTGCTCTTCAAAAAGCAAGAAAAATGAAGGAAAAATGGCATTTTTCAGAAGAAAGAAAGAGCCTCCATGGCCCAAGCTTCAGCCCAGCCTCCACCAGGCCCACGAAGCCACCAGCTTCCCACATCCGCAGGCCCACAGATCCAACTCAGCACCGACCCAGGCTCACCTGCCCCTTCCCTCCTACCCAGCAGCCCAACCACGAGCCCAAGCCAGCTCAAATCTGCCTTTTTCCTCCAATCGAGCACAGTCACAACCCTTCACCCAGCAGCTCCCTTCTCCTAGTCATTGGGCCTGCCTCCAGAAGCCCAGCCCATCATGCCTCTCCCTTCAGTCGTGTCCTCCAAACAGGCAAACCCACACCAGCCGCCTGACTCACCTGGCCCAGCCACCCCACAGCCCCCTTGAGCCCATAAATTGCTCAATGTCCCCTTGTCTCCTTTGTCTAAAAATACCATACTTTTTTACCCAAACGTTTCTACATATTTCACCCCAAAATCATCATTACAGCCTACAATTTACCCTATTTGTCACATTATTATTAATTTAATCAAATTAATGAACTTAAATTGATTATTTTAATACTCTCATTTTGACTATAAATAGGAAATTTTTAAGACCATTAGGGAGTGCTAATTTTTAGGAGAGGTTACACTATACATTCTACACTTTCAAGACCTCTCCATTCTCTTCATCTTTTTCTACTTTTTGGTCATTTTTCTGAGTTTTTAGAGGAAAAATTTGGGGGTTCCTCCTCCAAATTTTACTTTTTATGTTTGTAATTTTTTGGTTTGTAATTTCTATTCTAGTTATGTGCTTCTAATCTTTTTCATAAGATTATTAAGATCACGATGAAGCAACTTGTAACTAGATAATATTTATGTTGTATGTTAATTTCCCTTGTAATGCAACAAAGTTTATGGATTTTTCTTCTTCATATATATCTTTCATCTTTAATGTCTCATATTTTGGATTGTTAGATAATATGCACTTTGTTCTTCATTTTGCAAAACATAATATTTTTTGTGTAAGATGTGTCATTAAATTGTACACATCCAATGCTTATAACAAAAATATTATGTTTTGCCTTATAAATAATGTTATTTGATTTTTTGTTGTTTCATTAGGTTGATTCACATTAAATACTTTGAAATTATACCTTCTGAAAAGTGAAGAAAAATCCTATCTTTTTAGAAGTAATTTGTGCTTAAAATTATAAATCTATTTGGAAAATGATAGTTTGATTTATTTTAACTATCATTAAAACTTGGGAATCAATGTACTTATAAATATTATTGAACTTATATTTTGTGGATTCTAATACCTTAATAATCTTCTTTTACCACTATTAATTTATGTTTATATATTGTCTTTATTTTCTTTATTATTGTCTCTTATTTTATTTTCATTGTACAAAAATCTCATCAATCTTTGGAGCTAGGTTAGAATTTATTAATTTGGATTTAAAATAGTTTTATTTTTTATTTTAGACAACTCATTTGGGTTCGATCTCGTGCTTATACAAACACTATATTTCATATACGATTCGTGCACTTGCGAGTATAAATTTTTAAAACATACCCGTTTTGGGTTCATCAAGTTCTTGGCGCCGTTGCCGAGGAGTTGCAAGAAAAGAAATGAACTTTATCTCAATGTTAGTGAATTCTTCTACTAGTTATTTAATTTTTGTGCCTTAAGAAAAAAATATATATCTACAAAAATACAAAATATATATATTTGTATAAGAAAATTTGGGACGGTTCTACCACCCATAAAAAAAACGTACTTATATAGTTATATTTATTGTCTTTTTTAGTTGACGGAACTTGTGCCTCCTACCTATCTTTTTAATTTTTTCTAGTTGACAACACTTGTGCCTCCTATCTATCTTTTTAATTTTTATAGTTGATGGCACTTGTGCCTCCTAATTTTGTTGCAACTTTGTTGTAATTTTATTTCTTTTATATCGTTGTTAGTTGATGACACTTGTGCCTCCTAGCTTTTGTGTTATTATTTTTTTTTTTTGTGATAGTTGATGGCATTTGTGCCTCCTAACCTTTTATTTTATTATATTGTTATTAGTTGATGGCATTTGTGCCTCCTAAATTTTGTTTAATATCTTAACATTGTTTTTGTTCTCTTAATTTTATTTTTTATTTGTTTTTACCTTAATTGTCATAAAAATAAAATTCTTTAGTTTGTCATTTAGTTTTTACCATATGAATCATTTTAATTATAGTTGGAATTTTGAGTACATGTAACTCCCACATCTTTCTACAAATGCATTATAACAATTATGAAAAATAAAAGAAGATATTTTTATTCATACTTTTGAGTGCATTACAATGTTAATCGAAGGCTATAGCTATTAAGTAAAGTGGAAGAATAACTAATGAATACACAGCTATAATATTCATAGGCATTTCAGTAGTATAATACCCATAGAATGATGCTAAATACAAGCAAACAATCACTAAAGTTATGAAAAATAAATAGAAATTCATGATTTGATGATGAATTTTATCTAGAAGGTTAAGAGATGAAGAAGTTGGGCAAGTAAATGGTTGAAGGAACAAGTATTTATAGGACAAAAACTAGCCGTTATGACCGTTGGTGAATAGTGATCCGACCGTTGGAAACAGTAACCTGACCGTTGGGAATATAGATGTATTCTATTGTGGGATTTTAACAATTCTAAGTTGTTGAAGTAGCTAGCACATGAGAATAATTAATTTATGGATGTTAGAGAAACTTTTTCAGAAAAGTTTGTGAGTCAAAAATGTTGGACTAAGTAATATAAGAAGATTGGGAAGTTTTCATTTTTTGGTTACTATCCACCGGGTACTATTCATAGTGGGTCCCACAGTAAAGTCCGCAAGGGTCCCACAGTAGGGTCCACATGGTTCCCACAGCGGGATCCACCCCATGGTTCCCACATGATGATGCAGTAGTGATACAATGATGACTTTAGCAAACCACCATACTTAATATTTTGAAAATTTTATTATTCCACTATGCTTGATATTTTAAATATTCTATTAGCGTAGTAACCCATGGTTTTCCTATTAATAGCTCTTCCAAAAATCATTTTGAATCACAAAACCTCATTTTCTTTCTCTCACTCTACCCAAAAATCTTCTTAACTCCCTTTTAAAGTTCTAAACCTCGAAGATCTAGGCGAAGTTCTGTCCGTAACGCTAGCCTACGAAAACCTTTTAGGTAAACTCTTTCCCGAGCCTTTCATTTAAGTTATTTAGTTATTATATATATACAAATTATTTTACTATGCTGTTATAATGCCAAATTTTATATATAGATTATTTTACTATGCCATTATAATGCCAAAATTTATATATAGATTATTTTACCATGTCGTCATAATTTACAATGCCAAAATTGAAATATAAATTATTTTTTTATGTATCTTTATAGTACTAAACTTATATAGGCTATGGTCACACTTTGGACTATTATGGACTTTTATTATATGACCTTATTCCCTACTATTATGGACTGATATTATGACCTGGACATTTCCGTATGACCATGACCATGACTACGATTTTTAGACCGGGATCTTGCCATGGCCAATTATAGTATGACCATACGCCTAGACATAAAATAAACAATAAAATAAGAAAAATGGAATAATAACAATTATAAACTAAAATTACATCATGTAAATTTTATGTAAGTTAATAGTTTGTGTTTTATCAGGAAGCTAACAATTTCGGTTGTTTTATCAAGACGCAAGGTAAGTAGAATCCTCATCTACAACACAATTCTTTTATGTGTCTTATGTGCTATTATATGATTTACATGTTATTCTACCATATTGTATTTATGCGTAAGTTATTTTCAAGCATGTTATAATTATTATGCATAAGCATGCTTAATGTTTACAGATAAGTTATTGAAAGAGTTAAAGTAGAGGTGCTGCTTGGGAGACTTATGTCCCAAAATGTAATAAGGGAGACGTACTCCCTATATAATGAATGTTTATGAGGGAGAAATTCCCTATTATCATGTTTATGTTCAAGTGAGAATGTGATTCCATATGTAATGCCGGCAGCAGCATCCTCTAGGGCCCAAATGAAAGGAAACTAAAAGAAAGAAAATACATAACATGTTGCACGTTTATTTTAATGCATATGAGGTAGTTATTCTGCTTAGTGAGCCTTAGGTCATCAAATAATGTTTGTGTTGTAGGTAAGATTCCCCAAATATAAATTGTTGATGAGTACACGTGGAGCCAACGTGATTGTACATATGGGGCTGACCTGAAGGGAGTGGAGTTCTGCTATGCTATATTATAAATAAACGAGAAACTTGACTTTATATTTATATTTCATAAAAAATATTTTGTGAACTTTATAATTCACATAAAGCTTTAAAAGTATTTCATGAACTTTGTAATTTACATAAAGCTTTTCAATTTATCGGTTGGATACATCTTTAGTTCTACGTTAAGGTGTAGTAACGCCCCGAAAATTATTTATAAAAGTATTAAGATTTGTATGTAAGATAAAGTTTTTATTTAGTTGTGGGTATTGTATGGTTTGAAGTTATGAACATTAGTTTATGTATTGTTTAATAAAGTTTTTTTTTTTTTTTAAATTCAGAATTTCAGTATTGTCGTATTCAGGTTAAACTTTGTTTTTACACTATATATATGTATGTTAAGAAAGGAGGTCGTTACAGTACAACTATTATGCACAATCAAATTTAAATTATGGAGAAACTAATGATATGTATGATATGCATGAATCCTTTAATATCCCTTTTACCCCTGCCTATAATCCAAATTTTTCATGGAGCCATACCCAATCTCCAATGAATCAAGGGCATGAATCCAACGTGCATAATCAAAGTCATGCTCAATCTGACCTTTCATATCCCATTCAACAAGAAACGAGCCCATCTTTAGATGATACCCTACAACAGTTCATGCAATCAACCTACCAAATCTTACTAGCCCAGTCTCAGTCGATCTCAAAAATTGAGACAATAGTAGGAAAACTTGCAACTGTTATAGAGTCGGAAAAACAAGTTTATCTCAACCAACCCATTCCCAATCCAAGTAGTCAAATTGAAAGTGAAAAAGAGAATGAAGTTGTTGAAGAACTTGTAATATGCATCCAACCCCCTAATGAAACAAAAGAGTTGGATGAAATAATTCTTGAGGCTCATGAAGAAAATGAAAAAGATATAGTTATATCTCAAGAGCCCATAATTGAACAAATTTGTATATTTACTCAAAATGAAAATGAGTCTAGATATGCAAATTTCTTATTTTATTGATATTCCATTAAAATTGCATATTTCTAATTTTCTTGTAGGTGTGATGTTATCAATTATTATTTATGGCATTTGCATCAAAGTCATAACTCACCCTACTAATGAAATTTTACACCATCGATTGGGTGTAGGTTGAAAGAAAAAAATTATAGTCGAGCTAAAGACTATAAACTAAAGCGCTTTGTGGGAGGCAACCCATACTTTTTATGTTTCATTTTATATTTCACTTGTTGTTGTGTGTTTTTTCATGTTTTTCAAAAGCTCGAAGGAAACTTCTTGCCAAAAAGAAGAGAAGAAAACAAAGGAGCCAAATCAAGGAAGCATTCATCCAAGGGAGTAGTTCTTAACTTTTTCCATTTTATCACTCATTGAGGACAATGTTTCATTTAAGTTTGGGGGTAGTGTATGTATTTTTCTTGGTTTTTGTGTATTTGTCTTTGTGTTTTTGCATGTTTTCATTTGTTGTCAATGTGTTTTTCTTGGTATTTATATGTTTTTGTTTGTGTTTTTGCATGTTTTCATTTGTTGTCAAATTCAAAAAAAAATTATTTTCTTAGTTTTGTTTGAAGAAAAAAATTGGTGATTTTCATTTTTTTTTTCTTGATGATAAGAATTATGATTGAAATTGTTCTTAGTTCTTAGAAAAGTACAAATAAATCTTAAGCTTTAATTTTAATTTTTGAGTTAGTTTTGTTTAATTATAGATTTATTATTATTATTGTTTTTATTTTTTCATTATATGACACTTTTCTATTCTATTTTGAATTATTGCGATATTTGGACAAAGTTTATATAAACATTAAATTCTTTATATCTCTAAAAAAAAAACATCACATTGAAAAATAAAAACAAAAAATAAACTTTTGAGATTTATATATAAAAGAAAAACGTGTTTATGGAGATTTAATCTATTTTTGTTTGCATAAGCTTGTCTAAATGTTCACATGATGATTTGATGATAGTTTTTTGGTGTTTGCATGTTAAATATCTATTTTGAAAACAATTTTAACTTTTTAATTAATTACATAAGCTTTACTTTTATTTGTTATTTTCTTTGAACTATTTCCATTATGTAATTTTTGATGAAAATATTTGACATCACCAATTTAAAAAAATGTGTGTGTTTTTAATTTTCTTTTGCTTGAGGACTAGCAAAAGTTTAAGTTTGGGGGTGTGATAACTCTACAAAATAGAGTTATTTTACCACTTTTTATATGCTAATTGTTGCTTAATTCTTGATTTTTTAATTAATTTATTATGTTTTTAAGTAATTTTGAATTTATTAGTCTTATCATGATTTTATATATTTTTGTGTATTTTTATAGTTATTTTGTTGTAAAATATTGTAATTAATTATTTGAATTAATGTTGTTTAGTTTGAGGTAAAAAAATGTTGTATTATTGAACTTAAATGTTAAATATAAAGTAAGTTAAAATTAATATTTTCAAAGAATAAACTTGATGTATTTTATAGTTGAAAATATTTGATTATGATTTAATTTATGTTTATTTTGTAGGAATTTGTTGCATTTTTGCTCTTGAAAAAGCAAGAAAAAATGAAGGAAAAATGGCATTTTTCAGAAGAAAGAAAGAGTCTCCATGGCCCAAGCTTCAGCCCAGTCTCCACCAGGCCCACGAAGCCACCAGCTGCCCACATCCGCAGGCCCACGGATCCAGCTCAGCACCGACCCAGGCCCGCCTGCCCCTTCCCTCCTGCCCAGCCACGGGCCCAAGCCAGCTCCTCCCTGCCTTTTTCCTCCAAACGAGCACAGTCACATCCCTTCACCCAACAGCTCCCTTCTCTCAGCCGTTGGGCCTGCCTCCAAAAGCCCAGCCCATCACGCCTCTCCCTTCAGCCGTGTCCTCCAAACAGGAAAACCCACACCAGCCGCCTGACTCACCTGGCCCAGCCACCCCACAGCCCCCTTGAGCCCATAAATTTCCCAATGTCCCCTTTGTTTAAAAATACCATATTTTTTTACCCAAACGTTTCTACATATTTTACCCTGAAATCATCATTACACCCTACAATTTGCCCCTATTTTCCATATTATTATTAATTTAATCAATTTAATTAACTTAAATTGATTATTTTAATACTCTCATTTTGGCTATAAATAAGGAATTTTCAAGACCATTAGGGAGTGCTTATTTTTAGGAGAGGTTACACTACACATTCTACACTTTCAAGACTTGTCC
Organism: Humulus lupulus; assembly: GCF_963169125.1. Lineage (NCBI taxonomy): Eukaryota > Viridiplantae > Streptophyta > Magnoliopsida > Rosales > Cannabaceae > Humulus > Humulus lupulus. The sequence continues at coordinate 113,432,170 of NC_084797.1, forward strand.
ATTCTCTTTATCTTTTTCTTCTTTTTGGTCATTTTTTCTATGAGTTTTTAAAGGAAAATTTTGGGGTTCCTCCTCCAAATTTTCCTATTTATGCTTGTAATTTCTATTCTAGTTATGTGCTTCTAATCCTTTTCATAAGATTATTAAGATCATGTTGAAGCAACTTGTAACTAGATAATATTTATGTTGTATGTTAATTTCCCTTGTAATGCAACAAAGTTTATGGATTTTTCTTCTTCATATATGTCTTTCATCTTTAATGTCTCATATTTTGGATTGTTAGATAATATGCACTTTGTTCTTCATTTCGCAAAACATAATATTCTTTGTGTAAGATGTGCCATTAAATTGTACACATCCAATGCTTAGAACAAAAATATTATGTTTTGCCTTATAAATAATGTTATTTGATTTTTTTTTTTTTGTTTCATTAGGTTGATTCACATTAAATACTTTGAAATTATACTTTTTGAAAAGTGAAGAAAAATCCTATCTTTTTAGAAGTAATTTGTGCTTAAAATTATAAATGTATTTGGAAAATGATAGTTTGATTTATTTTAACTATCACTAAAACTTGGGAATCAATGTACTTAAAAATATTATTGAACTTATATTTTGTGGATTCTAATACCTTAATATTCTTCTTTTACCATCTTGATTTCTACTATTAATGTATGTTTATATATTGTCTTTAATTTCTTTATTATTGTCTCTTATTTTATTTCCATTGTACAAAAATCTCATCAATCTTTGGAGCTAAGTTAGAATTTATTAATTTTCATTTAAAATAGTTTTATTTTTTATTTTAGACAACTCATTTGGGTTCGATCTCGTGCTTACATGAATACTATATTTCATATACGATTTGTGCGCTTGCGAGTATAAATTTTTAAAACATACCCATTTGGGTTCATCAATTTTCGAGTCATACACTCGAAAACACTGTGTATGGATCGCCCATAAAGGTTGTCAGATGATCCCCTGGCTCTAAAATCCCGCATTTGTTGGCACGTTGTGCCTTATCTTAGGTCCGAGAACCAAAATCTCGAACCTAGGAGAGGACTGGGAGATGACACCCCTCGCCTTAACTTCCCGAGCTAGAGAACCTCCTGCTTCGAGAATAAACATCGGGGAGTAATCTACTAGGCACCCACGACCCACTGTCAAAGGCAAGGTCTCACCTAAGAGGACCTTCGCTCCGACTAAAGACCTCGGGCAGTAACATGCCCCGAGGATGCCTACGAATGTCCAAGCCAGTCACTGGGGACTGCCACGTGTCAGAGGTGAAAATACAGACAACATTTTCCCCCCAAGTCTCTACTCGTCCTTGGACAGTGGGGACTTCAAACTCAGGATGACTTCAAAAATTCCTCAAATAGGAAACCTTTGGACTTCTGCTGATGTCACTCTGAAAAGCAAAACCACGTGTCAATGCCCCATTGCTGGGCCCATCAGTCCATGCATTTAATTAGGGGTCAACTCGATATCTTAAACGTCCACTCTATGCCTGAGGCATCTCTTCCCAAAGAAACAATGATTGTGATCCACACCTTTTGAATGCTGACTGTCAGATCACCTTCGTGAACTTACTAGGGTAAGACATTCGACGGTTGTGGGGAAGTTGCTTCCCTAATACGTTTTACTGGGTATAAAATCCCAGGAAAACCTTCAATCTCATACTATAATTATTCGAAAATCAAAAACTTTCCCAACACACTTTCTTCTTACTCGTCTTCCTCTCATCTTCAACCCTTTTCCCGGAGTTCTGAACGACTGGCGTGAATCGTCTTACTTCTGGTCAGACGGAAAATAGTTCTACAAGGTTAGGACTCGCCTCAGCACCTACCTTCGCTTTATCTTGGGCAAGTACCTTTGACCCACTTTTCTGTTTTTGTTGTGTGCTTGGTGTTTTTCGATATATGAATAGGAATGGCAGTAGTATGGAATTCTGGAGCCTGTTTCTCATTTTCACAAGTCGTTTTAGGCACATTTTAATATTAGGCTCGTTCAAAATGACCTTTAAGAGTCTTTTTGTTAACTTTACGTTTCTGAGCCTGTCACCAGAATCTGAAAATTTTCCAAATTCTGGTATGTTCATCTTCTCTGGCATGTCCTTAGGCGTCGGGGATACCTCGCATTTCCAAAACTCTGATTTCCTTCCCGAGTAGTATTCCTAGAGTCATTCATGTTTTGGCCATCTTTCCTTCGATCAGAATACTAACTGCTTGGTTTTTTGTCTCATATGTCCAAGGAACTCCATCAACTACACCAACACGGGTTCTATCTTTTCGACCAGGAGATCTCTGACATGGCCCGAGCACGAGATGCTTCCAAAAGCAATGTAAGGACGGTGACTCAAGAGTCGACCAGGGAACTAGTCGTTCGTCCCAACCTTCAATTGGTGGTGAGGCTCGAAATGCCCAAAGACCGGGGGCTTACTGTGGAGGAGGTAAACAGGGCCCCCACTCTACACCCTATGCAAAAATACAAGGGTGATGCATTCGAAGTAGAGGATTACCACACTCTGTTTCGACACCCCAAGGCCCTCGTGGCGATCATGAGGTATTACTCGGTCAGAGATAGATGCATCATCTGCCTCTGTCAGGAGTCCGAGAAGGTGCATTGCAGCGTGTACGCCCTGGGCGCTTGGAGCCAAGCCCACCTGATGGCGGGGGCTAGCCTACCCCTCAAGCAATATTTCGTGAACTTTCTGAAGTTTGTGGGGATAGCCCCCTTCTAGCTCTCCCCCAATGGCAACAGAGTTCTCGTGGGAATGTACATTCTGTAATGGAAGCACAAATTGCCCGAGCCTTCACATGTAGAGATTCTTTATTTCTACAATTTCAAAACCACTCCTCGGAAGAAGAGCTCCAAGTGAGACGGATACTATGCCCTAGCGAAGTACCCAACTTCGTCGCTCAGTTACAAGGCTCCCCACCATAATGAGAATCATGCTCAGGACTACAAGGATGCTTTCTTCTTCACGGATGACTTCCCGACCCGTAGTAACCCGACCTTGATTCTCGACTTGGCCCGAGTAAGTGAGTATCTTTCCGAACGCGCTTATTCCTTGCCTCACTAGGACCTTTCTGTATTCGATACTTAGTTATTTCCGTTTGAATAGGTCCTTTCCGCTGAACTCCCTATGTTCAGCTCTTCGAGGATCATCTCGAGGCAATGAAGGCTCTCCCCGACTAGGACTTGTACCTTAGTGTCCTGGTAATAGAATCGAATCTTATTAGGTCGGGGCTTCTCAACGTCGAACAACGAATAAGAAACCTGGAGCTAACCAAATATCGCCAGTCCAAGAAGTCTCAGGAGTTGGCGTCCCGTCATATCAATTTCATAGAAGGGCTGGCTAAGAAAGCGTTTCTCAAATGACTAGCGCAGGAAAGGATGCTGAATGTGCGTGCTGCAGAAGAGGCCAGAGAGGCACAAGAGGATTGGGAAATGAAGGCGGCCATTGAGGGCATGCAGCGGGCCAAAAAGGAGGCTAAGAAAGCAACAGCCGAGAACGCCCGAGTGGCCCTAGAGATGCACTTGGACTTCACTTGGGAGCCCGAGAAATATAAACTCTTTTTCACTAAGCGCCTCCAAGCTACCCAAGCTGCCGAGGCGACCCAAGTGGTTCCAATGACCGAGGCGATCCCATCTGCCAATCCCACTAAACCAATTGAGGTGACCCCAACTACTGAGACGGCCCAGACAGCCCCTAATGGAGATCCAATTATTGAACTAGTGGCGGAGGTACCCGAAGACTGATTATAATTTTTGGACTTAGGCCTACGTGCCATAACATTATTGGGGTATAGACAAACAATCACTTGAGCCCCCAAGCATAGTTGTAATTATTCACCCACTTAAGAATTATGTAGGTTGCCCTGCTTTTTATTTGGTTTGATTCTATGAATTCACCGTAACTTAAATTGCCATGAGAATATGCACTCAAACTGTTTTAAACACTTGTGTTTACCGAGATTTTCGGAAACTATACTAATGAATATTAGCTAAGACTAATGATATGGAATTTAAAGGATTAACACAGGATTTTTACGTGGTTGGGGAGTTAATTAGCCTTAGTCCACGAGTCAGTTGTATTAGAGCTTGGAAAGTCTTTTACAATGGAGTTTCTCTCTATATTTTGACAGAGTAACTGTATACGAGTCGAAGAGAGATCCTTTTTCTAGTGTTCATGGGAACACTGGGTCTGGGCCGGGTATGGCCCGGGCCCATCGAAGATATGGATATTCTTGGCCTCTCTGGTGGAAGCCCAATATAAAAGATAAAACATACATAAAATCCAGACCAGTTAAGGCCCAATAAGGTGGCCCAAGAACTATATTTCGCTCGACAAAATGGTGCTTTTGGTCTGGACACTTCGAGTTACGAGGCAGATTCAGGGGATAAGATCAGTCAGAGTACTTGGCAATGCAGATCTGAAACAATGGCGTGCAATCCTGAGGTGGCCTTTTCTGCAGGTGAAAAGTAGGGACAACATCCATGCGGAGTGGGGCGGCTTCAGGGTCGTGGACGCTTTTGCCACCAACCGGGGACGATGTGATCCGGGTTTGTTTACCTTAGTCCCTCTTCATTTACCACAGGCCCGAACAGTTACCAGGGTCTGGGACCAGGCACGTATACCGCCGGGGGGGTCCGAGCTGTCTGCATTTCTCCTGGATGACTGTCCCGGATAACCATACCGGACCCCCGTCTGGCCCAGAATTGCACTAGGCCCGTGCCCCCTTGGATATTCTCGTACCAAGAGGCCTTGGGTCGGGCCCACATTTTGAATGCCCTGACCATGGGCCTGGACGGTCGTTCCAGGGTCACGCAGGAAATGGGGATAACAACTTGGTTCTATAAATTCAATGTAACATGAATGTCACGAGAACAAGAACTCAAACCTTTTTAAACACTTGGTTGTATAAATTCAACGTAACACGAATGTCACGAGAAGAAGAACTCAGACCATTTTAAATACTTGGTTCTATAGGTTCAACGTAACATGAATGTCACAAGAAAAAGAACTCAATTTTTTTTAAACACTTGGTTCTATAAATTCAAAGTAACACGAATGTCACGAGAACAAGAACTGGTGGCTCCCACGTTTAGTCCCTCGTAGGCCCATAGTCCTAGAAGTAACTTTGACACGGAATTCACCCTTGGTCTTCACTCAGCATCTCATGCCCTCGCAATCCAAAGATTTGGGCTTTTAGGGGTCTTAGCATGCGAAACCACCTACCCCCCAAGTATGCACTACTTGAGAGGTCGGGGGTTTCAACATTGTTCTCGAGTGCATATCTTATCATTTCCATGCCATCTTACACCTCCTTGGGGGTGATTTTAATGAGGCGCCCAGGCATAGGCTGCCTGGGCATCCGTTCATATCGCACAGATTAAGATTTTGTTATTACTCTCCAGGCGTGTGCTATCCTCGTGAGGTAACCTATATTCTTAGTCTGTGTTACACTAGGTTTTCTAGATATGGGATATAGTGACATTGGGGACACTTCGTTCATCGACTAGCCAAGCTTCCCCTGTCATGGATATCTCAAGGCCAAGTACAGGGTACTCGGCCTTCTGTTTGCACCTCAAGACCAAGATACTTAGCCAGAGCTCCTCGGGCTCAGTGTCCACGGGAGGTGACAATAGTCTATTCTCGCACTACTTGGGTAATCTATCTCCTAGATGCTAAGCGTAGTTCTACCTGGAACAAGCTACTCTCTAGGCTAAACTTTATTAATTTCCTAGGATCTTCTATTCTCAGGATGGCGAAACTAGGCTTACTCCTCTTGACAATTGACAAGTTTAGTTTCCTTAGTCGTTCCTTGTGAGGCATAGTGCTAGCCTAACTCCATGCCCCCCCAAGTGATCGGAGACTTGTCTGCGATCATTTGTCCAGGCGAGCGGGTGCTTTTACACATCATTAATAGAAAGTAAAGGGAACCAAAGAATATAAGCAGAAAATAAATTTCTTACCGTGTTTTACATACACGATTTCCATTACATGTGTCTGAAGGCTACAGGGGGTATTATAGAAATAGACAATATTTGCTGCTCATGCTATTGGTGATACCGGCAAAGATGCTAGGCATTCCAGACGTGAGGAACCAGCTCCCCACTTAGTGGGGCTAACTTGCATGTTCCCGGACACACAAAGCTCTCGACTTGCAATGGACCCTCCCAGTTGGGTCCTAGCACTCCCGCATCAGGGTCTCGGGTGGCTAAGAGGACTCTTCGCAACAATAATTCTCTGACCCAAAATTTTCCATCTTTTACTTTGGAGTTAAAATCTCTAGCTACCTTCTGCTGGTAAGACGCTACTCGAAGCTGAGAAGCTTAGCGTAGCTCCTCCACGAGGTCCAAGGACTCCCGAAGTAAAGCATGGTTCGTGGTCGGATCATACATATCCCGTCGATGAATGGAGATTTCTGCTTCAACTAGGAGTATAGCCTCATATCCGTAGGCCATCGAGAAGGGAGAATGGCAGTGGAGGTTCGGGAAGTGGTGCGGTAGCTCCACAATGCCCTAGGCAGCTCCTCGGGCCAAGCTCCTTTTGCCTGCTCCAGCCTATTGTTCGAAGTGGACTTGAGTGTCTTGTTAACTTATTCCACTTGGCCATTGGATTGCGGATGGGCCACGGAAGTGAAACTCTTGATGACACCATGACATTGACAGAAGTCCATGAACACTTCATTATCAAACTGCAATCCATTGTCGGAGACTATCTTTTTTGGAAGCCCATATCGGCAAACAATATTTTTTATGATGAAATCCAAAGCCTTTTTGGAGGCGATTGTGGCTAGCGACTCGGCCTCCACCCACTTCGTGAAGTATTCGACGGCCACTATGGCATATTTCACCCCTCCCTTCCCTGCAGGCAGGGACCTTATAAGGTCGATGCCCTAGACAACAAAAGGCCATGCGCTGGTCATCTGAGTAAGCTCATTTGGAGGCGCTCGGGGGATGTTGGCGAAGCGCTGGCATTTGTCGCATTTCTTGACGTAAACCATCGCACCTCCATTCATGTTGGCCCAAAAATACCCTTGTCTTAAGATTTTCTTTGAGAGGCTCTGCCCCCAGCGTGATCTCCACAGAAACCTTCATGTACCTCTCGTAGTATTAAATTAGCCTCTTGCTCTGATACACATCGAAGCAAAGGCAAAGAATAACCTCACATGACCGTCCATAACTATGTGCCTCAGTACTTGGTATAACAACTTCCAAGCAGCCTTCTTATCTTGGGGCAGCTCCCCGGAGACAAGATATTTAACTATTGGCTCCATCCACCCATCTTGAGGTTGTCTTGACTCCACCTCATCTGGAGCCGAGATACTCGGAGACTCCAAGTAGTCAATGGGGACCACATTTATTAATTCAGCATCTTTGGTCATGGTCAGTTTAGCCATGGCGTCCGCATTGGAATTTTGCTCCCGCGGTACTTGTTGAATAGTGAATCTTTGGAAGTTATGCAGCATTTCTTGACCCTTTGCCAAGTATGCAGCCATCTTTGTTCCCCATGCCTGGTACTCTCTGAGAACTTGGTTCACCATGAGTTGGGAATCGCCAAAGATCTCGAGTCCTTCAACCTTGAGCTCTAGTGCCATGTGGAGCCCAGCAATTAAGGCTTCGTACTCCCATTCATTGTTAGAGGCACTAAACCCAAAGCCGAGGGAACTATGCACCCTATGTCCCTTGGGGGAAACCAAAATAAGTCCCGCCCCAATGTTGTTTTCGTTCGAAGACCCATCCACAAACAACTTCCAGGGCAGTCCGACCACTGGGGTGCACTCAATCCTCTCCTGATTCCCAGTGTAGTCTGTAATGAAATCGGCGAGTGCCTGACCTTTTATGGAAGTCCTCGAATGATAGGTGATGTCAAAGTGACTTAACTCCATCGATCACTTCAAAAGCCTTCCCGAAGACTCAGGCTTCTGAAGGACTTGTCTGAGGGGATGGTTTGTGAGGACCTTAATTGCATGTGCCTGGAAGTAGGGTCTTAGCTTCCGAGAGGCAACCATTAAGAAAAAGGTTAACTTCTCCATCAGCGGGTATCTAGACTCTACCCCTAGGAGTCTTTTGCTAACATAATAGACATGGTGCTGAACACGTCTTTCTTCCCTTACCAATGCGGCACTGATGGCATCTTCCGACAAAGCCATGTAGAGCAGGAGGGGCTCTCTGTCTACTGGCTTAGATAGGATCGGAGGGTTTGCCATGTTCACCTTGAGCTATTGGAACACCTGTTCGCACTCTTCTGTCCATTCAAACCTTTGACTTCCTCGGAGAACATTGAAGAAAGGGATGCATTTGTCCGTTTCCTTGGAGACAAAATGGCTCAAAGTTGCGATCCTTCCTGCCAGGCTTTGAACATCTTTATGTTTCCGGGGAGATGGAATTTCAATAAGAGCCTTGATTCTCTCGGGGTTCGCCTCAATCCCTTGAGCACTTACGATGAAGCCTAGGAACTTGTCGGAGGCTACCCCAAATGTGCACTTTTGGGGGTTGAGCTTCATTCCGAACTGACGGAGCACCACGAAGACCTCAGTTAGACCGCCAACGTGATCTGGGGAAGTCCTGGACTTGGAAAACATATCGTTCACATAAACCTCCATGTTCCAACCTAATTGGTTTTTGAACATCTTATTAAGCAGCCTTTGGTAGGTTGTGCCAGCGTTTTTCAACCCAAAAGGCATCACGATGTAATAATAGACACCCTTATCGGTTCGAAAGCTAGTGAGCTCTTGGTCGGCGATGTGCATGGATATCTAGTTATATCTCGAGTATGTGTCCATGAATGACAACAACTCGTAACCAGAGGTGGCATCGACCATCTGGTCTATTTTGGGAAGCGAAAAGCAGTCCTTCGGACAGGCCTTGTTAAGGTCTGAGAAATCGATACATGTCCTCCAAGTGTTATTTGGCTTTGACATGAGGACAGGATTGGATAGCCACCTGGGATATTGGGCTTCTTGGATAAACCTATTGGAGAGGTGCTTGCCCACTTCGGCCTTGAGGGCCTTTAACCGAGTTTGATCAAACATCCGTTACTTCTGCTGGATGGGAACAAAGCTAGGATCAACATTCAAGGCATGGCATATGATATTCGGATCAATGTCAGTCATGTCAGAATGTGACCACGCGAACACGTATTGATTTCCTCAGAGGAAGCCAACCAATGCCTCATGAACTTCCATTTTCAAGCTTCCCCAAAGTTTTACTTTCTTGTCAGGGTGGAGGTATCAAGAACTATCTCCTCCACCTCCTCTATTGGTTCAATGGACCTCTCCTCTTGAACCCTTTGGTCTAACTCGTCGGGCCCCAACTCTTGGACAACTTGTACCTCCGAGGCCTCAACTTCTCAGGACCTTATTCCCTTACCATCATCACTAGAGCCTTAAAGGAGACCTTGTAGCACTGTCTCGCCTCTTTTTGGTCACCATGGACAGTGCCGATACCTGTATCCATGGGGAACTTCATACACAGATGACAGATGGAGGTGACGGCCCCAAAATCCACAAGTGCAGGTTGTCTTAAGATGGCATTGTACGCCAAGGAACAGTCTACCACTATGAAGGGGCAGTATTTGAAGGCTTGGCGAGGTACCTCTCCAATCGTCACAGGGAGCTTTATATGCCCCATCAGGATGAGGGCTTTTCCCGAGAATCCATAGAGTGTAAATTGCATGGGGATAAGTCTATCGTAGTCACCCATATATTCTCGAAAGCTGACTTAAACAGGATATTCACCGAACTCTCGTTGTCTACTAGAATCTGCGCCACCATTTTGTTGGAGATTTGGCTCTCAATCCCTAATGGACCATGATGTGGGAAATGCACTATCCGAGCATCATCTTTGGAGAATGTTATGTGTTGGTCAGTCATTTGTGGCATTTGGGCAAGCAGCTAGGCCAAAGCCATTACCTCATCATCATGATTCAAAGCTCTTGCATACTTTTTCTGCGAGCTTTATGAAGTGCCCCACAAGTGAGGCTGTAACGCCCCAACTCCAGGGACCGTTACGGTGTGCCTTGTAAACAGTGCTAAACTCGCTAATCGAGTTATTTGGCCAAAATCGTGTAACTAAGTGTGATTAGCTGTTTAGGGATTAAAAATTTTGGTTAAGATGTAACGTTTCATTAGAACGTTTAATATATATGCTGGGATCCCAAAATTATATTTTAAGAGTTTATTATAAGAAAATATTTACAATAGGCTGTTCTATGCGGCAAAACAGGGTTTAACCCTAGTTCCTCTTTAAACCTCGGCCGTGGCGGACGAGCAGCTCCATATGTACACGTCATCACCTAAGCTCTCAACCTCAAAGATGGTCCAGCTTTATTTTGCCTTTACCTGCACCACATAGCACCCGTGAGCCGAAGCCCACCAAGAAAACACAATATAACATGATATAATATCAACAGTGATTGTATTAATTATTCAGGACCAACAGTCCAAACAAATAGGTGACTATCACAAAAGTCACAAATATGGGGACTGCACCCTTTAGCCATGTGATGATAGGATCACCAGGGCTTAACAGATATCAAAAGTCACTAATATGGGAACAACACCCTTTAACCATGTGACGATAGGATCACCAGGGCTTAACAAATGACTGAGCATCTCACTAGCTTCAACAGGATAGGTGCATGGTGATTAGTCACCAACATAACCATCCTCCCGACTCTAGAGTCGTAACTGTGGAACAGCATTCCCTAGCCATGTGACAGACAGTCACCGAGCCCTATGCCCTGGCTCTCAGTAACTAGTCTCAGACTAACCAAGCGCTTATAAGTTCATCGACTTTAGGGTCGGTCCAGCATTAATGCCATAGATCCATTCAATGCTGATATCGATTAGATCTAATCTTCATTCGGCCCTGCGTCCTCGACGCTTATGCCGTTTCTGACCCTCAGGTCAGTGAAACACGACCAGTGTTCAACTCATTGTGAACTTGACTAATAAATCACAGCTTCACAGATGGATCTAACACCGTTGCCGATTCTGACTAATAAGTCAGTGCCATACACAAGTAAGCCATGCCACCAAACATATATCACATATCCAATATCCATATACAAGGTATTCAGCATGCTTACTCAACTAGTACAAGTACAATTAGGACCAAGCACGAACACAGAGGCTCAAACTCTGAACGATATCATACTCAGTATGTAAAGCATGCCCTAATCACATGTTTCTCATGAATCATATGCATTATATTTAGCAATCCAACATGCACCAATACCAGCCATGCATGTCACATTTAATAATCAAATAACATGCACCAAGAATAGCCATGCATGCCACATTTACATAGGGTGCAGTTTTCTTACCTCAGATTCGAGCTAGAATAATAAAAGAACGACCCTTGAGAACGATCAACTTTTAGTCCTTTAGCGGTCACCTAGGCATAACCAAAATATAGGATACCATCAATAAAAATGATCAACATAGGTTCCCAAACCAATATCTAGCCTCCGGGACATCAATCCACACTTAACCGGGTAGTAGGATCGACCCCGAGGCCTAAAGCTAGCATCCCTAAGTCAAAAACCCATTTCTGGCAAAAAATGCCTTTATGGGCCGCAACCCTCCCTAGCCATGCCGCGGCTCACCCTTAGACAGAGGCAAAACCTGCCCAGAAACCATCATAGGCCACGGCTCACCATAGCCATGCCGCGGCCCTTTACGCAGAACAACAAACAACAACCTTTCTTCCCCTGCGTTTTTCCTCGAAACCAAACTTCCAAACCAGTCCCAAACCTCATTCAAACACTCAATCCAACCCCCAAACATCATCTATATCAAACCCTCATCAAAACCTAAGTTAAACACCAACCTAGCTTCCATTAATTCCAACTATCCATCAAGAAATCACAAACTAAAACTTAAACAAAAAACAGAGTAAAACCAGAGATTCCATGGCTGAAACTTACCTCAAACTTGGGATTAAACCCTCTTCAATGGTTGAACTAAGTTCCTAAGCTTCCACCTTTGATCTCCTAGCTTGTTACCTCGGTTTGGGTTCTCAAAATTCAAAGGAAAATGAAGGGAAGAACATGTACGGGAGAGAAAGAAGGAGATGAGGATGATGCTCTGTTTTTGTTCTGAATTTCTACAGCCTTGAAAGTCAATATAAATCCAAACCAAATGACCTAAATGCCCCTAGGTCATTAAAAGTTTCTAAAGCCTTCCCAAGGGTAAAACTGTCCTTTCCCGCTTATCTCGTTAATTATAATTAACACCCTCAAAGTCCCGCTATTCTCAATATTCTCAAATGCCAATAAATCATATCCCATTACCCTTTAATTCTCGGTAATGTTCTAATAATCGAAGTGACCCCGAGACTCACCTCGAGCCCCGAACTTAAACCCGTTATGACTAGACCGAACACTTACATCTCATGATCGTCTCATGCCGAATAGCTCGAACCAATCCACCTTGTAATGTGGCTATATTAATTAATCACAACCATGCACCCATCATACACAATTATGCCCACAGCGGCCAAATTACCAAAATACCCCTATATTCATAAATACACCCATATGCATGCATTTACCATCATATAATATTATAATTCACATAAAAATTCATATGATCATTAAATAGCATCATAACTCAATTATGGCCCTCCCGGCCTCCTAATCAAGGTCCTAACCCTTATTAGGAAATTCGGGGTATTACAACTATCCCCTCCTTACAAAAATTTCGTCCTCAAAATTTACTCAAACTGCTCGGAACAAGAATTCTGCACAATTGACACAAATTCCTCAGGTCATATCCTTGACCTCACTATCTTTATAGCATTACCTTAACCCAAGGTACACTCTTTCCAATGGAACCTTAATACTTATATCACAATCTGAACTGGCTATTCCTTACCGGAATAGTTAACCTTAACCTTTAGATTCACATAACTCAATTCATAAATTCCTTTAACCCATGTCCACTGCATGGAACATAACTCAATGAATACAACTGCCAGTGCTAAGATATAACTGATCCAGCATCAACCTATCCAGTCCTAATCAGGATCCAACTGCCGAAATAAACCAGGGCTTAGCTTGCCTTAAATCCTCACCCTTTTCCCATGGTGATACTTTAAAGAAGATACATTCTTCTACCTGGAATTCCACATTCCTGCTTTCCAATTCAATAAAACTTTTCCATTTATTCCGAGAAAGGAGCAACCAAGATTCAAGCTTCAGCAATCTAATTAATCCCCTGAACCACCTCAGGATTCAGATATACATTAACGCATTCATCTTATAAGATATTCCTCCAATAATAATTGGATAACCCTCTCTCTCTGATTTACCATCGGTCTGAGAGCAATAATCTGTACTGAATTTTATCTCTATTCTCATGGCCTTCCAACCTTTCCAAAACTTAGAAGTCCCAATAAAGTCTTCATCTAATAAGATAGACCTTGAATTTCATGAAGGCACTTTATCCCTTTCACAAGAGATTTGAATATCGATTAGCTGTACCATATACTTATTCTTACTGATAAAATGAACTCACTTGGACTACCAGTCCACAATGACTCAATGCCAACTCACGCTGATCCATCAACCTGGGAATCCCACCGCGAAACTCATCGCGATGCTCTCTTATTCCCCATTATGAAATATCCAAAGGCTGTAATGGCCTTGCTGACTCCTAACACTCTGTCTTGACCTGCTAACAGGTTAAGAACTTTTCACGCATCCCATTACATCTCTCTTCATCTCAGGCCATTACTATAAAGCTTTCATATCCTGTTACCTTTCCACGATGCCTGAATGAAGCGAATAAAAGAATAGCATGAGATTCATCTAGAATCTCCCAATTAATCTCAATGTCCATCAGATTCTAAATCCGACCCTTATACCATAACAAATTCATATCTGATACTGCACAACTCTTAGCTAATCCAGCTAAGACTTTCTATCCAATATTTCTTATCTGTGGTTCAATTAATTATCTTTCCTTTTTATTCGTTCCAAAATAATAATCTCAAACATAACACTGGCCCCTGGCCCACCAGAAACTCTACTCTAGTTCTGGTCAGATTCTTTAATCAACATGTTGCATAGGCAATCACTTTTCTTTATTACTGGGATGTCATAACAATCCACTAACTGATCCTGGTCCGTAAAAGACCCAAAATACTTTCCCAAGGCACCTGAAACATTTTTACCACCCATGGACACTCCTGTCCCTAAGGCACTCTCCAACCTTGGTACATCTCCACAGAGAAAATACCACAATACCATCGTCCAAGACGATCACAAATCCCATTCAAATAAACCTTTGAATGAACTATTCATCTGATTCACAAACACTTAGCATTAAACCAACTCTCAAGACATATTCAGCACTACCAACACAATCCTTTATATAATTTCCTCTCTCTCTGATCTCTAACTGGTCCTAACCAAAATCCAAGATCCACCTTAAAGAATTCCATCTTATTCAGCAACTAAACCTTTTATTCCTATAACTCTGCTGAGCCACTCAAAACAGTGTTTACATCTGATTCTATTTCTGACACTAATTCAATCACCATTCTAGTCTTTTTTTATAACAAGAAGCCCTGACAGACCACCTGGTAACACATTCAGAACCCACAGACTAATCCAGTCTGTCCTGATCTCACTGGTACGATCTAAGTGATATCCATCACGCTAGCTAAGATTTCCATGCATCTCCCGGCACAAAACTCTAGCTCTCACTACTGGTATCAAAAACATAAAGAATCATGTACCAAACCGACTAACACAAGGCTTTCCGCTCTCAAGCCTAAGAATTACTATACTTTCCTTGCCATTCAAGATTTCTCTTTAATTACTTAACCAATCCAAACCCTGGATCAAACCCAAGCCCGTCATAACCAGCTTTATCAAAATCACTGATGAGTCCTTTCCATAACCCAACTCATCTCTTAAGTTGCCAATACCATATTACATTTCCCATCACAACATAACCATGTGATCTATATACACCATCTTTATACCCTTCTCTATATACACTAACAAAGAAAAGCATGGCACCAAAGCCAAACAGCACAACTCTAAACTCAGAACTAGAAAACTGACCTGTCACCCCCGAGGAATTAGTCTCGGTCTCTGACTATGACTGCTCCGGAACAAACACTCGAGTTGGAGTCGAGCTGTCTATCCCTTTTTTCTCATCCTTTAACACGTGGCACCTCTTCACAATATGCCCAACCATACCACACACAAAACATGCCTTTGCTCGGCATTCTCCCAAATGATGCTTCTTGCACCGAGCGCATTCTAGGTAAGGCTTCCAGCTTTTCTTCTTGCTTGCTCCAATAAGTGGAGATACCACTATCTGAGCACCGTGCTCTCCAGCACTCTGCTGCCCAATCTGATGTCCTGCGCTCTCAACAGCAAGAGCCTTCCCTACCACCTGAGCATAGGTAGAGACTTCATGCACTGGAGAAACTCTAATGCCCTGAGCTATTCCAGGATTCAACCCCTGAATAAACCTTTCCTTCCGAGCTACATCTGTGGGTACCATGTCAAAAGCAAACTTGGTCAACCCACTAAATCTGCTAACATATTCGGATACTGATGCCTTTCCCTGAACGAGATTCAGAAACTCATTCATCTTAGCGGTCTTAGCTGCATCACAATAATACTTCTCATTAAACAGCTGCCTAAATTCTTTCCAGTCCATCATAGCTGTGTCTCGTGTCTGGGATACTACCTTCCACCACGTTCGGGCATCATCCTGCAGTACACATGTAGCACAAATCACCCTATCGTGACCCACCAGTCCCATACTATCAAGAATGGAACTGATCATGCCCATCCATTGCTCAGTTCTGAATGGATCTAGGCCTCCCTCGAAGACTGGAGGATAAAACTTCAGGAATATTCCACAGAGGAATTCCCATTTATTCTCAACCCTAGGCTTAGCTAAAGCTGATGCCACCATAGACATAGCAAAGGAAGAGGTACTCCCCAACAGACTCTGTTGTTGCTTCAAATACCTGATCTCTTCCTCCTGCCTCTGCAATCTTAATTGCAAATCTGTAAGCGTCTGCTGAAAATTCATAAGTGCAGATGAAGAACTGATACCCTGGCCGTAACTCCCAGCCCTTGTATAACTACCACCAGGCCTCATAATCTGCCTTAAATATAAACCTGCTGATTAAATCTGCAGTCAATAACTTGACCCATTAATCACAATAAGCATATCGAGGGCTTTCCCCCATGAGATAAATATTACCACACCACAATCATAAACCACTTGCAGTGCTAAAAACATGCCCATGGCATTCATACATTACTCATAATCCCTGCTCTTCCAATACTTAAACCATGCCTCCAACCCCATCATGCAAATATCACAGTTATATATTCACAGAGCAGGTAATCATATGATCACAATCATATATATATATATATATATTCACGGAGCATATAATCATATAATCAAGAGCCAAGCTCTATCAAAATCTCATGCTCCCTAATACAATGTGCAGGTAAAGCATTTACATTCCATTTAAGCAGCTATGCACATAACTATAGAAATAGTTACCATCCCATGAGTGAAGCTATCTTCAGTGATGAGTGTACATGCCCAGCTTGTCTTTAGGAACCATAAACCTTGGCTCGCTCTGATACCAAGTTGTAACGCCCCAACTCCAGGGACCGTTACGGTGTGCCTTGTAAACAGTGCTAAACTCGCTAATCGAGTTATTTGGCCAAAATCGTGTAACTAAGTGTGATTAGCGGTTTAGGGATTAAAAATTTTGGTTAAGATGTAACGTTTCATTAGAACATTTAATATATATGTTGGGATCCCAAAATTATATTTTCAGAGTTTATTACAAGAAAATATTTACAATAGGCCGTTCTATGCAGCAAAACAGGGTTTAACCCTAGTTCCTCTTTAAACCTCGGCTGTGGCAGACGAGTAGCTCCATATGTACACGTCATCACCTAAGCTCTCCAACTCAAGGATGGTCCAGCTTTCTTTTGCCTTTACCTGCACCACATAGCACCCGTGAGTCGAAGCCCAGCAAGAAAACACAATATAACATGATATAATATCAACAGTGATTGTATTAATTATTCAAAACCAACAGTCCAAACAAATAGGTGACTATCACAAAAGTCACAAATATGGGGACAGCACCCTTTAGCCATGTGATGATAGGATCACCATGGCTTAACAGATATCAAAAGTCACTAATATGGGAACAGCACCCTTTACCCATGTGACGATAGGATCACCAGGGCTTAACAAATGAGTGAGCATCTCACTAGCTTCAACAGGATAGGTGCATGGTGATTAGTCACCAACATAACCATCCTCCCGACTCTAGAGTCGTAACTGTGGAACAACGTTCCCTAGCCATGTGACAGACAGTCACCGGGGCCCTATGCCCTGGCTATCAGTAACTAGTCTCAGACTAACCAAGCGCTTATAAGTTCATCGACTTTAGGGTCGGTCCAGCATTAATGCCATAGATCCATTCAATGCTAATATCGATTAGATCTAATCTTCATTCAGCCCTGCATCCAGGACGCTTATGCCGTTTCTGACCCTCAGGTCAGTGAAACACGACCAGTGTTCAACTCATTGTGAACTTGACTAATAAATCACAGCTTCACAGATGGATCTAACACCGTTGCCGATTCTGACTAATAAGTCAGTGCCATACACAAGTAAGCCATGCCACCAAACATATATCACATATCCAATATCCATATACAAGGTATTCAGCATGCTCACTTAACTAGTACAAGTACAATTAGGACCAAGAACGAACACAGAGGCTCAAGCTTTGAACGATATCATACTCAGTATGTAAAGCATGCCCTAATCACATGTTTCTCATGCATCATATGCATTATATTTAGCAATCCAACATGCACCAATACCAGCCATGCATGTCACATTTAATAATCAAACAACATGCACCAAGAATAGCCATGCATGTCACATTTACATAGGGTGCAGTTTTCTTACCTCAGATTCGAGCTAGAATGATAAAAGAACGACCCTTGATAACGATCAACTTTTATTCCTTTAGCGGTCACCTAGTCATAACCAAAATATAGGATACCATCAATAAAAATGATCAACATAGGTTCCCAAACCAATATCTAGCCTCCGGGACATCAATCCACACTTAACCGGGTAGTAGGATCGACCCCGAGGCCTAAAGCTAGCATCCCTAAGTCAAAATCCAATTTCTGGCCAAAAATGCCTTTATGGGCCGCGACCCTCCCTAGCCATGCCGTGGCCCACCCTTAGACAGAGGCAAAACCTGCCCAGAAACCATCATAGGCCGCGGCTCACCATAGCCATGTCGCGGCCCTTTACGCAGAACAACAAACAACAACCTTTCTTCCCCTGCGTTTTTCCTCGAAACCAAACTTCCAAACCAGTTCCAAACCTCATTAAAACACTCAATCCAACCCCCAAACATCATCTACATCAAACCCTCATCAAAACCTAAGTTAAACACCAACCTAGCTTCCATTAATTCCAACTATCCATCAAGAAATCACAAACTAAAACTTAAACAAAAAACAGAGTAAAACCAGAGATTCCATGGCTGAAACTTACCTCAAACTTGGGATTAAACCCTCTTCAATGGTTGAACTAAGTTCCTAAGCTTCCACCTTTGATCTCCTAGCTTGTTACCTCGGTTTGGGTTCTCAAAATTCAAAGGAAAATGAAGGGAAGAACATGTACGGGAGAGAAAGAAGGAGATGAGGATGATGCTCTATTTTTGTTCTGAATTTCTACAGCCTTGAAAGTCAATATAAATCCAAACCAAATGACCTAAATGCCCCTAGGTCATTAAAAGTTTCTAAAGCCTTCCCAAGGGTAAAACTGTCCTTTCCCGCTTATCTCGTTAATTATAATTAACACCCTCAAAGTCCCGCTATTCTCAATATTCTCAAATGCCAATAAATCATATCCCATTACCCTTTAATTCTCGGTAATGTTCTAATCATCGAAGTGACCCCGAGACTCACCTCGAGCCCCGAACTTAAACCCGTTATGACTAGACCGAACACTTACATCTCATGATCGTCTCATGCCGAATAGCTCGAACCAATCCACCTTGTAATGTGGCTATATTAATTAATCACAACCATGCACCCATAATACACAATTATGCCCACAGCGGCCAAATTACCAAAATACCCCTATATTCATAAATACACCCATATGCATGCATTTACCATCATATAATATTATAATTCACATAAACATGCATATGATCTTTAAATAGCATAATAACTCAATTATGGCCCTCCCGGCCTCCTAATCAAGGTCCTAACCCTTATTAGGAAATTTAGGGCATGACAGAGGCCCTCCTGAGATGGTTCCTACCCACTCGTTCATTGGAGGACGTCCTTCGGCCCCTGGATGTTGGGGAACTGCAGGATCTATTGTCGGGGCCTGTGGTGCGACAGGTGGAACCATCGGTCCTGCCACGAGAGGTTGTGCTTGACGCACTCCACCCTTAGCATATTGATGGAGGTGTCCCGACTTGATGATATTCTCAATCTCATCCTTGAGTTGACAACACTCATTGGTGTGGTGCCATATGTCATTGTGGAAATGACAAATTTTCTAGGGTCTCGCCTATCCTTGTCTCTTCGGATGGGTTACGGCATCCCGTAATGAACATGTTGTGTCGTGGCAATGAAGATGTTCTCTCGAGAGTCTACCAAGTTAGTGTACTCGAAATATTGTGAGACATACTTCTCGCCTGATGTGACTCCCTGCTCGGTTTGTGTGGTTCTACTCCCTCTGGGTTTGCAGCCCTTACCCTTCCCTCCGCGCCTTGTACAATTGGGAGCTCTATTGGATTCAACAGGATGGGATGGGGCAACAACTCCAGCACTGAATGCAGGCTTAAAAGCTCTTTATCTGGTGGGCACTGCCTAAAACCCTGCAGGAGCCATACCAAATCTAGAAGCAAAAATGGCATTGTAATCGGAAGGGGTGGCGCTCTAGCTAGGTTGGACTCCCCCCGAGTCCTGTTGGATGTGAACATAGGGGGAGTATTGGATCCCTGAGGCCACGGGGCTAGGTGTGGCTGACGTAGGGAAGAGGGCGGGCACTCCAAATACCCTGATCTGGGTGTCTTCCTAGCTGATGTACTCTTGTCCTCGATGAATGAAGTCGTCGAGACGCTGGCATCCCCTCTGCTGGAGATCATCCCAAAGTGGGGACCCCGTGCATATGCCAGCCTGCAATGTCATCATCTTCCCTCTTGGTTCTCGCCGCTTCTTCTTTGATGGGCTTGATGTAGGCCTTGAGGGTCTCGAAAGGTCCTTGATTTATATTGGCCAAGGTGTTGACCTCAAATCATACCTTCCAGACTCCTATGAACTGTCTTCGGAAGGTGGATGATAACTAGTGCCATGATTGAATGGACCCTGATCAGAGCTTTTTAAACCATTCATCCACTGCCCTCATTAGGGTAAGTGGGAACACATGACACTTAGCGTCATCGGAGACACGATGCACCGACATTAACCTGTTGAACTTAGACAGGTGGTCTGTGGGATCCGAACCACCATTATAGGATGGTATGGATGGAATTTTGAAGCCTATAGGTAACGGGGCTTCAACAAGATGAGAGGCACATGACTCCACCTCTTCATCCTCTGAGATAGAGTCATGGTCTTGCCACCTGGCCATCCTGAGCATTATCTGCTTCAGACCTTCCAACTCTGCATGAAGCGGGTCGCGATCCCAGTTGATGCTCTGAGCCAGGTTATCTTTTCTCCGAGCGTGAGATTATCTCGAAGATTTGATGGACTTCTCCCAACAGGCTCACGTCTTCCTACCTTATTGCACCTCTAGGAATTGAGGTTGTCTCATAGGTCGGCATGTCCCCGAGAGGCATCATTATCTGCTGGCCAAGCCAATTTGGTCTCCCCGTCAAACTCAACATTTTCATTTACCAAGATATTGATGCCACGTTCCTCGGGTGGATCCCTAGACTGTTATTCCTACGGGGCTGGTTAGGTCTCGAGGGGACACTAGCTCCATGCCTCGTGCGATCCGGATGGGCACGTCGGGGTGGGATGCCCCATGCCCCACGGGCTTTATCTGCTTGACATTGTCATCGGGCCCCTGTGCCGTTATCTTTGCCAGCCTACTGAGGAACCTGGTTGCCTTCGGGTTCTTGACGAGCCATCTTCTGCTTTGGAGCAGGATTATCATCAGCCTTTCCCTTACCACGGCCTTGTGGCGGCATCAAGGCTCCAACTCCTTCCGAGTTCCTGATGGGCACCCCAGCTAGCAAATCTCGCGCCCCTACGACTGGATGCTCGAGAGGCAGCCCAGCCGCATTGACAAGTGGCACTCCAGCGGGGTGCGCAGGTGGCATGCCCATTGGATGCCTAGCTAGTACGTTGTCATTGGGGTCCACTCGCAACCTCTAGGATGCAAAGGTGGCCTTAATGTTACCTTCTTGAGCATCGCGATATCAAGATGGTGGCCTACTTAGCCAAGGTTAAATGCGAGTTGTCTGAATTCGAGTTTAGCTCCGTTGAACAAGTACCCCACGAGAAGAATTACAATGCTGATGCTTTGGCTAAACTTGCTACCACCAAAGAGGCGGGTATGCTAAATGTAGTTCAGGTGGAATTCTTGGAAAGCCTGAGCATAATAGCATAAACGGTTGAGGTCGGAATGATTGACATAAAACTGACCTAGATGACCGCCATAGTGGAGTATCTCACAACTGGAAAGTTACCCGACGATCAGAAGGGTGCAAGAAAGTTGTTGTATCAAGCTCTGCGATATGTCATGGTTGAAGGGATTCTATATCGACGAGGGCATTCACTACCTCTCCTACGGTGTGTTCTGCCCGAGGAAGCACAGACTTTCTTGCAAGAAATACACAAAGGCTTCTGCGGAGACCATGCTGGGGGCAAAACCTGGCTCTGAAAGTACTGAGACAGGGCTATTTTTGACCCACGCTGACAAAGGACTTGATCTCATATGTGAATAAATGTGAAAAATGCCAATGCTTCGCCATAGTTTCTTGAGCAGCTCCTATCGAGCTAACCATGATATCATCCCCTTCGCCATTTGCAGTATGGGGAATTGACTTGATTGGTTCTTTGCCAACAGGAAAAGGAGGATTTCGTTCTGCTGTTGTCGCCATCAATTACTTCACGAAGTGGGTGGAGGCTGAACCTCTAGCAACCATCACCTCGAAGAGAGTCCTTGATTTTGTTGTAAAAATATCATATGTCGATTTAGGCTACCGAAAAAGATCGCGTCTGACAACTGAACTCAGTTCGATAATGATCTCTTCACAAACTTTTGTACAAAATACAACATAATCAAGAGTTTTTCATCGGTAGCATACTCACAGGCTAATGGGCAGGCCGAGGCCGTAACACAAGACCGTAGAGACGAGCTTAAAGAAGCGATTAGATGGAGCCAAGTGACTATGGCCTTAGCATCTCCCACAAGTACTCTGGGCCTATAGAACCTCACATCGAACCTCCACGGGACATACCCCTTTTTCTCTGACCTTTGGAAGTGAGGCTATGCTCCTGATTGAGGCACTGGTGACGACCCACATATAGAAGACCTTTGACCAAGATGAGAAGCATCACAATCACAGCTCGCTCATTATCATTAGAAAATCACTCGTTACTTTAACTCAAAGGTAAAAGGACGCAAACTCAGATTAGGTGATTTGGTTCTCCGGAGGGTGTTTTTGGCAAGTAAAGATCCCAAGGACGATGTGTAAGGGTCAAACTGGGAAAGACAATACTAGATCGTGGAGATCTTGCATGAAGGGGCCTTTAAATTAGCCCAATCAAGTGGAGAATAGTTCCACGGACGTGGAATGCCCTACACCTCAAAAAGTACTATCAATAATTTTGTTGTCTTTGATGTTTTTGGAATTACTGTTGATGTAAGGCTTATCTATAAAATCCATTTCATTTTAATAACAATTGAATTATTACGTAATCAATTTTATAGTTTTATTATCACGGGCTCACTTTGTAAAAGCAACCTAGAACATTTATAAGTTTCGGTTGCTTGGGGGGCACATAACCGAAGAGAGCTTTTAAAAGAGTTTAGCCTATTCGGATGAAATCTGAAACTTAGAGTTTGGAAAATTTGATTATTCAATGGTTTTTTAAAGCTCGGATTTTCAAAATTCCAAACACGAACTAAGTTTGAGAAATTTCTAAAATAAAACTCCTGGATACGACCAGGTCCAAGGCCTGATTCCTAATAGGTACAATGCTATTACGCCTACTAAAACCCTGGTTACGACCAGATCTGAGGCCTGATTCCTAACAGGCACAATGTTATTAAGCCTACTAAAACCCTTGGATACGACCAGGTCCGAGGCCTGATTCCAAATAGGTATAACGTAATTAGACGGGCAAAATCTTGGATATAACTAAGATATCGACTAAAATTAGTTAGTTGAGCCATCAAAAATCTATCCCGATATAAAGACAACCCCTAAGATTTCGAGTGAACAAGAATCCAAGAATTCACAAACATGAGAAAACAATAGACTAAAGGGAACACAAATAGATCACAAATTAAATATGTATTCGAAAGCATATTGTTATCTCGAGGAGGAAAAAACCTCGATCTAAGCCAAAAGGCGATTTTTTAGTCCCTAGGGACTTATTTACAAAATATAAAATAACGAAAAAGAAATTATTGAGCTCCGTCGACTTGCTCGAAGATAGTAAAAGCCATCACCTCGCACCTTCTGATCAGGACTACCCTTAAGGCAAAAGAAATACATAATATATGTCGGGGTTGGGACCTCTCACTCGTGCCTCAGAAATAGATATTTCAACCCTGCCAAAAGTCAATACATGTTCGAGGGGAGCTAGAATGGAGCCAGTTCGACGTAGTTCAGAAAATCCACGAAACACTGGTCTAATGGGAGGAAGGCACCTGCCTTCAGGTGCTCATCACTCCAAACCCCAAAGTCATCTTGCAGGGGGTCGTAGCTTCGCTCTCCTTCCAATGGAGGTCGGATGAGGAAGCCATCAATTCCCATATCGATCCCATGGCTCAACAGTATTTTTTTCACTTTCCCCTACGACCTTATTTGGGACACGATGTGCTCGGCCTCGAAAATATCGTTGGGGTCGACAACAAGTTCCCTCTCCACCACTGGGTCGAAGCAAGGAATTGGAGATTCGGACGCGACTATCTTGTATTTATTCTTTTTCTGAGTAGAGGAGGTCGCGACATTTTTCTTTGGTGGGGCCATGATTTAGCTCGCCTGATGACAAAGCAGCCTATTAGTGGCGACCTAAAGCAGCCTATTAGTGGCGACCTAAGACAATTACTAGCTACGACGAATAAGTTTCGGTGACCCGAGGGTTTGAGTGGTTTATTTTTGACGAATCAAAATTTACACGAGCTAAGATATACTAACATCAATGCATGGTTTCACGCATGGTCCTAGGCCACACACTATGAATTTAGGACATTTCGTGATACTTCGGGATTCGTGTGTCAGACTCGTCAGACCCACTACTTTTCTTTTTAAAGCGGTTTAATGCAAAACCGCTTAAGGAATCGTGACCCTTAAGCTACCCAGGGCCAATCCTCTCAACTTCAACATCCAAACAGGTACCCTAATCTATTCATCAATGACATTTTTCTTACAAAACCTAGAAAATTTGTCCAGTTTTCGAATACCTTATTTCTAAACAAGCCTATTATCTTTCTTTTATACTAAACCGAACCCTATTTAAACTTAGACATGGCATGAACACGGAACGATATTGAACAAAAAATGTTTTTCGATGTAAAAAGTTCATTGGAAAATAAAGAAATGAAAGATTCAAACCAAATGAGGAAATACTTATAGTTTATACGTTTGTTCAATGAGAATGTTGATGCGTCCACAGGCAGGAGCATGAAAGCTTTTCAGAACTGAAGGGCGATGAAGGTTTATCGAAAAGGTTTGATAGAAAAAGGGGATTTTTGTTTCTAAAAGGAAATTTTTTGAATGCAAAGGTAGTAAGGTTCAGGTCTAATCTCCCTATTTATATGTAAACCTTGGGAAATAATTTGCACCATCCAATTGGATCAACTCGAGATCCAAAGGCCAAGATTAAATGACCCGTGCGGCGGCAAAAATTTGATAGGAGAGTTGTCACAGTCCTCGAAACCCGAACATACATCAATTGCGGACGGCCACGTGTTCAACACTCGAGTAGTAGGCAGACACGATTTTACATAACAGAAGCCCAAAAGCCCCTACTGTGCGTGTCAAAAAGTGATGACGTTAAGCATGAGAAGGAGCTTAGGGGGAAATGTTGTACCCTAAAAATTAGCACAAGTTTAATCACTCTGCTAAGGGTACAGTTGGCAGATGAACATATGGAAAAAGCTGATGAGTAGAATATCTAGCTAATGATGATGTGAGCAGCTCGAGTTAGGACTAGACAGCGCAACATTCAGGTAATTGGCAGGTCACCTCTTAAGATGACGGTCCAGTTCGAGACATGTAGCAGCCGGATCCCCTTTAGAGCGCTCTGAATATGCTCAGCTTGGGGATATCTGGTCATGATGCATACTGAAGGATCTCGAGAGACTCGGAGGCACTCTATACGCTCATTAATGCCTAGGCTGTATTGCATATTTATTATTTATCGTTCAAGATAACATGAGTATATTCATTTAGGAAATCATATCCTTATGTAAATGGGAATTATCTGTATTAAATGTATACCATATTTATGCACACAGTTACCCAAACCTGTCCAAGAAATTCCACTATAAATATCATGGATAATGGACAGGAAAGGGGATATCCTTTTTTGTATTACCGAAACTCTGCAGAAATTGTGAGAGAAGAACAATAATATTGTCTTATGGACTAGGTGGATTTTAACCACTAGACCACGTAAAATTGTGTGTGTACGAAAGGGTTCATCTAAGTTCATTACAATTTGCAAATAAACACTAACACTCTTATTAGATTTCTAAATCTACTGTTAGTGAAAAAATCGCGTTAACATATATATATATATTAACAATCCATAAGAAATGTTTATATTTTTTAAAAAACCATAACAATGTTTTGGTTTAATTTTTATTTTAATATATTATGTCATTCTTTTATATATAATATTGTTTATTTATTTAAAATTTATATAACAATCATACAAATTTAATAAAAACAAATAGTAAATTCTATAAATAAAACTAAGCATATATGCATTGCACATTCCTTATATCTAGTATATATATATATATTTATATTTACAGTGTCCAATCCTTCCTGTTGAGTAGCATCAACTTCTTTGATTGTCGATTCAAGTGATTTATTTCTCTTCCTTACTTTTAAGAATTACACAGCTGTTTTAAAACACTGTCACAAGGCAATTGATGTTCATATTGTTTTAAAACACTACCATGTACTTTGAAGAGTTCTAATGCTATCTTTAAAAATGAAAAATAATAATGCTAGATGTCATTTTACACTAAGATTAGGATTGGGATTCCATCTTAAAATGAATTGATATTAAGTAGAGTAATCATTTCCTTTATAAGGATATTGTTGTTCCTATATATTTTCTATGTGAGAACTTTTTAACATCTAATACGCTCCTTCATGTGTTGGTCCTGAAAGTGTGGGCTAGAATGACCTGAAAGTGAGGACAGGAATCGACATATATTGGAAAGGTCCCAAACCGAGGTCAAGAGTGGAGTAAAGCGAACGTCGAACCTGCTCTTGATTATTATAATTTGAGGGGGAAATGCCACTAGCACTGGGATTGGGATTTTATCTTAAAATCAATTGGTATTAAGTGGAGTAACACTTTCCTTTATAAAGATATTATTGTTCCTATATATTTTCCATGTGAGACTTTTTTCACCTTTAATATTTTATTCCTATGTTAAGGGATGGTAAATGATTTACTTTCTCTTTTGTCTTTATATACATGGATGTGTGTGCATATATGTGTGTGTTTGTAATAATGAATCTTGGTTACCATGTAAAAATTGTCCATGAACCCATTTATTAGAAGACTAAATATGTCATTCCCAAAGGGAAATTTCATGTTCTATCCATGATAACTTAGTGAAATTTTTTAATATGCCAACATAAGTTACTATCACAAATGTATGGCAATTTCAATTTTCTGGACAAAATATCCTCAACATTCAAATATTCATTTTCTCTCTCAGCCCAAACTCTCTCTCTCTCTAACGTCTCCCATTCTCTCACTCTCTCACACTCTCTCGTTCTAATTTTGTAGATCTTGAAAAAATACCAAAATTAAAAAAAAATCATCTGAAACAGACATTTGAGTGAAAAAATATGAACCTCCAAAGTTTTCGTCAAATTTCAGTGCAAAGCATCGAATTTGCATCGAAAAAACATCGTTTTTGCCAAAAATCAATTTTTCATCAAAAAACATCGTTTGGCCCAAATATCAAGTTTCATGATTGCATCGAAAAAGCATCGATTTTCCATCGAAAAGCATCGTTTTGGCTAAAAAACAAGTTTTCGTGATTGCATCGCAAGAGCATCGAAACACCATCGATTTTGCATCGCAAAAAGCATTGTTTTTCCCAAAAAGCAAGTTTCATGATTGCATCGCAAGAGTAACGAAGCACCATCGATTTTTCATCAAAAAAAATATCATTTTTGCAAAAAAAAAAAAAAAAATTTTAATGATTGCATCGCGAGAGCATCGAAATACCATCGATGCAAAATTGATAGTGTTTTATATCGATGGTGTTTCGATGCTCTAGCGATGCAATCATGAAAACTTGATTTTTGGCCAAAACTATGCTTTTTCGATGCAAAATTGATGCAATTTCGATGTGCTTGCGATGCAATCATAAAAGTTGATTTTTGGCCAAAACGATGCTTTTCGATACAAAATTGATGGTGTTTCGATGCAAAATCGATGATGTTTCGATATTTTTGCGACGCAATCATGAAAATTTGTTTTTTGGCCAAAACGTGTTTTATCGATGCAAAATCGATGGTGTTTCGATGCTTTTGCGATGCAATCATAAAAACTTGATTATTAGCAAAAACGATGCTTTTTCGATGCAATTTCGATATTTTGCACTGAAATTTAATGAAAACTTTAGAAGTTCATATTTTTTCACTCAAATGTTTGTTTCAGATGATTTTTTTTTATTTTGGTATTTTTCAAGATCTACAAGATTAGAATGTGAGAGAGACGTTAGAGAGAGAGAGAGTCCAGACCAAGAGAGAAAATAAGTGTTTGAATGTTAGGGGTATTTTTATCCAAAATATTTAAATTGTCATATATTTGAGATAATAACTTATGTTGGCATATTAATTTTTTTTACTAAGTTTATCATTAATTTATTAAATTTGAGTAGAGAGTACCAAATATGTATGATTTCAATATATAATGTATCAAATATGTCCAATTTAAAAATACAAAATATGTCCTATATAAATATACAAGGTACTAAATGAACATTATTGTAAATACATGATATCAAAACGATACTTTATAGAAATACAGAATATCAAAACAATATTTTACAAAAAACTGAGTAAGAATGAAATTCCCCTCCCAAACAGCCTTTGACCAAAAAAGAAAGAGAAAAGAGGATCAAACAAAAGTCGTTTGATGCATTATTGAAGTTGGGTTTTTTCACATTTAATCAAACAGCTGGAAAAAAAAGATTACATTCCTTCCTTACTACAAATTCAAATCTCCATCCAACAAATCTGTATGCGGATCAGCTTGAGTCTACAAAAATAAAATTAAATATATATCTATATATATATATATAAGAAAGAAAGAAAGAAAGAAAGAAAAAGCTTTCACTTCACTAAACCTAGCATCTCCATAGTCAATTTGACATTTATATATTTTTCCACCAATCAAAATAATTTTGACAGCCTTTTATTTGTCCAAACTATAACATAATTCTATTGAACCACCTGTCATATATAAAGTGGAGCTCTCTCATTGCTAATCATATTACGTAGAGAGAAAATCTTGGTGGTTGCCCAAGTCTGGAAAAGGGCTTCGTCAAGCCCCTTACACATGGAGATTTGGTATCTTTTTGTCAGCCATAAATAATATAATTAATAATAAAAATAAAATGTGACCATCTTTAGGAGGGTTTCTCTCCCTATAGTTCTCTATGGATTTTATCTGAATTCCGAAAAAAGTAGCTATTATTATTTGTTATTATTTTCTAATATTTTGTCACCAATATATATTATTATAAGAACGAGAACGAAAATGATTAATGTTTCTGACCATATTGTGGACATTCCGTACAATAGGGTCAACGTCCGTGTCAGCCTTTTCCCACCAAATATGCCACCACACTGTGTACTCACTGCACTCACTTTGATCAGATCAGACCCTCCTCCGGACTCGGTCTCTGTCCCCCTTTTCCTCATTCCTAATCCCCACTCACTCCTCCCTCCATTTCACACCAAACCCCCTCTCAACCGTTGGATCATTCCCACGTGTCCAGCCCAGGTATTTCTGTAGTTTTAACAACATTGGCAGGGTAATCACGGAATCTTGACCCATCATTTCATTTAAGACAAATTGTTTTGAATTTTATTCACTCACTCTAATGTGAAATTGTCACTATGTTATAGAGAGTATATGTAGAATTCTATTTCTAATACAATTTGACTACAATACGATGGACTACCAACAATGCTTAATGCTTGGGATTTGTGGACACGCTCTTTGCGTTTTTCCGCCAACCTATTAGGTCAAAACAATTAACTCTTATTTTTGGGGCTCAAGGTTCAATAAGCCCAATTCATTTCTTATAAAAGAGTTAAAACCTTAGAATAGTATGTCAAGTTGTGGCGAGACTAATGAAGAATGTGTATAAATACCTATCCTATATATGTTTTCATATTTGTTTTGTAGGTTTAATTTTCATTTAATCTCTCAATGCAACTTGCTAGGCTTAAGAGACAATTTTCTACTTATATCAATGAGCTTGCTTTTTTTAAAAATGTCCAAGAACTTACAAAATATTAGGATTTAGCATAAATACTACTTACAATCTACACATATAACCAATGTAGGATTAAGTGGCAAACACACACACCCAAGGGACAAGGTTCCTAACCCATTACTTTATTTAATTATAAAGCCTAAGAGGCTACAAGAATTCACATCTCAAAACTCAATCTTGAAGTTAGAAAGTGTAGTAGGATTGAGCATAAATACAACTTACAATCCACACACATAACCAATGTGGGACTAAGTGGCAAACACACACTAGAGAGTGGTAGTAAGATTGAGCATAGTGGCAAACACACACACCCAAGGGACAAGGGTCCCCAGCCCATTAATTTTTTTGATAAAGCCCAAAAGCCTACAAAAATCCAAATCTCAATACTCATTCATGGAGTTAGAGAATAGTAGTATGATTGAGTGTAAATACCACTTACAATCCACACACATAACCAATGTGGAATTAAGTGGGAAACACACACACCCAAGGGACAAGGGTCCTATATCAATTAATACATTGTACATTGTAGATACAATCATATGTGATCTTTTCTCTTGACTTTTTCATGGTTTTACTTTTTTACACCTTTCCTTCCACTTTATTTTCACATAATACCATTCTCATTCTCTCATGCGCAAACTTAGTCCCACCATTTTTTTTGACATTTCGTAGGCATTTAAAATAAGTGGGAGAAGAGTTTTTCTTGTTGTTATTGCTATAACATGTAATTTGAATGGTAGGTGTTGTAAATTTAGAATTATCATATGAAGAGTGAAGAGTGACATTACAAATGTAATTTTTTTTCATAAATTTATTTCATGGTTTCCCTTATTGAAATTTAAATTCAAATTGACACAAATCTTGGAGAAAAATTATTATTTTTCTAGATTATTGTTCAAGTTTAAGATATCAAGTGTGACTTTCGTTTTTTGGTCTTTTTTATGGATTCAGTTTTAATGTTGTTGACCACATTTTTGGTCAATGACAAAAAAGGAATACGACTGTGACAAAATTGAATGACAATGAAGTTTTTATGTAGTTCATATATTAAATAATCTTATGTCCATGAGTTTGTATTATTTTTATGAGTGAAGCTTAAAAAAATCATAGATTCAAAATCATTAAGTTCTCTCCAAGCTTCTTTTGGGTGGACAACTGGGCAAATATTTGGTATGCTCTAAATTGTCATGTATAGTGCTTATTGTACGCCCTAAGTATCCACGGGCTATTAGCGAGCTGAGAAATGGCATAATTATATCAGCCACGTGGATGTCACGTACCCGGAGCTGCTGTTACCAGGTCCTACCTCTCTAGCTCGAGGTAACCAAAGGCTTAATGAGATTACTAAGGAGTCGGGTCAGAAGTATGGACACCACGGGCTAAGAGTACATCAAGCTCGAGGTACGAGCTTGAGTTGGCACCTCTGACCCCTTATAAAGTCAACCACGCAATGTAAACATGCATATATCAGACATCACATGTCTGATCCATCCCTGAATTCTCGGACATGCAGCATAAACATGCGTGTTCAGGCACCCACGACTGGGTTGGGCCGTGCGACCCATTATCCCCCTTACCTATTGATTAGACCACACTTCAGTGTCAGGTTTTAGGAATTAATCATGAATGTCACAGAAGTGACATGATGGGTAAGAAGGTCACGGGATGACCCCCCTTGCCAACCCCCAGGTGCCCTCTCCCTATAAATATAGAGACCCTGGGAGTTGCAAGGGTTTGGATTCTATTTTGTAAAGAAATACCCTGTCAAGAATATCAGAGCGATAGTAATAATATTGGCTGGTGGACTAGAAGGATTTTAACCTTTGAACCACCTAAAAAAGTATTCGTGTTATCATTTTACTTTGAGATCATTCATCTATTACGGTTCATTATTTAGCACTAATCCCACTCTTTATTCTATTAATTATCTATTGCCGAAGAACCGCGTCATTAGTTTGGTGCTTTCATTGAGAGGCTGTTAGATTGGTGCTATCGGAAATACCCAACCATGGTAGTCACACGCTCAAGACATGGTAGCGAGGCGGACCAACATGATGGGCAGGAGGCCCATCATGCCGCCATGTTCGATGATCAGAACCCTGAGGTTCAGCAACAGCTGGGCAAGCAGCCGATAGGCCAAGATGACACTGGAAGTTCGGCTCCCCGGCCGCCCAATTCGAACCCAGATTTTTACACGGCGGTGGAGATGGAAAATGCACAGTTGAGGAGTCAGCTGGCGAAAGCTAACCAGTAGATTCAAGAGGTTTTGGCCTGACTACCCCCTCTTACAACCGACGCTAACGTCGGAAAGAGGCAAGGCGAGACTCATATGTCGCGCCGGGGTAATCGGTCCAGGCCCAGTCGGTCGGCCAAACTCCCGACATCAAACTCTACTCCCACGTCGCACCATCGGGAAACCACTTTTGAAGAACTACCTAGGGCCGGGCAACAGTACAGCCACTCGATCTGGACCTCAACTCCCAGCTCACTTCCGCCCTTGAGCGCACCCAGGAGGGCTCGACAGAGCTCGCGAAGGAGATTCGGGGAGGGCTCATAGCGACAACCCACCCCGGGCAGCTGTCCTGCACCCCGCTCAGACCGCCGAGCACAGGACCCGGAGGATGGTAGAGCGGAGCGGCCCCGACCTAACCTGATCCGCCCTGACGGGACTAGGATCGCATCTCCGGTCAGGCATCCCCCTTCACCAATAAGATATCCGTCTCCTCCCCGGCCAGTTCGAGACATTCCAGCTCATGGGATTAGTAGGAGAAATCCTCCTTCCGTCGGACCTTCCCATCGTAGCCGGGCGCCCAGAGAAGTCCCGGGTCCTCATCCCCAGAGGCGGGCTCCAAGCTTCTCAAATGGGAGCTATTGGACCGGAAGCCGTCGAAGTGACCTCTCCAGCAGAGACCTGCGCCAACGCTTGAGCTCGGTGCAAAGTCCTCAGGCCGTCCCGAGGGGCGACCTTCGAGATCGTCTAAACTCTAAAAGGGGAGACCTAGTGGGAAACAGTAGCCGTGCTCACCAAAGGGAAGACCTGTCCGAAGTACGCGACAACGGGAACGTCAAATATAACCTATCTCAAGATAGGAGGGACAATAACCCGCCAAACGCGTACAATGGATCCGGAGCTGTTGAACAGCCCCGGGACAACCAAGGAAATCAGGACAAAACCCTTGAGCGTCTGGCTCAGATGGAGGAGCTAATGAGGAAACTCTTATCAGAAAAAGAAAAAGATGAATATGATTTAGGGGATGAACTTGAGCTCTTCACCCCCAGCATAGCAGCAACGGCGTATCCATCTGGTTTCCGTATGCCTCACTTGTCCAAGTTCAATAGAGACAGGGACCCATCAGATCATCTGGGCATGTTCAATACCCTAATGATGGCCCACAACATTGGTCCCGAGCTGAGGTGTCTAATATTCCCTTCCACCTTGACTGGGCCGGGCAGACAATGGTTCAAACAGAATAAGAAGCAATCAATAAGCTCGTGGAAAACTTTCTTTATTGACTTCAAGAGAGCATTTCGAGCTTCCTAGGCTGCTCGCGTCAAGGCCGACACCCTGGAAAACGTAAGGCAGCAACCCAGCGAGCCTCTGAAGGCTTACCTGAGCAGATTCGCGAACGTTGCTGCTCGGTCTAGAGATGCAGATGACAGCTCTAAGCTCATGGCTTTGAGAACTAGAATCCTCGTCGAGGGAGGACTCTGGGAAGAGATACAAAGGAAGGGAGTCAACACCGTAAATGAATTCCTAAATAGTGCCCAGGGGTGGATCAACCTGGAGGAGGCTCGAGCCTCAGCCGCGGGAACTAGCCAGGCCCCTGAACAGCCCGCTGCAGTGGGAACGGAGGTCGTGACAGCGATCCAGACCGTTACACAGAATAACCTGTTTGGTGGAGGCAAGAGAAAGGGGAGCAGCGAGGGCAACTAGCACGGCCCAAAGAAGAACAAGTCCGTAGAAAAATTTAAGCCGGTCTACGCGTCTTATACTGAGCTCACCCACTCTAGGGAGAACATCTTCCTAGCAAATTCTGCTCGCCTCCCCTAGAAGAAGCCGGAACCGTTAAAGCACCAGAAGGGTAAGCGAGACCCTTCCAAGTTTTGTCGGTTCCACAATGACATTGGCCATAATACCGATGATTGTAGACACCTGAAGGATGAGATAGAAACTCTCATCAGAGCTGGACCCTTGGCTCAGTATGCGCGGAATATAGTTCCCGCAGGCCATCCAGCTCTGGAAGTCCTGGTCAGTCAGCCCGGGTCTCGGGTAGATCAGGACGTCCCTCCTCCCATGATAGGAGGAGAAATCTCCACGATCTCTAGAGGTCCCCATCTGGCTGGCATGAGCAAAGGTGCCCAAAAGAGATATGTCAACGAACTTAAGGCTCATAATGGAGTGGAGTTCGTCCCTGAGCAACATCTACCAAAGCAGCAACGATTGGAGAGGCAACCAATCATATTTACTGAAGAAGATGCCAGCCAGGTCCAGTTCCCTCATAACGACCCTCTGGTCGTAGCCGTACAGCTCGCTAATCGGAGGGTTAGGAGAGTGCTGGTCGATAATGGGAGCTCGGTAAACCTACTATTCTGGTCCACGCTGGAAAAGATGGGTTTGTCTGTCACCGAGCTGAAAGCCACCTCCATGTTCCTTTACGGATTCTCTGGAGAAGGGTCGGCGGAAATAGGAACGATCGAGCTGGTGATCACCTTGGGAGGGGGACCTCAGACAGTCTCGAAACTCCTCGAGTTTGTGGTCATCGATTGTCCCGCCGCGTACAATGCCATTTTGGGTCGACCTACACTAATAGCGTTTGAAGCCGTTACCTCCATCCGCCACCTCGCGCTGAAATTCCCCTTTTCCACAGGGATATGCACGGTCCGTGGTGATCAACTTGCTGCCAGGGAATGCTACAGCATTTCTATGAAGGGAAAATTAAAACCTGGGCAGTTAACGATGACCGTCCAAGGTGGAAATGAGGAATCTCAGGAACTTGTGCCTAATCCTGAGATTGAAACATCTTAGAATGCCGAAGGGGAAAATATCATCTTAAGTGATGATATTGACCCCAGAATAGGCGAGGGTAAATCCGAGCTCCAAGCTATCGAGGAGGTAAGTATCGATCCACAGAATCCCTCGTAGATGGTAAAGCTCGGGAAAAATCTATGTGGCGAGAGGAAGGCGGAGCTGATTAAGTTCCTACAGGAGAACCTGGACGTGTTCGCATGGTCTCATGAGGACATGGTGGGGATCAGTCCGAGCGTCATCATGCACACCCTCCATTTGGATAAAAGCGTGCCTGCAAAATCCCAGAAACAGAGGCGCCTAGGAACAACCCGAGCTGAAGCCCTAGAAGAGGAAGTAGCTCGGCTATTAAAGTGCGGGTTTATCCGTGAGGCTAAGTTCCCGGTTTGGGTTGCCAATCCTGTGTTGGTCCCGAAGCCCAACGGGAAATGGCGGACCTGCATCGACTTCTCCGATCTGAACAAAGCTTCCCCCAAAGACTGTTTCCCCTTGCCAAGGATCGACCAATTGGTAGACGCCACGACGAGGCACGAGCTCATGTCCTTTATGGATGCGTACTCGGGCTATAATCAGATCTCCATGAATCCAGCGGACCAGGAACACACTAGCTTCATGACCCCAACTAACGTTTATTGTTACAAGGTCATGCCGTTCGGGCTGAAGAACGCCGGAGCTACATACCAGAGATTGGTAAACAGGATGTTTGCCAACCAGATCGGGAAGAACATGAAAGTGTATGTTGACGACATGCTGGTCAAGTAAAAAAATGCCGATAACCATGTTTCTGACCTAGAGGAATGCTTTAAGATACTAAGAGAATATGGGATGAGGCTAAACCCACAGAAGTGCACTTTCGGGGTCGCATCAGGGAAATTCCTGGGTTTCATTGTCAATACCAGAGGAATTGAGGCAAACCCCGATAAGATCAGGTCGTTGCTCGAGCTGCCCTCACCTCGGTCGTGCAAGGATGTTCAAGGCCTGACAGGAAGGGTGGCAGCCCTTAATTGGTTTATCTCTAAATCTACCGACAAGTGTTTGCCATTCTACAACCTGCTCCGAGGGAATAAATAGTTTGAATGGACCGAGGAGTGTGAACGTGCCTTCCTCGACCTGAAAGCACATTTAGCCGAGCCACCCGTATTGTCCAAACCAACGGCAGGAGAGCCTCTTTTCCTTTACCTAGTTGTCACGGAAGATGCAGCTAGTGCCGTATTGGTCAGAGAAGAAGACCGGTCTCAGAAGCCAGTCTATTACATCAGCAAGAGGCACTCGGAGCTGAGTCCCGGTATCCGTTGATGGAAAAGATGGCTTTCTGTCTCATTACGGCCTCCCGAAAGCTCTAGCCGTATTTCCAGTCCCACTTAATACATATCATAACCGATCAACCTTTAAGGCAGGTTTTGCAAAAACCTGAAGCATCGGGACGTCTATTGAAGTGGGCTATTGAGCTCAGCCAGTTCGAGATTTTGTACACTCTGCGAACTGCAATAAAAAGCCAGGCCCTGGCTAATTTTGTGGCAGAATGAACAGGATTCCGAGAAGATCCTGTGGTAGATTCACCCCAGGCCTCGTTAGTCTAGGCCTCATGGAAGGTCTTCGTAGATGGCTCATCTAACGAGAATGGCTCCGGGGCTGGAATCATTTTGATATCCCCAGAAAGACATAGATTCCACTCGGCGTTGAGATTCAGATTCAAGGCATCCAATAACGAGGCTGAATACGAAGCTTTACTGGCCGGGCTAAGGGTGGCCCAGGAGCTGAAGGCCAGCTCCGTTCAGTGTTACAGCAATTCCCAGCTCGTGGTAAACCAAGTGCTCGGTGAATACCAAGCACGGGGGACCAAGATGGCTGCTTACCTAGTGAAGGTAAAAGTCGAGCTGTCTGCATTTGAACAGAGCTCAATCGAGCAGATACCTCGGGAGCAGAATGCCAATGCAGACGCCCTCGCAAAGCTCGCTACCTCCGGGGAGACGGAGACTTTGGGGTTAGTATCGGTAGAGTTCTTGGAGAAAACAAGCATAGAAGAAGTCGAGGCGGAGGTCGAGATGATCGACGCCAGACCGACCTGGATGACCCCCATCCTCGAATATCTCACAGCAGGAAAGTTACCTGAAGAGCGTAATGACGCAATGCGGGTACTTTACCAGGCTCCAAGGTATACAGTGGTAGATGGGATATTATACTGGCGTGGGCACTCTCTACCTCTCCTTCGATGTGTTCTGCCAAGCGAAGCGAAGACCATTTTGTAGGAAGTGCACGAGGGATTTTATGGAGATCATACTGGAGGGCAAAGCTTGGCCCTGAAGATCTTAAGGCAAAGATATTACTGGCCCACTCTGTCAAAGGACTCGATCTCCTACGTTAAAAAATGTGACAAGTGCCAACGATTCGCCACAGTTGCCCGAGCTCCCCCAAGTCGAGCTGAAGATGATCTCGTCCCCGTGGCCATTCGCAGTCTGGGGAATCGACTTGGTTGGCGCCCTCCCTACTGGAAAGGGAGGAGTCCGTTATGCGGTGGTGGCTATCGACTACTTTACCAAGTGGGTAGAAGCAGAGCCCTTCGCAACAATCACTTCGAAAAGAGTCCTCGACTTCGTGGTCAAAAGCATTATCTGCCGGTTCGGGCTGCCAAAGAAGATCGTATCGGATAATGGAACGCATTTCGACAGCGACCTCTTCACCAAATTCTGTGAAAGGCACGACATTGTAAAAAGCTTATCCTCTGTGGCCTATCCCCAGGAAAATGGGCAGGTCGAGGCCGTCAATAAGACGCTAAAGGCGAGCTTTAAGAAAAGACTGGACGAAGCCAAGGGAGTCTGGCCAGAACAGCTCCCCCAGATATTGTGGGCATACCGGACCTCACATCAAACGCCGACGGGTCATACTCCTTTCTCCTTGGCTTTCGGGAGTGAGGCAGTCCTTCCTGTCGAAGTAAAGGTAGCCTCGCATAGAGTCCAAGCATTTGACCAGGACCGCAATCACGAATTGCTCTGCGCGTCCCTCAACCTGATTGATGAAAGACGAGAAGATTCACAGCTACAGCTCACGCATTATCAACAAAAGATCACTCGTTATTTCAACTCAAAGGTCAGAAAACGTGCCTTTAGCATTGGCGACCTGATCCTTAGAAGAGTCTTCTTAGCCAGTAAAGATCCCAAAGACGGAGTATTGGGACTGAACTGGGAAGGGCCATACCAAATAATCGAGGTCATAAAGGAAGGAACCTACAAGATAGCTCGACTTAATGGAGAAGCAGTCCCACGAACTTGGAACGCCACCCATTTGAAGAAGTATTATCAGTGATACCTTTGTAAGGCTTAGTCAGAGGCCATCTTTTGTTTATTAAGTAATGAGAATTAAATCTTTCTTCATTATTGTGTATATTTGTGGATGTAACGTCAAGTAACCACGAAAGACCCTTTCCTAATTACTTGGGGGGCATATGTCCTGGATATAACCAGATCATCCAAAAGACTTAGAAGTTAATTCAAATTGATTGATCGATATTTTTCTTAAAAAGCATGAGATATCGATAAAGGATTAACACGAACTAAGTTGTATCCTGGATATAACCAGGTCGTCCTAAAAAACTTAGAAGTTAATTCAAATTGATTGATCGATGTTTTTCCTAAAAAACACGAGATATTAATAAAGG
Source organism: Humulus lupulus (assembly GCF_963169125.1). Lineage (NCBI taxonomy): Eukaryota > Viridiplantae > Streptophyta > Magnoliopsida > Rosales > Cannabaceae > Humulus > Humulus lupulus. Next base: position 113,470,868 of record NC_084797.1, read on the forward strand.
ATTAACGCGAACTAAGTTTTCAAATTAACGTCCTGGATTCAACCAGGTCCTAAAAAATTTAGAAGTTAATTCAAATTAATTGATCGATGTTTTTCTTAAAGGACACGAGATATTGATAAAGGATTGACACGAACTAAGTTTTCAAATTAATGCCTGGATTCAACCAGGTCCTAAAACTTAGAAGTTAATTCAAATTGATTGATCGATGTTTTTCTTAAAAAGCACGAGATATTAATAAAGGATTAACACGAACTAAGTTTTTGAATTAATGTCCTGGATACAACCAGGACTTGTCTTAGAAGTTGGTTCAAAATTGATTAGCATGTTTTTTTCCTAGAAAAGCATAAGGTGCCAATCACAACACCAACAAAAACTAAGATTATTACCAAAGGCATGAAGGAGAAATAACCATAAGATCGAGGAAAAAATATGTAAATCAATTTAAATAAGGTTGAAGAAATCAATTGTCTCGAGGTTAAAAAACCTCATAATATAAAGTTACAAAAAAAATGTAAATGATAAAAAGAAAAGGAGAGAAGTCCTATGCCTCGCCACGCCGCTCTGATGAGGTCACCCCCTCGCCATCCTGCTTGGCGGCAGTGGAAGTCTCCTTGGTCTCAGAGGGCGCCTCTTGCTGAAGGCGAGCTTTGAACTTCTCCAGGAAGGACTCCCACGTGTCCGGCCCCAGAAAGGAGAAGTCACCATCTGGGTTGAAGACCTAGCAGTGGTACAGCATAGCCTCCATGGAGGAGCTAGAAGCTGCCCTCTCCGCCACCAGGGCGGCCTTGGCCTCCTCGGCCTCAACCTTCGCGACGTCCAGTGCGGCCCGAGCAGCCCTGGCCTCCTCGAGCTCAGTCTTCACCGTGGCTAGGGCGGCCTTGGTGGCCTCGGCCTCCTGCAGCTTGGTCCGGAATGCCTCCAGCTCGGTTCACGCAGTTGCCAGGGCTGCCTTGGAATCCTTTTCCTATTGTTGAGCCATCGCGAGGGCGAGCTGAGCAGCCTGGTGCTCACCCCTGATCTCTTCGATCTTGGCCTTAGACCAGGATATGCTTCGGTGGAGGGCCAAAGCACCCTGCAAGACTAAAAGATAATAAGGCAACTGCCTTAGAAAAAAAAACATATGATGCATACAAACAAGGAGTACCAATGGCAAGGCTAACTTACCATGAGAGTCATCCCCAACGAAGAATCCATCACGTTCTCAAGGCTCCTTGTCTCGATCTCCCGCAGATCCCTTGCGGAGGCATTGTAGCAATGGTCCACCATGTAGGTCACGGTCTCGTAGACCGTCCCCCTGAAGACATCGGGGATTTTCTCTAAGGCCCGGGGGTTGACCGGAACGCGCACCTCGGGGGTTGTAGTCGACAAGGTCCCAGTGGGCACCTCTGGTTCCCGAATAGAGACGGGAGCTCGCGGAGGAGGTGGGGGCATCTTCTCCATTGCAGGAGGGGGTGGAGGTAGTTTCTCTTGAGCAGCCGGGGCTTGGTTTTTCCCCTTTGCAGGAGACTTGGAGGTAGTCTCGATGGCTTTCTTCGCCATCCGAAGCTTTTTCACCATGGGCCCGGAAGCCCTGGAGGAAGGGTTCCCTCCAGGGAACATGGCTCGGAAATCATTGTTCCAGGGCTGAGACATTTCCTCTGTTGAAGCAAAGACAACAAAGCATTAATATACATGTAAATATATTTGTGCAAAATAACAAAAGAAAAGAAAGCAAATCTTAAGTGTGTATTGAAAGGGGTCCTACCCTCCGAGCTAGAGGAGGAACCTATGGTCACGGCCTCCGGCCCCGGAGCTTTGGCGGGGGAGTCTAAGATAACGACTTCACGAGCTAGAACAGACTCTGGGTCCGAATCTGCCTCGGGACTAGACTCTTCTACATACTGTCTAAGACCCAGAGCTACTACACCCTCCCGGAGGGAGGGCCACGACCGAAGATTGGTCCCGTACTCCTCAAAAAAGGTCGACCTAAAGGCTAGGGTATTATCTACAACTATAGTACCCCTAGAGTGGCTCATGTCATAACCCAGCACGAGCTGGTCGACGCATTGGAGTAGGGTTATGTCGTGGTCTGGGTCATTTAGATGGCGATGAACGCGCTGGCTGGGATTGAACCTAGCAAGCTGAAGGTCTGCGGTGGCCCTATCTAAATCCCTAAACAGATAAGGATTACCTTGACCGGAGGGGTCGGCTGCTGCCCCGGACTGGGCCCTCTCCACGTTTACTTCTTGGGCGACCTCTAGAGCCCGCTTTCACCGCACGAGGGGCACCTCATCCTCCTCGTCCTCATCCTCGCCCGCGGCCTCCTCCTCGGGGATGGGCGCCATCTCGCGAGCAGGAGGGAGACTCCGCGGTCTCCTCAAGGCCAAAGTTTGGCCCGGAGAGATTAACTTGCACGCCAGCATCGTCTCGTCGGACACGAGCTGGCGATAATCCTTTTCACTTGGGGGGAGCCCCGCCAAGGTCTCATATTGACCCCCAAGGGTCACTGACTTGGTCGTCCTCGCGAAAATAGTTGCATGGTAGTTTCTAAGTCAGGAACGAATAAAAGAAGCTAATCAGCAATCAACTTATGAGCTGAGAGTAGAAGGTACTTACGAGGGCGGTTGAAGTAATGGTGTTCGCAGTTGCGAAACCCCTTAGACATAAAAAAATGGTCCTTAAAGTCGTTGGGGTGGCTGGGCAGCTCGATGACCGCAGCCGAATTTGCAAAATGGGTCAGGTAGTAGAACCCGTCGCCTCGCCCCTGCTGCTCCACGCTGGCTTTGAGGCAGAAGAAATAGAGGATGTTCGCCGGCGTGGGGACCTCCCATTCCTGCTTTAGGAATAGATACTTCAACCCCGCTAACAGACGGTGTGAGTTAGGGGGGAGCTGGAAGGGAGCCAGCTTCACGTAATTTAAAAAATCCGCGAAGTACTGGTCCAGCGGAAGGAAGGCCCCAGCCTTGAGGTGCTCGTCACTCCAAGCGGCGTACTCCTCATCGAGCGGCGCGCAGCTCCGCTCGCCTTCAAGGGGAGGTCGGACGTCTAGGGTGCTCCTCCCTGTCTCAATGTTGTGGGAAAGGAAGATTTTATTCGCTTTCCCATGGGTGGTGACCTTCAAGGCGATCCTCTCGGCCTCGAAAAAAGCATCGGGCCCCACCTCGACCTCCTTCTCCACAGCTGGACTGAAGGCGGGGATCGGGGAGTCCGTGGCCACCTCCTTTCCCCTTGTTGGCTTGCTGGGAAGACGAGCTGCCAGCACTCTTCTTGGGTGCGCTTTTCTTTGGTCCCACCTGGTCGCCTAACGAACAAAAGAAGAAAATTTAGAAAGGGCGACCTAAGCGTAAGAAAGAATTTAGCGCGAAGTGTTTCCTTTACACAGGATGAGGTAATCTCAGCCCGTCGAGAGTGAGACCACGCGGTTCTATGAACAGGCGCCTGTGCTCCCAATGGGTCCCCAATTACTTAGAATCCGTGTGTCAGGAGGGTCAGAGTAACAGTTTGCCTTGGAAGGAAAGTTTCAGTAGGCAAACAGTGCAAAACCGCCTGTGAAGCGTGTCCCCTAAGCTACCCGGTTTTTGCACCCGAAGAACTGGTTATTCCAAATATGCATACAAAAATTTTACCCAGAAAATCTCCCCAGAAAGTGTACCCTATGAGTCATGCTCCTAAATGGTTTTTCCTACGGCCGATTCCCCTAGGATAAAAACCTACGCCTAAAATACCAGCAAAAAATCAGCAACATACTGCATGCGATTACAGAGACAATTTACCTAAGCAACAGTGAAGGAAAAAATTTAAAACATGCACAAATGGAGGACTTACAGAAATGTTTTGCTGTGATGAGACTGAAAGGGTTGTCTGGGTTGGAATCCTGCTGGGATTGCTGGTGCCAAAGTCTCGAAGGAGCTCTCGTGCCTGAATTTCTGGAACACTGGGAACAGTGACCGGAAGAAAGGGAGGGTTTTGAGAATGAGAAGAAAGAAGAAAATGAGAAAATGAGAAAATTTTCAAATGAACGGGTAGCCCATGCGAAAGGTGGCCAGCCCTTTTATATACGTAAAAGGCCAAAGGAGGAGGGCCGTTGGATCACCTTGATGTAGGATACGAGGATCACTACTCGAAAGACGAAACGACGGCCGAACATAGGCTAAGCCATTTAATGCGGTTCTCGGAAGACGTACCGTCATCAACCACGATGCTCCACGTATTCGACGCCAGCGTAATGGGCAGAATATGAAGAGTCCACACAGAAGCCTAAAAGCCCCCACTGTGGCCCCAGGTGATGTCATATGCCACGAGCAGGGGCTTGAGGGGCAAATGTATGCCCTAAGTATCCACAGTCTATTAGAGAGCTGAGAAAGGGCATAATTATATCAGCCACGTGGATGTCACGTACCCGGAGCTGCTGTTACCAGGTCCTACCTCTCTAGCTCAAGGTAACCAAAGGCTTAATGAGATTACTAAGGAGTCGGGTCAGATGTATGGACACCATGGGCTAAGAGTACATCAAGCTCGAGGTACGAGCTTGAGTTGGCACCTCTGACCCCTTATAAAGTCAACCACGCAATGTAAACATGCATATATCAGACATCACGTGTCTGATCCATCCCTGAATTCTCGGACACGCAGCATAAACGTGCGTGTTCAGGCACCCACGACTGGGTTGGGCCGTGCAGCCCATTATCCCCCTTACCTATTGATTAGACCACACTTCAGTGTCAGGTTTTAGGAATTAATCATGAATGTCACAGAAGTGACATGATGGGTAAGAAGGTCACGGGATGACCCCCCTTGCCAACCCCCAGGTGACCTCTCCCTGTAAATATGGAGACCCTGGGAGTTGCAAGGGGTTGGATTCTATTTTGTAAAGAAATACCCTATAAAGAATATCAGAGAGATAGTAATAATATTGGATGGTGGACTAGAAGGATTTTAACCTTTGAACCACCTAAAAAAGTATTCGTGTTATCATTTTACTTTGATATCATTCATCTATTATGGTTCATTATTGAGCACTAATCCCACTCTTTATTCTATTAATTATCTGTTGCCGAAAAACCGCGTCAACACTTATAATGGCTCTAATATTTATAGAGAAGCTATTACAACTAAAATTTCAACAATAAAAGGGTATTTTTTTCGATTTGTTACACATTTAATACAAATTGTTGATGCGGTTCTTCGCCAACATGTAATTATACGAATAAATAGGACAGATTAGTGCAAATTGGTGAACCGTAATATGAAAATAATTATATTATGGATTTGAGAAACTAATAGCATGGGAAGATGGTCACTCCTTTCTTTTTAGGTGGTTCGAAGGTTAAAATCCCTCTAGTCCACCAGTCGATATTATTGATATCTCTTAACTATTTCTTACATAGTGTTTCTGTAACGCCCTGGATAGCCAAGACCGTTACACTGTGTGTTTATAAAAGTGCTAGACTTGCTAATCAAGGCAGTTAATTAAGAACGTGTTACTGAAGCTATAACGGAACTAGGGTTAAAACGTTTTGGTCTTAAAAGTAACATTTCTTATAAAGAAACATTTCCTATTTACACGGGATCCCAAAAATATTAAAATTAAAACCATTTACAAAAGATTCGAGAGTTAAATACAGTATTAGCCATATTAAGGCAAAACAGACAATTAGGCAATCTCTATCCTGATCCACTCCTCGGCCATGGTGACCGAACAGCTGACTATGTACATTCAACCCCGCAGCTCTCCATCTCAGGATTGGTCCAACCTGCCTTTTCCTTTACCTGCACCACGTAGCACCCGTGAGCCAAGGCCCAACAAGAAAACACAATAACAGAGCATACGCAATCAACAGACAATTCAATATCTCATTTTGCATATCATATTCTCAACCATATAAACATTCAGAATAATCAAGTATTCAGCATACTAAACATATCAACTCATAACATATATCAATTTACAAATGATATCTAGGGTTAGCTCCCTCAGGTCGCACCCTCCGTTATCCCACTGACTTTGGCCCGCTTAAACCGAGCTCAGTGAATATTAAGCTGTCCTCGGCTACCAATGGCCAAGCCGCGCCCTGTGCGCAAATATTGTATACAACACCCTTAGGCCGCTATCACATGTCCCATGGCATAATACCATCATTGAAATTATACAAATATTGGGAGCTCTTAGTCCCATCACAACATATAACCGGGTGCAGTTTTCTTACCTTTGGATTCGCTAGCTTTGATCACTTGACTCCTTGAGTAGGATCCCTCTCGAGCCCTAGCTCTCACCTAATCACAACCATAGATCAAATTCATCACCAAACCTTAAGTCCAAAACTTACCCTCGGGACCAATCTCGAGCCCTCGGGAAGCTCTAATTCCACCAAATAGGGTGGTGGAATCGAACCCCGAACGCTTGGTCAAAAACCCTTGTAAATAACCCTAAAATCCCTTTCTGAAAATAGGGTAGCGCTACAACGCTCATTGGAGGGCGCTACAGCGCTACAAATAGAACCAAAATGCCCTCAGCAAGCTTGGCCTAGTGATACAACGCCCAAAGGCTAGCGCTATAGCGCTAGTCACAGATTGCCAACACCACATTTTCCCTTCCTGCGATTTCCCCGAGCCAAACCTTCACCAAACTCAAAATCAAGCTCACTACATGTCTAAATCATCCCAAGCATCATAACCACATAAAATCTAACCACATGCACCTCTAATCCCAAAATTCACCATAGTCACTCCCTGACTTCAGAATTCAGCAAAACACAGTAAAAAATTCAAGGTTTAAAGTTCAGAATTTATACCTTTGATGGAAATTCGATTTCAAGTTAACTTCTTGACCTCCTTAACTTTCCTTTGCTTGAATTCCCCTAAAGTTCCCATCACTCAGCTTAGACAGCATAGTTTAAACCAACCAAACCAGAAACTGAAAACTCTAAAGGCTTACCTCAAATATTGATGTGTTCTTGCTAATCCCTTGCCAACCTTTCAAGTTTAGCTCAATACTATTGTTGCTCAGCCTAACCTAGCTCCCTTCTGAGTTTTTCTCCAAGAAAATTGAAGAAAAAGGGTGAGAGAATCACCAACCGACCCTAAGAAAACTGCTCTGTTTTCCTTCCTTTTCTTTCTTTCCTCAGCCTTCTACCCTTTTCTAAAATTCCCACTAAGTATAAAACCTCAGCATACTTATCTCTTGCAAGCTAAATGACCATAATGCCCTCCCTTTTAATTTTAAACCTTTAAGTGCATCTAGGGCGTTTGGTCATTTCACCCCAATTCCCGCTAATTCCTCAAATGTCTCTAATATTTTCCCCTTAATTCCTGATACCTAACTAATCTCCAATTATATTCCTCAATACCAAAATTAACCTCAATATATTCTCTAAATTCCCATTTATACCCCTAGGTCGCCCTGAGCCGGGTATAAATCCCCGCCGTGACTTTTTCGCTAATCTGCTCACTAGGATAGTCTCGAGTCACAAATCACAGATATATCCACATAATAATGTGGTCTCAACAATTATTGCATATATATATACAGTTATGCCTACAACGGGCCAAAATTACGATTATGCCCTTCTAACCTAATCAGGGCCTACACGCATACTAATACACATAGTCATGCATCTCAAGTATTCAAATAGTCATATAACATGCTTTAAATCATTAAATCACATATATTCCAATTATGCCCTCCTGGCACACTAATCAAGGCCCTTAAGCCCTATTAGTAAATTTGGGTCGTTACAGTTTCTTTACAAAGATATGCCAACCCCTTGCACTACCCAGGGTCTTGGTATTTATAGGAAGAAGATATCTTGGGTGGCAATGGGGTCATCCCGTGATCTCTTTATCCTTCACGTCATCTCTGTGACACTGATGATTAATTCCTAAAACCTTACAGTGAAGTGTGGTCTACTCAATAGGTAAGGATGGGTAATGGGCCGCCTGGCCTAAATCAGATACGTGATGTCTGAATGCGCACGTTTATACTGCACATCCGAGAAATCATGAATAAAACAGGCATGTGATGTTTGATATATGCACGTTTATATTGCGTGGTTGACTTTACAAGGACTCGAGTGTTAGATCTCTGCCGCATCACGAGCTTAATGTGGCGCTAGCTCGTGACACTCATACTACTGACACGATGCCTCCGAATAGCAGTTAACTCTCTAATCAGCTCAGGCTGGACAGAAGGAGGCTCGTAACAAAACAGCTCCGGGTGGACAATTTACACATGGCAGATCGAATTAGGCCCTTTTCTAGTTCGCCAATAGTGCGCGGATATTTAGGGCGTACATTTGCCCCTCAATCCCCTGCTCGTGACCCATGACGTCATCTGTGACCTTCACAGCGGGGGCTTTTAAGTTTCCCTTTCGACTCTTCATGTCCCGCCCACTGCATGGGTATTGGACACATGGAGCGCCGTGGTTGGCGACTGTTCGGTTTATGAGAATTGCATTAAATGGCCTAGCCTACTTTCGGCCGTCGTTTCGTCTCTCGAGTTATGACCCTCGTATCTCGCATTAATCTGATTGAATGGTCCTCGTTCCTTTATGTCTCTTACGTATATGTAAGGTTGGCCATCTTCCGTATTAGCCACCCTTCATTTGAATTTTTTTCCTCATTTTCTCTCCTTTTTAGTCTCAAAAGTTTTTCTTCTTCCAGTTATCATCCCAGAGATCCCTACGCTCTCGCCACAAGAGTTTCTTCACCAGTCTAGCTTTAAAGACTCCACCAGGACTTCGATCCCTACGCCTTTTGCGACTTTCACATGGAAAATACACTGTAAGCACTCTGCCTGTTGCATGTTTTGATTTTTCCGTTTCTCTGTTAGGTAAACCTCTTTCTTAGTCGCCCCCTGTAGGTTGTTTTTGGCTGGTTTTTTGTCCATAGGTTTTGATCCTAGGCATATCGAATATTTGAGAACATGTCTAGGAACGTGATGCTTAGGACAAGATAAATTATGGGTAATTTTTTTGGGTAGCTTTAGGGAAATCCTGTTTGGAAAGGGAAAGGTGAGAGGTTTCTAGGGTGTAAAACCGGGTAGCTTAGGGGTCACGCTTCCTAGGCAGTTTTGATTTTTAAAACTTTTCCTCCAAGGCAAGCATTATCCTGACCCTCTTGACACACATATCCCGAGCTATTGGGGATCCGTTGGAAATGTGGGTGCGTGACCATGGCAACACGTGGCTTCACACATCGCGGGCTGAGATTACCTCAGCCCGTGTACGAAATTCACTTCTTGCGCTATATTCCCTTTTCTATTTTCAGGTCACCTATTTAAACTTTTCTTCATTCTTGTTTGTTAGGCGACCAAATGGGACCCAGGAAGAACGTACCCAAGAAGAGCACGGCTGGCTCGTCATCCCAGCAGGCCATCAAGGGGAAAGGGATTGCGGTGGATTCTCCCATCCCCCACTTCGGTCCCACAGTGGAGAAAAAGGTCGAGGTGGGACCTGATGCCTTCTTCGAGGCAGAGAGGATAGTCTCAAAGATTACGACCCAAGGGAGGGTCAACAAGATCCTGCTGTCCCATAACATCGAAATTGGGATAGGTGCTCTTGTTGCCCGACCTCCCCTCGAGGGTGAGAGGAGTTGCACGCCTCTTGACGAGGAGTTCGTGACTTGGAGCGACGAACACCTCAAGGCCAGGGCCTTCCTACCTCTGGACCAGTACTTTACAGATTTCTTGAATTACGTGAAGCTGGCTCCCTTCCAACTGCCCCCTAACTCCTACCGTCTGCTGGCGGGGCTGAGGTACCTTTTCTTGAGGCATGAGTGGGAGGTCCCTACACCAGCAGACATCCTTTTCTTCTTCTGTCTCAAAGCCAGCCCAGATCAACGGGGGCGAGGTGACGTGTTCTACTATTTGACCCATTTTCCCAACTCTCCCGCAGTCATCGAGCTGCCCAGCCACCCGAACGACTTCAAGGACCAGTTCTTCATGTCGACGGGGTTTCACAACTGTGAATACCACTGCTTCAATCGTCCTCGTAAGTTCTCTCTATTCTCAGCTCACGAAATCACCATATTTCTTTATTTCTTTTCGTGCGTATTGACTTGAACATCATCATGCAGCCATTTTCGTGAGGATGGCCAAATCGGTGACCCTTGGGGGTCAATACGATACCTTGGCGGGTCTCCCACCAAGTGAAAAAGACTACTGCCAGCTCGTATCTGATGAGAAGATGCTAGCGTGTAAGTTAATTTCTCCGGACCAGACTCTGGCCTTGAGGAGGTCGTGGGCTATCCCAGTAGCTCGCGAGCTGATGCCTATCCCCGAGGGGGATACCGCGGACAACGACGAGCAGGACAAAGAAGATGAGGTTCCGCTCGTGAGATGAAAGCAAGCTCTCGAGGCTGCTCAGGGCCTCGACGTGGATCGGATTCAGATCGGGGTAGCAGCCGGCCCCTCCATCCAAGGTAACCCATACCTGTTTAGGGACTTAGACAGGGCTGCCGCAGACCTAAGGCTTGCTAGGTTTAACCCAAGCCAGCTCGTACATCGTCATCGAGATGACCCAGACCTTAACATAACCCTACTCCAGTGTGTAGATCAAATAGTATTGCGCCATGATATGGGCCGCCCTAGGGGCATCGTAGTAGTAGACAACACCTTGTCCTTTAGGTCAGCCTTCTTTGAGGAGTACGGGACCAATCTTAGGTCGTGGCCCTCCCTTCTGGAGGGTGTAGTCACTCCAGGGCTTAGGAAATATGTAGAGGAGTCCAGTCCTGAGGCAGATCCAGACCTAGAGCCCCCTCTCATCCATGAAGTAATAAACTTAGACTCCCCCATAGAAGCTCCGAGGCCAGAGGTCGTGGAAATAGATTCCTCCTCTAGCTCGGAGGGTAGGACCTTTTCAATACACCTTTAGATTTTTCTTGTAATAAAGTAGCCTTACATGTATACTAACGTTCCTTTATTTTTGTTTCAGGCAAAGAGATGGCACAGCTCGGAGACAATGTCCTGCAATCCATCTTCCAGGGGGGGAATCCTCCCTCAGGATCGTCCGGGCCACTGGTCAAGAAACCCCGGCTTACCAAGAAGACTCCTCCTGTCGGGACCACCTCCAAGTCTCCTACCAAGGGGAGGGGCCAGGTACCTGTAGCCACAGAGAACCTGCCCCCACCTCCCCTGCGACCTCCAGTCCCTACTCGGGAACAGAAGGCACCAGCTGGAACCCTGCCAGTTTCCACTCTCACCGTACGCATCCCGGTTAACGTCCAGGCCCTGGAGAAAATCCCCGAGGCCTTCCGAGGGATGGTCTATGAGACCGCGAGCTATACGGTGGAGCATTATTACAATGCCACCCTGAGGGACTTGAGGGAGATCGAGACGAGGAGCCCCGAGAATGTCATGGAGTCTTCGCCGGGGATAACCCTCATGGTAAGTTTACTTAGTTAAATTTCTTTGCTTTCTTTCCAGCACGTGCCTTACTATCTATGTATTTGCAGGCGGCTTTGGCTCTACACCGCAGCATAGCTCGGTCCAGGGCCAGGATTGACGAGATCGGGGGCGAGTTCCAGACTGCTCAAGCCGCTCTCGCGTTTGCCTAACAACAAGAGCAAAGTGCCAAGGTTGCCTTAACGGCTGCCAAAGAAAGTGAAAAGGCCGCACAGGTCGCCTTGTCCGCTACGAAGACTAAGCTCGAGGAGGCCAAGGCTAAGCAGTTGGAAGCCGAGGCCGCCATCGTGGAAGAGAGGGCGTCTTCCAGCTCCTCCATGGAGGTCATGCTCTACCATTGCTGGGCCTTCAACTAGGATGGCGACTTCTCCTTTTTGGCGCCCGAGGTGTGGGAGCCATTCCTTGAGAAGTTCAAAGCCCGCCTCCAATGAGGATTCCAGTCCTCAAGGCCATAAGCTTGGAACTATCATCCGCGTCCCTGGCTTAAGCCGCGACATTCGCGAACCTGCTCAAGTAAGCTTTCAAAGGCTCCCCGGGCTGTTGCTTCACATTCACCAGGGTGTCAGCTTTGACGCGGGCAGCTTGAGAAGCTCGAAATGCCCTCTTGAAGTCGGCAGAAAAATTCTTCCACGAGCTGATGGAATGATTTTTACACTGCTTGAACCACTGCCTAGCTGGTCCGACCAAGGTGGAAGGGAATATCAAACACCTTAGCTCGGGGCCGATATTATGGGCCATCATCAGGGTATTGAACATACCCAAATGATCCGACGGGTCTCTGTCTCCATCGAATTTAGACAGGTGGGGCATCCGGAAACCTGGCGGGTACGTTGTGGCTGCTATGTTGGAGGCAAAAAGCTCGAGCTCGTCCCCCGAGTCATACTCGTCCTTCTCCTTTTTTGACAAGAGCTTCTTCATTAGCTCCTCCATCTGAGCTAAACGTTATAAGATCTGGTCCTTAATCCCTTGGTTGTTCTAGTGCTGTTCAACAGCTCTAGTTCCGTTGTACGCGGTAGGCGGGTTATTGTCCCTCCAAGCTTGAGCTTGGTTAGGTAGGCCATTCCCACTGTCATGTACTTCGGAAGGACCATCCTCTTGGCGAGCATGACTTCCATTTCTGGCTGGACTCCCCCTATACGAGTTGAGGCGATCTCGAAGGTCGGCCCTCGAGGTGGCCCGAGGGCTTTGGACCGAACTTAAGCGATTACGCAGGTCTCCACCGGACCTGCCACTTCGATGGCTCTCGGTCCAGTAGCTCCCGTTGGAAAAGCTTGGAGCCCGCTGCTGGGGGTGAGGATCCGGGACCTCCCCACGTGCTCAGGTGCGATGGGAAGGATTCGTGGGAGGAGGATTTCTTCTGCTGCTCCCGTGTGTCGGAATGTCTCAAACTGGAGAGGGAGGAGATGGGTATCTTATCAGAGACAGGGGATGCCTAACTTGTGAAGTGATCCTAGACCCATCCAGGCGGATCAAATTAGCTTGCGGCCATTCTACTCTACCATCTCCAGCATTCTGCGCCCAACGGTCTGACTGCGGCATGGGAGGGCTGGCCAGAGCAGGTTGTCTGTGCGAGTCTTCCCTAGATCTCCTCCGCGAGCTGCCACGAGCCCTTCTGGGCGCGTTCGACGGTGGGATCGAGCTAGGAGTCGAGGTTCGAAATTATCGGTTTAATTGCTGATTGGTCCTGGGAAACTTCTCAAACATAGTTTCCTAGTTATGGTGTGACATGGGTGCAGAACTCGAGGTTGAGGTTTTGACTGATCGTCTGGGTCTGGGCCGATTATCCTTGCGGGACTTGTGAGTCCCACTTTTCCTCTTTCTGACGTTAACGTCGGTTGCAAGAGGGGGTAGCCAGGCTAAGACTTCTTCGATTTTCTTACTTGCTCTGGATAGCTGACCCCTTAACAGTATGTTCTCCATCTCTATCGCTGTCAGGAAACCCGGGTTCGGATTTGGCAGTCGGGGCGCCGAACTCCCGGTGACGTCCTGGCCCATCGGCTGCTTTCCTGATCGCTACTGGACCTCGGGGTTTGGTTCGTCGAATATGGCGGCATGGTGGGCCTCCTGCCCATCATGTTGATCTGCCTCGTTACCATGCCTCGAACGAGTAACCACCATGATCAAGTTTTTGTGATAGCACCAATCTAAATCCTCTTAATGAAAGCACCAAATTGTTGACGCGGTTCTTCGCCAACAGGTAATTATACGAATAAATAGGATGGATTAGTGCAAATTGGTGAATCGTAATATGAAAATAATTATATTCTGGATTTGAGAAACTAATAGCATGGGAAGATGGTCACTCCTTTCTTTTTAGGTGGTTCGATGGTTAAAATCATTCTAGTCCACCAGTCGATATTATTGATATCTCTTGACTATTTCTTACAGAGTGTTTCTTTACAAAGATATGCCAACCCCTTGCACTACCCAGGGTCTTGGTATTTATAGGAAGAAGATATCTGGGTTTGCAATGGGGTCATCCCGTGATCTCTTTATCCTTCACGTCATCTCTGTGACACTGATGATTAATTCCTAAAACCTTACAGTGAAGTGTGGTCTAATCAATAGGTAAGGATGGGTAATGGGCCGCCTGGCCCAAATAAGATACGGGATGTCCGAATGCCCACGTTTATACTGCGCATCCAAGAAATCAGGAATAAAACAGAAATGTGATGTCTGATATATGCATGTTTATATTGCGTGGTTGACTTTACAAGGATTCGGGTGTCAGATCTCTGCCGCATCACAAGCTTAATGTGGCGCCAGCTCGTGACACTCATACTACTGACATAATGCCTCTGAGTAGCAGTTAACTCTCTAATCAGCTCGGGCTGGACAGATGGAGGCCCGTAACAAAATAGCTCCGGGTGGAGGTTTTACACGTGGCAGATCGAATTAGGCCCTTTTCTAGCTCACCAATAGTGCGCGGATATTTAGGGAGTACACAAATAAATACCTTTAAATTGGAATAACAATAAGTGAGATAAATATGAAAAAAATTATCATAGCAATCGCCTATTTTTGTTTAATCAACCAATTAGAAATAGGATTGACCTTCCATATCAGTATGAATCTTGACTGTAATATCTAGTCGATGAGTGCACGATTCACCCTTGCTCGAGAACCTTACCTTTAGCTTTTCAAGCATGTTCTAACTAATCCCTTAGCATGAGTGCCTACTCATAGTCTTCTAAGAGATAACTAAAAAGTTGGTAGGCAAACCGCTTCCATGGAATTCAAGCACCTGCCCGTGTCACATGTCCCACGCCACTTGCTCATGATGCCATAAAACCGTAGCATAACATTTGCTCCCAAGTCCTTGCTCGTACTTGTATGATGGGAGCTCTTGCTTGAGTACTATGATTAACATTTATTGCTTCAAACATCACGTCCATTAGGATGTATTTTCAACTTTCTTCTGCTCGATGAGAAGTAATCCTAGTCGTTGAAGCTTTTGTGGAGACCACTTGCCTCTTTAGGAAGCATGAAAGGAAGAATTTTAGAATGTGTGTTCATTTCCAGCATCATCCTTACCTTGAGAAAGAGGAAACTAGAGAAAACCTATAAGCGTTAGTAAGCCCTGATTCTACACATGGACAGAACATTTGACCAAAAGAAAACTTCTTCAATGATACTAATGCGCATTCCCACCTTTTTCGCATCACTTTTGTGTAACTTTTTTTTTTATAAACCTCACTTTTTTTTTCCTCGAGTGTGTATGTTTTTAAGTAACTTCATTGTTTTGATTCTGGGTATGTGTTTAATGTTTGCATGATTGAAATAGACATTAGTACTCAAACTTGCTTCTTGATCGAGATGATTCTACTTCAACTGATTCACTTGATAGGATTAGAACTGAATTGTCGTTTCTAGAATTTCTAAAAATGGCCCTTTGAGAGGCCAAAATTTTCTTGGGAAATATATTAAGCCCTCTTTTGATCAATGAATTCAACTAGAATGGTTGAAAATGGTGTTTTCACACTTTAGGCTTTGCTTGAATGCATTGGGGCATTTCTCATCTTTTGGAAAATAACTCTAATGATCATAATAATACAAGCCCATGAACCAATTTTTTTTTTCATAAAACTATAATTAATCTCATGCAAATATGCTTATTAGAAT
Source organism: Humulus lupulus (assembly GCF_963169125.1). Classification (NCBI taxonomy): domain Eukaryota; kingdom Viridiplantae; phylum Streptophyta; class Magnoliopsida; order Rosales; family Cannabaceae; genus Humulus; species Humulus lupulus. Next base: position 113,486,367 of record NC_084797.1, read on the forward strand.
TGTTAAATATAATGAAAAAAATATAATTAAGAAATTTTTGTACCCCAAAATAAATACGAATTGAATTACTCAACACTAGGTACAGTTGGCAGATAAGTACATGGAGAAAGCGTACATGTAGAACATCTAACTAATTTTGGAGTGAGTAGCTCGAGTCTAACTTGACACCTCACAACAACCAAATAGTCTCCATATCCCCTCTTGCGCCAACAAACTAGTTCGAGATGCGTGATGGCTAGAACGCCTTCTAGATACTTTGAACTTTGCTCGTGTCAGGTTAGGTTAGCTCTTCGACATCCATTTCAAAGAAAGTATTCTGCTCGTAGAAGCCTGATCCTAATGCACAATGAAGGATCCCAAAAGACTCAGAGATTCCTTATACGCTCATTAATGCCCAAATTTTATTACACATTTATAACCCAAGATAACAGATGTAAATTCCATAGGCAATCATATCCCTATGTAAATGGGAGATTATTCTAATTTATTATTTACTGTATTTGTGTACGCGATTATCCAAAGCTGTCTAGGAAAACCCTCTATAAACATCAGGGGAATCGATTGAAAAAGGGACTCCTTCTTGATATATAGAAACTCTGCTGAAATTGTAAGAAACAATTTCACCCACCCTAAAGAGAGTAATAAGATTGTCTCATGGACTAGGTGGATTTTAACCACTGAACCACGTAAAAGTGTGAGTCTTTGTGATATTGTTCATTTGTCTAATCAAGGTTTAGCACAAAAGCCTAATATCTCTTTTGTCGGATTTCTTAATCGACTGTTGGCAAAAATTTGCATCAATAGTTTGGTGCTTTTGATGAGAGCTTATTAGTGCTTAATCCCCCACGCAAGTTTCACCTAACACTTACTGTGGTGGTCACCCGGTCTATGTATGACAACAAGATGGAACAACCTGGTGATCCGGAGGTGCATCATATGACCGTTCTCGCTGGAAAAGGCCCAAATTCTCAACACCGTCTTGGATAGTAACATGTATCCCAAGACGATACTGGGAGTTCGACATCTCGCCCACCAAATCCCAATATGGGGTATCTGACAGCCATTGAGATGGAAAATTCCCAGATAAGGAGCCATCTCCCTAAGGCTAACAAGCAAATTAAGGAGGTCTTGGCTCGATTACCCCCTCCTGTAACTGATGCTAACATCAGAAGGAGGCAAAGTGGGTCCCATAGGTCCCATAGGAATAATCGACCCAATCTCAATCGCGCTATCAGAACTGCAACTCCAAGCACCATACCATCAGAGCGGAATCAGCAAAATACTCAACCTGCCAATACGCATAGGAACCATCAATCCTATGTCAGTCGATCTGTTCGAATTGCGACCCCGAGTTTCGTGCCTTCTGAGCGGATTCCACAGAATGATCAGAACGACCCAACAGGGTCAGTTGGGACCAATTCGAGAGGGAAAAACATTACAGAAAATCCATCCATGCCACGGTCAGAACCTACGACATAGAGAAATGAACCGGTCGTATCTCAAACTTGGGAGATTTGGGTGTAACCAAGACAGGCTAACCTATTGCGCCCCGATAGAACAAGGATAGCTTCACCAATAAGACATCTGTCGTCACCGGTTAGACATGCAATGCCATCTCATCCACAAAGGAACGCTCCAACTCAAGGGGATAGCAGGAAAAATCCTCCTCCCTCATAAGACATCTATGTCCCACTATCTCGTGCTAATAATCCAAGTCCTCGATCCCAGCCATGGGCAGTAAGTTTTGCTAATGGAAGTTACTGGACGAAGAGGCAGCGTGGAGGCAGACATGAGAGCGATCTGTAGGACGTGATTTATTGCAAGAACTCCAACGAAAAGGAATAAATAGTGTAGATGAGTTCCTGGCCCGGGCTCAACAGTGGATAAATCTAGAGGAGGCATGATCTGTTGTCGCAGGAACCAACCAGACCCCTATTTAGCCCGCTTGTGCGGTGGCGGATGTTACAGCTATGGCTTAACCTATTACCCAGAATAACCAGCCAGGGAACAACAAGCGGAATGGGACTGGTGATGGCAACCAGAGTGGAACCAAAAAGAAAATTCCCGGAGAAAAGATCAAGCCCATCTACACCACTTACACCGACCTGACCGACATGTGAGAGCTTATTTTCCTGGAAAACTCTATTCCCCTTCCATGGAAGAAGCCAGAGCCTTTGAGGCACCAAAGAGCGAAGAGAGACCCCGCTAAGTTCTACTAATATCACAACGACATCGGCCATAATACTAATGATTACTAACAGCTAAAGGACAAGATCAAAACTCTCATTCAAGCTGTACCGTTAGCCTAGTATGCCCGAAACTAAGTAGTTCCCAATCAGCCAACCGGGAAAAATGCTCATCCAGTTTCAAAAACTCCGGTTGGTCAACCCCAGACTCAGATAGACCAGGGGAACCCAGTCCTCCCCCCTCCAATAGTAGGAGGAGATATAACCACTATTGCGGGAGGACCCCATTGTTGGGAATAATTCCCTTAAAACATTTGTAGTTGACAAATGTTTAAAATGAAATAATAATTGAATTAAAGTATTACATATATAAACACTATGTCCGATATTATGTTGATAAAATTAAGTAAATATTAGAAAATTCTAAAGATTATATATGTGGTCTTAATCTCATATTGATATGAGAAGATCGAGATTAAGATAATAAACTTGAAACAGTTCGCAGTAAAATAAAGTTATGGAATCTTTAGATTAATTACTGCTAGTACGATTTGCTAGTATTATGAATACAAGTGACCTAGATCCGGGTCACTAGTGTAGTAGGACACTTTAGTGAATGTACTTTATATATAATGATATATAAAATTGAACTAGATGTGATTTGTTAATAATTGCTTAATGTAATGACCCGACTATTTCTAAGACCTCAGACCATTAAAAGTACTAAGACATAGCTACTAATTTGAATACATATATAAGAAATAACATAACTTTATTTTAAACCCAAATTATTGTACGAAATACAAAATATGGTATGGAATATAAAATGTGATATGAGATCCCATTGTTTATAAAACATAAAACATAAACTTTAAATTAATTGCTTAAATACTAAATGTGGAAATACATAATAGTATAATTTAAAAGACTTTAAACAACGCCATCCTCGATCTTCTAGCAGTCCATTCATCCTCAACACACATGCTAAGCTTCCATGAATCTTTTCTGCCTTCCATGTTCATTTTCCTACATCATTCTAAAAAGAAAGGAATGAGCCTAATGCCCAGCAAGGAAAATCTACTAACAATATATATCATAAATCATAAACATAAGACTATATCATAAACATATGACTATAAAAAAATGTATATCATATAGGACTACAATATTGATGGCCTTTAACTCATTAACGTGGTATGTGATAAAACTATCTAGGTCCCAGTCTACTAATTGAGGTAGGTTAGATCACAACTATAGTATATGATAACCCATCTAGGTCCTCTGTCTACTAATCGAGGTAGGGTAAATCATAACTCTAAACCACGAAAATGATAAAAATTATTGGGACTTGCTATCTAAGCAAGTCATATGCCCAAGCGACTACAACATAAATTATTGGGGCTTGCTATCTAAACAAGTCATATTCCCAAGCGACTACAAAATATATTTATACATATACATATCATAGCATAAAATATATCATAACATAAACATATAAACACATATAATCTAACCTATTTTCCTTACCAAAAATTGGGATATGGAGACAAGAACGGGATTTGGAACACTCCTAAAACCAACAGTAAGAATCGTGAGTTTCTAATGAAAAAGAGATGAAAAGAGAACTAAACCATCCATGTAGAAACTTACTAAAAACCTTAAGTGTCAAGAAACTTAAACATCTAACCAAGAATCATAAACAAGAGTTAGGATCTGAAAGAAAATAAAAGAAAACTAAAGAACTATGAAAAACTGAACTTAAGGATAGGAATACCTTGGATGAACTATGACTTGATCTACACCTTGATACCGAAATAACACTATATCTTACTTCCCAAGTGTTTAGAAAAACTTAGATTGGAAAAGTTCTTAACCCAAGATCCAAGTGTTTCTCTCTATAGTAATCTTAGCAGCTTGGAGGCTTTGAAGAATGCTTGAAGAATGAAGAAAATGGCTAAGTACTAGGTCCTATTTATAGAGTTCAGGGAGTAAAACTAACCCCTTTTAAGATGAATAAATAAAAAAATATAAAAATGAAAAAGATTTGAACTTTCGTTCAACAGATACCCAGAACTCAGACAAAATCGTTCAAGAGCAAGTCCAAGTGGTTAAGGGTTGTTTCTAGCTTGGTTCTACAAATATTTCAAATATGTCTCCCAAGGGCGATATATCGCCTATCCTAGGCGATATTTCGCCTAGACCTATATCCCGAGCCCCGTTCGTTCGTTTGTTCGAAGTCGATGTATTTTCCGTATCTACCGTATGCGATATATCGACCCCTATAGTTGCAATTTATCGACATACGTTGATATATCAAACACATATTTGCATTTTTTCATCATATTTTGAATTGATTAAACAGCTTTAACTGAGTCAAGATGTTATCCTAACAGTTGCTGGAAGGTTCTAGAGCTTCTAGATCTTTCTTTTAATTAAACTATTCATAAAATATACTTAAATCCTTAATAAACATGATAATGACAAGTGTCACACTCTTATTAATTCTATCTAAACCTTAGGTTATAATAAATAATATTTCTAGGACAAACAATATTAATCAAACCTTATGATATAATTAATATTTCTAAACTATAGGTTAAACTTATAAAATCCATAACTGTTGATATGAGTTTCCAACTAAGTCCTGACTTGAACCGAAATTCACGGAAACGATCATACTACAAACTACAAGTAGCTATTACTACTACTATCTAGTTAAGTAAAATTCTGAGACACTACACTTAAACATCATTTCATAGTATTAATCAAACATATCAAACGATGATCATATACGTGATGATCTTAATCTAAAGGTTACTATGAACTCCTATATATGTCATCTGATCTTTTGATTCATGCGTTAAGGTTTGTTAGAATGATCAGGCTAAGAACAATTATTTTGAGGACTCAACGATATATATAGCTGGGGACATAGATTAATAGATATGGAATCTATACCTTCTTATAGATTGAATAATGGTTCCGTATTGGGTTGACTTTTGGAACTGAAAAGGTTATGAGTGCTCGCGTAGCAAACTTGTTCTGACCAACCTTCAGTAGTAAAGTCAATGGTACACAAGGAACAAGATATAGTTAAAGGGTAAAATGGTAATTTTATTCCCTTTTAATTATGAACTATTAATAGAGGATTAACGTTGTATGTAATGATTATATCAATGGACACTTTATTATTTAATAAAGTACTTTGTAAATATATGTCTATAATTATTAAGAGTTCAATCTCATATTTATAGTGGAGTAATCATGAGATTAATAAATATGATTATTTAATCAAAGAGCTTTGATTAATAATCTAAAATTTATTGGAACTTAATATGTAACATCCTGCATTTTCGGGTACCTTTAAACTACTCAGGTTGATTTTTTCCTCGAGTTAAGAATATTATTTAAAATAATATTATATTTGTTTGGAAATTATTCCATGAGTTATTGCTAGCCAAAATATGAATTTTGTGATTTAAAAGTCAAGATAAGACTTTCCTGGACCGACACAAAAACCCTGATCGGGTAAAAATCTCGGAAATTAAAATGAAAAACTATGGAAAATATATTTTGGGCATAAAATACATTCATAAAAATTAAAGTTTGGTTAGAAATAATAAACCTAAGAGAAAATGGAAATTTTAGATTATTTTGTGTTAAATGCTTAATTTTGGTGAAATGAGAAATTTTATTCAATGAATGTACCTTAGGTTAAATTTTATAGTGTGATTAATTAAATTAAATGTGAGAGACATTTAATTTAATTATTTAATGTTAAGTTTTGTGATTAAAACTTAGAGTGAAAAAGGTATAGAAAGTCAATTTAGATTTTTCTTCTTATGAAATAATTATTCACCATCATAAATATATATATATATATATATATGGGTGCACTCTTAATGGTTACTACACATGGATGGTTACTTTAATATTAACCATTAGATTAATATCAATGATCCATATTTATAGTTGTTAATTAATATTTCTAAAAATAAAATTTAATTTTTTTCAAATTTTTGGAAGGGTTACCTGATAAAAACGTGTATTTATTACGAAAATATAATATTGCAAACTTTTCATTTTCCAAATGCATGTCAATTTCTAAATATAGCTAGTGTCTCTCATTGGTTGGAAACAACATTAATTATGACAAAAAAAATAACTAAATTCGAAATTAATGTAGAAAAAATATATTTACTTGTCGGTAACTTGCTATACCAAGTCACTATATTTACCACATCATCATAATTGTTAGTATCCATCTATGGGTAGTAACCATTGAGAAGTCTTCCATATATATATATAAATGGATATATAGGATAAGGTGGCCGGCCATGTGGGGTTCTAAAAAGGGTGTGAAACAAAATTTATTTTACTTTTAAATCCCATTTATTTAAGTATTAGGATAATAGGCAAGTGGGTGGTGAAACACTCAAGTGGTTATGTGATATTTTGTAGAGTTTTGTAAGCCCCTCTAACCCCCAAAATGGACCGCACCTCTCTCCCATTCACTATCATCTTTTTTTGAAAATTCTCTCAAAGTTTTCTCTCCACCTTCAACCTCAAGAACACTAAGGAGACTTGAAAGCTAAGCTTTGGTCTAGGAAGGGTTTTCCTTAAGGTAAAGTTTCATTAATCTAGACTTTTATAAAGTTTTAATCATAGAGTTTCAAATAGATAATTATCGATGATGTTGGGGGGATTTGGTTAGGGTTTTTGAAAGGTTTTAAGGAGCCAAGGCTAATAGGAAGATCCAAACCTTAAGCAAGAACAACAAGAGGTATAAAGTTTACTTTTGATGATTTTTGTTTTAGGGTTTTAGTTTTAAGCATTATTTTGTATATTTAATGCTTAAAGTTTCTTATTGGTGATGTAATATGGTTATGGTAGTTGTTTTATAATTTCTATGACGCTTGTGTGTTGATTTTTGAAAATAGGGACCAAAAACCCCAAGGGTTTTGTTAGAAACCTTAAAACAAAATACATGTTTTGAGCTGTGACTTCCAAGGGGTCAAGAAGCCACTGTATATTGATTTTGTAAAATTTAATTATACTGTGATGTTTTTGAGATTGAGTACATAAAATTGAGCTTTTAACACACTAAAAAATGTTTAAAAATGAGTGAGTTATGCTATTTCAAAGTTTAGGTAAAAAACTGTTTTTTCGTATTCTTAATTTCGGAACCAAATTTGGACAGCCATTGGATAGAGAAAATGAATCCAGTTTTTTCTAAAATTTGGTGGACATATTATTGGCATAACTAAGTATTCCACTGTAAAAGTTAGTAAGAAAATACTGAACTGTTTGAAAGTTATTAAGTGTCAAAATTTGGAAAAAATAAGGACTTGAAAATAAGGTCATTTTTACCTCATTGTTGGAAAATGATTTCACCAATAAAAAATGCTCATTTTGACCTAAGATTTTACAAAGACCTAAATGGCATACCAAAAATGGAATTAGGAAATTTTGGTAACAACTGGGTAAGTAAATTTCAAGATATGAACTAACAAAGTATGTAGTTAAAAATGTGAAAAATAAGATTTTCACACTTGGTGCAAAAAAATGAGATTTTGGAACTTAAGGTAAAAAGTAAAATTTTGCTTATTGCAAGATATAAACTTGGTAAGTCTTGAAAATATATTTTCACTAAAATTACCACTTTGAGTTGAGTGTGAATTATTTTTATTAAAGAATTTTTATTCTTTTTAAAAATAAAAGATTTAATTTTTTTTTTGATCAAGAAATGGAAATTATATTGATAAACCAACAATTACAAACATAGGCCGGAGCAGATAACTCCCCCTCAATTACATTTTAGAGAAAAAATGTATCATCAGTTTCTCCCTCAAAGTCAGATTTTTACTCCTACGGCGAAGATTATTAACTCTAGCCTTAACTGAATTCCTAATAAGATCATCAACATGGGCTACTGAAAAACAACAGCTTTCCACCCAGCACTTGTTTCTATTTTGCCAAATAAAGTAAATTGAAGCAGCCAATGAAGCTGCAACAACCCGAGCTAGATCGTCTTTACTAGGCTCTTCCAGCCAACAACACCAATTCTGGAACTTCCTAGGCCACATAAGTTTTCCCAGCCATTTTGCGACTGCCTGAAGCACTTTCCTGGAAAACAGACAGTCAAAAAATAGGTGAGCATGGCTCTCCATTTCAGTCTCACAAACCGGGCAGCTTTGAGAGATAACAAGAATATTGCAGTGATGTAAAAGATCTCTGGTAAGCAGCTTCTGGTGAAAAGCTTGCCAAAGAATAAACCTATGTTTGGGCACTGAGAGTTTACACCAAATATTCTTCATACCTTTGCTAGGGGAACCAAAAATAGAATGCAGATATAGTTTATTCAGCCTAATTTTCCCCTTACAAACAACAGCATTTATATCAGATTCAGACAGTAACTTGCTCACCTTAACTAGCTTTTTCCAGTATCAGCTAGTATCTTGATGCAAAACATATTCCCAAATCCGGACGCCTTTTAAATAGATGCAATTAACCCATTTGACCCACAAGCTATCCTGTTTAGAAGAGATCGCCCAAACATATCTAGCAAGATTAATCTTATTCCAAAGAACACCCTCTTTAAATCCTAAACCACCATAAGATTTTGGCCTGCAAACATGATCCCAAGATGCTAGATGAAATTTACTTCGAAAACCATTGCCACCCCATAAGAAAATTCTACATAAACAGTCTATTTCTTTGATAACTTTATGAGGAAGGAGAAATATGCTCATCCAAAAGTTCCTAATCCCCAATAATACCGAGTGAATTAGCTGCACACGCCCAGCGTAAGACAAGTTACGGCTGGCCCAACCATGAAGTCTTTGTCTAATTTTCGAAATAATTAGATCACAATCCATAGCTTTCCACTTAGTAGGCCGCAAAGGCACACCTAGATACACTAGAGGAAACTGCCCTTCTCTCATATTAGATATACACAGAAGTTTCTCCTTCTCAGCTGAAGCAATACCTCCAAAATAAATGCAAGACTTGGCTTGATTAATACTCAGACCTGAAGCTGATGAAAAAGACTTAAAAACCTGCTGCATAATCTGAATAGAGCTGATATGAGCTTTGCAAACTAGTAACAAATCATCCGCAAAACAGAGTTTAGTTATGTTCAAAGATTTACAAAGTGGATGAAATCTGAAATGCTTATCTTTAGCAGCCCCATGAAGAGCTCGTGTGAGGTATTCCATAGCTAGGACAAAGAGAAGGGGGAAATAGGGTCACCTTGACGCAGCCCCTTACCACCCTTAAAATCACCATAGAGCTGACCATTCATAAGTATGCAATAGGAAGAACCTCTCAAGCAAACCATAATCCATTTAATGAACCTGCCAGGAAACTTATAAGCATTTAACATATTTTCAAGGAAATCCCAATCAATAGAATCATAGGCTTTGCTAAGATCTATTTTCATTAAGCACCTAGGTGACACTCTTTTCCTGTTATAACCTTTAAGAAGGTCTTGAAGAATAAGAATATTATGAGCAATACTTCTATTCTTAATAAAATCTCATTGGTTCTGATTAATCAACTTGGGAAGGATAGGAATTAACCTGTTACAAAGCATTTTAGATATGCATTTGTATAGTGTATTGCAGCAGGCTATTGGCCTTAAAAGGGGGTTTAAAACCCTATATTTTGAGAAAATGATTAAGTGAATTATTTTTCTAATAAGTAAACTTGATTAATTGATTTTGAAAAATTAACTAGTCAAGATGGGAAATTTTTAACAGTTTTCCTAATTAAGACAAATTAGGCTATTTTCTTAAAACGATTTTTAGAGAGTAAAACCTTAAGAAAAATAAAGGAAAATTAAGAGTTTATTTTCTTGAAAAATAATTAAGGAATTTAATTAATATTTTCTGGATATAATACCGGCTAAAATCTTCTATATATTTGAACTGACTTGTTGAAAGTACGGATTAAAAGCGATGCGTTTAAACAACAAGACTTTTAGCGGATTGTGGGAAAATACTATTGTGATACTCGAGCCGAGGTATTGAGACCATATGATAGGTCTCCCCGAGACTTAGGGTTTAATCTCAAATATTTTGTATGAATTTCCTTTATGGGTTTAAAACCAAATAAGGATCTTAAATCCTTGCAAATGATTTTTATTAATATGACCAAACTGCCAAAAATAATAATAATAATAATAATAATAATAATAATAATAAATTATGAGTGATATAATTAATCCGAGTATACTATATGGATAACTACAGTATTGGCTAAGCGTAACTGGACTGAACGTTGGAGGGTGAAATCCTGCCGAGTGCTGAGGACTCCAAGTAAGTCAACTTATATTGTGTGGCTGCAACATGAAACGATTATTGTATTGTATGTTAGTATAGGGACACATGCATATATATATATATATATACACTGTCATAGAGAGTTTCTTAAAGACGTTAGTCTAGTGAGTGCTGATTTTAGAAAATATGAACAGTAGATATCCGTCATATTCTAGACGGCTGATCCTCGTCACACTGCTTGATTTTATTATGTCTGACTCATTACAGCGATGAGTGGCCAAGAGGTTAGGATTGCTAGTTCAACCTAGGGGTGCCAGAATGAATGGCACCTAGGGGCCCTCATGCTTACTAAATCAGTGAACGGTTAGAACCCGAGTAAGTGCTCTGATAAGTTATTCCCGGATACCAGCCGTGAATATTGGCCATTCAATGAGAGAGATAATAGGGGTTGCCAAAATTGATTGAGGCTGAACACCCTAGGGGCAACTACTCACCAGCACCACTGATTAACATAGAAGTCTCTGTAAAACTGTGTAAATTCGATTTACTCTTGGATAAGTAGCGATGCCCTGGGTAACACGATAGTTAACCTTGATGGAGATATTTATTGGCTAGATCTTAGTGTTGAGACTCGGTTCTCTCTTACATATTAACATTTATGTTGGAGGGCGTGTTACGCCCGAATTGTTGGAAATTGTCAAGCGTTGGTCTCAAATTATATTGTGATGTGATATATCTGCTTACTCTGGGATTTTCTGATTGCAGGGATATATTTGTTGATAAGATATAGTTGTGAAATAATATATCTGCTTGCTCTGGGATTTTCTGAGTGCAGGGATATATTTGTTGATAAGATATAGTTGTGATATAATATATTTGCTTGTTCTGGGATTTTTTGAGTACAAAAATTTATCTGTTTATAGGAAATAATTTATCATTGGTTATCAAGCATGACCATAAGTTTGCCAGGATGCTTTTGCGTTTTTGAAATTTATTGTGTAGGGTCTGGATGGATCCAGAACCCTAGTTCTCTGCATGCATTTTTTTAAGGTTGAACTTACTAAGCGTTTTCGCTTACCTAGTTGTTTCATGTTATAGGTAAGTGCAAGGGCAAGCCAGAGCAGTGAGAGCTGGAGTCTAGCTTGCAAATGTACATGTGGACCGACCTTTTGGGAAGCCATTTTATTTTTGGAAATGTTGTGTAATTTTCCTAAACTAGGCTCACTCTACTATTTATAAAATATGTTTGTAAATAAATGTTTAGTATGGCCATACGACTTTTTAAAAAGTTTTTTTATATGGGTTTTTGAGGCCTTTTGTTAAATGAAAACATTTATATTTCTACATTATCGAGTCTTGAAAATCCTGGTCGTTGCATGATATTATAGGTCCATAGGTCCCTAGGGTAAAACTGTCATTTGGAGCTTTGAGAAGAATTTTATTCTTCGAGTCAAATATACAATTATATGATAATTGAGGTTGATAATTAATTTTGAATTACTTATTCAATTTTCGATAATATGTTTATTAATTTAAATATATAATTTTGAAATATATATAAATAAATCAATTAATTTTTTAAATTTATTATTTTGTTTGAGTGAGAGAAAATAAAATTGGTAAGTCAAAATAGTTTTTGATTTATTGAATTTTAAAAAGTTGATCATAATGATGATCGTAAATTTGAATTTAAAATTTAAAATTTGAAATATGGTTGTGGTTTTTTCCTGAAAAAGATAATACCATATTTTGTGGAAGGATTGATTTTAATTAAATAAATAAATAAAAGAAAAATGCAATATCCCTAAAAGGGAATACTGCTGTAAATGTATGAGACAGTCTAGGGACTGTGCCGTGCATGTAGCAGTGTACTGATAAAGTATCAGTGTTGTTTTTATTTATTTAATTAATAATTTGAAAAATAGATTCTTTCAAATTTGGTAAGTTAGATATTTACTTAAATTAATTCCAATAATCATTATGATATTATTAATATATTACTATTATTATTAGGAATAATAAGGTAATATATAATCATCTTCTGCTTTTATTCTAACCCTTCTCAAGCCATAATCCAAATTCTCATGTGTTGAGATATACTTATAATTTCTAATTTATGAACCCATGTTCTCTATGTGCCCACACACATCTTGAGGTGTAGAGAACACTCTGGAAGATCGTGGTTTGAGTACTCAAGACATTACATAAGAAGATCGATATATATATATACATATATACGAAAAGACTCTAGGACACTTGATAGGTTTATATTTCTGTTATTGAATATTTGTATACATGTGCATATGATATATACATATAAGTATGAGTATATTTATATATATGTTGCATGTTTAATAATATTGAATATTAATATTTCTGTATGGATGTTTTCTTGAACATATATATTGTTTATATGAGAGATGGAAATTTTTTGTATTTATAAACTAGGCCAACCACGCTTTTTTTGTTGTGCACTCTGATTGTTTTTCCAACAATTGGTACCAAAGCAGGTCATTAATCTCTGCATATTATTAATTGATGTGTGGGACTATGTGCATTTTTATATTATATGTGATATATGTTTGAATGGATGGATGTTTATATTCATGATAATAAATTCTTAAGGGTTGTTTATAATGGTGCTTTTGGGTTTATGAATTGTTCTTAAAATTTCTAGATGAAAAATGTAAGCCATTTTTGGGGCATAGGAATTTTGTAATTTTTCTTTTAAATTTATGGATGAAATTATGAGATTTCTAAGCCCCGAGCCCCGAGTCGTGCCCCTACACCTACACAAATCTGCACCCAGCCGTGCACCCCACATCATGCCTGCCCAACCGCGCACCCCTGCGCCCAGATGTGCACCCCTATCAGCTCCACCCCGAGCTGTGCAGCCTCCACCGTCGGACCTCCCTGCCGCCGCCCCACATTGGTACACACCTAAGTTTTGTGTTATACAAATCCTAATATGTTGTTACCATAATTGTTTTAATTATTCATTTAATTAAAAATCTGAAATTGAGTTTAAATAGTTTTAATTTGGAAATTTTTTAATTGAAATAATATTGATTATTTTCCTTAATTGAAAATATTTTAATTATTCTCTTCCATAATTAAAATTGTTTTAAATAAAATATCCAAAATTAAAATTATTATGATTTTTTATTTATTAAAATTAAATTGTTTAATTTTATTTTTGAATTAAATTACCCAAATTCAAATTGGGCATTAGAAACTATTTGGGTGTTAAAACCCAAAGTTTAATTATTTTAAAAAGTTGATAAAATAATTAAAAAGTTGTATAATTCTAAATGGATATGAAAAATGGTGGCATTGGCTCAACAAGACTACATCTCAAGGTTTGAGATCAAGGTGCTCTTCATCAGGCCTTAGCTAGTTTATGTTACATTTTCATGTATTTTTTATAAGTGTTGTAATTTTTCTAGAAATACCCAAAGTTACCAACCCGCTTTTATTTACTTATTATATATGCTTGAATATGATTAAAGTGTTTAATATTTTGTCATGCATTATGACAAGCCATTCTTATACACACAGAGTATGCAATTAGCGTGCATTACATTTGTGTAGAAACATGCTATTAGGAACGTCCTATATTTTATTATATGTTTATATATGATAATTCATATAATAATAAACTTAGTCTTAATTATTTAAGATGGTAAAAAAAAATTAACGTTGTTTAATTTGTTATTTTAATGAAAAATATTTTATTAAAATAAAAATGATATTCTCTTAATTAAACCAAAATTAAAATTAGAATTAAGGGCACATTTTTTATTTTTTGCTTAATTGGATTAGTAATTATTATAATATTATTTGGTAAAAATAATTAAATTTATTTTCACAACTAAATTTAAAAATATTGATTTTGTGAAAAACACACCTTTCTAAAATAGTGATTGGGAGAGAGAGTTATGACAATAAGTCCCATGGTCTCCATTATTGGTTGAATACCGAGAGGCATAGGAAGGGCCTCGTGTCGCCTTCGTTTGCGGCTTCCCTAAGGAAAGGCTTCCAAATATGTTTATTTTATCTCAAGGTTGACTTCTCTTATGAGAATATAATTAGTGATGTATTTCAAGTTTTTCAGAACCTGAGGCACACTCTTGAGTTAAGTCATTAATTGCAAATAATAGGTTACACTCTGAAGGTGTATCTAGGCTTTTCGAGCACGACTAATGTATCTTGACCAAACTAGCAATAGTTCATAAGTCAAAAGAGAAAAAGACGTTTTTAAGTTTTAACTTGTGAAATTGAGATTTCTCTCAAAATTAATTTGGAGTCAGTCTGACCTACCCCAAGGGTGGTCCATTAATCTTCAAATTAATTTATTGTGGATTAGTATATAATTTTTATGTGTTTTTATATGTTGCATTCATGCATCATGTTTACTTTTGCAAATAAAATATGATATTTATTATATGTTTTAATTTATAATATTTTATTTATTTATTTCCAGCAACAATGGTTAATTCTCTTAATCCTCATCAAGTTCTTGAAAACTTTAGAATTCACACACACCTCATTGATAAACTTTTGGAAAGGATTCCATTTAGTCCTAACCGCATAAGAAGATGGTATGAAGGGATTCACATTATCTTTGGAACACAAAACTTGTCTGGAGCGACCTATGATCTACCTTTAGAGGTTCCAAGCCTTTCATCCAGCTTTGATGAACATGAAAAACATGGTGAATGGATGAGATTGAATCACCTGACACGTCAATGCATGTTATTGACCATGCATGGCTACATTAAAGAAAGATATATGATTATTGAAACTGCATACGAGATGTGGGCCTTGATAAAGAGTGATGCTATGACAGATGCTCAATTTTTTAAATACGGGGTAAATTCAATTTACTCAAAAAACTCTTCTTTAATATTTTGAATGGTTGATTCAAAATTATGCCACTAATATTATTTTTCATTTGTTCTTGTCACTAGGGATGCAAAAATCTTTTGAGAAAAAGGATAATTGCATTAAAACCGAAGTGAAGAAGAAATTATGATGTAATGACCCGACTAACTTAAAGACCTCGGACAATTAAAAACTACTAAGCATAATTTCTATTTTGGAATACATACATAAAATAATAGAACTTTATTATAAAAATCCAAAATACGAGATCCCATTGTTATTACATAAAATCATAAGGAGAACAAAACCTTCAATTAATTGTTCAAATACGAAATGCGGAAAAAACATAAATACATAATTAAAAAGATTTTAAACAAAACGTCATCCTCAATCTTTCCCATCAGTCCATTCATTCAGTTCTTGCCCAATACACATGCTAAAGCTGTCACGAATCTGTCCTGCCTTCCAAGCTCATTTATCTGCACAATCTAAATGAAAAGGAATAAACTTAATGCCCAGTAAGGAAAAACTACTAAAACTTATCATAAATCATAAAACGTATGACGTAAAAACGTAAATCATAAAACATATGACTACAAATTAATGGCCATTAACTCATTACCGTAGTATGCGATAGAAACCATCTAAGTCCTCTTGCTAATATTTATAGGTAGCTTTAAACACAAATATAGTATACGATAAACCATCTAGGTATTCTTGGTACTATTTAGAGGTAGGTTTAAATATAACTATAGTCTTCGATAATGATAAAAATCTTGGGATTTTCTTATTTGCTATCTAAGCAACCACATTTCCTAAGCGACTACAACATACAATATATACATATATACATACATACACATATCATATAAACATATTCATAACACATAAAATCTAACCTATTTTTCTTACCAAAACCGGGATATTGGAGACAAGAACGGGATTGAAAACTCCTATAACAAAATAGTAAAAATCATAAGTTTCCTAAAGAAAATAAGATGAAGAGAAGATCTAAACCGTCAAGATAAGAACTCACCAAAAACCTTAAGTTTCAAAGGAATCAAACACCTAACCAAAAGCCATTACAACAAATTAGGATTTGGAATAAAATGAAAAGTATAAGAGTAAACTATAATGAACTGAACATGAGGATAAAGAATACCTTAGATAGATTAGAACTTCAATCTACACCTCAATATTGAAATATCACTTTATCTTACTTCCCAAGTGTTTAGAAAAGCCTGGATTTGAAAGATTTTAACCCCCAAAACCCTAGTATTTCTCTCTAGAACAAACTTAGCAGTTTGGAAGCTCTGAGAAGTGCTTAAATGATGAAGCAAATGGCTGAGTGAAGGGTCCTATTTATAGAGTTCAAGGAGTGAAACCAACTCCTTTTAAAGTGAATAAATAATTGAATAAAATTTGAATTTTCTGCTCAACAGATGCCTAGAACTTGGTCAAAATATTTCAAGAGCAAGTCCAAGTTGTTGAGGGTTGTTTCATGCTCGGATTAAGCGGATTTTCAAAACATGCAAGTGGAGCCGATATATCGCATGCCCCATAATCTCAAGCCTCCATGGTTTCGTTCATGCAAAGTCAACATATTTTCTGTATCAATCATAGGCGATATATCAGTCCCTACAGCTGCAATATATCGACATACTCCATATATCAAACACATTTTTTGCACACTTTCAACACACTTGAAGTTTGTTTAAACAACTTTTACTGAGTAAAACATGATCCTAACAACTGAGGGAAGGTTCTAGACTTCCTAGGCTTATCCTTAATTATTTTATTCATCTAAAATCCTTAATAAAAATACAAGTGACAAGTGTCACATTCTTATTACTCTATCTAAACCTTATGTTATAATAAATAATATTTCTAGGACTTGCTATATTAATGAAACCTTATGATAAAATTAAAATTTCTAAAGTATAGGCTAAACTTATAAAATCCACAACTATATCTATGAGTTTCCAACTAAATCCCGTCTTGAACTAATAACCACGAAAACTAAAATACTACAGCATGAGCTACTACTATCTAGCTAAGTAAAATTCCGAGACGCTACAATTCTCCCCTACTTAAAAGAATTTCATCCCTGAAATTTACTTACTAAACAATTCCAGATACCATGCATGGATGTCTCCCTCCAACTCCCATGTTTCCTTCCGTTCTCTACTATTACTCCATAAGAACTTGACTATCAGAATACTCTTAGACCATAATTCCTTCACCCCCTTCTCTAGGATGCTAACCGCTCGTTACTCATGACTTAGGAATTTCTTAAGTGCTAATGTATCGTACTTGAGAAAGTGGGATGGGTCTGACACATATCTACGCAACATCGAGATGTGAAACACATTGTGGCTATCTACTAGAGCTGGCGGTAGGGCTAATTTATATGCTACTGGTCTCACCTTGTCCAATATCTCAAAAGGACCTATAAACCGGGGACTAAGTGTGCCTTTCTTCCCAAACTGCTTCACTCATTTCATAGGAGATATTATTAAGAAGACTTGATCTCTGACTTTCAATTCCACATCTTTGAAAAGCAAGCATATGCTTTCTAATCAGTTCCACTGCATCTTTAGCCTCTCTAACAGCCTCGGCTCCAAGAAGTTGTCTCTCTCCTACCTTGTCCCAATGTAACGGTGACCGACACTTCCTTCCATAATGTAGTCATAAGGCGCCATACCGATAGTTGCTTGGTAGCTATTATTGTAGGAGAACTCTATAAGTGGCAAATACTTACTCCACGATCCTCCAAAGTCCAGTACACAAGCGCCCAACATATCTTCTAAAATCTGTATGGTACGCTCTGCCTGTTAGTCGGTCTGAGAATGAAATGTCGCACCGAGACTTAGCTTGGTACCCATGGCTTGTTGCAAGCTTCCCCAAAATCTCGATGCAAACACCGATCCTCTATCAGATACTATGGTTTTAGGGATTCCATGCACTCGTACAATTTCTCGAACATACATGTCAGCGTACTGGTCCGCCGTGTACATAGTCTTGATAGGCAGGAAGTGAGCTTACTTGGTGAGTCTATCTACCACAACCCAAGCCGAGTCGTGTTGCTTATTTGTTCAAGGCTATGTCTTCCCACTTCCATTCTGGAATACTAAGTTGTCTCAATAAGCCTGCAGGTCGCTGATGTTCTGCTTTTACTTGCTGGCATATAAGGCATTTGGACACATATTATGCTACGCCTTTCTTCATTCCCAGCCACCAATATAGTGCCTTAAGGCAGTGAGTCATTTTGGTAGATCCCGGGTGAACTGAGTATGGGGTAGTGTGTGCCTCTTCTAAAATCTTCATCTTAATCCCATAGTCATTTGACACGCACACCTGACCTTTATTTCTCAAGAACCCCTATTCTGATATAGAGATATCCATAGTCTTGTCTTCTTTGACTGTAGCCATATGCGATACTAATGTGTCATCATGCCCTTGCCCGATACCTATATCATCTAGTAGACTCGGCTGGATGGACAAGTTAGCCAGTTGACCCATGACTATTTCTATCCCGACATTGATGAGCTCTTGCTAAAGCGGCTTTTCAATTCCGGATATTGTTGCCAGATTTTTGTAACTTTTCCAAATTAATGCATCTGCAACTACATTTGCCTTCCTTGGGTGGTATAGGATTTCGCAGTCATATTCCTTTACTAGTTCCAACCACCTTCGCTACTTCATGTTGAGCTCCTTTGCCTGAAGAAATATTTTAATCTCTTGTGGTCCGTATAAATCTCACACGATTCTCCATAAAGATAGTGGCGCCAGATTTTCAATGTGAAGACCACTGCTGCCAACTCCATATCGTGTGTTGAATAGCGTTGCTCGTATTCCTTTAGCTGCCTTGAGGCGTAGGCTATCACCTTGTCATTATGCGTCAGCACACATCCTAAACCTTGCTTGGACACATCACAATATACTACAAACTTGTTGTTGGGTGTCGGTACGCAAAGTACTGGTGCTGAGCATAATTTTTCTTTGAGAAACTGGAAGCATTCTTGACATTTATCTGTCAAGTTAAACTTTTGTTGTTTCTGTGTCAGGGTTGTAAGCGGAGTGGCTATCTTAGAAAAGCCTTCTACAAATCTCCAGTAATAGCCTACTAGCCGGAGAAAACTTCTAACCTCTGACGCATTCTTAGGTCATGACCAATCCTTCACAACCTCTACCTTAGTTGGGTCTACTGCGACTCCATCCCTAGATACTATGTGGCCGAGAAACGCTACCGGAGATAGCCAAAATTCGTATTTCTTGAACTTGGCATAAAGTTTATGCTCCTTTAGTCACAGCATGGTAAGTCTTAAATGTTCCTTGTGCTCGACTTCATCCTTGGAGTACACCAATATATCGTCAATGAATACCACAACGAATTTGTCAAAGTAATCCTTGAAGACCCAATTCATTAAGACCATAAATGCGGCTAGAGAATTGGTAAGACCAAAAGACTTGACTAGGAACTCGTAGTGTCCATATCGAGCCCTAAAAGCTGTCTTTGGTATATACTCTTCCCTTACCTTGAGCTGGTGATAACTAGACCATAGATCAATCTTTGAAAATACAGTGTCTCCTCGGAGTTGATCAAATAAGTCGTCAATCTGAGGTAGCGAGTACTTGTTCTTAATTGTCACCTTGTTCAGCTCGCGGTAATTGATACACATCCACATGCTTCCATCCTTCTTCTTCACAAATAAAACCGGTGCTCCCCATGGCGAATGGCTTGGTCTGATGAAACCCATGTCCAAGAGTTCTTGCAACTGCGTTTTCAACTCCTTGAGTTTGGTAGGTGCCTTTGAGATAGGCTCAATTCTCGGTACTAGTTCGATTGTGAAGTCAATTTCCTGAGTAGGGGGTAACCTTGCTAAGTCGTCAGGAAATATCCCTATAAATTCCTTTATAATGCGGACGTCTCCAACCTTTAGTGGTGTATCTTGTGCCATATCCGTGATGCTTACTAAGAATGCATGGCATCCTTTCTCTATCATCCTTTGAGCTTTGAGAGATGAGATTAGCGGTGTCCGTAGTCATGAAACTTTTCTCATAAAACATAATTTCTGACCCGCAGGGGTTTCGAACGTCAATTTCTTGCATCTACAATCGATGGTTGCACCATGTCTTGCTAGCCAGTCCATGCCTAGTATTACGTCGAAGTCCTTGATCTCTAAGTCTATCAAGTCTCCTTCTAGCTCTGTGCCCTCGATTTTGATTGGCACTCCTCGTACAATTCGTGATGATAGAACTACTTCGCCTGAAGGTAGTTCCATAACAAACTTAGTTCTAAATCTTTCACAAGGTTTGTCTAATTTCTCTATCATTCCTAATGAGATATACGAGTGTGTTGCTCTTGAATCATACAATACTGAACATATATTATCAAGGATAGGAAGCTGACCTGTGACTACCTTGTTACTAGCTTTGACTTCTCCTTGGGTCAAGGCGAAGACTCTGGCTGGAACCATCTTGTTTTCCTTCTTTTCTTCTAGTTTGAGCTGCGGACAATCTCTTTTCCAATGACCCACCTGGCCATAATTGTAAAAACCCTTGGGGTTTGCACGACATTCCCTAGGATGTATTTTCTGGCACTTGGAGCATTGAGGGTATTCCACATTACCCAACCTATTATTACCGTTATTGGTCCGTGCTCTTTTTTCAGCGTCGGCTTGCTTATTATCAGGATGCTTTCTTTTCTGCCCGTTATTGTTATGCTAGTTGTTGTTGTAGCTTCGACCATTCTGCATCTGATTCTGCTTCTTGGGTTTAGACTTGTTGGCCTTCTCCTTACTAACATTTTCTTAGAGCCTTCCACCTCTATAGTCGTTTCCAGAACATCGGCGTAAGGAGTGGTTCTAGGGTTTGCAAGCTTGACCCCTAACTTAATCTTGTGTCTGAATCCCCTGGTGAACTTGGTAACCCTCAAGTAGTCGGTTGGGACTAACTCTGGTGCAAACTTGGTTAAACGATCAAAATGCTGAGCGTACTCAACTACCCACAAATTTCCCAGTTTGAGACTGGCACACTCTTCCACTCTCATAGCAATGACAGTCGAGTTGTAATACTTTTTGTGAAACAGCTCCACAAATTTGTCCCAAGTCGTGGTGGTGACATCATGAGTCTGTTGTACAAAATCCCACCAGATTCTAGCATCCTTTTTCATTAGAGAGGAAATGCAGGATATGTGATCTGCGTTGTCAAGGTTCATGTGTGCTAGAATAGGCTCTACATTCCATAGCCACTCTTCAGCCTCAAAGGGGTCGGTTGTCCCTTCAAAATTTGGAGCATGCTGCTTACAAAAACACTCGTAGACTGGCTATATGTGCTGAGCTGGATAAGGTGCGTAGTTCACCATCGGCCATCCCCCATACGGATATCCTCCATTCTGCCCTTGCTGGGGTGCTCGAGCTGTTGGTTGAGGCTACGGCTGAGGCTATTGTCGTTGTTGTTGCAATAATTTTTCCACCCGTAGCCGGATAATCTCAGCGGTGTTGTCAACTGGTGGTGGTGCATTCCTATTAGTAGCAGCAGTAGTAGCACGCGTTCCCTTTCTTTTGACTGGAGGGGCTTCGTGAGTTTCATTGACAGTGCTGGGGTCATTGTCATTCGTGCGTGCAGACCTTCAGAGCAACATCTTCAGTAAAGTTCTAACAGTTGAGAAAACACATTAGAATTTACCCTAATATCTTCTAAGGAAAAACTTAGTCTAAGCAAGCTTAACTCGGACCTATCAGTTATGATTTATTATGGGAACGATTTTACTGATCCCAGCCCTCCCTCAATATGGTTAACTTTGGAACAGCGACAGGTTTCGAGCATGAGAATTAAGTAATATAGGGTGCTTAGAAATAGACTTAGAATATAATAAAGATGGCTTAATAGTCTAAGTATAGAAACACACCCTCATTTTCCATTGATTTGTATCCACCCTCACTGAACTTAGTCATTATTTATTGAATTTATTCTAAATTTATTATGATTGTAAACAAAAAAAATCAAACTCATGCATGCTATTAAAAATAACAACTTTATTCATTTGGAAAAAGATTTTAAAATATTACAATCATAAATTCAAAATAAACAAACTATATTAATAATAACTAGGGTAAAATATCTAAAAATTGGGATCTTCTACATCTGACCCTTCATCTAACATATCATCAGTTATTTCCCCATAATCATCAGTATCATAAGCCTCGAAACTACCTCGAGGAATATTCATTAGGATATTATGCTTTTGTTCATTGGTGAATTGAAACTCAAACCTATAGGTAACCCTAAGTATAAGAAAATAATATCTCATGGCTAACGGTAAATCATCTTCATCATCCACAGTCTCCCATAATTCTTCCAATTTTGAAACTACAGAAGGAAAATCCTTAAAAAGCCTAATTACTAGGACATATTGTTCCATGACTCTCATCATAATTTGCCTAGTGATTTGAAGGTGAACTATCTACTTGTGACATAGGATCAATCTTTGAGTGATTCTTTCTAGCACTCCTATTGTATCCCTTGGCTCTTTAACCCTTTTCAATGTCTTAATGGCTCAGATATCATGATAGGTCAAAAATCCATTTATTTTGACTGAAAACATGACTAAAACGTTAACTATAAACATAAACATAACACTCATAACATAAACACTTACATTGGCATTTATATCCGAAGCTTTTGCATGTGTATCAAGGAGAACTTCATGCGTAAGAACTATGGGCTTTGATACTTTAACGCCCTGGATAACAAAGACCGTTACACTGTGTGTTTAAAATAGTGTAGGACTTGCTAATCAAGTCTTTCAAACAAAAACGTGATCCTATAGTCATAAACAGGTTAAGTTTAAAAGATTTTGGTCATAAACAGATAATTTTCATTAAAATAATTGTTCAGTACATGGGATCCCAAAACAGGGTTTAAAGGACATATTTACAAAAATTCCAAAAGTTATAAATAACCATGGCCACTCTAATGGCAAAATATACATTTTAGGTTTCCGTCCCTGTACAAACCCTCGACTGTGGCGGCCGAGTAGCTGACAATGTACACCTCGCCCCCAGAGCTCTCCAACTCATGGTTGAACCATTAACCCTTGCCCTTTTCCTACACCACATAACACCCGTGAGCCAAGGCCAAGCAAGAAAATTATATGCATAGCATAATAAAAAATAGTAATAAAATAACTAACAAATCATTAATCAAATACTCAATAGACCGCATCATTCATATTAACATCACATATTCAGTAATATGAGTCAACAACCCAATAATGGACCATCCAGACAATGAGCATGCCACAATCATCAGATTAACATCAATAATCATTTCACACAATATCTAGGGTCGACGCCCATAGGCCGCACCCTCTGTTTAAGTCACTGTCTTCAGCTCACTTAGGCCGAGCCCAGTGTTCAACCCAGTGACTTTGGCTCGCTTAGGCCAAGCTTAGTGATTATTTAATTAACCTCAGCTACCAGTGGTTGAGCCGCGTCCTATGCACAAATATTGATTCCGACACTCTTAGGTCGTTTATCACATGTCCCCATGGCATAATACCATCTTATGACATCACACACAAATATAGGGAACTCTTAGTTCCAACATAACCACATAACCGGGTGCAGTTTTCTTACCTTTGATTCTGAGCGCTTTGGCTAACTGAAGCTACACTTGAGCACATTCCCGATCCGAGCCCTAGCGAAAACCTAGTAACAACCGTAAAATAGAACCATCATTAACTCAATTCCGTAACCCAACTTCGGGACCAATCCTAAGCCCTCGAGAAGCCCAATTCCACCAAATGGGGTGGTGGAATCGACCCCGAGCCCCCAAGAAAAAACCCTAAGAAAAACACCCAAAATCCACTTCTGGAGGTAGGGTAGCGCTACAACGCCACAAGGTGGGCGCTACAGCGCTACAAACAGGGACAAAAGACCCCCCAAAAAAAGAATCCTAGCGCTGTAGCGCTCCAAGGCCAGTGCTACAGCGCTACAAACAACGTGCATGGATTTTTTGGGTTTTCCTTAGAACTTCCCTGAGCCAAAGCTCTACCAAACCACTCCAAAACTTATCCAACTTCAAAATTGACCTTACAACCCACTATAACTCAACCAAAACAACCCATCAACATCAAAAGCTCAGCCAAAAACATCATCAAACACAGAAATCACACTTGACCATCAGAAAACCAGAAACCCAAAACTTTAAGGTTAGAATTGGTTACCTTAACTGAGAGAATCTGACCTTAGGTTGTTTCTATGCCCTTCCAGCCTTTAGTTCCTCAAATCCCCAAGCTCAAGCCCCTTGATTTTCATCCAAAAATCAAAATCAAAATCAACTTCTTGAAAATAAAGAAAACTTTGACCAAACTCTTAAACCTTACCTTAACTTGAGCTAAATCCTGCTGAACTTTTAGCCACTCCAAGGATCAGAGTCCTAAGACCTTGCCTAGACTTTTCCCTGAGTTTCCAGCTCCAAAAACCACAAGAAATGGTGAGGAATAGGCAAACCGATTGGAGGAGAAAGAGGTAGACTTTTATGCTCTGTTTTCTTCCTTTCTTCTTCCTTCCTTATGATTATATAGTTTTTTACAACTTCCACTAAAGACATCATATATAACAAGTACATCTCTTAATAGGCAAAAGACTCTTTTACCCTCCCATTTAAATCAAGCCTTTTAGTCATTCTAGGGGCATTTTGGTCATTTGTTCTCAATTCCCGCTAATTCCTCGAGCGTCCCTAACATTTACCACTTAATTCTTGTCATCTAATTAATCACCAATTATTTTCCCCAATGCCTAATAATCTCCAATATATTTCCCAAGTTCCCAAAAATACCCCAAGGATTCCCCGAGCTAGGTACAAATCCCCACCGTGACTATTTCACTAAACCGCTCACTAGGATCGCCTCGAGCCACAAGCTGCAAATATATCCACATTATAATGTGGTATCAACAATTTATCACATATAATCACATTTATGCCCTCAACGGGCCAAAATTACAAACATGCCCTTATGAACAAAATAGGGCCCACATGCATATTTAATACTCATAAACATGCATCTAATCATATCCATATACTCATCTAATCATCCATGCCATATAATCATGGATTTAATTATTTATTCACATAAATACCAATTATGCCCTCCCGGCACACTAATCAAGGCCCTTAAGCCTTATTAGCAATTTTGGGTCGTTACAACTATCCCCTCCTTATAACAATTTCGTCCTCAAAATTTATTTGAACACCCATCAGGTAATAAATCTCACATCTCTGTCTATAACTCCATAGTCAAATTCTTTACCTTTAATCCTTCAATAACACTCTTACTAGTGTGAAAGTCTTGTTCCATAAGATCTTATCTTATAACTGTAATCTCATTAACATTTTCTCGCCCAAAAACTCTGCTGAAATCCCAAAGTCTACTTATCTCATCAGTGATTGTTTTCCATCTTGTTATTGACATCAATAAAAACCCATAAGCCACCACCCACACCAGGGTAAGGAAAACTTGTAGGCCCTTGGCCTAATCCTTGGTATGATCTCGGAATTCTTGTTAAACCGGGAATTAAACTCCCTTTTTTATCCCCAGACTATAAAAAAAAATCATTCTTTCTTTCACAAGGTATCATACCCTTCCTTGTCTGCAATGTTTGGAGAAATACAAATTTCATGTCCTGAAACTGCGTATTCTAATACTCAAAATTTGTGAACTCTCACGTCCTTTCAGATAGACAGATACTTCTGCCCTAATAATTGTAACAACCTCATTGGTTTTTTCCCGAAGGAATACTGAACCATAATACCCATCATCTTTTGTTTCCTTACTTAGATTCAACACTTCATGCCTCCTATCTTACCATACCTTATGCGGTGTCACTTCAGCCACAAGCCAACATTCATCACTGTGACTAATCACCAAAGGACTATACTTTTCTTAATATCCCAAAAACTTACACATTCATAAAATAGCCATCAATTCTTCAGATTGCCATTTTATCTGTAGACAACCACCAATTCTAAGATCCAATCCTATTCCCTTTGTTCTCTTATTTCTTTCAAGAACCTGGAGAATTAAAGAGTCTCAACCCGTCATCATCAATTGTCACGCCACGTCACTCATTCACATGAACCAAAATGTGTTAACTCAATTTGTTGAGTCACAACCTTTTATGTCCAATGACCTTACTTGTAGTCCAACGTGGTCCACACCAATGATACATTGCTATACCATATTACCTTTCATTATAGGAATATCCGATCTTACTATCCATTTAAACTTCTTGATTACAATATGCTTATGGCGGTAGTACAATGTTCATTTAGGATCTTCATCTCAGCATCGGGTTCTATCGGATCACTTATCCAATCTTCATTTCTTAATTCATATTACAATGGTAGGTTTCTTAACCATTCTCACAAGATCCTTTTCTTGAATTTCATTGCCCATTGGGACATATACCTATCCACAACCCATCACCGACGCCATATCAATCCCAATTGTTACCTTATCTGACCTTGCTGTAATCCATGGCGTCCTATTCAACCAAAACATACCATCCCAAGTAAGCGATCAGCTTCCAAATTAATTTCCCTCTTGTACAGTCAAGGATTTTCTAACATGAATTACCCAGTAAGTCTCACTGGATCCTGGTCTGAGGGTTATTCCTCTACAAATGACCAAGCACTCAAATTTCTTATGTCATGCCCCCACTTTCAACTTAATATTCTCTGTATACCGATCATGTTCCCATTCTCTCACCTACCGCGAGGCTCAGACCATTATCTCTTCAGTCTATGTCTGGGCACGTCTCAGACTTGATGCACCGCTTACAATTTCATGTCCTTATAATAGAGTCAAGGTTCTTCACACTACCCTTCTATACCACACGAACTTCTATACCACAAGGTGTTAACAAATCCTTATTCCATCTTCCGAAAATCTGATACAAAGTTATCCATTCAGTGTACCCTTAGGTTCTTTTGTCGTTCTAATCTCTAATATTGCCATCCTCCAAAGATACTTAAGTAGTAGATGACATGTTCACTAGTCTCGTTCTGCTTACTATCCTTCAGAAGTTCTTCAGTAATCTCTCCGTGGCTTTAGACTGAATCTCTTCATACCTGATCCCTTTTCTTCCTGTAGCATGACCTTGAATACCCTTGGCGAGATTGAAACCGACACCTTCTGGAGCCTTACCTGTTACTCTGCTTCTTCAGTCTTAGAATCGTTAGTGTAGTAGTCATTCGCATTCTGCTTCTAGTTGGAAAGTAGTTTAATGCATCCTTGATGAACCTAGATGTGACAAATTCATATCCTTCCTGTACTCTGTGCTTGTTGAACTTACCTATGTTGTTAAAGCTTATATCAGTTAAGAATCTCTACTTGTAATCCATCACACCCCACTTCGGACAAGTGCTAATTCCTGAAATGTCTCTTTCCTTGATCCTCGGCTGGTAATAACCAGATCGAAGATCAATTCCTGAAGACATTGTCCTATCTTGTAACAGGGCATTTAAACTCTTCATCCTTAACAGAAGATGACAACGAATTCCACGATACGACGCTCTGTCTAATCCATCCCTAAGCTAGGCACTTCTTCAACTGAACCAATAATTCTTTCTGCCAAACTTATACCATTTCCTCATACCGTCCCCGATACCGAGTCTGTCCATAGCCAACTCCTGAAGCGTACTCAATAAGTCTTTACATACCCATCTGACTCCCTACTGTCCACTTCAGTTCAGCTTATATACTTCAGGTGGTGTCCCTCGCAATCCATGGTTGTCTCTTCACAAATTAGCTCTCACCCAGGTTCTTAACAAGGCTCTCATATGACAGGCTCAATCACTTTCACTATGAATCTCTTTACTATCTGTATTATAATTCCTCTTTAAGGAGTTTCTAATTCATCCCCAACAAGCACTAATATCTCAAGCCCCTCGTACAACAACCTTGAGGCATGTACTTCATATCTGAATCTTTCCTAGGAGATATGTAACACCGAACTCTTCCAGTTCGTTATGTAACCAAGAATGAGGATTATTAGGTCAACCAGTCACCTCCGAGGGACTAGCCTCGGACTTCAAATGTAACAAGGCATTTCAGTCTTCCATTATCCAAACCTGGGAAATCCCTAATTGGCCCTAACGTATTGAACCATTCCATGTAGATAACGTGACCCTATCTGGCATCTTCCCTGATGGCATCTCCTGTTTCTGGTGCATACTGAATAATTATACTAAGCTTCATCATTGTCCTAATGGCTATCCTATAAACTATACCCCTTCCTGTCAAAACCAAAAGACAAAGAACTGTCAGGGGCTCTTCTGTTCCGATTACTGAGTATCTGCCCTGACCAAATGCCACCAATGGGAATGTCGTCATTCACATTTCTTGCCTTTCGACATTCACGCTCCAGGCTTCATTCCTGATATATCAAATACCATGGCCTTACTTGCTGCCGAAACACAGATGAAAATCTTCTGCACTGGAGCGGCCCTGATGCTCTAGATCATCCCAGTGTTTAATCCTTAAATGAGTCATCATCTCCATCTATGTCCGCTTATATCTGTCTCCCAACCCAACCGATTCAACCAACCCACCAGCTCATTGACATACATTGTCGTTGCCTTACCATTCTCAACCAAGTTCATAAACTTATTAGTCTCTGTAGCTCAAGCTACGTTCTTATAACCTCTTTATTGAACCGCTGTCTGAATACCTCTCAACCCTTTATGACAACATCTTTGAGTCCGAGCACCACTTTGGGGCATCCTTCTGCCACAACTGCTTAGCGCACCTACTCTGTCACAACCTATCATTTTCATGTAATCAAGGATGGGATTAGCTATGCTTATCCTCTAACCAATTCCTGGGCACATCCAAAACTTCCTCATAACCAGGGAATAATGCCTCTAAAGCCTTCCATATAGTACTCCTACCTATCTATACTTTAAATCAACCAACACCGATTCTCCTGTTGTAACACTATATAGAAAAATTCTTTCCCTAGAAAAACCTGTTGTTTCACCCATCTAGTCTCCTCTATCAGACCTCACAACTTACTTACATACCAGCTAACATTTGCTGCGACCTTTAGGGGAAGATGGAGGGTTCCAATCCCTATCTATCATTTGCAACCCCTACTCCATCATTACCAAGTCCATTTAACCATTCTGGGCACAAACAATCTGAATTCATCTGCCATTACTGACTAAACCCCTCAGCATTGATGTTCATATCCAGAACCATTCCATGGGCAGGTCCAAACAATCTCAATAACGATGCACAAATAAAGCATAACAAACACCAATATACATTTCTATGCATTAGCTAACAAATTCATTGCTACTAAATGTAATCATGTTCATCATGCTTTCCATATACCAATAAACAGATAAAGCATATAAATTCAATTTAGACAATTAACCACGTGTAATCAATATACAAACCATTATCCAAATATTCATCCACATGCAATAGCAATGCTAATTAGCATGCCTCAATATCATCACACAACAATCAAGGGCCAGGCCCTATCAGAATCGCATGCTCCCTATTATTTATACAAGTTAATGCATTCATATTCCATTCAAGAACTTAAGCATATAATCTCATGTATTCAATTACGAAACCCTGAGTCGAGCTTGTCTTTAGCGGCAAGTGTTCAAGTCCAGCTAGTCTTTAGGAACCCATAAACCTAGACCACTATGATACCAAGTTGTAACGCCCTGGTTAAGCAAGACCGTTACACTGTGTGTTTAAAATAGTGTAGGACTTGCTAATCAAGTCCTTAAAACGAAAACGTGATCCTATAGTCATAAACAGGTTAAGTTTAAAAGATTTTGGTCATAAACAGATCATTTTCATTAAAATAGCTATTTAGTACATGGGATCCCAAAACAGGGTTTAAAGGATATATTTACAAAAATTCCAAAAGTTATAAATAACCATGGCCACTCTAATGGCAAAATATACATTTTAGGTTTTCATCCCTGTACAAACCCTGGACCGTGGCGGCCGAGCAGCTGACAATGTACACCTCGCCCCCAGAGCTCTCCAACTCATGGTTGAACCATCAACCATTGACCTTTACCTGCACCACGTAGCACCCATGAGCCGAGGCCTAGCAAGAAAATTCTAATGCATAGCATATTAAAAAATAGTAATCAAATAAGTCACAAATCATTAATCAAATACTCAATAGACCGCATCATTCATATATTCAGTAATACCAGTCAACAAACCAATAATTGACCATCCAGACAATGAGCATGCCACAATCATCAAATTAAAAACAATAAGCATTTCACACAATATCTAGGGTCGACGCCCTTAGGTCACACCCTCTGTAATGCCCCGAATTTCCTAATAAGGTTTATGACCTTGATTAGGAGGCCGGGAGGGCCATAATTGATTTATTGTGCTATTAAATGATAATATGCATGTTTAAGTGTATTAAATATGCATGTGAACCCATTTATGAGCAATTGGATGATTTTCATATTTTAGCCATTTCGGGCATATTTGGCATATATGTGATATGTGTGTGGTGCTTTATTATTATTTGGTTATGCCATGGTTACCCAGCACGAGACGATCCTAGGAGGTAAGCTAGTGGAAAAGTCACAATGAGATTTATGCTTGATTCAGAGTAGGTCAAGGGGTATTTAGAGCATTACCGGGTTATTGGGTAATGGGAATAAATATTTGGTGATAAATTGGGAGTTAGTAAGATCAGGGGAAATTCTGTAGGTTTTGACTATTTTGTCCCCGGGGGTGTTTTCGGGACCCTGTGCGTTAGGATTGGGTTGAGGCTACTTAAGCTTTAAGTAACCTTTTAATAAATAAAAAGAATGTTCTGTACGTTCTCTCTCCCTCTAAGTTCCACTTTCGTCTCCCGATCGCATTTTCGAAGGCAACTTGAGTTCTAGGACTTGGATTCAAGCGAGGATCGAGGCATGGCGATCCTAGGGAAGATTAAAAGCTTATTAGCAGAAGGATTTAGTTGGAAACAACTCAATCAGAGGTAATTCAAGTTTTAAGTTCTAAGTTTTAAAATTTTTTAAGCTTGAATTGGACTTTGTGTTTTGATGAGTTTTCGTTAGATTTGAGACTTGGGTTTTATGGGTTTTGGATCATGGGGATGTTTGGGAATTTTGATTTTTGAGTTTGGAGATGTTTGGGTATGTTTTTGGGAGATTTTAAAAGGTTGAAAACGGGGAAAAATGGTTGGTCTGAGGTAGGGTCGTGGCCCTGTTCTTGGGTGCTGCGGCCCAAGCTCGATGAAGCAGGTGGGGGAATTTTCAGTGTTCTGGGGGCTGCGACACTAGGTGTGGAGCGCCGTGACGCTTGCCCTGATTCCCCTGTTTTTGCTAAGGGCCACGACTCAGTGAGTTAGGGCCGCGGTGCTTGAGGGTATTTATGGCCGAAATGATGTTTTAAACTTGGGAACTCAAACCTTAGGCCTCAGGATCATTCCTACTACCCGGTTTCGTGGGATTGGATGTCTCGGAGGCTAGGTCTTGCTTTCGAGATTGGTTTTAGAACCTGAACTCATTGGATCACCGTTTATGGTTGTGACTAGGTTATCACTAGAGGTTTGGAGTAAGGATCATGCTTGTGGCTCGTTTATTGGTAACATGTGCTTGGACAAAGGTAAGAAAACTGCACCCAGTGTATATATGACATGCATGGTTATTTTTGATGCATGTTGGGTGTTTAAATGTGACATGCATGGTTATTGTTGAGGCATGTCAAGTGATTAAATGTGATGCATGTGTTGCACGAGAAACATGTGATTAGGGCATGCTATGAATATTGAATATGAGATTGTTCAGAGCTTAAGCCTCTGTGTTTTTGCATGATCCTAATTATGCTAGAAATTGTTAAGTAAGCATGCTGAATGCCCTATATTCAGATATTTGACGTATGATATATGTTTGGTAGCATTGCTTACTTGCGTATGGCACAGACTATTCAGGTTCGACACTGGTCGCGTATTACTGACCTGAGAGTCAGAAACGGCATAAGCTTCATGAACACAGAGCCGATAAAAGATTAGATCTAATCAATATCAACATTGAATGACTCATATGGGGTATTAATGCTGGACCGACCTTAAGTTCAATAAAAATTATAAGCGCTTGTCTAGTCTAAGACTAGTTACTCAAAGCCAGGGCCAAAGGTCTAGGTGACTGTTTTGTCACATGGCTGAGGGAGCGGAATCCCATATTAGTGACTTGATGATTAGTCACTTGTTTAAAGGTGTTGACCCCATGTTAGTGACTTGATAATTAGTCACTTGTTTAAAGGTACAGACCCCCTATTAGTGACTTTTTGATCGGTCACTTGTGCATTGCTTGAACTTATTTGCCTGCTTGAATAGAGCTATATTCGCTAGACGTGTGCCTTATGATTTGATGACATGTTATTACTGTTCATGAGCATATAGAGTTTTCTTGCTGGGCTTCGGGTCACGGGTGCAATGTGGTGCAGGTAAAGGCAAAAGAAAGTTGGACCATTCTTGAGTTGGAGAGCTTAGGTGGCGATGTGTAGATATGCGGCAGCTCGACCGCCACGGCCGAGGGTTGAAAGAGGAACTAGGATTAAACCCTGTTTTGCCGCCTAGATCGGCTGGTTGTAAATATTTTGTTGTAATGAACCTTTAAATTATATTTTTGGGATCCCAAAGTATATAGTAAATGTTATAATGAAACGTTATATCTTAACCAAAATTTTTAATCCCTAAACCGCTAATCATACTTAGTTACAAGATTTTGACCAAATGACTCTATTAGCGAGTTTAGCACTGTTTACAAGGAAAACCCTAACGATCCCTAGAGTTTAGGGTGTTACACCCTCTGTTTAAGTCATTGTCTTCGACTCACTTAGGCCGAACCCAGTGTTCAACCCAGTGACTCTGGCTCGTTTAGGCCAAGCTTAGTGATTATTTGATTAACCTCAGCTACC
This sequence comes from Humulus lupulus, assembly GCF_963169125.1. Taxonomy (NCBI): domain Eukaryota; kingdom Viridiplantae; phylum Streptophyta; class Magnoliopsida; order Rosales; family Cannabaceae; genus Humulus; species Humulus lupulus. The sequence continues at coordinate 113,519,708 of NC_084797.1, forward strand.
AGTGGTCGAGCCGCGTCCTGTGCGCAAATATTGATTCCGACACTCTTAGGTTGTTTATCACATGTCCCCATGGCATAATACCATCTTATGATATCACACACAAATATAGGGAACTCTTAGGCCCAACATAACCACATAATCGGGTGCCATTTTCTTACCTTTGATTCCGAGTGCTTTGGCTAACTGAAGCTACCCTTGAGAACGATCTTGATCCGAGCCCTAGCGAAAACCTAGTCACAACCGTAAAATAGAACCATCATTAACTCAATTCCGTAACCCAACTTCGGGACCAATCCCAAGCCCTCGAGAAGCCCAATTCCACCAAATGGGGTGGTGGAATTGACCCCGAGCCCCCAAGAAAAAACCCTAAGAAAAACACCCAAAATCCACTTCTGGAGGTAGGGTAGTGCTACAACGCCACAAGGTGGGCGCTACAGCACTACAAACAGGGACCAAAAACCCTCCAAAAAAAGAAGCCTAGCGCTGTAGCGCTCCAAGGCCAGTGCTACAGCGCTACAAATAACGTGCATGGATTTTTTGGGTTTTCCTTAGAACTTCCCTGAGCCAAAGCTCTACCAAACCACTCCAAAACTTATCCAACCTCAAAATTGACCTTACAATTCACTATAACTCAACCAAAAAAATCCATCAACATCAAAAGCTCAGCCAAAAACATCATCATACACAGAAATCACACTTGACCATCAGAAAACCAGAAACCCAGAACTTTAAGGTTAGAATTGGTTACCTTAACTGAGAGAATCCTACTTGAGGTTGTTTCTATGCCCTTCCAGCCTTTAGTTCCTCAAATCCCCTAGCTCAAGCCCCTTGATTTTCATCCAAAACTCAAAATCAAAATCAACTTCTTCAAATTTAGAAAACTTAGACGAAACTCTTAAACCTTACCTTAACATGAGCTAAGTCCTGCTGAACTTTTAGCCACTCCAAGGATCAGAGTCCTAAGACCTTGCCTAAACTTTTCACAGAGTTTCCAACTCCAAAAAGCACAAGAAATGGTGCGGAATAGGCAAACCGATTGGAGGAGAAAGAGGTAGACTTTTATGCTTTGTTTTCTTCCTTTCCTCTTCCTTCCTTCTGATTCTATAATTTTTTACAACTTCCACTAAAGATATTAGATATAACAAGTATATCTCTTAATAGGCAAAAGACTCTTTTACCCTCCCATTTAAATCAAGCCTGTTAGTCATTCTAGGGGCATTTAGGTCATTTGTTCTCAATTCCCGCTAATTCCTCGAGTGTCCCTAACATTTACCACTTAATTCCCATCATCTAATTAATCATTAATTATTTTCCCCAATGCCGAATAATCTCCAATATATTTCCCAAATTCCCAGAAATACCCCCAGGCTACCCCAAGCCGGGTACAAATCCCCACCGTGACTATTTCGCTAAACCTCTCACTAGGATCACCTCGAGCCACAAGCTGCAAGTATATCCACATAATAATGTGGTCTCAACAATTTATCACATATAATTACATTTATGCCCTCAACGGGAAAAAATTACAAACAGGCCCTTATGAACAAAATAGGGCCCACATGCATATTTAATACTCATAAACATGCATCTAATCATATCCATATACTCTTTTAATCATGCATGCCATATAATCATGTATTTAATCATTTATTCACATAAATACCAATTATGCCCTCCCGACACACTAATCAAGGCCCTTAAGCCTTATTAGCAATTTTGGGTCGTTACTGATACCAACTATAATGACCTGACTAACTTAAAGACCTTGGACCATTAAAAACTACTAAGCATAACTACTATTTTGGAATACATTTATAAAATAATAGAACTTTATTATAAAAATCCAAAATACAGGATCCCATTGTTATTACATAAAATCATAAGGAAAACAAAGCCTTTAATTAATTGTTCAAATACAAAATTCGGAAAATCATTAATACATAATTAAAAAGACTTGAAACAAAGCGTCATCCTCGATCTTTCCCATCAGTCAATTTATTCAGTTCTCGCCCAATACACATGTGAAAGCTGCCACGAATCCATCCCGCCTTCCAAACTCATTTACCTGCACAATCTAAATAAAAATGAATGAACCTAATGTCCAGTAAGGAAAAACTACTAAAACATATCATAAATCATAAAACGTATGATGTAAAAACATAAATGATAAAATATATGACTACAAATTAATGACCATCAACTCATTACCGTAGTATGTGATGGAAACCATCTAGGTCCTCCTGCTACTGTTTAGAGGAAGGTTTAAAGACAATATAGTATATGATAAACCATCTAGCTCCTCTTGCTACTATTTAGAGGTAGGTTTAAACATAAATATAGTCTACGATAATGATAAAAATCTTGAGATTTGCTTATTTGCTATCTAAGCAACCATATTTCCCAAGCGACTACAACATAAAATACATACATACATACATACATACATAACGCATAAAATATAACCTATTTTCCTTACCAAAAACAAGGATATTGGAGACAAGAATGGGATTGGAAACTCCTAAAACCAAACAGTAAAAATCATAAGTTTCCTAAAGAAAATAAGATGAAGAGAAGATCTAAACCATCAAGATAGGAACTTACCGAAAACCTTAAGTTTCAAAGGAATCAAACACCTAACCAAAAGCCATTATAACAAGTTTGGATTTGGAAGAAAATGAAAAGAATAAGAGGAGCTATAATGAACTGAACCCGAGGATAATGAATACCTTAGATAGATTAGAACTTTGATCTACACCTCAATACCAAAATATCACTCTATCTTACTTCTCAAGTGTTTAGAAAAGCTTGGATTTGAAAGCTTTTAACCCTAAAACGCTAGTGTTTCTCTCTAGAACAAACTTACCAGCTTGGAGGCTCTAAGAAGTGCTTGAATGATGAAGCAAATGGCTGAGTGAATGGTCCTATTTATAGAGTTAAAGGAGTAAAATAACGACTTTTAAAATTAATAAATAATTGAATAAAATTTGAATTTTATGCTCAACAGATGCCCAGAACTCGGTCAAAATCGTTCAAGAGCAAGTCGAAGTTGTTGAGGGCTGTTTCTAGCTTAGATTCCACAAATTTTCAAAACATGCAAGTGGAGTCGATATATCGCCTGCCCCATAATCCCGAACCTCCCTGGTTTTGTTCGTTTGAAGTCGACGTATTTTTCGTAGCAATCATAGGCGATATATTGGCCCCTATAGCTACAATATATCGGCATACGCTGATATATATCAAACATATTTTTGCACACTTTCAGCACACTTGAAGTTTGTTTAAACAACTTTGACTGAATAAAATGTGATCCTCACAGCTGAGGGAAGGTTCTAGACTTCCTAGGTTTATCCTTAATTAATTTATTCATCTAAAATCCTTAAATCCTTAATAAACATACACGTGACAAGTGTCACATTCTTAATTACTCTATTTAAACCTTAGGTTATAATAAATAATATTTCTAGGACCAGCTATATTAATCAAACCTTATGATAAAATTAGTATTTCTAAACTATAGATTAAACTTATAAAATCCATAACTATCTCTATGAGTTTCCTAATAAATCCCGGCTTGAACCAATAACCACGAAAACTAAAATACTACAGCACAAGCTACTACTATCTAGCTAAGTAAAATTTCGAGACGCTACAAATGAAGATGATAGAATAATGAAAACATTAGGTTAGAAATTTATTTTGTTTATTTTAAATACTTTAAAATTTTGTCATTTTGAAATAGTTGATTTTCATTATGAAATAAACTAATAAGTCTCCTTCTTTAAATCAGGTCTAGAATTCTTTTTAGAAACTATATTTTAGATTCCTTTAATTGATAACTGAACAAATTTGATGTTTCTTTTAAATAATAAATCCAGTTGTTATTTTTGAAATATATTTGTTCTCATCAATAAGTATAAATGATAATTATGAATTATTCATTATTGTGAAAATCATAGATTTAATAAATAAGACATGTTATTCCAACTACAATTAAGTGAAACATATATGTGAATTTTTTTTGAGATTGACTTGTAATTAATTAGACACATAAAAAAAATAAAACACGGTCTTTTATTGGAACCATTCATTGGTTCTCTCCCTGTTTATATAGTCTATTAATAAAAGTTAACCAAAAGACCTTTCTCTAATAAAGGCAAAAATCACATAATCGTTCAGCTCATACATAGAGATGTATGTCGAACCTTTTTAATGTTCAAAGCTAAAAGAGATAATAAATAGTAAGTCCATATTGATTGACACTTATTTAAGATATGTTTATTTTTGATTGAATACAAAAAAAATTTCTAGAAATTTTGCATGCAACATTTAGAATTCAAGTAAATTGCAAGAATGTTAAGCAAAATTAGTATTTTAGAAATGGAATATAATCATATTAGATAAGATTAAATATATAATGAGTAATCATTATAGTCTTTATTATTTCTATAATTTCAACACTTGTTATACTCTTTACATGTTTGATTGTATAACATCAAAGAATTCAAAGTTGGGATTCACAAGTGGTTATGTGAATAAATTAAAAAATTTCGATAAAGTCATTTAGTGAAACAATTTAATAATCATAAAAGATTACAAAAGTGTTTGTATCTCTTAAATGCTACTTTAATGAAGTATGATTATTATAATAACTATATTTTTCTAACACTAGAAATAATGACTATAAGTCAAGAAAGCAAGTTACTGATAATTAACAATGATAAAACCAAAGAATATCACAAATTCTGTAAAGTGTTATTGTAGTGAGAGCGTTAGTTAGTAACTACTCCATTACAAATATAAAGTTTAGTTGGTTGTGTGTAACACAATCTAACTATATTTCATTCACATACTAGTATGAAATGAAAATATTTTTACAGAAAACAATGGTTGAAACACCATGAATCTAGAAATGGAATTTGGAATTCTATGACATCTGGATTCTTGAACATCTAACTAAAGTTCATTAAACTTCATTTTGAAATGGGATATTCAAGATACATAGGAGAATAGAGGAAAGTACAAACTTTTAAAAGTAAAGTTAATAGCCTAAGGCTATAAACAGAAAGAAGAATTTATTACTCGAATAAATACCTTCTACTGTAACCAAGCTTAAATATGTTTACATACTCTTATCCGTTGCTTTATGCATGGATTATGTGATTAATTTAAATGGATGTCTAAGTAGTTTTTACTGAATGGCTGACATGACAAAACTGTTTGAAGATCTAGACTAGAAAGATTTTGGTGTGATTCTTATTCTTAATATTGATAACACTCTAATCGTTGGGAATGATATAGAGAAATTATCAATGGAAAAGGAATGGTTACTTGAACATTTCTAAATATTAGATTTAGAAAAGACAAGAAAGTTCTATATATTCAATTCTATAGAGATTGAAAGAGTAATCTTTTGGCACTGTCTCAAGCGACTTATATAGATAAGAATCTTAAATACTTTAATTTCCGAAAATCCAAGAAAGGCTTTTTTCTTTCCCGATCAGGAGGATGTATTATCTAAATAATAATTTCCATTTATTCTTTTACTAGAAAAGAAGGACATGATACAGTATTCCTACAACTCAGTGATGGACTATTTAATGTATCGAATGTTATGTCTTCGAATTAACATTTGTTAAACGGTGCGAATAGTCAGAAGTTGTCACTCCTATGATGGATTGAGTCATTGTATAATTATAATGACTTAATTTTTTTGAGTATCTCGAATATAATGGAGATTATATATTTGTGTATTTAGACAGTGACCTAAAATCCCAAAGGATAGAAGTGATTTTAAACAAAATAGAAATCTTCAAAGATTGATATCAGAATTAGTTTCCATAATTGTGGAGGAGACACAATGATATGGAAATGTATTGGACATTTTAGATTTTGTATGTTTCACCATAGAAGCTGGAATTTAACAGCTATGAGCAGTTAAATAGGCTATTTGATTTAGTTGAGTTCTTTACCATTCTGGAAAGGGTTTCAGACTTGAATAAACTACTAGTATCTCATTGCGAAAGCAATAGAGATATAACTATTCTAGAAGAACTAGAAATCATGAGAGGGTAAAGCACATGAAATGAAGTATCATTTAATTCATGACAATTTTACATAATTGATGTAATGATCTTGAAGATAGCTTCAAAATAGTTTCTTACAAAAATGTTATCAATGACTTTGTTAGAAAAATTCGTTCAGGATAATGTGATTGACACATTGAGAAAGATGCCTCAATTTTCTTTAAGGCAAGTGGGACATTGTTGGGAATAGTGCCCTTAAAGCAATTGTAGTTGACAAATGTTTAAAATAAAATAAATATTTGAATTGAATTATTACATATATATAGACTATGTTCGATATTATGTTGATAATATTAAGTAAATATCAGAAAATTCCAAAGTTTATCTATGTGGTCTTAATCTCATATTGGTATGAGAGGATCAATATTAAGATAATCAACTTGAAACTGTTCGTAGTAAAATAAAATTATGGAATCTTTAGATTAATTACTGCTAGTACGATTCACTAGTATTATGAATACAAGTGACCTAGATCCGGGTCACTAGTGTAGTATGACACTTTAGTGAAGGTACTTTATATAGTGATATATAGAACTGGACCAGATGTGATTTGTTAATACTTGCTTAAACACCGTTTCATAGTATTAATCAAACACATCAAAAGATGATCATATACACAATGATCGTAATCCTGAGGTTACTATGAACTCCTATATATGTCATTTGATCATTTCATTCATGCGCTATGGTTTGTCAGAATGATCAGGCTAAGAACAATTGTTTTGGGGCCTAATTGATATATATGGTTGGGGACATACTTTTATAGATATGGAATCTATACCTTCTTATATATTGACTAATGATTCCGTATTTGGCTGACTTTGTGAACTGAAAAGGTTATGAGCGCTCACGTCGCAAACTTATTGCGACACAACCTTCACTAGTAAAGTCAATAGTACACTAGAAACAAGATATAGTTAAAAGGGTAAAACGGTAATTTTATTACCTTTTAATTATGAACCATTAATAGAGGATTAACATTGTGTGTAATGATTATATCAATGGACATTTTATTCTTTAATAAAGTACTCTATATATATATGTCTATAATTATCAAGAGTTCATTCTCATATTTAAAGTGGAGTAATCAAGAGATTAATAAATATGATTATTTAATCAAAGAGCATTGTTTAATAATCTAATATTTATTGGAGCTTGATATTATAGGTTCATAGGTTCCTAGGGTGGCTCTATCAACACCATATCAAGGTAAAAGTTGATACAATGGTAAAACTGTAATTTGAAAATTTGAGAAGAATTTTATTCTTCGGGTCAAATATACTATTATATGATAATTGAGGTTGATTAATTTATTTGGAATTAATTATTAAATTTTTGAAAATATGTTTATTAATTTAAATATATAATTTCGAAATATATATATAAATAAATAAATAAATAAATTATTTTATTTGAGTGGGAGAAAATAAAATTGTTAAGTCAAAATAATTTTTGATTTATTAAATTTTTAAAAGATGATGATAATGATGATCATCAATTGGAATTTTGAATTTAAAATTTAAATTTTGAAATATGGTTGTGATTTTTTCCTTTAAAGGATAATACCATATTTTGTGGAAGGATTTATTTTAATTAAATAAATAAATAAAAGAAAAATACAATATCCCTGAAAGGGAATACTGCTATACACGCATGACACAGTCCAAGGACTGCGCCATGCGTGTAGGACTCTGTCATGCGTGTAGCAGTGTAATGATAAAGTATCAATTTTGTTTTTAGTTGTTTAATTAATAATTTGAAAAATAGATTTTTTCAAATTTGGTAAGTTAGATGTTTACCTAAATCAATTCTTATCATCATTTTGATATTATTAATATATTACTATTATTATTAGATAATAAGGTAATATATAATCTCTCTCTCTATATATATTATGAAATAAGAAGAAAAAAAACAAGAGAGTAAAAAAAATTAGAAAAGTTTCAGAATTTGTCAGATAAGAAATTGTCATCATCTTCTTCTTTTATTCTAACCCTTCTCAAGCCATAATCCAAGTGCTCATGTGTTGAGATATACTTGTGATTTCTAAATTACAAACCCATGTTCCCTTTGTGCCCACACACATTTTGAGGAGTAGAGAACACTTCGGAAGATCGTGGTTTGAGTACTCAAGACATTGGGTAGGAAGATCAATATATATAAGAAGAGACTCAAGGACACTTGATAGGCTTATATTTCTGTTCTTGAATATTTGTATACATGTGCATATGATATATATATATAAGTATGTGTATATATATATATATGTTCCATGATTAATAATATTGCATATTAATGTTTCTGTCTGGATGTTTTCTTGAACATATAAATTGTTTATATGAGAGATGAAAATTTTTTGTGTTTATAAACTGGGCCCACCACGCCTTTTTCGATGTGTACTTTGATTGTTTTTCCAACACTCTTTTGGCGGGCACAAGTAATAGGCCCCAAAAAAATACATACAGGAGCTAAGAATCCACAATGTTACTGAATTTATTTCGGAGCGAAGGTTATCAAAACAACAGCGGTTGGAGAAACAACCAATCATTCTCACGAAAGAGGACATTATCCACGTTCAGTTCCCGCATAATGATCTGGTGGTGACAATCATTCAACTCACCAATCAAAGAGTTCAGAGGATATTGGTTGATAATGGGAGCTTGGTAAACGTGCTATTTAGGTCCACCCTAGAAAAGATGGGATTGTCCGTAACCGATCTTAAGGTGACCTCAATGACCCTATATGGATCCTTAGGAGATGGAACGACAGGCATAGGGACGATCAAACTTGTAGTAACGCTAGGGGATGATACACAAATTGTTTCTAAAATACTCGAGTTCCTCGAAATCAATTTTCTAGCCGAATACAACGCAATTTTGGGACGACTCACGCTTATGACTTTTGAGGCTATCACCTCGATCCAACACCTAGCAATGAAGTTACCCTCAACCTTAAGTATATGTACTATGAGAGGAGATCAACTCACTTATAGAGAATGCTATAGCATGTCCATGAAGGGAAATCGCAACCTGGGTAGCAAGCAATGGTCGTTGTTAAGGGAGGAGAGGAGCCTCAGGTAATGAAAATTCCCCATGGGGCGGAAGAACCTCAAGAAGGAAGCAACGAGGTCCCCCAAGAAGACGACATTGATCCAAGATTAGGTGAAGACAAGTCTGAGCTCCAAGCATTGGAAGAGCACGAGGAGATCAGTATCGACCTTGAAGTACCTTCAAGGGTAGTACATTTTGGAAAAAATCTTGTAGCTGAAAGGAAGAAGGAGATAGAGGAGTTTTTGAGAAATAACATGGACGTCTTCGCCTGGTCACATGAAGATATGGTGGGAATCAATCTGAATGTAATAATGCATACTTTGAATCTGGACAGGAATGTGCATGCAAAGGTACATAAATGAAGGATTTTGGGGAAAGAGCGATTAGAAGCTTTAGAAGAAGAAGTAGCTCGCCTACTTAAGTGTGGATTCATCAGGGAAGAAAAAATATTCGACCTGGTCCCAAAACCCAATGGAAAGTGGAGAACTTGCATTGACTTCTCTGACCTCAATAAGGTTTGTCCTAAGGATTGTTTTCTACTATGTTGATGACGGAGCAATGAATCCTACAGACCAAGAGAACACTAGCTTCATGACCGAGAATAATGTATACTTCAACAAGGTTATGCCATTTGGGCTGAAGAATGCAGGTGCAACGTCCCAACGACTAGACAACAAATTATTCATTAACCAGATCAGGAATAAGATGGAAGTGTATGTCGATGATATGCTCGTTAAATCAAAGACTCCCAATAACTATGTATCCGACCTGTAAGAATGCTTTGGCGTGCTAAGGAAGTATGACATGAAGCTAAACCCCCAGAAGTGCAACTTTGGGGTTTCGTCTGGAAAATTTATGGGCTTCAGAGTCATCACAAGGGGGATAGAGGTGAACCCAGAGAAGATCAAGTCGTTGTTAGAAATGCCCTCTCCCAGGTCGCGTGAAGAAGTCCAGAGCCTAACTGGGAAAGTAGTGGCCATAAACCACTTCGTTTCAAAATCAACTAAAAATTGTCTCCCGTTTTACAACTTGCTCAGAGGAAACAAGAAGTTTGAATGGACCAACCAATGCGAGCAGACATTTCAACATTTGAAAACTCATTTGGCTAAACCCCCATACTATCAAAATTGCCAACTGGAGAATGTTTGCTCTTATACTTAGCTGTGACAGAAAATGCGATCAGTGCCGTATTAGGCCGAGAGGAAAATCAGGCGCATAAACTGGTGTACTACGTGTGTATAAGAATTTTGGGAGATGAGTCTTGATATCGTGATATCCTTTTATATAAAAACTCGTATTCTGGTTGATTTTGGACTCGAGAAAACTCAGGCCATATTTCCAATCCCACACCATCCACGTCTTAACCAATCAACCTTAAAGGTAGGTCTTGCAAAAGCCTGAAACATTGGAACGTTTGCTTAAGTAGGTCATCGAACTTAGCCAGTTTGAGATATTGTATATGCCATGCAAAGCAATCAAGAGTTAAGCGCTCGCTGACTTTGTGGCCGAATGTACAGGTTCTCAGGATGAGCCAATGAGAGAACCAGTGCAAGAATTATGAAAACTCTTCGTTGATGGATCGTCTAACAAGAACAGATCTAGAGCTGGGATAATTCCGATCTCACCTAAGGGACATCGATTCCATACATCCCTATGGTTCGGGTTTGAGGCATCCAACAATGAAGCAGAATACGATGCTCTATTGGCAGGATTATAGGTGGCAAATGAACTAAAAGCAAAGGCAATCCAGTGTTATAGTTATTTTCACCTTGTGGTTAATAAGATATTGGGAAAATATGAGTTGTGTGGATTGGGAAAATATAAGGTATCAAAATAGCAGCATATCTCGCCAAGGTTAAAGATGAGTTGTCTAGATTCAAGTTCTGTTCCATTGAGCAGGTAACTAGCGAGCATAACTCCAATGCTGATGCCTTTGCCCAACTCGCCACCACCAAAGAAGTAGATGCAATAAGCTTGGTCCTAGTAGATTTCTTAGAACAACTAATCATAACAGAAGAATTGGTTGAGGTCAGAGTGATTAACACAAAACTGAGCTGGATAACCCCCATAGTGGAATACCTCACAACCAGTAAATTACCGGATGACCAAAAGGATGCAAGGAAATTGTTATATCAAGTCCCATTGTATGTTATGGTTGAGGGAATTCTTTACCGACAAGGGCATTCGCTACCCCTCATGTGGGGTGTTCTGCCTCATGAAGCATATACCATCCTACAAGAGATACATGAGGGCTTCTGCGGAGACCATGCTGGGGTGAAAAACCTAGCTCTAAAGATATTGAGATAGGGCTATTTTTGGCCTACACTAAAAAAGGATTCAACCTCGTATGTACAGAAATGCGACAAGTGCCAACACTTTTCCACGATAGCTCGGGCAGCTCCCCTTGAGTTAACCATGATCTCATCCCCTTGGACATTTGCAGTATGGGGGATCAACCTGATTGTTTCACTAACAACAGGAAAATGAGGATTTCATTATGTAGTTAACGCCATCGACTACTTTACAAAGTGGGTTGAGGCCGAGCCTCTAGCGACCATAACCTCGATGAGAGTCCAAGATTTTATCGCGAAGAATATCATCTCTCATTTTGGGCACCCGAAGAAGTTCGTGTCTGATAACGGAACTCAGTTCGATAGTGATTTGCTCACAAAATTTTGTGAGAAGCATGACATAATGAAGAGATTCTCTTCAGTGGCGTATTCGCAAGCTAATGGATACGCCAAGGCTGTAAATAAAACAATAAAGGCGAGCTTAAAAAATTGACTAGATGAAGCCAAGGGATTATGGCCTGAGCAGCTCCCGCAAGTACTTTGGGCCTATAGGACCTCACATCACACCTCCACGGGGCACACTCCCTTCTCTTAACCTCTGGAAGTGAAGCTATGCTCCCAATTGAAGCGCTAGTGATGACACATAGACAGAAAACCTTCGATCAAGATCAAAACCATGAACTTCTCAACGCATCCTTAGATCTAATCTAAGAAAAGTGGGAAGAGTCACAATTACAGCTCGCCCACTATCAGCAGAGAATTACACGTTACTTTAACTCAAAGGTAAAAGGACGTAGACTCAAGTTGGGTGACTTGGTGCTTCGAAGAGTGTTTTGGCAGATCATGGAGATTTTACGTGAAGAAACATTCAATCTAGCTCGGTTAAGTGGAGAGTTGGTACCACAGACTTGGAATGCTCTTCATCTTAAAAAATATTACCAGTAATAAAGTCAGTTTTATTATTTTTTGATGTTTTCAATATTTTTTCGTGTAAGACTTGTTTATAAAAGTCATTATATTCAATTGACATAGGATGGCTACTCGTTTACCTTATTCTCACGATGTATCACGTACTCATTTTGTAAAATTGACCTAGAATATCAATAAATTATGATTGCTTGTGGGGCATATAGCCCTCGATGAGTTTAAAAATATTTAGTTTGATTGGAAAAAATTTGAAACATATAATTTGGAAAATTGATTATTCAACGACTTTTTATAGCTAGCCCAATTTTTCAAAGAAATTCAACAAACGTACTAAGTTTGGAAAATTCAAAGAAACAAAATTCAAATACAAACTCCTAGATATAACCAGGTCCGAGGCCTTATTCCTAACAGGTATAATGCTATTAAGGGAAAAACTCCTGGACATAACCAGATCTGAGGCCTTATTCGTAACTGGTATAATGCTATTAAGCAGAAAAACTCCTGGAAATAACCAGGTTTAAGACCTGATTCCTAATAGGTATAATGTTATTAAGCGGACAAACTCGTATACATAACCAGGTCCAAGACCTAATTCCTAACATGTATAACGCTATTAGGTGGGCAAATTCCTGGGTATAGCCAGGATATCTACCATAATTGATTGGTTAAGCCATCGAAAACCTATCTAGATCTAAAGATAACCCCTATGATTGAGAGTGTGCAAGAAGATGAGATTCATAAGCATAGCAAGATAATAAATTAAGGGGAACAAAATAGATCATAAAGTAACAAAAATGCACTAAACAAGTATATGAATATCACAAGGAGAAATAACCTTGAATTAAGCCCGAAGGCGATTGTTTCAGCTTGTCAAAGCATAGTTACAAGGGATATATAAAAAAACTAAAATAAGAAAAAAAAAGAAAGAGATGAGGTCACCCTAAAACATCACTGAGCTTCGGTAACTTGCCCATATGATAACACCTCATCACCACCCCCTCATCGGCAGTCTCAGAGTGCTCTTGCAAGAGTCAGCTTTGAAACTTGGTTGGATAACGTTCCCAAAGCTCCGCATCCAGAAAGGAGAAATCCTCTTCTTGGTTGTATGCCCAACACTGATAAAGCATCTACTCCAGGGTGTTCATTGCTTCGGCAACATCCTGCTTCGACTCCTTAGCAGCATGCTTTGCCTTCTCGGTATCCTGCTTTGCCTTCTCGACATCCTACTTTGCCTTCTCAGCATCCTCCTTGGCTTTGGACTCGAACTCGGACAACTTATTTTTTAGCACCTCGGCATCCTCAAGTTTCTTATTAAGGCTATGGATCTTGACCTGTAGCTAATCTCGTCGCTAGCTCACATCAACAACCTTGGTCTTGGCTATTTGCTCGTTTTCTTGGGATGTAGCCAAGGCGGCTTTGAGTTCCTCTCTTTGTGATCGGAACTGGGTGATGCCACAGATTTGAGATAAAATAGACACATGAGTAAAAATAAACAGAATTAGCTCGTGAAAGTAAAAAGAAAAAGGGATATACTATATCAGGAAGTAGATAACTCACAGTCAGGTTCATCCCCAAGGCTGACTCCAGGACGTCCCTTGGGGAACACTCCTCTATGGCCCTCATGTATTCGACGTTCAGTTGATTGGCATGACCTACCATATGGTTTTCCATGTCATGGAGGGTCCTCAAAGTGCTTCTGTGATCCTTGCAACCTCAAGTGGCTTGACTGGGAGCAGAACAAATGGTTCTTTGCTCTGATAAACTTGTGTAACCAGAGCAAGTTCATCGCGAGGAGGAGGGGGAGGAGCCTCATGAACGGTAACTGCAGTTACCAGAGCTAGTTATTGTGTTTACTTCTACTGCTGTTTTTGAGTGGAGCTGGCACCTTTATCCTTTGTAGGAGATTCGGTGGCAGCTCTGGATCTGGGGGCACTCTTCTTTGATGTTCGCACCTTTTTGACTACGGGTGCAGTTTCGGCCCCACTAGATTTGAAGGCACCTTTCAGGTCCATATCTTCGCCTGCAAAAGGATGGCAAAAAATTCAGATCCAATAAATGATTTGTCAGGGCAATACAAAGAATATATTAGAGTAAGAACCCTACCCTCCGAGCTAGAGGAGGAAACTACTATGATCAGTTCTGGGTTACGAATCGGGCTGGGTAAAACCTCTAACTCTTGGACTTTTGGAAAAGGGGGGTGGGGGGGGGGGGGGGGGGGGGGACTTTTATATTATTACATTTTGGGTCCTATGGGGTTCAGGCTCTGCATTCGAACTAGACTCATGCGTGGCGTGCCTAATACCCGAGGATAAAATATCCTGACGAAGGGAAGGCCACGATAAAAGATTTGTACCGTACTCCTAAATAATTGTTGATCTAAAGTGAAGGGTGTTATCTACCACTACGGTACATCAGGGATAGATATGTTTGTAGCGTACAACTAGGTGATCCACATATAGAAGGAGGTTCACGTTTAGGTCTAGATCAATCGGATGTCGACTCACGAGCTGTTGTGGGTTGAATCAAACTAGCCTAAAACTTGCAGCAGCTGGGTTTAATTATCTATATAGGTTACCTTGGCCAGAAGTGTAGGTTGCTGCCCCCAATTCAGCTCGACTTCGGTCAGGATGTGGCCCATCTCCAAGGACCTTTCATTTGCACACTAGCTGTGTAACATCTTCTTCTTCTTCAACGACAGGAATGACTTATTGAGGAGGAGGGAGCTCAAGGGGAGGACCTCGAGCTCTGATGGCAACTGTCTGATCTATCCAGATCAGTTTGCAGGCCACCATTGTTGCGTCATTAACTACCATCTAGAACTCCTTCTCCTTGGCAGAAATACGAGACAACATCTCATTATGACCTACAAGGGTCTCTGATCGCCCCGTTCTCTTGTATATAGCTTCACAAAGTAACAACTCAATCATAATATGTTTAAAATTGATTAAAAAGGAATTCAAGTACATAATTTGAAGAGCTAAGATACTTACGAGGATGGTTGATATATCGATGGGTGCATTTCTTGAACTTGTTTGACTTTTGTTGGCTGGGGAGATCGATGACAGAGGGCATGAGGTAGTAGAAGCTGTTACCTCACCCTTTATTTTCGGGGTTGGCTTTGAGACAGAAAAAGAACAAGATGTTGGCGGGGGTGGGGACCTCCCACTCTTGTATCAAGAATAAATATTTCAGCCCTGCCAAAAGCCGATATGAATTGGGGGGAAGCTTGAATGATGCTAGTTCGTTGTAGTTCAAAAATCCACGAAGTAATGGTTCAAAGGGAGAAAGACACCTGCTTTCAGATGCTCGTCACTCCAGGCCCCAAAGTCATCATGAAGTGGAGTGCAACTCCTCTCTCCTTCCAACGGAGGTCGAGCAGCAAGGCCCTCAGACCCCAATTCGATCCAGTGGCTCAACAAAAGTTTATTCACCTTGCCTTGAGTCTTTATTTGGGATTCGCAACTCAAAAAAGGTGTTGGGATCAACTTCGATCATCCTATACACTTTCGGGCCAAATTGGGGAATAAGGATCTTAGATGAAACCAGCTTACCCTTACTCTTGCTTTGGGAAGAAGAGATTGCGACTGATTTCTTATAGTGGGCCATGATCTAGATCGCTTGTTGACAAAGTGACCTATTAGAGGCGACCTAAGATAAAACCTTGCTACGACAATAAAGGTACGATGACCCGAGGGTTTAAATTTTTTTTATTCGACCTAAGTTACACACGAGCTAAGATATCCTCTAGCGACAACGCATTTGTCCACACGCGTTCAGTAGCCACGCGCTGTAAACTCGGGAAAACCCTTGACACTTTAGGATTTGCGTTTCAGTCCCAATACCTTTTCGAAAGCAAATTAATGTAAAACTATTGGGGAAATCGTAAGCCTTATGCTACCAAGAATTGAACCTAAAAACCCTCAAATTTTTACACATACACAGGCGATCCTCTTTCGAAACCAATAAAATTACCCAATTCTTTATGCACATTATTCCTAATCTGACCCAGTGCTATAGTTTTGGGCCTAACAAAAACCCTCATTAAACTCGAACATGGCCGAAATATGAAACTATAATGGAAAATTTCATAAAATTTATTGAAAAAAAATGGTGAAATTTAAACCGGGTATGGAAATACCTACAGAGTAGATGTTCAATCGAGGGAAGTGATGGAAACTCCAAAGATAGTAGCCTGAAAGCTTTTGGAAAATGAGAAAATGTTGAGGATTTCTAGACGTATTCCGAGAAGGAAAGGGAAATTTTTTTAATGCAAAGGTGGTGAGGATCAGGTTTGTTTCTCATATTTATACGTAAACTTTGGAAACCAATATGGCCCATTCGATTAGCTCTATTCGGGATCAAAGGGCCTAGATTAAATAATCCATGCAGCAGCGAAACGTTGGCAGGACAATTGTCACAATACTCGCAACCCGAACAGGCAACAATTATAGACTGACACGTGTTTTGCACTCGAGTAGTGGGTGGGCATGATTTCACATAATAGAAGCCTAAAAGCCCTTACTATGCATGTCAGATGTGAGGTCATGCACGAGCAGGAGCTTAGGGGGAAAATATTGTACCCCAAAATAAATACGAATTGAATTATGAGCATGGGGTACAGCTGGCAGATAAACGCATGGAGAAAGCGTACATGTAGAATGCCTAACTAATTGTGCAGTGAGCAACTCGAGTCAAACTTGACACTTTACGACAATCAGATAGTCTCTAGATCACCTCATGCCCCAAAATCCTTGTTTGAGATGCGTGATGGATAGATCGCCTTCTAGATACTATGAAATTTGCCCATGTCAGGTTAGGTTAGCACTTCGACATCCAGCTCGAATGAAGTGTTCAGCTCGCGAAAGCCTGATCATGACGCATAATGAAGGATCCCAAAAGACTCGGAGATTTCTTATACACTCATTAATGCCTAGATTTTATTACACATTCATTACCCTAGATAACAGATGTAAATTGCCTATGCAATCATATCCCTATGTAAATGAGAGATTATTCTGATTTATTATTTACCATATTTATGTACACGGTTACCCAAAGCTGTTCAGGAACACCCTCTATAATTATCAGGGGAATGGATAGAAAAAGGGACTGCTTCTTAATATACATAAACACTGCTGAAATTGTAAGAACCAATTTCACTCAGAGCCCTAAAGAGAGTAATAAGACAGTCTCGTGGATTAGGTGAATTTTAACCACTGAACCACGTAAAAGTGTGATTATTTATGATATTGTTCATTTGTCTAATTATGGTTTAGCAAAAAAACCTAAAATCTCTGTCAAATTTCTTAATCCATTGTTGACGAAAAACCAAGTCAACAGAAATCATCACCACAAGATTAAACCAATGTCTCCTGTATAGAGTGTGTGAGCACTAACACTATAAGAAGGATCACTCTAGGATTATGTTGTGATTTATTTCTTATGTTCGCAATACATTATACAAGAAAGTTTGGCTCTTGAGATGGTTAGACTCTTTCTCATTTTTTTATTATATATTTTCTTTCAAAAGG
Source organism: Humulus lupulus (assembly GCF_963169125.1). Taxonomy (NCBI): domain Eukaryota; kingdom Viridiplantae; phylum Streptophyta; class Magnoliopsida; order Rosales; family Cannabaceae; genus Humulus; species Humulus lupulus. Next base: position 113,537,590 of record NC_084797.1, read on the forward strand.
AATAATAATAAATGACCTTAGCGTAGGATTCTCACATCTTTTATTTATATCATTTAATTAAACTATTTAATTAGAATAGAATTAATAATTATATAAAATTATATAATTCCTAGATAATTATTTACATTAATTGAATTTCTCAAATAAAATTTTCGAACAATTCAAAATATCTAAGAATATTCTAGAAGATAACTATCAATAAATTTTTTCAAATTAATTTCTTTTCTAACTATCAAATATTATCTAATTTTTAATTGTTTATTCTTTTAAAAAATGATACGTATTCCTAAAAACTATTTGAAGACTATCTTTATCTACAATATTTTTTGTAAAAATTAGGAGAGTAGATTTGACCTATAGACATATAATAACAAGCTTCAGTAAATTTAATAATTAATCACTCTTTAATAACCACTACAAAATTATACTTAGGCAACATACATGAGACAACAATTTTCGTAGAACTGTTGTCTCGTGTAAAGAATAGACATGTGACAACAGTAGCTCTTGAACTGTCATGCTATGCAAATTAAAACTTACATAACACGACAGTTCTTGTTAGACAGTGTATCATGTCTACTTCTAACACGGGATCATATTCCTGCAATAATTGTTGTCTCATCCAATACACTATTTATAATCTAGTATGAAAAAATTTATATTTCTTATTATAATTTAATATATTATATAAATATATTAATAACAAATTTATAAATTAATAATTTGCAACATAGAATAACTATTAATTAAAAAATGAGTTTTTTCAAATAAATTATTCAAATCATTGTCTAATTTTTTAATAATTTGTAATATTAATTATTAATACAATTAGTTATTATATATTTAATAATTTTTTTAAATAAAAATTCAATAATGATACTTATTATGATGTTATAATATTAATTTTTTTTTCTTTTAAAACTAATAACAATTATTTATGAAAAAAAGTTAATTAATATTGAAATAAAACTGGTCAAAGTATTTGTTGACGCGATTTTTCGCCAATAATGAATTATATGAATAACAAGGATGGATTAGTGCTTAATGATAAACCGTACTAAGAAAATGATAATGATAATGCTCAAGGATGTTGGCAATTAGCTGCCAAGAAAATGATCACTCCTTTTTACGTAGTTCAGAGGTTAAAATCCCCCATGTCCACGAGTCGATATTATTGCTATAAACTTCTCTCTATTATTACAGAGTATTTGCATTACAGAAAGAATCCAACCCCTTGCACTACCCAGGATCCTGGTATTTATAGGAGAATGATCTCTGGGTAGGTATTGGGGTCATCCTGTGATCTCTTGATCCTTCACATCATCTCTGCAACATTGATGATTAATATCTAAATTTTACACTGAAGTGTGGTCTAATCAACAAATAAAAAAGGTAATGGGCCGCATGGCCTAAATCAGGCGTGTGGTGTCTTATCACACATGTTTATATTGCGTATCCGGGAATTTGGGAATAAAGCAATGGCCCGGAGAACCCTTAAAAGATTATCTGAGCAGGTTTGCCAACGTGGCGGCCCGTGCTAGAGAAGCGGACGAAAGTTCCAGACTCATGGCTATGAGAACTGGAATCCTTGTTGGGGGTGATTGGTGGAAAGAAATCCAGAGGAAGGGTATCAACATTGTTGATGAATTCCTGAACAAGGCCTAGAGATGGATAAACTTGGAAGAAGCACGAGCATTGGTCGCAGGAACCGGCTAAGTCCCTGACCAGCTCGCTGGAGCGGAAACGGACGTCGTAACTACGACTTAAACCGTTCCCGAGAATAACCAGGGGGGAGGAAGCAAGAGAAAGGGAAATGGTAAGGGCAGTAAGAATGGTCCTAAGAAAAACAAGCCCATGGAGAAATTCAAACTAGTCTACGCTACTTATGCCGACCTCACGGATACTAGAGAGCGTATTTTTCTAGCAAATTCTGCTTGCCTTCAATGGAAAAATCCGGAGCCCTTGAAAAATCAAAGGGCAAAAAGGGACCGTTCCAAATTTTGTCGATTCTACAACAACATTGGTCACAACACAGATGATTGCAAGCATTTGAAGGATGAGATTGAGACACTCATTAGGGCCGGGCCCCTAGCCCAGTATGCGCAGAATCAAGTCCCTTCCAGTCAGCTCGCTGGGCAAAGCACTCAACAAGCTCTGGAGGCTCCTATGAACCAGTCCGGGGCCCGGGTAAATCAGGATACCCCTCATCCCATAGTGGGGGGAGAAATAACCAACATCTCCAGAGGCCCTCATCTGGCAAGCACGAGCAGAGGTGTCCAGAAGAGATACATCAATGAAATGAGGTCTCATAACAGAGTTGAGTTTATCCTGAAGCAACATTTTCCTAAACAACAGCGATTGGAGAGACAGCCTATCAGTTTTACCGAAGAAGATGCTAGTCATGTCTAGTTCCCACACAAAGATCCTCTAGTCATTACCACCCAACTTGCCCATTGGAGAATTAGGAGGATCCTAGTTGATAATGGGAGTTCGGTGAACCTGTTGTTTAGGTCCACGATAGAAAAAATGGGGTTGTTTGTAACCGAGCTAAAGGCCACCTCCATGATGTTATATGGGTTTTCTGGTGAAGGGTCGGTACTGATAGGAACAATCGAGTTAGTAATAACCTTCGGTGAGGGACCCCGAACAGTTTCCAAGCTCCTCGAGTTTGTGTTCATCGAATGTCCCACCGCGTACAATGCAATTTTGGGTCGGCTTACATTAATGGCATTTGAAGCCATAAATTCTATCCGCCGCCTCGTGGTCAAATTCCCCTCTTCTACGGGGATATGTACGGTCTGAGGTGATTAGCTCGCTGCCAGGGAATGCTATAGCATTTCCATGAAGGGAAAGTCACAACCCGGGTAGCAGACAATGGCCATCCAAGACGGGAGCAAGGAATCCCAAGAAAAGAGGGATAGCCTTGCGATAGAAGAGCCTCAGCAAGACGATGCGTAGGTACGATCCTAAGTGATGATATCAACCCAAGAATAGGCGAAGACAGATTCGAGCTCCAGGCTATCGAAGAGCTCGAAGAGGTAAACATTGATCCTAAAGACCCTTCGAGGGTGGTTAGGCTCGGGAAAAACCTTAGCGGAGAGAAAAAGGCAGAGCTTCTGAAATTTCTACAAGGAAATCTAGACGTTTTCACCTGGGCTCATGAAGACATGGTAGGGATCAGCCCGAGTGTCATCATGCATACCCTTATCTTGGACAAAAGCATGCCTGCGAAGTCTCAAAAATAGAGGCATCTGGGCACGACCCGAGCTGCGGCTCTGGAAGAGGAAGTAGGTCGACTTTTAAAATGCGACTTTATTTGCGAAGCAAAATACCCGATCTGGGTCGCCAATCCTGTTCTGGTTCCAAAACCTAACAGAAAGTGGCAGACCTGTATCGACTTCTCCAACCTGAATAAAGCATGTCCCAAGGATTGCTTCCCCTTGCCAAGAATTGAAAAATTGGTGGATGTCACGGCGGGACACGAGCTCATGTCCTTCATGGATGCATACTTTGGTTACAACCAGATCGCTATGAATCCCGCGGACCAGGAGCATACAAGCTTCATAACTCCAACCAACGCCTATTGTTATAAAGTCATGCCCTTCGGGCTAAAGAACGCAGGAGCTACATATAAGAGATTGTTTAACAGAATGTTCGCAAATCACATCGGGAAAAACATGGAAGTGTATGTTGACGGCATGTTAGTCAAGTCAAAAGCAACCGATAACCATGTTCCCGATCTGAGGGAGTGTTTTGAAATCCTAAAGAAGTATGGTATGAGGCTGAATCCTCAAAAATGTACCTTCGGGGTGGCATCGTGAAAATTTCTGGGGTTCATAGTCAACACTAGAGGGATAGAGGTGAACCCTGAAAAAATCAGATCGGTGCTTGAAATGCCACCGCCCAGGTCACGAAAAGACGTCCAGAGTCTGACAGGAAGAGTGGCAGCCCTTAATCAGTTTATTTCCAAGTCTACTGACAAGTGTTTGCCATTCTATAACCTGCTCCGGGGGAACAAAAAGTTTGAATGGACCAAAGAGTGCGAGCGGGCCTTCCTCGATCTAAAAACGCATTTAGCCAAGCCGCCAGTGTTATCTAAACCAATGGCAAGAGAGCCTCTTTTTCTTTAGTTAGCTGTTATGGAAGATGCGACTAGTGCCGTGCTGGTCCGGGAAGAGGACCGAGTTCAAAAACCAGTTTATTACATTAGCAAAAGACTTCTCGGAGCTGAATAGCGGTATCCTTTAATGGAAAAGATTGCTTTTTGCCTTATCACGACCTCCAGAAAGCTTAGGCCATACTTCCAGTCCCATTCAATCCACATCATGACTGATCAACCTTTAAGGAAGGTACTCAAGAAACCTGAGGCATCGAGACGTCTTTTGAAATGGGCTATCGAGCTCAGCCAGTTCAAAATATTGTACATACCACGGACAGCAATCAGAGGCCAAGCTCTGGCTGATTTCAAGGCAGAATGCAATGGATTCCAAGAGGAACCTGTGGGAGAACCAGTGAATGCCTTGTGGAGAGTCTTTGTGGATGGTTCATCTAACGAAAACAGGTCTGGAGCGGGAATCATTTTGATATCCCAGAGGGGCATCGTTTCCACTCTGCGTTACGATTCAGATTCGAAGAGTCCAACAACGATGCCGAGTATGAAGGTCTATTGGCTGGGCTTAGAGTGACAAATGAGTTGAAGCCCAAGACCGTCTAGTGCTACAACGATTCCCAGCTCATGGTAAACCAAGTATTAGGGGAATACCAAGCGCGGGGAACCAAGATGGCAGCCTATCTGGCCAAGGTGAAGACAAAGCTATCTGAATTTGAATACATCCTAGTCGAGAAAATCCCTCGGGAGCAGAACGCCAATGTTGATGCTCTAGCAAGACTCGCCACCTCAAAAGAGGCCGAAACCTTGAGCCTGATACCGGTGGAATACTTGGAAGGACAAAGCGTGGCAGAGATCACAAGGGAGGTTGAGATGATTGACACCAGGCCAACTTGGTTGACTCCCATAGTGGAATACCGTACAACAGGGAAGTTACCCGATGAGTGAAATGACGCGAGGAAGATACTTTATCAAGCTCCGAGGTATACAATCGTAGGCGAGACGTTTTACGGGCGTGGCCTTTCCCTGCCTCTTCTGCGATGTGTTCTTCCGGAGGAGGCTAAAACCATTTTGCAGGAGGTGCATGAAGGCTTTTGTGGAGATCACACCGCGGGGCAAAACCTGGCCTTAAAAATATTGAGGCAAGGATATTATTGGCCCACTCTATCAAAGGACTCAATTTCCTACGTCCGAAAGTGTGACAGGTGCCAACGGTTTGCTGTGATCGCCTGAGCTCCACCAGTCGAGCTGAAGATGATCTCGTCCCCATGGCCGTTCGTGGTCTAGGGAATTGATTTAATTGGAGCCCTGCCCATGGGAAAAGGAGGAGTTCGTTATGCAGTCATGGCCATTTACTATTTCATGAAATGGGCAGAAGCAGAGCCCTTGGCAACAATAACGTCAAAGAGAGTCCTCAATTTTGTGGTAAAGAATATCGTCTGCCGGTTCGGACTGCCAAAGAAGATCGTATCAGACAATGGAACCCAGTTCAATAGTGACCTCTTCACTAAATTTTGTGGAAGATACGACATAATCAAGAGTTTCACATCAATGGCCTACCCCCAGGCTAATATGTAGGTCGAAGCTATGACCAAAATGCTCAAGGCGAGCCTTCAAAAGAGGCTAGACAAGGCCAAGGGAGTTTAGTCCGAGCAGCTCCCGCAGGTACCATGGGCATACCGGACCTCACATCGAACTTTGACGGGGTACATCCCTTTTTCCCTGACTTTCGGAAGTGAGGTCGTCCTTCGGTCGAAACAAAGATAGCTACGCACAGGATCTAGACCCTCAACCAGGAGCAGAATGATAAATTGCTTAGTGCGTCCCTCCACCTGATTGACGAAAAACGAGAAGATTCACAGCTATGGCTTGTGCATTATCAACAAAAAATCACTTGTTACTTTAATACAAAGGTCAAGAAGCGTGTCTTTGGATTGGGAGACCTAGTACTCTGAAGGGCGTTTTTAGCAGGCAAGGACCCCAAGGATGGTACCTTAGGCCCAAGCTGGGAAGGGCCCTATCAAATAATCAAAATCATACAGGAAGGTACTTTCAAATTTGCCCGACTAAATGGGGAAGTGGTGCCACGGACCTGGAACACTATACATTTGAAAAAGTATTATCAGTTATCAAACTACTTGTCTATGTAAGGCTTGGATATAAAAGCCAGTTAATTTTAATTTTATATTAAAAAAAAATGCTTATGGAACATTTGTGTCTTTGTACGGTTTCATTTGTATGTTAGTTCAAAGTAACCTAGAAAGTCCACTTCCTGATTACTTGGGGGGGGGGGGGCAGATTACCCGAGGACCAGGTTCTAAAGCTTATAAGTTGATTAAATTGATTAACAATGTTTTTTCTAAGGAAAAAGCAGAGTATTCAATAAAACTAACACAAACTAAGTTTTTAAATTAAAAATCCTGGACACGACCAGGTTCTAAAACTTAGAACTTGGTTAAATTGATTAATTTGTTTTTCTATGGAAAAAGCAGAGTATTCAATAAAACTAACACGAACTAAGTTTGTAAATTATAAATCCTGGACACGACCAGGTTCTAAAACATAGAAGTTGGTTAAATTGATTAACAATGTTTTTTCTAAGGAAAGAGCGGAGTATTCAATAAAACTAACACGAACTAAGTTTGTAAATTAAAAATCCTAGACACGACCAGGTTCTAAAACTTAGAAGTTGGTTAAATTGATTAAATGTTTTTTCTAAGGAAAAAGTGGAGTATTCAATAAAACTAACACGAACTAAGTTTGTAAATTAAAAATCCTGGAGACGACCAGGTTCTAAAACTTAGAAGTTGGTTAAATTGATTAACAATGTTTTTTCTAAGGAAAAAGTGGAGTATTCAATGAAACTAACACAAACTAAGATTTTAAATAAAAAATCCTGGACACGACCAGGTTCTAAAACTTAGAAGTTGGTTAAATTGATTTACAATGCTTTTTCTAAGGAAAAAGCAGAGTATTCAATAAAACTAACACAAACTAAGTTTTTAAAATTAAAAATCCTGGACACGACCAGGCACTAAAAACTTAGAAAATGGTTAAATCGATTGACCAGTGTTTTTCTAAAAAACGCGAGGCATCAATAAAACTAATGCGAACTAAGTTTCTACCAAACACATCATGAAATATAAGAAAAAGATTGAAGAACAAGTAAAACTTGGTTAACTAAAATTAATATATATAAATTGTCTCAAGTTGAAAAACATCATGCTTAGCATTTACAAACGAAAAATACAAAATAAACTAGGACTCCCCAGGACGCTCCGAAGAGGTCACCTCCTCGGTTTCTTGCTCACCAGCTGTAGAGGTCTCCCCATTGTCAGAAGGACGCTCTTGTTGAAGTCGAGCCTTGAACTTCTTGAGATATGGCTCCCACACCTCGGGGGCCAAGAAATAAAAGTTGCCATCTTGATTGAAGGCCCAACAATGGTAAAGCCTAGCCTCCATGGAGGAGCTAGAAGACACCCTTTCTCCTTTGATGGCAGCCTCAGCCTCCAGCTGTTTAGCCTTGGCATCCACGAGTTCAGCCTTCATAGCAGCCAAGGAAGCCTGCGCAGCCTGCTCGCCTTCTTGGGCCGCCGTCAAGGCAGCCTTGGTACTTTGCTCTTGTTGTTGGGTGGTTGTGAGAATGGCTTGAGCGGTCTGGAGCTCGGCCTTGAACTCTTTATTCTTGACCCTGTTCGAGCTAGGCTGCGATGAAGGGCCAAAGCCACCTGCAAAAATGTAAAGAAAGTTTAGCGCATGCTGCGAAGAAATCAAAGAGTAAATTTAACTAAGTGTGCTTACCATGAGGTTCATCCCCAGCGCGGACTCTATGACATTCTCGGGACTCCTCCCCTCGATCTCCCTTAAGTCCTTCGAATTGGCTTTGTAAAAATGCTCCACCGTATAGTTCGCGATCTCATAGACCGTTCCCTGGAAGGTGTCTAGGATTTTCTCTAGATCTTGGGCGTTGACCGGGATGCGCACAATGGGAGGGGGGACTGGCGAAGCTCTAGCTGCTGCCCCTGACTGAGCTTAGACCAAATCGGGGTCCTGAGCAGCCTCCGGAGCTCGCCTCTTCCACACGAGCGGCACCTCGACCTCCTCCTCCTACTCATCGCCTTCGTCGACCACGACATCGCCCTCGGGAATGCGGGCTACAGGATGATTGGCCTGCGTCCTCCTCAAGGCCAGATAGTAGAACTCATCACCTCGTCCCCTTTGAGCTGGGATGGCCTTGAGGCAGAAGAAGTAAAGAATGTCTGCCGAAGTGGGAACCTCCCACTCGTGCTTCAAAAAAAGACACCTCAACCCCGCCAACAGACGATAAGAATTCGGAGGAAGTTGAAATGGTGCCAACTTCACGTAATTTAGAAAGTCAAAAAAGTACTGATCAAGGGGGAGGAAGGCCCCGACACTGAGATGCTCATCGCTCCAGGCCGCGAAGTCTTCATTGAGGGGTGCGCAACTCCTCTCACCCTCGAAGGGAGGTCGGTTAATAAGAACACCGGTCCCAATCTCGATGTTATGGAACAACATTATCTTGTTGACCCTCCCTTGGGTCGTGATCTTAAGTAAGCATCAGGGCCCACCTCGATCACATTCTCCACCGTGGGACCGAACTGGGGGATGGGGGACTCCACCGTGACCTCCTTCCCTCTGCTGGATTGTTGGGACGATGAACCAGCCGTGCTTCTCTTAGGAACCCTCCTTTTGGGCCCCATCAGATCGCCTAGTGAGCAAGAATGATGAAATACTTAGTAGGTGACCTAAAAGCTATGAAAGGACAAACAGCGCGAGAAGAACAAGGGTTTTTCATGCATGACCTGAGGTGATCTCATCCCACGATGTGAAGCCACGCGTTGCCGTGGACACGCTCCTAAGTTCCAACAGATCCCTAATATTCAGGGATCCTTGTGTCAGGAGGGTCAGATTATTACTTGCCTTGGGGGAGAGGTTCTGAGAGAAAAACCACCTAGGAAGCATGATCCCTAAGCTACCCAGTTTTACACCCTAAAAACCTCTAACCTTCCATATCTCGAATGGGTATTTCCTAAATTTACCCATAAATTTACCCCAAAAAAATTACCTAGAAATTTACCCAAAAATTACCTAGTTATGAACATCACAATCCTAGACATGTTTTTGGGTCTACCCAATATGCCTAAAATCGGATGCTCCAAAAGCTAGTAAGAAACAACCTACTATTTATGGCTATGAGATGTAGATTTGCATGGCAAAGAAAAAGGTAAATCAAAACATATGAAAAGCAGGAAAATTACAATATATTTTCCGAATGAAGGTTGCAGGCAACATAGAAGTAGGAGTCCTGAAGGAATCCTTAAGACTGGACTTCGGAAAGATTTTGGTGGCAAGAGTAAGGGGATATCTGGGATTATAATCAGAAGAAGAAGATGAGCTTTTGAAATTCGGAAGAAAGAAAATAAAGGAAAATTTCGAATGAAGGATGATGAGTACTAAAAACTACCAACCCTATTTATACGTAAGAGGCATGAGGAAACGAGGACCGTCCGATCCAATTAATGCAAGATTCGAGGCTCATAACTCGAAAGACGAAACGACAGGAAAAGGTTGCTAGGCCATTTAATACAATCCTCGAAACCCGAACAGCGCCAATCACGGCATTCCACGTACTCGAATAATGGAAATGGTCCGAATGATCACAATAGGAGTTTAGAAGTCCCTACCATGTAAGTCCGTAGTGACGTCATGGAGCACGGGCATGGACTTGGGGGGGCAAATGTACGCCCTGAAAATTCAGCACGTACCTTGTTGAGACAGCTCGGGTACAGCGGGCTAATAAAAAGCCATAATCTATGCACCACGTGCTCACCTTTCATCCGAGAACATTCAGTGTCATCCCCTATACAAATTGCTCGAGCTATTGAGACATTTAGTAACTTATCACCAGGAACCAATTTGTGTAAAATGGCATCAAAAGGCACGAGCTAACATTACATTAAGCTCGTGATACGCCAAATGTCTGATGTACCTCAGGGTCTTTATAAAGTTGACCACGCAACATAAACGTGCATAGAACAGACATCACGTGTCTATTTTATTCCCAAATTCCCAGATACGCAATATAAACATGCGTGATCAGACACCACACGCCTGATTTAGGCCATGCGACCCATTACCTTTTTTATCTGTTGATTAGACCACATTTCAGTGTAAAATTTAGATATTAATCATCAATGTTACAGAGATGATGTGAAAGATCAAGAGATCACGGGATGACCCCAATACCTGCCCAGAGATCATTCTCCTATAAATACCAGGATCGTGGGTAGTGCAAAGGGTTGGATTCTTTCTGTAATGCAAATACTCTGTAAAAATAGAGAGCAGTTTATAGCAATAATATTGACTCGTGGAATAGGGGGATTTTAACCTCCGAACCACGTAAAAAGGAGTGATCATTTTCTTGGTAGCTAATTTGCAACATCCTTGAGCATTATCATTTTCTTAGTACGGTTTATCTTTAAGCACTAATTATTCATCCTTGAGCATCCTAGTTATTCATATAATTCATTGTTGGCGAAAAACCGCGTTAACAGTAGTAATTAATAGTTTGTCATACTAAATTTCTTTTAGTTAAAAACAAATTATTTGAATAATTTATCTGAATTTTTGATGATATTTAATATTAGCTATTAATAAATTATTTATTATATTTTAATATTTTTTATAAATATAAAAACGAAAAATATATTTATAAAAATATAGCTACGAAATGTAATTTTAAAAAATAAACTAAATTATGTAAATATATTTATAAAATATGTATTAATGTTTTAATATATAATTTTAATGTATTATGTGGTCATATGAAATAATGATAATTTAACTTGTAAAATAAGTTATTAATTTTTTATAATAATATTTTATTTTTAAATTATAAACTTAATGAGATAAAAAAATAATTCTATTAATATTATTTATTAAGACTATCATATTTTTATTTTTCTATAAACTAAAATTAATTTGTACATGAAAAATAGTGTATTCTAACAGTAATAAAAAAAATCAGGTTAACACTACTTAATTATATTTTATAAAATCCCTGACAATTTTTTTTATAAATTCCCTAACCCTATACTCTCATAATCTCTTGTTCTCTATCTCCCTGTCCTTCCCTCCGTATGACCAGTCCACCCTTCCCTTCGCGATCGTCCCTCCCTCTCTCACTCCTGGGTCGGCTACTCAGTTCTCCATCTCGCAGTGTTCATCGTTTCCATTCACGGATTTCAGGGGGGTTTATCGTCACCGTTCCCATAAGACAAGACTGTTCTGCAAGGTTTCTTGTCGTCGTTCACAGAGGACGAGGCTGGGTCGTGGAGGTGAAGACTAAGCTTGCGGAGGTATCGGGGCTGGGCTCAATGATGTAAATTTGTGCAATGGGATGGGTTCAATGATGCAATCCATGCTTGGAAACTGCGATGAGACCTGCTTTGCCCTCTTTGGCGTAATCCACACTTGGCAGCTGCATCTCCGGCACCGGTAAGATTTGATCTCTTGTTCACGCTTATGAAATAAACTTATGGTTTTATTGTTTAATCTTACTTCTAGTTGAATGTTTTGTTTTTGTTGTCTTTCTTGATGCTCCAGTGACACTTTGATAGAGGAGGAAGCTGGTGGAATTTCACTGGCTGAAATTTTTAACCTCTATGGAAAAGGCTTCTTCAGAGAAAATGAGGTTCGTTAGTTGCAATCTGTTTATGTTTATTCTCCTCTTATATAAGGAAGCCTTCTTAAGTTTGTAATTCGTATACTTTGCAAGTTCTTCACAGACTAAATTGATTTTAAAGGAATAAGTTCCTATAGATATCCATTTTATGTGCTCATGAAGTGTAATATATATATATTACACTTGCTATATTCATGTGAAGAATGTTAGAATTTTTGTCAAACATTTAGGGAGCAAGATAAAGATCAACTAGACATTAAACATTGTTTTAGTATTAGACTAGAGTTACCAAACAATGTTAATTGAGCTACTAATCTTTGTTTTAGAGAATTCAGTGAAAAATGTTGAAACTTCACTGCTGCAACATTATTTTCAGATAACATTATTTTCAGATATAAGCATTCTTTGATGATTTCCTTTATGGCTTTGGTGTGTGTAAATTGAAATTCTATGTATGAACAAAGAAACCGTGGTTCTAGTGGAAATTCTTAAAAAGATACAGTCTTCCCAACAAAGTAAATGCAAAACCCATATGAATATACTAATTTAAAAAAACAAGAACAAAACTAAACTAAACTATTGATTAAATTTACGTAAATGGTTATTATTATGTCAGGTTGTGTATTATCTAAGATTGTACATGTAACCACCCAAAATCACTAATAAATCTTAAAGGCCTTGATTAGCATGCCTGGAGGGCATAATTGGTTTTGGTGTGATTAAAATGATTAAATGCATGACTATGTGATGTACATGATAATATGATTATATAGATACGTGAAATACATGTTTATGAGTATTAATATGCATGTGGGCCCTATTTTTCTTATAAGGACATATTTATAATTTCGGCCCGTTGATGGCATAAATGTGATTATATGTTATTAATTGTTGAGACCACATTATTATGTGGATATATTTGTAGCATATGGCTCGAGGTGGTCCTAGTGGGCGGATTGGCAAAATAGTCACGGTGAGGATTTATACCCGGCTCGGGGGAGCCTAGGGGTATTTTTGGGAACTTAGAAAATATATTGGGGATTATTAGACATTGGGAAAAATAATCGGTAATTAATTGGGTGGCAGGATTAATTGGTGGATATTAGGAACACTCGAGGAATTAGCTGGAATTGGGAGCGATGACCATTATACCCCTGGATTGAGTTATGGATTAGTTTTATTTGGGAGTATAAAATAGTCTTTTCCTAAGGCTAAGGATATACTCAGCCTTTTCTTAGAACAAAATAGAAAGTTATGGAAAATTGAAGGAAAGAAAGAAAAAGGGAAACCTCTCTATCAGCTCACCTCTCTCTCTCCCACGTATATCTCTCTCCCTGGCTTCCATTTGGACATTAAAGCTTAGCATCAAATGGGGTGCATATGCTAAGCTTGGGCTGAAGAAATATTAGAAATAATTGAAGGGAGATTAAATTTGAATTATGGCGGCAATTCAGAGGAAAAGTCAGTGTTTTGGAGCAGAGTTGGTGAGAGGATTCAGCTGAAAATTGAGCTCCCAAATTGAGGTAAGACCTTTGACCTTAATCTTTTAATTTTGATGGATTGGTTTAGGTAAACTATGGGTTCTTGAGTGTGAGAGTTTTTGCTGTGTTATACTGAGATTATAGGTTAGTTATGGCTAGTGAATTGGGATATAGATTCTGTATTGTAGCTAAGCTTTTGGGTGATTAAAATGTGTAATTTAGTTATGAATTTGTTGCTGAATTGGTGTTTAATTGAAGGGATAAGTTGGGAAAAATCTAGGTAAAACTTGAGTGTTCTTGGCTGGGAGAAGGAGGAGAAAAGCCAAGGTTTCTCTAGGTTCGAAGGGTGCGCCGCGACCCAGCCTGGGGGGCACCGCGGTGCGTGTGGCCCTTCAGGCTTGGGTTGATCTCTACCTTGTGGCAAGTCCCGACCTGCTAAGCCAAGTCACGACCCGACTTGGAATGTCAGCCGTGGAAGTGTTTCAAGAATTGTTAGGGCTCAGGGGTTCGAACCTAGTTGCTCGGGACAATTTCTACTACCTGGTTTAGTGGAAATTGAGGTCTCAGAGGTTTGTTTTTGTCTCCTCGGTATTTTAATTCTGATTTGAAAGTTGATGGTTATTAATGGCCCTTGTGACTTGGTTTATGACCGAGGCTCAAGGCTAAGGACTGCTCTCAGAACCAGTTCACCTTCTCCGCTCAGAATCAAAGGTAAGAAAACTACACCTGTTTATGTGGCTATGTTGGGACTAGGGTTCCCAATATTTGTATACAATGCTATATGATTGTGTTATTCCATGTGAGCATGAAATCAATGGCCTAAGAGTGCCAGATCTGATATTTACGCACAGGACGCAGCTCGGCCATTCAGAGCAGAGGTTAGCTAAATAATCACTGAGATCAGCCTAAGTGAGCCGGAGTCAGTGGGTTATATAGAGGGTGCGGCCTAAGGGCGTCGACCTAGGATGTATTAGGACTAGAATGTGTTTACTTTTGTTAAGTTTATGCCTATAGCTTGTTTAATACTAGTCTAAATGGTTTGTGATTTGTTGGTTTCTAGAAATTATTATGTATCTATCTTAAGGTGTTGAATACATGTTTCACTACTTGATGGATCATTTGATTATCTATATTGTTTATGCTTTGTATAATGGTTTTCTTGCTGGGCCTTGGCTCACGGGTCCGACATGGTGCAGGTAAAGGAAATGGTAAGGTGGACCAATCCTAAGTTGAAGAGCTCTGGGGTAGGATGTACACAGTCAGCTGCGAGAACAAGGAGAAAACCCAAGTTTTCTCTGGGTTCGAAGTTGGTGTCGTGACCCAGCCTGGGAGGCGCTGTGGCACGTGTGGCCCTTCAGGCCTGGGTTTCTCTCTGATTAGGGACAAGTCGCGACTTGCTAAGCCAAGTCATGACCCGCCTGGGAATTTTTGCCTTGGATGTGTTTCAAGAATTGTTAGGGCTCGAGGGTTCGAACCTAGGTGCTCGGGACAATTTCTACTACCTGGTTTAATAGAAATTGAGGTCTCAGGGGCTAGTTTTTGTCTCCTAGGTATTTTATTTTTGATTTGAAAGTTGATTGATATTAATGTCCCTTGTGACTAGTTTAATCGCCGAGGCGTGAGGCTATGGATCGTACTCAGAACCAGTTCACCTTCTCCGCTCGGAATCAAAGGAAAGAAAACTGCACCTATTTATGTGGCTATGTTGAGACTAGGGTTCCCTATATTTGCATACAATGCTATATGATTGTGTTATGCCATGTGAGCATGAAATCAACGTCCTAAGAGTGCCGAATATGATATTTGCGCACAGGATGCGGCTCGACCACTTAGAGCTAAGGTTAGCTAAATAATCACTGAGCTCGACCTAACTGAGCCATAGTCAGTGGGTTAAATAGAGGGTGCGGCCTAAAGGCATCGACCTTGGATATTGTATGATGACTATGATGAGTTTACAGTTGTTAAGTTGTTGCATATAGCTCGTTGAATACTTGTTTAAATGGTTTGTGATTTGTTCGTTTTAGCATTGATTATGTGTTTGTCTTGAGGTGCTGAATACTTGGTTAACTAATTTATGGATCATTTGACTATCTGTATTTTTTATGGTTTGTATTATGGTTTTCTTGTTGGGCCTTGGATCACGGGTGCTACGTGCTGCAGGTAAAGGCAAGGGTAAGGTGGACCAATCCTGAGTTGGAGAGCTCTGGGGGTAGGATGTACATAGTCAGCTGCTCGACCACCACAACTGAGGGATAGTACTGGGACAGGAAAACCTAAAATGTTTATTTTGCCATTAGAGTGGCTTGTGAATGTATAAGACTTTTGAAATTTTGTAACTGTCCTTTTAACCCTGTTGTGGGATCCCATGTACCAAACGTTTACTTAAATGTAATTTATCTATTTATGACCAAAATCTTTTAACCCTAACTCGATTATGGTTCAAGTGTCACAACTTTCAATTAAACGATCTGATTAGCAAGTCTTGAACCTTTATAAATACACAATGTAACGATCTTGGTTATCCAGGGCGTTACAACTTGGTATCAAAGCCATCTAGGTTTAAGGGTTCCTGAAGACTGGCTGGACATGTACATTCGTTGCTAAAGACAAGCTCAACTCAGGGTTTGGTAATTGTATATTCGTGTTTATATGCTTAAGTGTTTGGAAAGAAATATGAACGTTGTTATCTGTTTGATTTATAGGGAGTGTGAGATACTGATAGGGCCTGGCCATTGACTGCTGTGTGACGATATTTAGGCGTGCTTATTAACATTGTTGTTGCATGTGGATGAATATTTGGATAAACTGTTATTTCTTGATTTCTTGTGATTTGTTGTGTTCCTATGGTGGATTACGGAAGATTGTTACCTTGTCATCATAGTCTGACCGCCGAGTCATTGAATGCAGATTAACTTTGATAGCTATGCGTCCAAGACAATCTATTCGACTAGCCAACATTGGGTCCGACGCTAGAGATGATGACCAAGGCCAGAACCCTTCGCTAATCCCTGAGAACTGGCAACATATTATGGCAGACATGCAAGCCCAGCTTCAGAGCCAGGAAGAGCAAATCCGTCTACTAAGACAGCAGGCTCCGTTAGAGAGTACTGTATCTATTGTGCCTCTAGCTGTGGCACCAGTTGTACAGACACCGAAAGTTGGAAACAGGTGGGAGCCGTTGTATGAGCGGTTCAGGAGACAACATCCTCCAACCTTCGAGGGAGGACCAGATCCACTAAAGGTCGAGTAGTGGATGAGCATGATTACCGCTATCGTAGACTTTATGAGGGTAGAGGGTATGATCGGGTGGCCTATGCCACATATATACTGAGAGAGGATGCCCGCATTTGGTGGGGAGTGGCATCACAGACTAGAGATGTTACTACTTTTGGTTGGGATGGATTCAAGGATTTATTTAGTCATAAGTATTACAATGTTGCTGTCGGGGCAGCGAAGGTGAATGAATTTGCGGGGTTAGTTAAGGGCAACATGACAGTTACAGAATACGCCCTGAAGCTTGATCGACTTGAAAAGTTTGCGCCAGACCTTGTGCCTACCGATGCAGCTAGGCAGGACAAGTTTATTTGAGGGCGTAATGCTATGATAGCCCAAGATGTGAGAATTACAATAGTACCTGGGGGGACGACATATGCCTAGGCTGTTGAGAAGGCTCTAACCGCCGAGGAAGCGGAGAACAAGATTTGGAAGGAGGATGTCGCGAGTTAGGAACACTACACCCATTACCATAACACATCATTATAATACTATTTAAAAAGAGTTATGGTATATTTATATATATTTGTGTGTGGGAAAAAAAGGGCGGTAATTTATTTTGGGAACCCGCCTGCCTTATACTTTTTTACTAATTCCTTCTTCTTTTTCAGAAAAACTCCCCCGTTCTCTTCCGTCTCCGAAGTCAATCCATGCTTCAGCTCCGACCACCTAACCACCATCCTCACAACCATTTTTCTCCGAGCCAAGCTCTAAATCTCAGGCACCTGTGAACCCAACCCCCAAAGTAAGTGACCCCAGGTGCGAGCCCATTTCTGCGTGCCTTTGACCCAATGCGACTTCCATTCGCGAGCCACCACCAGGCGCGATTCTACACCCGTTCCGCTGTAGAGCCCCGAGTGTGCACCAAGCTTGAGCTTGAACGATCCTGAGTTGTAGAGGAAGAAAATGGTGGCTGGGTATAAGGCTTACGCCGTTGAGGGGTATATTTTGATTTTTTGTCTTGAATGATGCTTGAGTGAATAGTTTACCGTTCCTTACCAGAAATTTTAGATTTTAGTATTCTGATTGTGAAATATGTAGATATAGTTTTGGAGGTATATAGTCAAGATCCCTTCAAGATATTTTAGCTATATGCAATCACATATTAGTATTCTGATTGTGAAATATGCTCACTAACTTGTTACTTTTCTGTTTTTGGTGCAGAGAGGCAGTGGTTGTATCTGTCAAGAATCTTGTTGGATTTGTGCTGATCAATGCGGATGGTAGCTGGTCGTGTGAGACCAAAAACAAAACAGAATATCTTCCTAACCCAGTAAGTAGCTTTAAAAATCGATGCTTTCTGAATGGAGCTTTTTAATTTCAGTACTTTTATATGTCAAATGCCTTTTCTTATTGTTGTCTTTGGTTTAGTTTAGTTTGATGTTCACTTTACTTGGTTGTTCATGTGATACTCATGCTAGTTGCTTCTATCTTTTTTATTACTGGATTTTACTGGTATATCTTAGGATGGGGATTTTACTAGGTGGTTGATAACTTATGGCTATCTAGAAGTTGGAAGATTGAACTTCTGAAGTTGCAAATAATGATACAGTATTTTTGTTTCTTGATCATTCTCACCAAGTACTAAGAGGTTGTTTTTGCTTTTTTTTTTCTTGATGCATTTACCAGTTGGGTAAGTGGGGTCTTAGATCCAGAAGGCAGTGCATCTGGAGATGTTGTTACATTAGTTAAAAGGTAGGCTCTTATTTGTTATTTTTGTTTACCTATTTATGTAGTTTCTGCTTTAATAGTTGGTGTAATTTGTTTTAAAACTCTATGTCTACTCTTTCATGTAGGGGCATATTGGCAATGATAGCAGTTTTTCTCGCTTATTGCTTGCTGCAAGCCCCATCATCGTAAGTCCTTTGACATAATTTGTTCCAAACAAACTTTTTGCATTGTACAATTGCTTAATTGGTTGTGTTATTCTGTTCTTCTAGCATATCATTGTACTCAGCTACCTTGATTTCAAGATAGAATTTTGGTTTTTTGTCAGACTAAGTTATCTTCCTTCAATGTTTATTTTGTCTCCCTTTGATAGTTGCCATTTGTAATCTATTGGTAAATGTTTGATTGGCATGCTTAATAATATTAATCATGAAGAGGAGAGTGACTGGTAGCAGTAGTTTAAAAAAAGTCCTTTATTGGGAAGTCTTTAATTTAGTCACCTTTCCGTGTAACTAGTTACGCTGTACAGAATAACGATAATATTTTATGGATCTTTAATAATGATTGTTATATAAAATATGAGTTTCATAGTTCACTATGATTTTTCTTATTTTCAGGGAAGGGCATTAGGATTTTTCTCTAGGATGATTGTACATGTAAAGAGAATGAATAGAAGAGAGCTTGAGTGGTTTTTGCTTGCTTCTTTGTAAAAGAATTAGCATAAAACATGTGAACTATTGTATGTTTGGTTTATGCTAGAGTTTCTATAAATCCGCTAGTATTCGGACCATTTATTAGAAATTTTGTTCTGCATTATGCCAACACTACAACAATTATGCCCATATATTACACTAAAATATCACATTACAACAATTATGCCCATATAATGCTTTCCCAACAACACTAACTGTTTTGGTTTGTTAGTTGTTCATTGTAACTAATTATTGTTATTTTGTAGATTAGTTACTTTATTAGTTTTTGTCTTTTCTGTATATATACTCTTTTGTATCATTACTTCTTTAATGAGAATTGATTCTATTAATTCAGTCACTAAGTTTAATTCTATCTGCTTTTCTGAATTCCACTGAGCAAGGAAGTTGTCTCGTTTTGCTTACCTTTATGTACATGTTTCATTTGAAACTTTACACAAAAGTATTGTTTTCAAATTGTTTTTTTCAGCTGGTCTGTGTTTTTTGCACAATAAAAGAAAGGGAAGACATAAAGCATAGTAAGAAGAATAGCATTAGAAAAGGTGATAATAACTCTTTGACTGGATAATTGTGCAAATCCTCTGTATGGAAATGGAAATTGAAATAAAAACTTTGCTTTATGGATGTAGATGTATGGATTCTGATTGGTTTCCTAATAGGAGTTGTAATGATGGTATTGGTTGCTGCATGCTTCCTGTATAGAAGATACTTTAAATCAAATCTCCCATCCAAAAACCATGGTATGCTCTAAAATGTTTCACCACTAAACAAGAAGCCATTTTTTCCTAGATGTATGCCATGTGCCATACTTGTACTTATTTTTGTCTAATTCACATGACTGTTCAGGGATGTCCTTACAAAAGAGCCTGCTTGCCGAAAAGTACCTGTCAAGGAAGTGTATGCTGCAACAAACAATCTCTGTGAATCAAATGTAATTGGTGAAGGAACTGCAGGTTAGAACTTTTCTAAAACAAAAAAAGTCTGTTTACATAAAAAAGTGTAACAGGAAAGATATCCCTATGTCCATATCACCTTATCGAAGCTGTTTTTTGGACCATCCACCATAGCAATCCTAACAGGTGTTATTTTTAAATCAGGAAAGGTCTACAAAGGGTTAGCATAGAGGTATGCATCTGATCTGTTTATTGTTTAGTGTCTTAATAATAAGCCTAATAATAATTTAATATGCATCTGATCTATGCTATTCAGGCGAGCCATATTGATAAGGGCATAAATCCACCCTCAGCTAATGAACTATTCCTCTAACAGTAAGTAAATGCTTGATATTCCTCTAACAGTAAGTAAATGCTAGATATTCCTCTAACAGTAAGTAAATGCTAGATATTCCTCTCGTCCTAACTCGCATTCTCTTGAAAAATCATATTTAATTTCCAATTGAACTCAATCTCTATTATTATGGCTCTAGTTTGAACTTTTTTCTTTGCATTTTTCTCACTCAATGTTTATTTTGTTGTTCTGGTTTGCTATGTTAATGGGTTCTTTAATAGATGATGGCAAATGTTTATGAGTAGTTTTTTTGCTGCGTTAATTGATGGACATGCAGCCTAGAAAGATTTATATGAACCTACCCACTTAAAGGGAGGAACTTTCACTTCATTTTCGTGTTTATTTCTGCATTGTATTGTTCACTGATCTTTTCAATTGACTTCTAGTGATGATTATATCATGTATAATAGTATTTCTGCCCTGTGATGGAAAAACTCATTATTGGATACAAATTCTCCTTGGTTTTTCATAATTGCCCTTTACATCTTTGCCGCCTCATTATCACCACCACCACCATCATATCTATATATCTATCTCTTTTTCATTCCTTCTTAACTACTACTACTAATACTACTCTCTCTATCTCTTACGAGGTGGGTGAAGATGTAAATGGGCTTTGAAAATAATCATAATTTTTCTTAATTGCATTATGACTTCAAGGGTATATATGTCTAGTGCTAAAATAATCATAATTTTAAATGTTTTGATTGAAGCTCAATTTTGTGGGGACATTACTTTTACAAATTCTAATTAATTAAACCTGTTTTGAGTAGACAGTCCTTACTAGTTGGTAAGTTTTTTGTCAGATTTTTATAATTTTAAACTTTACTTCTACCTGTTTTGTTGAATTGTGGTCTACATATGATGTTCATGGTGACTAGCAAATATGACTAGCATATCTAAGGATTTTACATAAATGATGATGGAGCCGTTTGTAAAATAAAAAAGATAAAGTCCACATAGGAACAAACAATAAAGATCTAAATGCCTTTTTCATTTTCAAACAGAAGGAATTTCAAACAGAAGGAATTTCAATATTGTTTCAAAATTTGACTGTTTTTCTCAATATCAGATTCCTCTCCATGAATTTCTTCATACACCTTTTTCAACCATTTTATTAATTTAATTAAAAAAATTGTGTTCATTGTGTGTAATTTTTACTTATTTTTGGTCTGATTAATAATACTAAATATGGGACCTATACCATCAACGATCGCGAATCTGACTTCCCTATTAGACTTGTGAGTACTATATTTAATAATCATTTTCATATTTATATGCACGTTTTTAATGCTAACAATCTTTAGTGTGAATTATCTGTACGCGGTTAAGTGAAATATCTAATGTAAGTTCTTCTCTTGCATTTATCAAGGATATGAAGTCTCTAAGTACCTTGTAAGTAACATGGTTTCAACACATTATTACACCCTTTCTAATAAATCATTCAAATTCAAACATATCTCTTTTCTTCTGTGTTGTTCTTCTTTGAGATATAATCTAACAACTATTAAAAAAAACCTACAAAGTACTTAGGAACAACAATATCACTGGTACAATTCCATCGAATAACGGAGAGCTCCAACAGTTACAAAAACTGTAAGTTAATTAAGAAACTCAATGGTACATTTGGTTAACTCTTTTTGTCTAAAAAAAGCTGTCATTTTTTTTGGTAGTAACTTGGTTGGCAACAACTTTACAATGAATGGCTCAAACAACAGGTAATTTTCCTCAGTATTTTAGAATAGCTTCGTTCATTTTTGCTCTTATTTGTATGTTAAGTTACTATCTTATTTTTGGAAGACTTATCCCCCTTTTTTTTCTCTGTCTCTTTTCCTTTTGCTCAGTCTTTATAAGGGTCCATGCAATGGTTTGAAGGAAATCTTGTGTTGAAGCTATTGTCTCCTAATAAAAGTTGCAATTCGTTCTATTGTTCTTTATGTTTTATTCTATTATAAATATTTTATTATGGGTGACTTGCTAATGTTGTTAAATGTGTCATCTTACAAGTTAGATTTTTTCTTCTTCTTTTGCATAATACATAGGGTTAAATGATAGGCTCTATGGAGCATATTAGGCTCTATAGTTATCTGTGCTGTTTTTTAGTTTTTTCTACTCTTATTTAAATCTATTAAATAATTTGTGCCAAATTCAGCATTCGTCTTAATCCTGTGAGTTTGGAGAATACTAGATGATTTCTTTCAAGTTGATTTACTCTTAAGTCTGAAATGTATGCTATTTTAAATGTGATCACTCTTGCATTTTCTGCAATTTGTATAGTCATTCATCTGCCCACAATGCATTTCAGCTTTGCTCCATTTTGTCACTATCCTTATCTACATTTTTTTACTCTTCCAATTTCCAAATATCTCAAGAAAGCCTTAACGTACATGGTGGGGCTGTATCATTGGGACACCCATTAGGATGCAGTGGAGCTCGTATCTTGGTCACATTGTTAGGGGTAATCTATATGCTTCCCTTCTCTTGCAATGCATTCCTAGTTTGACATTCTAATATCATTTATATAGTTCTCTGGTTTTGTTTACATGTTTTCTTAATGATCTAAAGTCATAGTTCGTGGTCATATCTAAGCTTATGCTTTCTACATATACTCATGTGAAGTGATCTCGTGTTTGTCATTTATTCTTTTAAATTTCTGTTGAGAGTTTAGCTGTGGAATAAAAGAGACATTGGTAACTATGCTCTCTCTGATATATTTTACTTGCACTAATTTTATTCCAATGGGTAACTAATTCTTCTCCTTGCCAATATTCACATTCAGAAAGCTAAACAAGCAGTCTGTCTTGAAGGTATTCTGATTGTTAATTAAGGTTGTAAAGCTTTGGCTTTAACTAATCCTCTTATATAAATTTGACTTTATGATATTTGGAGTCTAATGTCAAAACTGGATATTTATGCAGCATTGTTCCTTTGTAAATTTCTATTTAATTAGCATTTGAAACATTAGTGATGAAATTTGGGTTTTCAATAAGGTCTTCTATTTCTTTGAAACTCTTTTATGACTCTTTAATTTAAGGTCATTCACTAGAGTCTTGCTTGGTTTCTCACCAATGTTATTGGTATTGCAGAGTTATACACAATATATCCCTTTGCCAATCAGTGACCTTGATTCTTGGTTGAAGACACCCTCCATATATGTTTTTGATTGCTCTGCGGCTGGGGGAATATTGTGAATGCTTTTATTGAGGTAAAGCTTTAACTCAAAACATATAATGAATTGATATATGTATTGATAATTAAGGTGCTACGTGACATGAATTCATTATCTGTAATTCAGATATTTATATATAAATATATTTGTAAATATAGTGACTTGATTTGATGGTTTGGCAGCTTCATGATTGGGTTGCTTCTAGCTCCTCTGGATCCACAAGGGATTGCATTGTACTTGGAGCTTGTGAAGCACATGAGACTCTTCCACAAAGTGCTGAATTTCCTGTAGATGTGTTTACGTCTTGTCTCACAACACCTATTAAGATGGCTTTGAGATGGTGAGCTTCTTTTCTTATTCGTCTGTTAGGATCGCCTATCGCGTTTATGCATCTTTATTTGAGATCATGAAGTTTTCTGGTCTTGCCTTGTGGTGTTTATTCCATATGCCTTGTGACGTGATTGGTTTGAATAGATGCTTTGGAATATACACAAGTTAGCTAATCTCTGACTCTATTTTGGGCAGTGAATGCTTTTTCTTATGAGACTAAATTTTTGTTGTTGTATTTTAAGTTGTGGATAACAATTGGTTTTTATTTTTTAAGATAACAATTGGTTTTTGTGCTATGGATCATTAGATCTGTTTTATTAACATAAGGATGTAATATTTGCTTCTACATTTACTATCATTCAAGTCATAGAAATTTAGTATAGTTTAGTTACAAGTAATTTAGTTGCTGCTGTTGACAATTTGTGGTATCTAAAAGATGGAATACATACTGTAGTCTTGAAAAAACTTTCAGAAAATGGTAAGAGCTATGTGGTTTTTATAGTTTTATTTTTGTATGATACTTTAAGCACTGATCTGTAGACTTATCTCAGTTTTTGGTGGATCCTACTCCATTTTCTAGGATCTTGCAGGCAAAGGACACCAAGTGAATTAGATAGAGAGGTTAAGAACTTGAGGGTGGCCTTTACTGACCTGTTTTTGAAGCATAACACTTTCAAAGAAACTGCAAAGCCATCGAGATATTGATGCAAAGAATGGAAGAATGTATTTCACTAATTTTTGTATACATTTCTTGTTTTGTATTTAGTGATAAAGGAATCTGAATTGGGCATAAATTATGTTGTAATATGATTTCTTAAGCCTAGAATAGAAGATTAAATATTGTAATTACATTTCAGTAATTAATAAAAATCTATTTATGTTACCTTATTTGGCTTCAACTTTCATATTTGTTTTCCTAGTTTTGTGTAAGTAAAAAAGGATTATGTTTCTCTAAGCTAATATAGCACATGTATTATACTAAAGTGTAGTATAACAAATAATGTGTTATCCTAAAGTTTAGCATAACACAAAAAATGTGTTATACTAAAGTGTAGTATAACACAAAAAAAGTGTTATACTAAAGTGTAGTATAACACAAAAAAATTGTTATATAATCGACTATAAATAACATAATTCAACACTTATCTATATATTAAAATAACACAGAAATTGTGTTATCGTTGACAATACAATAACACATCTGTATAACACCGATAAAGTGTTATGTAAAGTACCCTGACCTACGATAACATAGTCGGTCTTAACAGAACAGAAAGTGTTATCGTATGTTTTGATAACACATTTTTGGTGTTATTAAAAGCATTTTTTCTTGTAGTGGAAGTACATAGGGCGGTGCCTCCATATACAGGATCTGGTAGGGGCGGAGGCCCCAATGATCTGATGAGGAAGACCCCTGGCACTTCGACCACTACTGGTCCTGATAGGAGGGGTCAGCGTGTTTAGGGTGGCCGCAAGGGAGGTGGTGACACATGGAGGAGCTACCCAGAGTGCACGAGGTGCAGAAGACGCCATCTGGGTGAATGTCGGGCCAAGGCCTGTTATGTGTGCGAGGTGGTGGGACACCTCAAGAAGGACTGCCCAGCAGTGAAAAAATGGGAAACAGGGAAGGTGGACAGCTTGACTCCAGCTCGAGTGTTTACCTTGATGCAGGCAGAGGCCGAGGCTAGTCCCTCGGTGGTGATAGGTTAGCTTTCTAGTGTTGGCTCTCCTTTTACTGTATTCATTGACTCCGGTACTACACATTCATTTGCTTCTAGGAAGGTGATTGATAGATTGTGTAGACCTAGTGAGTACTGTACTGCGGGGTTCGAGACTATTTTGCCTACAGGAGAACTAGTAGTCTCTAGGAGATGGATTAGAGCACTGCCAGTGATGGTTGATGGTAGGGAGCTTTCAGTATACTTGATTGAGTTAGGTATGGAAGACTTTGATATGATTTTAGGGATGGATTGGTTGGTTAGATACGGGGCTACTATTGATTGCAGGAAGAAGATGGTGACCTTTGAGCCTGAGGGGGAGGATCCCGTTGTGTTTGTGGGTGCGGTATGTGGACCCCGCATACCCATGATATCAGCGTTGAGAGCTAGAGACCTATTACAGGGAGGATGTATAAGTTTCCTGGCTAGTGTGGTGGATACTATCAGAGTTTTGACAACAGGGCTTGGAGAAACCAGATTAGTTCGTGAGTTCCTAGATGTGTCCCTGAGGATTTACCAGGGCTACCACCGCACAGGGAGATTCAGTTTGTGATTAAGGTTGCACCAAGGACGGAGCCATTGTTGAGGGCACCATATAGGATGGCACCGACAAAATTGAAGGAATTGAAGATACTGCTACAAGAGCTTCTGGATTTAGGGTTTATCAGGCCTAGCTACTCGGCATGGGGTGCTCCGGCTTTATTTGTGAAGAAGAAGGACTAGACTCAGAGGATGTGTATAGACTATAGAGAGTTGAACAAATTGGCCATCAAGAACAAGTACCCTCTACAAAGGATTGACGACTTGTTTCATCAGCTACCGGGAAAGATGGTATTCTCGAAGATTGGTCTTCAATCTAGTGATCACTAACTGAGAATCAAGGAAGAGGATATACCAAAGATTGCCTTCCGAACGAGGTATTGGCACTATGAGTTTCTGGTTATGTCGTTTGGTTTGACAAATGCCCCAGCAACCTTCATGGAGCTACTGAACAGGGTGTTCAAGGACTTCTTGGATTAGTTTATGATTGTCTTCATCGGGGACATCTTATTGTACTCCAGTTCAGAGGCAGAGCATGAGCAACAACTTAGACAGGTTTTTCAGAGATTAAGAGAGCACCGGTTGTATGCCGAATTCAAGAAGTGTGAGTTTTTTCTACCAGAATTGACATTCCTTGGCCACATGGTTGGTAAGGATGAGATTAAGGTGGATCCATCTAAAGTGGAAGAAGTTAGAGATTGGCCGACGCTAAGGAACCCCTCAGAGGTTAGAAGTTTCCTTGGATTGGAAGGTTACTACATACGATTTGTGGAAGGGTTCTCGAAGATTTCTGCACCGATGATAGAATTGACAAAGACGAATTTGAAGTTTGTATGGTCAGATAAGTGTGAGAGCAATTTTCAAGAATTTAAGCGACGACTTATTACTGCACCTGTGCTGAGTCTTCCTTCGGAGGAAGGAAAGTTTGTGGTATATTGTGATGCGTCGAGGTTGGGTTTGGGATGTGTGTTAATGTAGAACGGGAATGTTATAGCTTATGCATAATGGTAGCTGAAGGAGTTTGAGCACTGACACCCTACCCATGATTTGGAATTGGCAGCAGTGGTATTCACACTGAAGGTGTGGCGACATTATTTGTATGGAGAGAAGTGCAAAATATACACCAATTACAAGAGTTTGAAGTACTTCTTCACCCAGAAGGACCTGAACATGAGAAAGAGGCGGTGGCTGGAGTTTGTAAAGGACTATGACTGTAACATTCTTTACCACCCAGGGAAAGCCAATGTAGTGGCGGATGCATTGAGTCGGAGAGGCCCGGGACAGTTGTTTAGTTCTACTCAGATATCGAAAGAGTTTGCTAAGGAGATGTCCAGAGCGAGGATATAGTTGGTGGTGTGCTGGTTGGCAACATTACTTTGTAGTCGACCCTTCTAGAGCAAATTAAGGAGGGTCAGTTGGTTGATGCACAATTAAATGAACTTAGAGGGAATGTCTTAGCAGGAGCAGCTAAGGACTATTCCATTTATCAGGTTGGTTTGCTACGGTATCAGGGACAGATTAATGTTCTAACTGATGTGGGGATTAGACGTCAGATACAGGATGAATCCCATACTACGCCACACTCAATTCATCTAGGCACCACGAAGATTTATCAAGATCTACGGACGTTTTATTGGTGGGTCGGGATGAAGAAGGATGTGGTGGAGTACGTGGCCAGGTGATTGACCTGTCAGCAGGTGAATGCTGAGCATCAGCGACCAGCAGGGTTTCTACAGCCTCGGTGTGGAAATGGGAGGATATTACGATGGATTTTGTGGGAGGTTTACCAAGGGCAGTGGGGCAACATGACTCAGTGTGGGTGATAGTAAATAGGTACACCAAGTCAGCTCACTTTCTTCCAGTGAAGATGACTTATACGGTGGATCAGTATGCGGGGCTGTATGTGAGGGAGATTGTACGTCTCTACGGGGTTCCTAATTCTATAGTGTCAGTCCGGGATCCTATATTTACCTCCAAGTTTTGAGGTAGTTTGCAGAAGGCTATGGGTACCCAGTTGAAGTTCAACATAGCCTTTCATCCTCGGACGGATGGACAGTCTGAGAGGATGATTTAGGTATTGGAGGAAATGCTCAGAGCATACATGATAGATTTTCAAGGGTACTGGAGTAAGTATCTCCCGTTGATTGAGTTTTCTTACAACAACAGTTATCAATCAACGATTGGAGTAGCTCCATATGAGATTTTATATGGGAGGAGATGCCGATCGCCCATTCATTACGATGAGATGGGTGAGAGGAAATATTTGGGACTGGACATGGTTCAGAAGAATAATGAGGCTATCGAGAAGATTCGAGCTCGAATGCTTGCTTCACAAAGCACACAGGTTGGGGACAATGAGTTTCTGTGAGTCTCACCACTGCGAGGGGTGAGAAGATTTGGGAGGAAGGGAAAGCTAAGCCCTAGATTCATTGGACCTTTTGAGATCCTGGAGAGGATTGGGCAGATGGCTTACAGGTTAGCTTTGCCACCGTCGTTCTTAGGAGTTCATGATGTATTTCATGTTTCAATGCTTCGGAGGTATGTCTCAGATACACCGCATGTGTTGAAGTATGAAGACTTGGAGTTGTAGATAGATTAGTCTTATGAGGAGCGACCGGTTCAGATCTTAGACAGAAAAGATAAGGTTCTATGGAACAAGACTATTCCTCTGGTTAAAGTATTATGGAGGAATAGCAGGGTTGATGAAGTGATGTGGGAGCTTGAGTCAGCAATGCGGGATCTGTATCCCTAGTTATTCACGTAAATTTCGAGGACGAAATTCTTAGTAGGAGGGGATAGTTGTAACAACCCAAAATCACTAATAAGGCTTAAGGGCCTTGATTAGCGTGCCAGGAGGGCATAATTGGTTTTGGTGTGATTTAAATGATTAAATGCATGATTATATGATGTACATGGTTATATGATTATATGGATATGTGAAATGCATGTTTATAAGTATTAATATGCATTTGGGCCCTATTTAGCTTATTAGGGCAAATTTGTAGTTTTGGTCCGTTGATGGCATAAATGTGATTAATTGTTAAGACCACATTATTATGTGGATATACTGCAGCATATGGCTCTAGGTGGTCCTAGTGGGCGAATTGGCAAAATTATCACGGCGAGGATTTATACCTGGCTCGGGGGAGCCTAGGGGTATTTTTGGGAACTTAGAAAATATATTGGGGATTATTAGATATTGGGAAAAATAATCGGTAATTAATTGGGGGATGAGATTTATTGGTGGATATTAGGAACACTCGAGGAATTAGCGGGAATTGGGAGCAATGACCATTATACCCCTAGATTGAGTTAAGGAAAACTTTTATTTGGGAGGGTAAAATAGTCTTTTCCTAAGTCTAAGGATATACTCAGCCTTTTCTTAGAACAAAACAGAAAGTTCTGGAAAATTGAAGGAAACAAAGAAAAAGGGAAAACTCTCTCTCAACTCACCTCTCTCTCTCTCTCCCACATATATCTCTCTCCCTTGCTTCCATTTGCACATTGAAGCTTAGCATCAAATGGGGTGCAATTTCTAAGCTTGGCCTGTGGAAATATTTGAAGTAATTGAAGGGAAATTAAGCTTGAACTGTGGCTGGAAATTATAGGAAAAGTCAGAGTTTTGGAGTTGAGTTGGTGTGAGGATTCAGCTGGAAATTGAGCTCCCAAATTAAGGTAAAAACTTTGACATTAATCTCTGAATTTCGATGGATTGGTTTAGGTAAACTATGGGTTCTTGGGTATGAGAGTTTATGCTGTGTTAGACTGAGATTATAGGTTAATTATGGCTAGTGAATTGGGATATAGATTCTGTATTGTCGCTAAGCTTTTGGGTGATCAAAATGTGTAATTTAGTTATGAATTCGTAGCTGAATTGGTGTTGAATTGAAGGGATAAGTTGGGAAAAATCTAGGTAAAACTTGAGTGTTCTTGGCTGGGAGAAGGAGGAGAAAAGCCAAGGTTTCTCTAGGTACGAAGGGTGCGCTGCGACCCATCCTAGGGGGCACCGCGGTGCTTGTGGCCCTTCAGGCAAGTCCCGACTTGCTAAGCCAAGTCACGACCCGACTGGGAATTTCGGCCGTGGAAATGTTTCAAGAATTGTTAGGGCTCGGGGGTTCGAACCTAGGTGCTCGGGACAATTTCTACTACCTGGTTTAGTAGAAATTGAGGTCTCAGAGGCTAGTTTTTGTCTCCTTGGTATTTTAATTCTGATTTGAAAGTTGATGGATATTAATGGCCCTTGTGACTTGGTTTATGGCCGAGGCTCAAGGCTAAGAACTGCACTCAGAACCAGTTCACCTTCTCCGCTCAGAATCAAAGGTAAGAAAACTACACCTGTTTATGTGGCTATGTTGGGACTAGGGTTCCCAATATTTGTATACAATGCTATATGATTGTGTTATTCCATGTGAGCATGAAATCAATGGCCTAAGAGTGCCAGATCTGATATTTACGCACAGGACGCAGCTCGACCATTGAGAGCAGAGGTTAGCTAAATAATCAATGAGCTCAGCCTAAGGGAGCCGGAGTCAGTGGGTTATATAGAGGGTGCGGCCTAAGGGCATCGACCTAGGACGTATTATGACTATAATGTGTTTACTTTTGTTAAGTTGTTGCCTATAGGTTATTTGATACTAGTTTAAATGGTTTGTGATTTGTTGGTTTGTAGCAATTATTATGTGTCTATCTTAAGGTGTTGAATACATGTTTCACTACTTGATGGATCATTTGATTATCTATATTTTTTATGCTTTGTATAATGGTTTTCTTGCTGGGCCTTGGCTCACGGGTCCGACATGGTGCAGGTAAAGGCAAGGGTAAGGTGGACCAATCCTAAGTTGAAGAGCTCTGGGGTAGGATGTACACAGTCAGCTTCTCGACCGCCACGAGCGAGGGATAGTACAGTGACAGCAAAACCAAAAATGATTTTGTTTCCATTATAGTGGCTAGTGAATGTAGAAGACTTTTGAATGTAAAGATGTGGAGTTCCAGGTTGGGGACCATGTCATTCTACGAGTTTCACCACTACGAGGGTTGAGAAGATTTGGAGTAAAGGGCAAGTTGAGCCCTCGATTTGTTGGAGCTTTTGAGGTTCTAGAAAGGATTGGACAGGTGGCTTACAGGTTGGCCTTGCCACCGTCGTTGTTGGGAGTTCATAATGTGTTCCATGTTTCTATGTTGCGGAAGTATGTCTCAGATACAACGCATGTGCGAAAGTATGAGGTCTTGAAGTTGCAGATAGATTTGTCCTATGAGGAATGACCGGTTCAGATTTTAGATCCGAAGGAGAAGGTTCTACAGAATAAGAAGATTCCACAAGTTAAAGTATTGTGGATGAATAGCAAGGTCGAAGAAGCGACCTGGGAGCTTGAGACGGTTATGCGGGAGAAGTATCCCGAGCTATTCAGGTAAATTTCGAGGAAGAAATTCTCAGTAGGAGGGGATAGTTGTAACGACCCAAAATCACTAATAAGGCTTAAGGGTCTTGATTAGTGTGCCGGGAGGGCAGGATTGGAATATGTGTGAAGTTATTAGCTTAATGCATGATTATATGATAAGTATGCTTGTGTGATTATATGAATATATATGAAATGCATGTCTACAAGTGTTAGTATGCATGTAGGCCTCGCTTAGATTAAAGGGGTATAATTGTAATTTTAGCCTGTTGTGGGCGTAAATATGATTGTATGTGAGAACTGTGAGGACCACATTTTTATGTTGGTAAATCTGCAGCATGTGACTTGAGGCGATCTTAGGGAGCTAGTTAGCGGGAAAGTCACAACGGGACCTAATACTTGACTTAGGGTAAGTCAAGGGGTATTTTGGGTATTAGATGGTTATTTCGGTTATCGGGTTACAGAAATAAATAATTAGAGATATATTTGAGGGTAGAAAGCTTACATGGGAATACTGGGGAATTTTACAATTTTTGCCCTTGGGGATATTATGGTAGCTCGAGCCTGGAGAATGACTTAATTAACTAAGGTTGGACTAAGTAAAGTTGCGAAAACAATAGAAAAAAACCTAAATCGACCCTCTCCTTCTCTCAGTTTTATCTCTTCTCTTTCCTCTTTTTTCTCTCAAAGGAAAACCATTGGAACTTAAGAGATTCAGCTGGGAACTCAGTGAATTGAGCTGAAGTTTTTGAAGATTAGTCTGGTATTTAGCTAAGGAGTTCAACCAGGATTGAGGTAAGACTTGAATTACACTTTTGGGTATTTAAATTCTGTGGTTTTGACTGAGTTCTAAGAGGTTTTTGGGTTTTGAAATTGAAGACTGAATTGAAGCTTGGAACCTGGGAGTTAGCTCAGAAATTCTATAGAGAATTGGTGCTTCAGTCAAGGTAAACTCGAGTTTGTGATTTAATGTCTGAATCTGGGGGTTTTCTTGACTGCTTCTGATGTTTTTAAGCTTTGGAGGTTCAAAAATTGAAGTGGGATTTTTGTAAGTTTCTAGGCTAAGTTTTTGTTGGATTATGTTGCTAGGAACGTGCTAGAAAGTTGTGACAATTGGGTTGTGGAGTTAGGATGGTTTTGGGTAGTTTTGAGTGTTAAAAAAGGTGGTTTTTCTGAGTTCACGTATGAGCGTCGTGGCCCTGTTCTTCCGTGCCGTGGCTCTAGGTTGAATCAGAAGATGGTGACCTCTCTGGGCATCGTGGCCCCTATAGGGCTGTGCCGCAGCGCTAGGCTAATTTCAGGACAGGGGAAATTTGAGTTTTTAGGGATTTGGTTCAGGGGGCTCGGGGGACGCTTCTGCTACCTTGTGTGGCAAAACGGGAGGTCCCAAGAGCACGGGATTGGTTCCGGGAGATGATTATGAATTTTTTAGTAATGTGAGTGCAATGTATGAGTTGTGACTAGGTATTCGTAAAGGCTCGGGTTAGAGGACCGCGCTCGGGATTTCTGTGCTCAAGAAGCTCGGTACATAGTAAGAAAACTGCACCCGATTGTGAATTTATAATGGGACTAAGATTTCCCTATTTTGTATGCTTTATGAACGATGGTATTATGCCATGTGAATAATGAACAAATGGCCTAAGGGTGCCGGATTTTATATTGGCGCACAGGACGCGGCTCAGCCATTGGTAGCTGGGGACAGCTTATTATTCACTGAGCTCGGTTTAAGCGGATCTGTGTCAGTGGGTAAAGAGAGGGTGCGACCTAAGGGCGTCGACCCTGATTATCATGTGATTTGATTATTATTGTTTATTGATGAATTTATTATGTAGAATTGCTGAAAGTTGGTTTGTTGATTCTCTGGTTATGTCTTTGGACTATGTGATCAATATGGTATGCTGAATTTATGAACATGCGTTAAGGGTTATTCAATTGCTATTATTTTTTGTGCTATAACGTTATATTTTTCTTGCTGGGCCTTGGCTCATGGGTGCTACGTGGTGCAGATAATGGCAAAGGCAAGGTTGATCAACCTTGAATTGGAGAGCTCTGAGGGTAGAATATACATGATCAGCTGCTCAGCTGCCACAGTTGAGGAGGAGACAGGAACAGGAGAACCATCAAAATCTGTTTTGCCTTAGAGTGCCGCCATTGTACTTTGAAAATTTTGTAAACTGACTTTCAAACACTGTATCTTTTGGGATCCCTTGTATAAAATGTTTAATTATATGAAATGTATATTTTATGACCAAAACCTTTTTACCCTAGTTCATTAGCGATGTTAGTAACACGTTTTTCACTAAATGACTTGATTAGCAAGTCCCACACCATTATAAATACACAGTGTAACGGTCTTGGCTACCCATGGCGTTACATCTTGCACCTTTATAAACACACAGTGTAGCAGTCTTGGTTATCCAGGGGCGTTACAGTACATGTGAGGCCAAGCATTTTTGCTAATCCCATCATTAGTTCTGTCCTTTTGTAGAGAGATAGTTCTAGTTTATGGGATTTATTTCACATATAAATATATAGCTCGCTTTGGTATCAAGTTCTAACACTTAATTAGATGGTAGAATGAAATGCATTTATTTATTATAAGCATAATATTTCTTTGCAATGCTATATTAGTGATAAAGAGAAAGTGCATAAAAAGAGCGTTACTAGTTACTACTACTTATCGTGCTGCTTCATGAATTTTGTTTGTTTGTTGGCTTTCACAAACAAATGCTGGAGTAATGATGCCTACTAATTCTGTCTTTTGGATTATTATAGTCCTATTTCATAAATTAGCCACCTCTATATATGGGTGATTTGGTTCATGACTCAAGCCAGCCCAAGTCTCAATAAGGGACCATTGGGCTAAAAGAACCATGAATCTAGGCTCTCCCAACTCTACCCGTGCCAGCTTTATTTGTCGTATTTGTCGTGGCACACATCTACAGAATATATATACCATTTCTGTAATGTATTTGGTTATTTAGTTTTCTAACAGAACTTATTTGTAGGTAAGTACAAACTTGGTCGTTTGCAAACTAATATTAAACTTTCATGCAACAAGATTGAACGAGGCTAACATAGATGGACTTGATGGTAAGAAATGGATCAAACATCTTGTAAGGCTTATCATTTTGCTATATTTGTAATGCATAATGCAAACATCAAAATTGTTTTTTTTCTGAGATTAGGTAGAAGTTTAAAAAATATAATGTATAAATTTCAAGATTATTCATATTTGTTCCAAAATTTGTTTTATAATGTATACGTTTCCAGATTATTAATATTTGTTCTAAAATCCTAGAGTGTGAGTTGTTAGGTAATGAATTATTTTATATAAAGATGATAGGGAAATTTGGAGGTGGACGGTCAAAGCTACAAGGATAGGAAATTAGTTAGTTAATGAAAAATATTGTCTTGGCAGGTACCAATTTCATGAGATCTTATGGTTTGACACACTAGTTTTTCTCTGTCAAGTACAATTTTCTTACATGTATTCAAACTTGTTCATGAATTTTTTTTTAAGTTAGCTTCCAAGATATGTTGTTTTTAGATTTGCTAGATTTTGATTCACTGTAATATTCAACTGAATTGATCTTTTTATATATAATTTAACTCTTACGAAGTTTCACAATTATCTCACTATTTTCTATTATGTTTCTCTATTTTCTATTGTGTTGATTTAGTTTTGGCCTAAAATTTTGTGAGGTAAGTCCAGATTAGTTTAGTTTTAGCTCTTTTATATGCATTTTCAGATGTTAATGAATGCACACAAGTTCCTATGAAGTGCACATTGGTAGCTTGAATTGGTGCTGCATGCTTGGCATTCTTAGAGAGAAAACACAGAATAAATAATGAATGGAAGGGTACTTCATTTTTAATGCTATTCTTGCTCATCATTCATTGACGGGTGGAAAAATCCAAAGTTGCTTCATAATCTTTTTCAATATTGAAGTCAATTTGATAACAAAAATTCACAACCACATATCTTATGAGTGGATAGTGAGATATTTATAAAATCTTTCTTATCAATTATCACAATGAATATTTGATTGATTTATTTTTGTTAATCTTTAGTTATCATAATGATCTTTGTTGTTGCCTTTTTCATGGATCGATACTTTGCTTTACTTGATGAACATTAAATAATTTGCTTATTCCGTTCATGGTCTCACTCTCACTTTTTTTGTTCTGTTTTTGGGTAGGTTGGCTTATTTTAATTGTTATTTTTTTCTATTCTATTCTAAATGTCTTAGAATAGTACGAATTGGGATTCAAGCAACAGGATTGTAAGATTGTCAAAGGTGGAAGTTATATGTGAGTTGTTATGATTGTTCTTTATTCATTTTTGTAAATCCTATAATTGGCATATTTTATAAAAATATTTTTTTCTTAAAAGATAAATTAGTTGTTTCCCTTTATTGTCATTTTCGGAAATTCACTTTCCCTTTTTGTGAATTTCGGATTTTATTAGCTTCCTTATTTAGCTTTATATTGTCCCAATTTATTTATAAAAGGAAGTTATATCTTGCAAATATTCAGTACTTATCCAAAGTCATTTCATGAATATTTGTTTATATATTTTCGTGCAGCTCAAGAATTGAAAAACAGGAAACTGAATCCTTAATGGCAGTAATTGTTGTTTCCTTTTTGAGTTTGTTATTTATCCGACACATGTCTTAGCGGTCCCCACCAAAAGCGTATCTGTCGGATCAACATCTTTTAAAAAAGGCATCTCTTCATCAATCAAGAATATCTTCAATGATTCTTGCCTTTATTAGGAGATTCTTTCTCAACCTTTATGAGCACGAAAAATGACTATAAATAGGGCTCTAAAGGCAGTGAGAAATGTAAACTCTGAGATGCATAATTTGTGAGCATAATTGTAATATTTGTGAGAGTTCTTCTTTGTATTCAAGATCATAAGTATTCATGTAATGTTGTAGAAATATGTGTGTTTAGTTTTTAGTAGTGAGTTTATACCATGTTCATGAGTGAATACACATTGTAATTTGAACACAACGTTTATAGTTTTCGGGAGAAGATTTTTACAAGCCTTGCGCCGGGAGGATGCAAGCACTCACTGGCCATTGAAGGGAGTTCAAGTGGTTGAGCGTTTCAATCAATATCAGATTAGTGAAGAGAAGTACAACAAAGTTGCGGAAAATTTCCAGAGGGAGTCTTGTTTTGTTTAAGTCAATATTTTGTATTTGTGATTCTTTATTAATTGGTTTTATTCTCTGGGCGTGGCCCCAAGGAGTAGGTTATCCGAAATGGTTTCTGAACCTTGTAAAAATTCGTTGTGTTCTTTATTGTTTTGCACTGTCTTTTTATTGTGTTCAGTTTTTGTCATGACAAGTTCGGATTCTGTCCCGACAGAACTGGAATCTATGTAAACAGTTAATTACCATTCCGCACTTTAATTAATTCAAATGGTTTAATTAATTTGGTAATTTCTAAAATCTGAACTTGATTGGACTGATGCTGAAGATAAACTGTCCAGTTACAATAATAAAGCATTACATGCTATTTTTAATGGTGTCGGTGAAGGTTATATTAAATTGATTTCTTCATGTGTTTCGGCCAAAGATGCTTGGCGAATCCTTCAAACTCAATTTGAAGGAACTGCTGATGTTAAGCGTTCTAGGCTTGTTATGCTCACTACAATATTTGAAAATTTGAAAATGAAAACCTCACTAAAGTTTATGAGAAATTGTCAGATATTGCTAATGAATAATTTGGTTCGAAAAATTGTTAGAGTTCTCCCTGATAGGTTTCAGACGAAGTTAACTGCAATTGAAGAAGCAAAAGATCTGGACAAAATAAAAGTAGAAGAATTGATGGGTTCACTTCGAACTTTTGAACTAAACCAACAAATTAGACAAAAAGGTAAGACAGAAGAAATCAAGGAGAAATCTATTTCCTTGAAATCTTCTAAAGAAAAGAAGGAAAGTTTGGATGATGAGGATGATGAGATGGCTCTGTTGACAGAAAATTTCCTAAAATACATAAAGAAATTGGGAAACAAAAAGGCCATATCCAAATACCCAAACGGTAATTTTTCTAGACCTTTTGAGACTAATAAAAAGGGTATTCAGTGCAGGGAATGTGAAGGATTTGGACACATACCTTAAAGAAAAAAAAAAGTCATGACAACCACTTGGAGTGATCAAGACTCTGAACAGAGTGATGAATTCCTTAACCTCTGTTAACAAAGGTATGATTTTCTCTTCAATTGATTACAAGGACGTGTTATGCCTTAATAATTATGTTCAGAATAATGAGAATTCTGACATTGATTCTGATGATTCTGACTTAGATGAGGAGTCATTGAAAGAGTCTTATAAAATAATGTATGATCAATGGTTGAAAGTGTGTTTTGAGAATCGCCTAATTGCTAGCAATAATAAAAAATTTGTTGAAAAAATTGAAGAACTTGAGATAATTATTGCTTCCAAAAATGATGAAATTAATTCTTTGAGTGAAGAAATTGAACTTTTGAAAAAAGGTGTCAAAATGCTTAATCTTAGATCTGGAATATTGGATGATATTCTTTCTACAGGAAAAAAGGCTGGTGATTATAGTGGATTAGGATCTAATGGATCTGAATCCTCAAGAAAAACGGTTTTTGTAAAATCTATCAATTATCCGACTGTTGTGCCAACTAACCGTTATGTAGGAACAAGTCACTCTGCTGAGACCACAAAGTTGTCATCTGTTCCAACAGATCTAAAACTAAAGAAATTTTTTCCAAAAAGAAACATTGGACAATTGGTACCATTTTTTCATTTTTGTGGGATGAAAGGACACATAAGACCTTAGTGTTTTTATCTGTAAAATTTGTTTAAAAAGAATTATGCTAAACACTTTGGTAGTACGAATCAATTCTTGACCAAAAGGAATTCACAATAAAAAACAATATGGGTCAAGAAAGTTAACTTTGTCTGCTTGGCTACCTTTACCTGTCATAAAATGCATGCATCTAGTTCCTGGTACTTTGATAGCGGTTGTTCAAGA
This sequence comes from Humulus lupulus, assembly GCF_963169125.1. NCBI lineage: Eukaryota > Viridiplantae > Streptophyta > Magnoliopsida > Rosales > Cannabaceae > Humulus > Humulus lupulus. Next base: position 113,575,989 of record NC_084797.1, read on the forward strand.
CATATGACAGGTGATGCCAACATACTTACCAACTTCAAATCCTTGAAGTGTGGAGTAGTAACATTTGGGGGTGGAATGACAGGAAATATTTTAGGTAAAGGTACTCTAAACATTGAAGGGTTACCAAAACTGAAAAATGTGCTTCTTGTTGATGGGCTGAAAGCCAACTTAATTAGCATAAGTCAAATTTGTGACCAAGGTTTTCTTGTTTATTTTTTCGAATGATGAGTGTAGTGTTTTAAATCAAAGTGGTGACATTGTTCTCAAAGGTTCTCGTTCTTTGGATAATTGTTACACTCTCACACAAAAATTCACATGTCATGCGTCTTCGTCAAGTTTTAATATTATTGACTTGTGGCATGAAAAACTTGGACATGTAAATTTAAAAAACTTGAAAAAGATTGCTAATACAGGTCTCATCCGTGGTATACCCAAGCTGGGTAAAGAATCACTTGGTAAGTGTGAATCATGTCAATTGGGAAAACTGTTGAAAATTTCCCATAAAGCATTACATGTGTTAGAATTATTGCATATGGATCTCATGGGTCCTATACAAGTTGAAAGTATTAATGGTAAGAGATACATTTTTGTATGTGTGGATGAATTTTCTAGATTTACTTGGGTAGATTTCTTAAGAGAAAAATCAGATACATTTGAAGCTTTTCAAACACAATGCACAAGACTTAGAGTTGAAAAAAATTGTAACATTGGAAAGATTGTAAGAATACAAAGTGATTATGGTAAGGACTTTGAAAATTCTGTTTATGATGAATATTGTAAATCTTTTGGAATTTTGCATGAATTTTCTGCTCCCAAAACCCCTAAACAAAATGGGGTAGTGGAACGGAAAAATCGTACCCTGCAGGAAATGGCCAGAGTTATGCTTAATAGTAAAAAACTCTCAAAGAAAATGTGGGTGGAAGAAATTAATATAGCTTGTTACACAATTAATCGTGTTTTTCTACGTCCAGGTACAAATAAAACTCCTTATGAAATCTGGAAAGGTAGAAAACCTAATGTCAATTATTTTTATGTATTTGGGTGTCTGTGTTATATTCTAAGAGATCTTGAGAATTTGGGCAAATTTGATGCCAAAAGCGATATGGGAGTTTTTCCTGGTCATTCCACCAATAGTAGGGCTTATCGTGTCTATAACATGAGAACTCAAACTATTATGGAATCAACTAATGTGGTTGTAGATGATTTAAAAGATTTTTCTGAGTACTCCCATGAGGAGGAAATTGATAGGCTCAGTGATGTTCAACATCATAAAGAAATGGCAGATCTGACAGCTCAGCCTTCGGAGGTGACAACAGCCACCGCTGATGTATCAAATCCTGATTCTGTCGAAACAACAACTGGGAAACCAGAGAAGGAAAATCCAGTTATTTCCTCTGACTCTGTTCAAAGAGAACCATCACCTAGAGTTAAAAAGAATCACCCTTCTGACCTTATTTTGGGAAATCTTGAAGAGAGTATGGTCACTCAAAAGAGGTATGTAAATGTAGTTCAATTTGTTTGTTTTACTTCTACTTTGGAGCCAAAAAATGTGAAGGAAGCCTTAAATGATGAATCATGGAACAATGCTATGAAAGAAGAGCTAGATCAATTCGCAAGGAATGAGGTATGGATTGTTGTCCCTAGACCGAGTCATACTAATGTTATAGGTACAAAGTGGATATTTAAAAATAAAACTGATGAATTTGGGACCATAATAAGAAATAAAGTTAGACTAGTTGCACAGGGGTACACTCAAGTTGAAGGAATTGATTTTGATGGGACATTTGCCCTTGTTTCAAGACTTGACTCCATAAGATTATTACTAGCTATTTCATGTGTTCTTGGTGTTAAATTATTCCAAATGGATGTAAAATTCACATTTTTAAATGGATTTTTGAATGAAGAAGCTTATGTGGAACAACCCAAAGGGTTTGAGGATCCTTACAATCCTAATCATATTTTTAAATTGCAAAAAGCTTTGTATTGGTTGAAACAAGCCCCACGAGCTTGGTATGAGAGACTAACTCATTTTTTGGTCTCAAAGGGGTACAAGAGAGGGGGAGTAGACAAAACACTTTTTATTAAAAATGTTGATGAAAATATTATGATAGCACAAATCTATGTTGATGATATAGTGTTTGGTTCTACTAATGATTCTCTAGTGCAGGAATTTGTGTAACAAATGGAGGAAGAGTTTGAGATGAGCATGGTAGGAGAACTCAATTTCTTCTTAGGACTTCAAGTGAAGCAGTCAGATGAGGGAATTTTCATTTCATAAAGCCAGTATGCAAGAAGTCTATTGAAAAATTTGGACTCGATGCATCTAAACCTGCTAAAACTCCAATGGGTACTACGGTCAAATTATCTAAAGATGAGAATGGGAAGAAAGTTGATCCAACTCTTTACAAGAGTATGATTAGGATTTTCCTTTACTTAACTGCAAGTTGCCCTGACATCAGTTACAGTGTTGGAGTGTGCGCTCGTTTCCAAGGGAACCCCATGGAGTCTCATGTGACTGTTGTAAAAAGAATTATTCGTTCCATCAATAGTACTCTTAATTTAGGCATTTGGTACTCCAAAGAAACAAATTCCAACATTCTGTGGTATAGTGATGCATATTGGGCAGGAAACACCGATGATCGCAAAAGTACAAGTGGTGGTTGTTTTTATTTAGGAAACGATTTGGTCTCCTGGCATAGTAAAAAACAACACTCCATCTCCTTGTCAACAGCCGAAGCTAAGTACATTGATGCTGGAAGCTGTGGTACTCAACTTTTGTGGATGAAACAAATGTTGGCAGACTATGGGTTTGGTATTAAAACTTTAACCATTTTTTGTGATAATACAAGTGCTATTAATATCTCCAAAAATCCTGTTCAGCACTCTCGCACCAAACATATTGACATTCGTTATCATTTTATTAGGGAACTTGTTGAAAACAAAACATTGATTTTGGAATATGTTGAGACTAACAAACAAATGGCAGATATTTTTACTAAAGCTTTAGAAACGGTCAAATTCGATTCCCCAAGGAAATCCATGGGGGTTATTTTTTTATTTGTAATTGCCAATAAATTGATTATTTTTCCTTGCATATGTGTTTGTATAAATCTCTTGTCCTGTTTGGAAGAAACTTGATGGGCACATTTTTTGTAGATTAGAAAATGATCGTTATAAATCTTATACTTTGTTTGGAATAAAGAACCATTTTTGAAAAATTATAGACCATTCAATTTATATTTGATCAAATCATTGTGTGTAAGTGCTTTCCTTAATCCAGTTTCTTTTTCAAGAGTCATTTTGGAAAAGTGCTACCTATACTAATGTGTGAAAGCCGACACTGAGTAAGTTGGTACCAGGTAATCAACAATTATATTGGAGGATACTCTACCAATGTAAAGGGCTACCATCAGTATATGAGTTATTTCCTCCATTATGGTTACAATTTGAAAAAGGCTACCATTGCCAAACATGGGCAATGACCCTAGCTTCAAAAAACCAAAAAGAAACGCCAAATTGATTACACATGCCTGTTGACTAGACTGTGTAAGATGGTTGTAAGACTCATACATATAATGAATTGATTCAAATATGATTTGTGATTGGTGTATTTTTTGAATTGTGGTCACTTAGTATTTGAATTATAACTCATTTATCTAATTTGTGAAAAATATGGTTATCTTGTTTCTTTTGAATAGAACTTGGCATTTACATGGACACATAACGTATGGCAATTTACACTATATTTTTGGCAATTTTGTAATAAAATAAAATAGAAAAAATGGTAAAATAAAATATGTTTTGAACCGTGTACTTAAAAATAAAACAAATAAAAAAAAGGTTTGAAAAATTAATTGATGCAATTTATTTATTTTATCTCAATATATTCTAAAATATTCAAAAAGTTTCCAATTTTGAGGAGTGAAAGAATTTGTTTTTAAAAGAAGATATTTTGGCATTTATCACATAAAATCTGGTTACCCATTTTCGGTTACCCATTTTTGAACTTGCCTCATTTGTGCACCGAATACTCTATATATTCGGTTTCACTTTGGTTGTTTCATACTCAGTGTTTTCTTGTTGAATCTCTCACTTATAACCGAAGAGTTTAGGGTTTCTTTCTTTGTGTGTTTCACTTGTTTCTCTTTTAGCAGCCATGAAGGCTCGAGGTCGTGGTTCATCTTCCAAAGCTGTGAAGTCTCAGCAAGAGACAGTTCCTGAGTCAGTTTCCACCGCCACTCCTCCTGTCCCAGCATCAATCCCTACTGTCTCGCCTCCTACAGCCGTCGACCTTAAACCACAACAAGAAAGAAGGTTCTTGCTCTTTCGGGTCCTATAGGATCTACTGTTCTTGAAGCTGCAAGTAAAGGAGTTACGTTCCCCAACTTGGATGCTGAGCCCATCCTAGCCTCGGCGGTTCCACTCGCCTCTTCCGAAGGTCAAATCAAAGCCAAACCGGCCTTGGCTTCAAGTCATTCCAAATCAATCTCCACTGAAGTTGTGTCTGATCCATTTGATCATGACTCTGAATTGTCATTATCTCCTGATGTGTTGACCCCCAAGGCAAAGGGAAAACGCAAGACCAAAGCTACTGGAACAAAGAAAGCAAAAAGGCCAAAGTGGCTCCAACAAAAGGTACCAGCTCCATCTCTGATTCATCTCCTTTATCCCTATTTGAATTGAAGGCAAACATCAACCCACCTCCTTGCACCTCATCAGAGGATCTTTCTCCTTAAACGGAAGACTCTCAGCCTGAGTTGGACCCTTCCTCGACCGAGCCAAATCCTGATGTTCCTCTTGATGATTTGGAAGAGGAGACTAAATCTGAAGAAGACCCATCCGAAGCCTCTCCTGTTGCATCTGACCCAAAAGGCACCACACCATTGGCATTTCCCGAATTGTCTTCCAAACTCCCTAAATAAAAAGGTACTCCTGTCCGTACCTCAGGTTCTTTCAAAGCCCATTCTCTTACTGTCTATTTTAATGATAATGAGATGAACATGCAATTTTATGAGCATCATCACTTTATTAGTGAGCGAAATTTCCTTTTTGCTCCTCATCGTGTTTTTGGGATCTTACTTACTTTAGAGGAAAGGGGCTGGTTGAGATCTTTTTCTGGGTTTGATGGGTTTGTGCCTCGGGTTGTTAAGAATTTTATGCAAATTTGAATGATGAGTTATTGGACGAGTTTTCTTTTATGTTTCATAAGGTTTATGTTAAGGATCATTGGTATAAGTTTGGTCCTTCTGAAATTGCTAAAGCCCTCAATCTTGTTCCTGTTGAGATTGATAATTCTATTGAGTTTGCTAAGGATCACGTGTTGTCCGAGTTGGTTGGTTAAGCTATGGTGTGGGAACCTAGAACCTCTATACGAGTCACGGATCTCACTCATTATTATGGTGCTCTTTTCAAATTCACAATGTTTAATTGGATGCCTACAACTCATTCCTCTACCATCACTCAAGACATGGCTTTTATATTGTTCAAAATTGTGGCTGGAGTCGCAATTGATCTTGCTGCTGTTATTTTTGATCAAATCATGTCCTTGAGTGGTGCTAAACTCAAGGGTCAATGCTTGATGTTTACATAAGTCATTTACAAACTTTTGGACTCTCAGCGTCCTTTGAAGAAGTTCCATGAGACTTTGACTTCTCCTTTGGTTGGTCCTACCTACACTGTAAAAGATGACCATGCTCCATCCACAGCTCAAAAGGTCAAAGGCATTAATTTTGCTGGTTCTGGTTTTGGCAATGTTGTGACTGACACTCCTGCGGTCCCGACTGATCTCGCTTCTGTCCAGGTCTTACACGTCTTTCTGACCAATTCACTCTCATGGAAGATACTCAGCGCCAAATTCTTGCTTCCTTGGCCCTTATCAGTGCATCCACTTCTCCTGCTCCTTGATGATTACAGTTCCTTTCGATCTATTTTTTATTTTCATTTGATAAATGTAAAAGAAGACTAGCTGTGTCTTTCTTTTGGTTTATTTTCCTTTGTTCTTTGGCATTTTCTTAGACACTGAAGGGGAGAGAGAGTAACTCTATTTTTTGGTACATCAATTATGTTGTCTGGCCTGCTGTTTCTTATTGGTTTTTCTTAACTGTTTTATCTTGTGCTTTGGTTATCTTTTGCAGGGGGAGTCCTTTTGTGAATCTTGTGATTTTAAGCACTTACTTGTGTTTTGTAGGGATCTTTTAAAAATAAATATTCTTTGTCTATAAAATTGCCAAAGGGGGAAATTGTAAATCCTATAATTGGCATTTTTTATAGAAATATCTTTTTCTTAAAAGATTAAATGGTTGTTTCCCTTTATTGTCATTTTCGGAAATTCACTTTCCCTTTTTGTGAATTTTGGATTATATTAGCTTCCTTATTTAGCTTTATATTGTCCCAATTTGTTTATAAAGGGAAGTTATATCTTGCAAATATTCAGTACTTACCCAAACTCATTTTTGGAATATTTTTTTATATATTTTCGTGCAACTCATGAATTGAAAAACAGGAAACTGAATCCTTAATGACATTAATTGTTGTTTCCTTTTTGAGCTTGTTTTTTATCTGACACAGTTCTGAGCTGTCCCCACCAGAAGCCCCTTATTTAACACTAATAAAGACAAATTACATTCTCAAGATAACTACAAAACAACAAGAACAAAAAGAAAACTAAAACAAAACAACGACACCAACAAGAAACAAAAAAAAAAAGTTACAGCCACAGAACAAAAGAAACAACAACGTAAATAAATGAAAATGAGCTGAGAAAAGAAAACTCCCCCTGCCTATCCTTTCGGATTGCCATCCGAAGGGACAGGTTCGATTTAGAAGCGATGACGGCCTGTTTGATTGGTGGTGGAGTTGAGGGATGTGGAGCTTTTTGTTTGTTAAGCTCTTATCTTAGTGGTTGCCATTTAGGGCTCAAAATTGAGGCAATAGTGGTAATGGGTACTCAGATGTCATAGAGCACAAAAAAGATTACTATCGAAGAATACCACCAATAAAGTACACCCATGAATGAGTTCCAAAGTTATAGTTGCTTAAGAATGGAAAGAAAGACGCGAAGGAACTCATATGTTTGTTCGATATGGAGCTGCACTTGTGCTTGAGTTCTTAGAGCTGGGACCAACTGCCTGATTCACATGGGTCGCGAGTGGCCTGGTAGAACCGCGCCTAGGTTTTCGCAGAGGCGCACTTGGGGTTGTGAATTTGGGTTCGCATCGCACCTGGTGCGCTGAGGCTCACGTAGATTCACGCTAGGCTAGGTGCTGGCTCGGTTCATAGAGGTGCGAGGTCAGAGGAGGAAGGGGCGGAATAAAGGTTCTGGTCTGTGCTCGCAGATGGGAAACCTTTTGCGCTTGAGCTGGTGGAATCTCGCCTGGGGATTGGGCTCGCACAAATGGGGAAACTCTTGGATTTTTTGGGTAATGCTCGACCGCAGATGATGGTGGAGATGAGAATGGTGGTGGCTGGAGGTTGAAGGGATGAGGAGGCTGGTGGTGGTTCAGTCTGGAGGTGAGGATGGTGAAGGTGAAGATGGCAGCTAGGGTTAGAAATAGGGAAGAGAAAGGGAAAAAGATGATAGTATTAGGCGACTTAGGGTATTTTTTTTTTTTTAAAATGACAGACGCTGTGTCGCCTAGAAAGTGGCGACACATCGTAGGCTCCTCTGATCAAAAATCTCAAAAAATCACGATAACTTTGTGCACTGGCCCCATTTTGCTGAAGAAAATTTATGTGTAAAAGTTTTGCTAGAGTAGGTGGAAATCCCAAATTTTCATAAATATCACCCATTTTGCACCCTGTTTTGATTAAGCAAAATTTCCGCAAAAGCATGAGACCCTTTAATTACTTCCCAAACAAAAATTTATTGTTTTTAACACTTGAAAAATCATCAACAAATGTAAAACCACTCGTAAGAACATTACAATGAAATGAAATTAAAATAAAAAAAATTATAATGAAATAACAAAGTAAAAAACACATGTTTTTGCCTTTCTTTTCACTTTTTTTTCATCATCTTTTTAAAATTTATTTTTATTCTTTCTTTGTGATACTTTACAAATGAATCCTCCAAGTACCATAGCAATCCAAACTTCACATTTTTTTAATGATCTTTCAAGGAGACCGAGGTGTTGTGTCACTCAACCTCGCTTCCCCCAAACTTTTTTCCTTCCTTGTCACCTTAAATGCTCTCCTAGAATTCTCATCATATAATCCCACCACAACATTGTGATACCCTTTGTTCTCTAATAACACACCATCACACCTTGACTTCAGCTGCCCATGATTTGCTTTCATTAGAGAGTTTGAGAAAAACATTTGTTTCCCAACATAAAACACGTGACTGATGTTTTCGACTCTGTTTTTTTTTCTTTTTCTTGGGTAGCTTTCGAGGATGGGATGATCCTTTTTCCTTACTTTTCCATGCCTCTCAATTTCTTTAGGAGGGACCTTTTTCCTTACTCCCTTGCTATGCTTTTAATGCATGTTTTCAATCATCCTAGAGTTGGAAACACTAATGGCTAAATAATCTTCCACTTCATTTGGGAAGCGTATAAGATTAAGAACCTTAAATGTTACTTTTTCTTCTTGCACTCGAATGGTGAGCTTTCATTTTTCAACATCTATCAACATCCTCCCAGTGGAAAGGAATGGTCTCCCTAAGATGATTGGAACCTCCCTATCTTCCTCATAGTCAAGAATAATAAAATCTCCTGAAAAAATGAACGTGTCAACTTGTACTAGGACATCTTACATCTTTCCCTCAAGATGTACCATAGAGCGGCCTGCTAATTACAATGTGAGTATAGTTGGCCTCGCCTCTCCCATTCCCAAGTTTTTAAAAATTGACATGGGAATCAAATTGATACTTGCTCCCAAATCACAAAGAGATTTACCAACATCTTGGCCCCCAATAGAAATTGGTGTTGTGAAGCTACCTGGATCTTTCAATTTTGGTGGAATCTTATTCTTCAACATTGAGCTACAAACTTCTGTCAAAGCCAGTGTTTCAAATTCTCCTAGTCTCTTCTTCTTTGTCAAGATGTCCTTTAAAAATTCACATAGTTGGGCATTTGTTCCAAAGCATCCACCAATGGTATGTTGATGTGGAATTGCTTCAAAACATCCAAAAATCTACGGAACAGATTATCTTGTTGCTGCTTTTGAAATCATGGTGCAAATGGTGGAGTGGCTTGTTATTTATCTTCTCTGAGGCATTTTGCTGAGAAAATGCTTCAACATTTGCTTTAGGATCAGCATTTGACAAATTATAAGTTCTAGCTATTTCCTCTTTTTCCACACTAGTATGGATTGAAGTGGGTTGGGTTTTTCTCTTAGATTTTTTTTCTTTGATTCAACTCCAAATCTTTTCCACTCCTCAAAGTGATCACCTTGCAATGCTCTTTACCATCTCTTCTTCGAATGTTGGTGTACGCCTTGGTTTTCCCACGGGCTGATTAGCAGGTCGAGCCTCGGACTAATCATGGTTTAGTCAGAGGACTCCCCCAGGGCGGAGATCCTGTTTCCAGGTCGTACCTTCTTAGCTTGAGGGATCCTCAAAGGTTCGCCAAGGGCCCCCAAGACTGGAGGAAGGCATCAGAAGGCCTGAAGGCTGAAGGTCGGTTCAGGGAAGCAGCTCGTGGTATGAGCTGGCCATGGATCTCTGACCCTTTGTAAAGTCAACACACGCAAGATAAACGTGCATATATCTGACATCACGTGTCCGATATCCCCCTGACTTCTCGGACACGCAGCAGGAACGTGCGCATTCAGACACCCACGGCTGGGTTGGGCCGTGCGGCCCATTATCTCCTTACATACTTATTAGACCACACTTATGTGTCAGGTTTAGGAATTAATCATAAATGTTACAGAGTTGATATGACAAATGGTAAGGTCACAGGATGACCTCCCTACCAACTTCCAGGTGCCTTCTCCTATAAGTATGGGGACCCTGGGAGTTGAGAGGGGTTGGGAAAAATAGTCTCTGAAGAGCCATAGACTTTGTAAACCAAATACCCAGAATATATGAATAATATTGACTAGTGGAGTAGAAGGATTTTAACCTTTGAACCACTTAAAAAACGTGTCTTGAGTCACCTAGTTCATTCTCTAAGATTTCATATCTGTGACGGTTCTACTTTCAGTACTAATCCCTTTCTCTTCTTCTCTTAATTACCTGTTGGCGAAGAACCGCGTCAACAGTTGGTATCACTAGGCAATGCACCTTGTAGTCTATTTCTCAATTCACTAGCTAGCTGCCCTATTTGGATCCCAAGATTCCTCAAAGGTGTTGCTTGGCTTTGAATTACTACATCATTCCTGGCCATATACTCTTTCATCAAATTCTCCAAAGAGCTTGTTTGAGAAGCTTGTGGAGATGGAGGAGCTCTTTGTTGTTGTTGAGAGAACCCTGGTAGATAGGTAGGCTTGTTTAGCCTTGGTGAAGTACTTGAACTAGCCCCTTGACCTCCCCATGAAAAATGTGGAGGCTGCTTCCAACCCGGAGTATAAGAGTTCGAACATGGATTGTTGCTGTTGTCATTTTGATTCCTCAAGTAACATAATGATGTGGGATTAGAAGGACAACTATAAAATGTGTGCCCAGCTACACAATAAACACAAGAAACATCCGCTACTTGGCCCATAGGTGCTGGGTGTAAATTACCTCCATACTCATGGTGTTTAGGATTTTGGTCATTGATGAAACTTGAGTGGTTAAAGAATCTACCTCATGAATACTTGCTACCTTTCTTCTCGTTGGGGCCTCTAGCATTAGACCACTGGTAATTGTTGTTAGAAATCGCTCTAAAATTCACATGCTTCATTGTAGGACTTAGAGAGAATAGCCCCATTTGCTGAAGCATCCAAAACCATGTGAGTAGAAGCATTAAGACCATTGTCAAACGTCTCCATTTGAATACAATGCGGAATACCATGATGTGGGCACTTTCTCAATAACTCGTTGAACCTCTCCCAAACAACATACATCGAATCATCCTCCAACCGTTGAAAAGAAATAATTTCATTAAAAAACTTGGCATTTTTCATTGGAGGGAAATACTTCATCAAAAATTTCTCAGCTAGCTCATTCCATGTAGCCACCGTGTCGAAAGGAAGTGTATTAAGCCAAGCTCTAGCTCTCTCTCTAAAAGAAAAAGCAAACAATTTCAATCTCAAGGCTTCTTCATTTACTGCTTGCAACATGAAGGAATCTTTCACCTTAAAAAATGAGTGGAGATGGAGATGAGAATTATTTTAGGCAGCCCACTAAATTGACCCACTGTTTGCAACATTCGGAACAACACGGGCTTCAACTCAAACTGAGTTGCTTGAATTTCAGGCCTAACAATGCTAGGATTTAGCTCATTAAACATAGTGGCAACACACTCCTTTATGGCCCTTTCTCTATCATCGACCATAATAATAGCATTAGCAGCATTGAAAGCATTGGCTGCATTACTAACAACTCCAACAACCGCATTAAGCATGGGTTGAGCTCGACTCTCCTCAACCATTTCACCTTTGTCAACTATAGCATGATGAAGTTGAGCCCATTGTTCCATTATTCTTCTTCTAAATGCGCGGTCAATCTCAGGGTCAATTGGGCTAGCTAAAAATCTTGATGCTCGTTTATGCAATATAATCAATCTACCAATGCACACGATCAAGAAAACAAGATTAGTGCAAAATAAGAAAAAAAATTGCAAGGTAATTAATACACAAGATTCTAATTTCAATCCCTGGAAATGACGCCAAAAACTTGTTGTGATATAATTTGATCGATTATGTGCAAGTGTACATAGTCACAAAACAAGTAATATAATGATAAGTTGAGTATCGTCTCCACAGGGATTGAATTAGCAAATAATTGTGTGGAAATAAATTACCAAACAATTTAATAATGGTGAAAAATAAATTGAAAATGCTTGAAATTAACTAAGATGACAATATAAAAGCAAGAGAAATTCAATTTAGTGAAATGGGCTTGAACAATTAAATTCCTCTATGTCAAGTAACCTGTAACGTTTGCTACAACAAAATCTCACCAAAATTCCCAGAGTTAACAAGAATTCAAAATAAGTTTGTTGAACTTTCCTAAATCCTATAGTATTAATTCTTTTATCTAATTAAACATATTCTTATGCCAATCAAGCTTAAGAATTCAATTGTAAGGTTCATTTCACAATTGTTACACAAGGCAAATAACACATTCCTATGCTATTCACAAAAATAAATCTAACAAGATTATCTACTTGTGTCATTCAAGTTCCTCCATTATATTTAAACTTCCTAGCACAAATATAACTCAATCTCTTGACATTGATGGCCAAACAACAACAAGAATTAATCATTAAGTACATTTGAATGAACAACGATTACCTTTGCTAAAATAAAGTGCGAGAAATTTAAAACTAAGACATAGTGTTCATGAATAATTCAAGCCTCAAAAGATCTAGTTCATGGCTAACTTAAGAAGCACAAATACAAAATCAAAACAGCCCATGAGTATTTAAGGAGAAAAACCTACAGAAATTACAAACTTAAATGAGATCAAAGAGAAGAAAACAAGTCAAACATGATGAATCAATAATCTTCTCATCCTCCTCTTCCTTTTTTTTCATAGGATTCTTCTCCTCAAGCTTGGAATTTCCTCTTCTTCTTTTTCTATCTACAATTCCATCTCTCCTCCTAATGATGGCTGCCTTTCTTTTTTATGATGCTAGGGTACTAATCCTTTCCCTAATTAGAAGGCCCACCATATTTGTCTCTATTGTTTGCCCACTCCTTTTTCTATTTTTTTTTTCTCTTCAAGAAAATGCTCCAAAATGCAACTCATTGCCTTTGATATTTTTCACCTCATTTCTCCTTTTCAAATCAATTAATGACATGCCAAGTGTCTCTTCTTCATACGCTAAAATCCCCCACTTAAATCCTGATGAAAATGCCCAAGCAAAATTTCCTTTGCTACAACAAAATTTGAAATTTCAGTACAAACAAAACAACTTAGAAACCAATTTTCTTTTCAAATTTTTCCTTGGATAATTTATGTATAAATTAATTATTTTCCTACTTTCAGCTCTAAAAAAAATAACAAGATACCATAAACTCACAACAAAACAAAAAGGAGAAGAAATTAACTAAAAATAACAACAAAAATCAAACATAACTCTTCCTAATTCTACATTTAAAAGATTAAATGTATAAAAATAACTCTTTATTCAAGATTTATCACACCCCAAACTTATGTCGGTGCTCGTACTCGAGTGATGAATCTAGAAAGACACAAAAGACAAGTAATATTGTAAAACCAAATAAAAATTGAGAGTTATCATATTACTTTTTATTAAAAATAACTCTTTATTCATGAGTTATCATATATTGTTGTAAGCTCTAATAAAAGTGGCTTGATTATCATAATGTATCGAAATTGCCAATACGTCAACCACAATTTTTGGTATGTTCAACATGAGATCTCTTAGCCACTCAGCCTCTTTGCCTATGCTCGCTATAGCTACAAAATTCGATTCCATGGTTGAGTGACATATACATGTTTGTTTCATAAATCCATCAACATATAGACACCCTAAGATGACATAGTTATCACATAGTCATCGTAGTCATCAACATAAAGAGACCCTAAGATAAATCCTTCCAGTTGTTCCATGTACACCTCCTCACTGAAGTTACCATTTAGGAATATTGTTTTGACATTTATTTGATGAACATATAGGTTATGTATTGTTCATAAGACAAACAACAATTTATAGATGTTTTCCTTACTACCAGTGCATCACTACGAAAATAATATATGCCCTCCTTTTGTCTAAACACTTTTTCCACCAATCATGCCTTATAGTCTTGAATAGTCCCATTAATGTTTATTTCTTTCAAAATAACTACTGGCAACCTATTGGCTTTAATCCTCATGGTAGATCAACAATCTCCCAAGTGTGGTTAGACATAATAGAAAACATCTCATCATTTATTTCCTCTTTCCAAAAGTTAGAGTCCCTTGAGGACATAGCTTCTTGGAAAGTTTTAAGCCTTTGGATTCTTTTAGCCAATATCGGCTGCTCTACAACCCTTGAAGGTAACTCCTCTTGAGTTACTTCTAATGAGATGTATTCTTGAGGATTATTATCACTATACAAAAAACTCCCAAAGAACTCAAGTTCTCTTGATTCAATTATCACATTAGACTTCAAGTCTAATAGCCTATAGGCCTTGGTATTTGAGGCATAGCCTACAAATACACATTTGATGGACCTTGGACCCAACTTGGTCCTTTTAGGCTCCATGATCTTGCAATAAACTAATCACCCCCACATTTTGAGATATCCTAGGTTGGTCCTCTTTCCTTTCCATATCTCATATGGTAAAATTTGATTCTTCTTTAGACGTATCTAATTTAGAATACGAAAAGTGGTAAGCAAGGCTTCTCCCAATAACGCAAAGCTCAAATTTGCATGTAATAACATAGCATTTATCATTTCAACATATGTCCATTCTTTCTTTTCGCTATACCATTTTGTGGGGGTGTGTAAGGGGTTTTACATTCATGTATTGTACCATGCATCTCACAAAATACATTGAATGAAAGTTTTCACCGCCCCTATCACTTCTAATCACTTTTATTTTCTTTTCCAATAGAATTTAAACTTCGACTTTATAGATTTTAAACAAGATAAAGGCCTCATTCTTATTCTTAAGAAAGTACACATATGTGAATCTAGAACAATCATCAATAAAATTAATAAATACCTATGTCGAATTCTAGTAATTATTCCATTCAATTCACATAAATCGCTATGTTTCAAATAAAAAAAATAGTTTTCCTTTCAATACACGGAAAAAGGTTCTTTACCATCTTAGATTTAACACATAATTCACACTTATCATGCTCAACATTATTTCATACAATTAAACCACATTTGATAACTACTTTTATTGTACTATATCCTATATGAGGAAGTCTGTTATACCACAATGTAATAGAATCAAAACCAAGCACATAAGAGGAAGATGAGCATGCATGATTATCAAAACCATTATCTTTGATACACAATTTAATCATCCCATCACAAACTTACCGTTTCCCCACAAAGTAGTTGCTTTTGGATAGAATTAGCTTGCCGGACTCAAACATTGCTTTGATGCCCGATTTGCTCAACAAATGCCCACTTACAAGATTCCTACACATATTTAGAATATACAACACATTGTTCAATAAGACGTTCTTTCTAGATGTGAAGTAAAGATCAACATTCCACTTGCCCAACACCTTGGACCAATGCTCATTCCCCATTTGGACACTTCAAAGGATTTGAAGATCTATCTATCATAAGTAACATGAATGGTGGCACAAGTATCATACCACCATCCTTACACTTTCCCTTGGATGGCATTCACCTCACTCATGTTTGCAACCAACTCCTATTCAGTTGTGTTGATCTTAAATCCATGGTTATGGGGCTTTCCATACTTGTATTCTATAGCCATGTGACCACTCTTGCCACAAACAAAACAAGGGCCTCTCACACCCTTGAATTGTCGTTCATTCTTTCTTGGAGCTAGATGAGTATCCCTCTTTGATTGGGGCTTCTTACGAGTCTTCCCTTTGGATTGAGAGGGTTTCTCTATGACATTAGCCTTGGATATCCCAACATTGGTCTCTTCAATGCAGTTGTCTCTAGAACGAGACTCCTCTTCATTCCTTAGGCGCTTCAAGATCTCTTCCAAATATATCTTTTCATTCTTATGGAGGATTTTCTTTCTATAGCTTCTCCAAGATGGAAGTAGTTTAGATATAATCCCTCCTACAATGAAGGGTTCATACAAATAATTTAATCCTCTTCCTTTTTCTTCCTTTCTCTAATTACCTCTTGAGAATCATCATCCTTTGGGGGCTCCTGTTGATAAATGGTTTACCATGTGCACAGCGGAAAGCACGGGGTGGTGGGTCCAGAGATTTCAATTTTTTTTTATTTAAGCAATCTTGAAATGACGTATCCATTATTATGCAAAACATTAATCAACCAGAAAGAAAAAGATAAGGATTTATCAGTTGTATAACAATCAAGAATCCTTGATATCTTTTACTATCTCTAACGAACATCCAATCCAAAGCGGTCTTTTGAGTACTCAAACAAAGATCTTCAAAGATGTATCTCTACACCCCAAGCTGTGTGTGGTCACGTAGAGTAATGGTGAAAACATTTTTGATTCACAAGAAGTACTCAACTCCTGAGATCTTGGAATATAAGGTCAGAGACAATTTTCAGGGATAGAGAAAAATAATACTATATATTTTTCTCTATGTGAAAAGCTTAGAATTTTCTCTCTATAATATTCTCTCTGTTAAGCGTATTATGAAACTATTTCCATCTGATAGATTTATAAAAGAATTATGTAAATTTTAAAATTCAAAATATAAATCGATTATTAAATAATTAAATAAATAAAAGAAATATCCAAGACCCATTCTTGGACCTTATTACACATTGTAGTTGGCGTTTAACACATCATTGTTTTCAGGGATGTGTTCCAATAATTTTATTTTAATTATTATTTATTAAAAAATATCTTATCAAAATAATTAAAGAATAAATATTATTTAAAAATTAAATCTAATTTGAATTATCATAAATATTTTTTCACATTATTTAAATAAATAAAACTAAATAATTCAAAATTATTTAAATGCTATTTTTGAAAATACCATTTTATTTAAAAAATAATTTTTGAAAGGTATATCAATCAATGTATTAATTTCAAAAATTAATATATTAATTAATTAATTTGTTTCAATTACATATTTGACCTTGAAGAACAAATTTCTTCCAAATATGCCATTTTCCTGTTTCTTCCCAATTTCAACTCTTACCTTCAATAGTGTTGATAGAGGCATCTCGGGAACCTATGGACCTATAATTTCAGGTTCCAATAAATTTAGATCATCAATTAAAACTATTTAATAAAATAACCTTAATTTATTAATCTCAATATTATTAATTTATTTATTTCACAAAACATTGTTCAATACATATGCTATGAAGGGAACTAATCACAACAATCTCCCACTTGCTGTGAAGAAAATGAGGCATCTCCATCCAACCCATATTGTTAACATGATATTTAAAAGACTTGGTAGACAAAGTCTTAGTAAAATGATCAGCAAGGTTATGATCCGAAACTATCTTCATCACTGCTACATATCCTCTATTAACAATATCTCTGATCAAGTGGTATTTTATCTTGATATGTTTTCCTCTCTCGTGACTCATTGGTTCCTTTGAGTTAGCTACCGCCCCACTGTTATCACAGTACAGGACTAGTGACTTATCCATGTCTGGAAGCACTTCTAGATCATAATAGAATTTTTTGAGCTACACAGCCTCTTTAGCTGCTTCACAAGTCGCTATGTATTCAGTTTCCATGGTGGAATCTGCTACACTAGTTTGTTTAATACTACGGCAGAGCACAGCTCCTCCACCAAGTGTGAATACTGATCCCGAAGTCATTTTCTGACTATCTTTGTTTGATTGAGAATCAAAATCAGGGTATCCAGTGGAGTTCAAGTCACCACCTGAATATACTAGCATATATTCTCTAGTTTTTCTAAGATACTTGAGAATATTATTTTCATCAACCCAATTATTCAATCCAGGATTGTATTAATAACGACTGACTATCCTTACTGCATAACAAATGCCTGGTCTTGTACACAACATGACACACATTAGATTGCCTATTGTAGAGGCGTAGGGATATTGTCACATATCCTCTTCTTCTTGAGGTGTCTTAGGATACTTCTCTTTAGTAAGGACAATTCCATGACGGGTTGACATATCACCTTTCTTATAATTTTCATACAGAATGCCAAAATTTGTCAATATAAGTAGCTTGAGACATAGCCAAAACTTTGTTCTGTAAAGAATCAAGAATACCACAATGCCATCTTTGATTTGTTTATAGACACAAGGCTCGTCAACGTTTTGTTCAATACCATACGTTTTGATTGTGTCATCAAATCTCAGATTCCAAGATATAGAAGCTTGTTTGACTCCGTAAATGGAACTAAGAAGCTTGTTGTAACACCCTACTACCCTAGAGTCGTTACCATGTGATTTGAAAATGTGCCATTAGCTCGCTAATCGAGGTATTACACCAAAAAGTGTGATTAAATCAAAATAAATACTCATATAATTAAAATTTATTAGGAAAGGGTGGACATTCACTAATATTATGAAAGTGTTATATTGGGATCCCATAACATTGTTTTAAAATATATTTACAACTTAAAAGTTAGTGTACGGTCGACCTAAGTGACAAAATCAAACATTTATAGCACATTCCTCAAAACTATCCCCAACCATTGTCGCTAGGTAGGCCAAACATGTATGCGTCGCTCAATGCCCTCCAACTCATGCTTGGTCGGCCTTTCTCTTGCCCTTACCAGGACCATAGAGCACCGTGAGCCAAGGCCCAGGAAGAAAACTCCACACACATAGCATATAAAAATTCATTCCAGTATATGCATAACCATAAACATATACGATAGACTATTCACATAGCATCCTAAGCTGATCCAGGTGCATTACAAGGCACCAGGTTCATGATCTTCACTGAGCGGGTGAATACAACACCCTAGATGGTAATTCCATAGCAGCCTGCATTCAACATGCTTATCGCCATTCAATCTACATTCAACATGGTTATTTCCATTCGGCCTACATTCATGATGCTTATTGCCATTCCTGGCCTTTGCCTATCTCGGCCTTCACTAATCCCGGCATTCGCATATGCCAACCTTCGCCGTTGTTGGCCTTTGCCAAACCCGACCTTCGCTGATGAGTCACAAACACATAAACTTGACATAGCAATTACAAACATTCAAATACAATACTAAACACAAATAATCAGGCCATGCCCTACTCTACGGGCACAAATAGTTTTCTTACTTGAGTCTCAAGCTGACCGTATAGTGCAATCCCGAGCACGGTCCCTAAGCCCGAGTCCTAGCAAAAAACCTACTCACAACATAGTAATAATAAATATCCACCAAATCTTGCACCAATTAAAAACTTCTGATTACTGTACTAGCCTCCGGGACCTCGAATTCTACTAAACTGTGTATTAGAATCCTTCCCGAACCCTTAAAATTTGAGTTCCTGAGCTTAAAACCCTAATCTGGCCAAAAACCTCTATTTTCGCCGCGATGCTCCTCAATTAGACCCGCATCGCCCCCACAATTAGAGTCGCGACCCTCTACATGATAGAGAGCCCAACCCTCATTTTCTCTAGACATGCGTCGTGGCGTGCTCTGTGCAGAGCCGCGATGCTATGGCAATTCAGTGAATCACAAATGCCTTTTGGGCTCATGCGGGTCGGGCGTTCAAGAACAGCACCGCGACGAGCACCTGTGAACCCAAAATTTCCTGTGTTTTCAGATTTCTAAACTCCCTGAAAATCGACCCAAACATGGTCAAAGGCCAGAATTGAGTCCCAAAACACTTTAACTACCTCTAGAGCAATACATAAACCCAAGAACTTAACCAAAAACCTCGTCACAACTTAACTTAATCACTTGAGTTCAAAACTGCTCCCTGCTCCAATCCCAGCTTTGAATCCTACATTCCCAACCCCAAATTCAAAGCTTTTTCTTCTAAATTTCCCCAAACTTCTAAGCCACCAGGAAAGAGAGAGAGAGTGTGTGCCGAAGAGAGAGACAGACCCAATATTTTCTTTTGATTGATGCTAGACTCCTAAGGCACTTTGTCTATCCCTTTTGCACCACAATGACCAAATTACCTCTAAATTAACTCTTATCCCGTTAATACCACCCAGGGCAAATCTTCCATTCGCCACATTCCCGCCAATTCTCCAAGTAGTCCTATAAAACTCCAATTAATCCCATCATACCCAAATAACTGCTAAATCGCTACCCGTTACCCGGAAAATCCTAATCACATGCCAAGTTCACAGAATACCCCTAGGCTCAACCCAAGCTAGGAATTTGACCCTGTTGTGACTATTCTGCTAGTCCTCTCCCAAGGACCGCCTCATCACACATCTCAAATATATCTCAACAATACCGCGGTCTCAGTTATATCACAAATATAACACACACACACATATATGTAAACCATCAACGGGTCAAAAATTACAAATATGCCCTTATTAACACGAACGGGCCATCATGTATATTTAATTCACCTAAACATGCAAATCTAGTCATATAATAATATATTTCAACCTCAGCCAGTCTCTCACTGCCTCTATCTTGGTTGGGTCCACAAGACTCCCCTCCCTACTCACAATGTGGCCCAGAAATGTTACTTGGGGTAACCAGAACTCACATGTCTTGATCTTAGCATATAGCCTATGATTCCACAGCCGCTGTACTACCAAACGAAGATGTTGCTCATGCTTTGTCTCTGATTGGGAGTACACCAGTATATCATCAATGAATTCGATCACAAACTTATCCAAGTAGTCCTTGAAGGCCCTATTCATTAAATCCATGAAGGCTGCTGGGGCATTGGTTAGTCCAAAGGATATGACCAGGAATTCTTAATGTTCATATCTTATACGGAATGCAGTCTTTGGTATGTCGTCCTCCTTAATCCTCAGCTGAGGGTAGCAAGACCGAACGTCGATCCTAGAAAATACCATCTTCCCTTGTAGTTGATCAAACAAGTAAGCGATCTTGGGCAGTGGATATTTATTCTTAGTAGTCAGCTTATTCAGCTCTTTGTAATCGATGCAAATTCTTAAGGACCCATCCTTCTTCTTTATGAACAACAGTGGAGCACCCCACAGTGAAAAGCTGGGTCTAATGAATCTAGATCTAGTAGTTCCTGTAACTGATTCTTAGTTCCTTCAACTTCGCTGGCACCATTTTGTAAGGTGTCATTGATACTGGTTCTGCTCTCGGTGCCAATTCTATAACAAATTAGATCTCTCGGTGGGGTGACGATCCTGGCAATTCTGCTAGAAATACATCAGGGAACTCACACACCAACCTAGTCTCACCTGGGCCAACTGAAGTGACCCTAGATGTATCCACTATGTTCGTTAGGAATCCTATTCAACCTTTTTGCAGTAGATCTATAGCTTTCAATGTAGAGATCATAGGTACTCACGGTCCACTCATGGTCCCCACAAACATAAAGGGTTCCTCTCCTTCTAGCTCAAAAGTTACCATCTTTCGCTTCCAATCTATCATTGCCCCATATTTTTCCAACCAATACATCCCCAGAATCATATCAAAGTCATCCATAACCAGTTCAATCAGATCCACAGACAACTCCCTACTGTCAATCTTTGCTGGTAACGCTCTAACCCATCTCCTAGAGTCTACTAGCTCCCAGTTGGCAACAAGGTCCTAAATCCTCTAGCATACAAATCCCAAGGTCTACACAAACAGTCTATCAATCTAGCAGATAGAAATGAATGAGTAGCTCCTAAATCAATTAATGCAGTAAATGAAGAACCAGCACCAGAAATCTTACCTGTCATGACCAAGGGACTAGCCACAGCCTCGGTCTGGGTCATGATGAACAATCTCGCTAAAGTGAGGCTATCATTCCTCTTTAGTTCATCTTTTCTGGCTTGTGAGTAGTTCTTCCCCAAGTGTCTAAAACTCTCGCAGATGAAGTATGCTTTGACTCTACACTCCACCAGATGTCGTTGCCTACACCGTGGACACTTTGGGAAGCTTCATCTAGTTGTCTCCCCGACCCCAATGGCCGCCAAAGGCACCCCATGCCCTCCTATCTGAACAAGGAGGAAAAAAAGAATTTGAGCGCTTTCTCTTCTGCTAACTCGGGCCACTACCTTGGCCACAACCAGTGAAGGGAGGCACCATCCTCTGAGCATCACACCTTGTGGCGCCTTCTTTCCATATCTGATCTTCAGCCCCCTCAGCAGTAAGGGCTTTCTCCACTACCTAAGCATAAGTGGTAGTCCTCGGATCTAGTGTTATTTTAACATCACTAGATATCATCCCACTCAACTGCCGTACAAACCGATCTCTCCTTGCCATATCAGTAGCACCTAATCTGGTGCGAACTTAGCCAACTAGTCAAACTTCAAGGCGTACTCTGCGACGATCATCCTATTTTGGGTCATATTGGTGAATTCATCCACCTTTGTAGCTCGAACTGCAACACTGTAATACTTCTCATAAAATACATCACTGAATTCATCCCAAGTCATAACAGTCACATCTCTCCTCTGAGACACAACTTCCGACCAAATGTGAGCATCATCTCTCAACATATAACTGACACAAGCCACCCTCTCGTTCCCTTCCACCGTCATGAAATCGAGGATAGAAGAAGTCATCTTCATCCACTGCTCTGCCTGCAGTGGGTCTAGACCGCCCTCAAAGGTGGGAGGGTGGTTTTTAGAACCATTCATACAAAGGTTCCCACCTATTCTCCATCATAGGCTGGGCTGGCACTAGTGCCATAGCCTGTGGGACCTATAATCCAACATCCCAAGGAGGAGCCTGCTGCCTTAGCTCTCAAAGTTCATCTTCAATTCTCTAAAGTCTAGCTTGCATTTTTGTAAACATCTACTGCTAGTTTTGTGGGGCAGGTGGAGGGTCCTGACCCTGTTAGTTATCTATGACCATAATGCCACAGAATCTAGTTGATCGTCGAGGCATAAATTTAATACTCCTTCAATCAGTGACACCGCACATCAGGCATGATAACAACTTCCAAAGAAACCACCTCCCAGTTCAATCAATCAAACACAAATATCAAATCAACACAATGCACACATGGCACAATCTTATAGCAGTCAAAGGGGCCATGCCCTAGAATTATATATACTCATCATGCTCTACATATATCAATCAGGAAAATAGGGCAATTCAGACACACAATTAAACATATATTTCACTTAATGCTGACAAACCCTGAGTCGAGCTTGTCTCTGGTAGTGAGCGTACATGTTCGGTCAATCTCCAGGAACCATAAACCATGGGACGCTCTGGTACCAAGTTGTAACACCCTACTACCCTAGAGCCGTTACCAAGTGATTTGAAAATGTGCCATTAGCTCGCTAATCGAGCTATTAGACCAAAAAGTGTGATTAAATCATTTAATGAAACTTTATTAGAAAAGGGTGGACATTCACTAAGATTATAAAATTGTTACATTGGGATCCCAAAACATTGTTTTAAAATATATTTATAACTCACAAGTTAGTTTATGGTCGACCTATGCGACAATATCAAATGTTTATAGCATGCTCCTCAAAACTATCCCTAGATGTGGCGGACAAGTAGGCTAAACATGTACGCGCCGCTCCATGCCCTCCAACTCATGCTTGGTCAGCCTTTCCCTTACCCTTACATGCACAAAATAGCACCCGTGAGCCAAGTCTCAACAAGAAAACCCCACACACATAGCATATAACAATGCGTTCCAATAAATGCACAACTTGAAACAGATACAACAGACTATTCACATAACGGCCTAAGCTGATCCAGGTGCGTAACCAGGCACAAGGTTCACGGTCTTCACCGAGCAAGTGAGTACAGTGCCCTAGATGGCCATGCCATTGTAGCCTACATTCAACATGCTTATTGCAGTTTGACTTGTATTCAGCAGGCTTATTGCCATTCCCAACCATTGCTGATCCCGGCCTTCACCGATCCCAGCCTTTCCTGAACCCGACGTTCGCCGTTCAGTCACCAACACATAAACACGGCATAGTAATTGCAAACATTCAAATACATACTAAACACAGATAATCGAGCCATGCCCTGCTATACGGGCACAAAATTTTTTCTTACCTGAGCCCCAAGCTGACAGAATAGTTCAATCCCATCCATGGTCCCTAAACCCGAGCCTTAGCAAGAAATCTAGACACAACATAGTAATAATAAATATCCATTAAGCTCTGCACCAATTAAAAAATTTTGATTACTGTTCTAGCCTCCGGGTCCTCGGATCCTACTAAAGCGGGTAGTAGAATCCCTCTTGAGCCCTTAAGATTGATTTCTCGAGCATAAAATCCTAATATGGAAAATATCCTCTATTTGCGTCACAGCGCCCCTCCATTAAAGTCGTGACGCCCCCACGATTATAGTTGCGACCATCTACAAGTTAGGGAGCCCAACCTTCATTTTCTCTAGACACGCGTCGCGGCGCGCCATGGCCAGCGCCGCGACGCTAAGGCGATTCAGTGAATCCACAAGGCCTTCTGGGTTCATGCGATCCGCTGCGCTCAATAACAGCGCCGCGGCGCCCCCATGAACCCGTAATTTCCAGCATTTTCAGATTTTTAAACTCCCTGAAAATCGACCCAAACATGCTATAAGGCCAAAATTGAGCCCCAAAACACATTCACTACCCCTAGAGTAGTACATAAACCCAAAAACTTAACCAAAAACGTCATCACAACTTTACTTAGACACTAGAGTTCAGAAACCCCAAAAATCTATAAAAAAAATAGACCCAAAACTTAATCAAATCAAGGTTAAAGCTTACCCCAGCAATGAATTGCCTCCCTACTCCAATCCCAGCTTCAAATCCTCAATTCCCAACCCCAAATTCAAAGCTTTTCCTTCAAAATTTTCTAAAACTTCTATGCCACCAAAAGAGAGAGAGAGAGCCACTGTTTTTCTTCTGATTGATTCTAGACTCCTAAGGCGCTATGTCTATCTCTTTGCACCACAATGACCAAATTTCCCCTAAATTAACTCTTAGCCCGTTAATACAACCAATGTCAAATCCGCCATTTGCCACATTCATGCTAATTTCCCGAATAGTCCTATAAATCCCCAATTAATCCCAGCATACCAAAATAACCGCTAAATAACTACCTGTTACTTGGTATATCATGAACCAATGCCAAGTTCCCAAAATACCCCTAGGCTTACCCCGAGTCAGGTATTTGACACTGTTGTGACTATTCCGCTAATCCGCTCCATAGGATCGCCTCAGATCACACATCTCAAATATATCTCTACAATAATGAGGTCTTAGTCATATCACAAACATAACACACACACACACACACACACACATATATATATATATACCCTCAACGACTCAAAAATTACAAATATGACCTTATTAACATGAACGGGCCCACAAAGCATATTTAATTCACCTAAACATGCATATCTACTCATAAAATAATTTAATTCGAGTAATCAAATATTGATACACGCATATATCATAATAATCACGTAATAATATGATTAAGTCATTTATTTCCCTCCTGGCACACTAATCAAGGCACTAAGCCTTATTAGCGAATTTGGGACGTTAGACATGCAAACCTTTTGATCTTGACCTTTTATTTCGAACCCTTCTGGTTGTGACATATAAATGGTCTCGTCAAGATAGCAATTCAGGTATGCTGTCTTAAAGTCCATATGCCATATCTCATAATCTATGCAAGCAACTATGAACAAGATTATGCGAATGGATTTATGCATGGCTATTGGAGAAAATGTTTCTTCATAATCAACCCCTTCTCTCTGAGTGTAGCCCTTGGCTACAAGCCTAGCTTTAAAAGTTTTCACTTTCCCATATGCTCCTCTTTTCTTCTTGAATATCCATTTGCAACCAATAGGTTTAATATTTTTTAGGAAGATCTTTAAGATCAAGATGGAATTGGAATACATCGATTCCATTTCTAGGTTCATGGCATCCGACCATTTTTCTTTGTAAGAATCTTCCATTGCATCTCTATATGTCAATGGACCATATTTGTTTGTGTTAGGCACAAGCATTTGAACTTCGTGTTCATAGCGACTTGGTTGCCTGAAAACCCTCCCACTACAAAGAAGCTCTCTATTGTTCTTACTAGAACTTGTGGCTTCTTCAGGTCGTTGTTCACTGGAACAGTTGGCGATCTATTTACTTGATTTGAGACCATCTCCACCAGTACGACCTTACTGCGAGTCTTGTGGATGTTAATATAGTCATATTAAAAAATAGTAGCAATTGTCAATACAAATGTTTTATTTTCTTTTGGAATATAGAACATACCACCTACGATCTCTATGAAAATATCCCACAAACATGCGCAGTTCAATGCAAGAGTTGAGATTTCTAGTTTTTCCTTTCAGCACGTGAGTTGGACACCCCCAAATACAAAAATGGTGTAAACTAGGTTTAGTACTATTCCATAATTCTAACGATGCCTTCTTGATAGCTTGGATGGAACCACATTCAATATGTACATTTCACATTGAATGACATAGCCCCAGAATTACAGTGGCAATGATGAATTGCTCATCATTGATCTAACCATGTCTAATAATGTTTTGTTCCTTCTTTCTAAAACGCCATATTGTTGTGGTGTTCCAGGTGTAGTGTAACGCCTTGGATAACCAAGACCGTTACACTATGTGTTTTAAAATAGTCCAAGACTTGCTAATCAAGTCGTTTGAACAATAATGTGATCCAACGCCAGCTAACAAGTTAAGGATAAAAGATGTTGATCTTGAACAATTAATTTTTCATTAAAATAAACGTTTGGTACATGGGATCCCAAAAACAGGGTTTAAGAGACAAATTTACATTTCTCAAAAATATATACAACCAGTGGCCACTCTAATGGCAAAATACAAATTTTAGGCTCTGTCCCTGTATTTTCCCTTGGTCGTGGTGGACGAGCAACTGCCAGTGTACACCTCACCCCAGAGCTCTCCAACTTATGGTTGGTTCAGCTTACCCTTAACTTTACCTAAACCATGTAGCACCCGTGAGCGAAGGCCCAACAAGAAAACCATAAAAGTAATACATAATCAGTGATGATAATCAATCAATCATAAGACAGTCATCCAGATATTCAACAAGTCATGAACATCAAACTCATAACAATAAACATGCACATTCATCAATTTATTTCAATCAATATGCAATACTCAGGGTCGATGCCCTTAGGCTGCACCCTCTATTTACTCCAGTGACTCTGGCTTTCTTACGCCGAGTCCAGTGTTTATCTTGCTGACCCTGGTTCACAGTGGCCAAGCCTCATCCTATGCGCAAATCATCAGCCCCGGCTCTCTTAGGCCGTTCATTTCATATTCGCATAACGATATCATAGTTATACAACACATACACATCTAGATATAGGGAATCTCAGTCCCAACACAGCCAAACAAGGGTGTAGTTTTCTTACCTTGAATTCTGAGTGGAGATAATAGAACGGTCCTTAGCACAATCCTCCATCCTGAGCCTCGGCGATAAACTTAGTCACAGTGGCCAAAGGGTAACCATCAACTTCCAATCCAAATAAATACTTAGGAGATAAAAACTAGCCTGCAAAAGCTCAATTTCTACTAAACCGGGTAGAAGAAATTGTCTCGAGCGCTTAAGGTCGAACCCTCGAGCCTTACCAATACTGGAAACCATCCCAAGGTAAGAAATCCCTAGGCGGTTGCGACCTGGCCCCAAGGTCATGGCTTGCCTTGGGGAGGCGGGCCATGACTTGCCTCCTAAGGTCGCGGTGCGCCCCCAAGTCAGAGAGCATAACAAGGCCCTTCTGGTAAAATGGGACGCAACGCGCCCCTTCGAACCTAGAAATTCTGGGTTTTCTTCACACTTATCCTAGCAAATTTTCCCAAAATTCCAAACCAAGCTATCCTCCCATCCAGGACTAAACTCAACTATGAATTCAAGGCTTCTAATTACACAATTCAAATACAAAATCACAACAATACATATGGAAGTTTCTATCCCAAATCATCAACTAGTTATCACCCAAAACCAAGTCTAATTCCACACAAATACCAGAATTTATTAACATTACAAGTGATAAGGAACTTACCCCAATTATGATTGAATCTCCTCAAGAGACAACTTCCAAGCCTTGAGATTATGCCCCAGCTAAACCCCCTGGTTTTAGAGCATCAATTCATCCAAATTCCTCAAAAAATTCCAGCTTCAAGCTCAAGTTCTTCTGCCATTTTTTTTTCCTAGCTTCAAAGTGTAAAAAGAGGGAGAGTGAGAGAGAGAACCGTGAGGGAGAAGGAGAGTGAGAATTGAGAGTGTCTACTACTTTCAAAATTAATCCTAAGTGTTTACTTAGTATATCCTTTGCTTAACAAAAGACTCTTTTTCCTCTCAAGCCTACTAATCCCCTAAGGGTACCAAAGGGGTAAAATGGTTATTCCGCTCCCGATTCCCGCTAATTCCTCAAGTGTTCCTACCATTAAATAATTAGCCCCGTCGTGTCCAATTAATTACCAAATACTTATTCAATATCTAATAAATCCCAAAATATTCTCTAAACTCCCAAAATACCTTTAGGCTCTGCTCGAGCCGGGTATCAAACCCCGCTGTGACTATTTCGCTAATCGCTCACTAGGACCGTCTCGAGCCATATGCTGCAAATATATCAACATAATAATGTGGTCTCAACAATTTATCACATATAATCACATTTATGTCCTAAACGGGCCAAAACTACAAATATGCCCTTATATGCTATAAAGGGCCCACATGCATATCACATACTCATAAACATGCATATAACATATTCATATAATCATATTAATCATGCATTCCATGAAATCATGCATTTAACCATTTAATCACACATATACCAATTATGCCCTCTGGGCACGCTAATCAAGGCCCTTAAGCCTTATTAGCAATTTTGGGTCGTTACATGTAGTGAGTTGGGAGTGAATTCCATACTCACACAAATCGCCCTCAAATTCATAATCCAAGTACTCTCTTCCTCGATCTGATCGAAGAACTTTCAGTGATTTACCTAAATGCTTTTCAGCTTCTGCTTGGAATTCATTAAACTTTCCAAAAGTTTTAGATTTCTTTTGCATTAAATATAGATGACCATATCTTGAATAAACGTCAATGAAGGTGAAGAAATATTCAAACCCTCCTCTCACTTGCACATTAAGTGGTCCACTCACATCAGTGTGTATGAGATGGAGTGGCTCTATGGCTCTCGAACCTTTCATAGAGAAAGGTCTTTTGGTCATCTTGAGTTCTAGATAGGATTTACAAACTGGAAGAGAAACAACAATTAATTCTCTTAAAGGTCCATCCTTTGCTAGTATGTTAATTCTATCCAAACCAATATGTCCCAATCTCAAATTCCATAGATATGTTTTACTGCTGGAATCAGTCTTTTGATGTTTAATAGACATTGGGTTTGCAAATTTACACATTTCAGAGTTGTATATAGATCGCTCTTTTGTCTTAGGTTTATACATCTCGTCTTCAAATTTTGCATGAAATATTTTAATACCAGATCTTAAGAAAACAATCGAATTATTATTCAAGGAAATATCAAAACATTGTTCATGCAACATAGAAACTGAAATTAAGTTTCTAGTAAATCCATGTATAAAATAAACATTGGCCAAAACAAGAAATTTATTTTTATCAAATTCTAAACGGGTTGTTCCAACTCCTTTGGCAAAGACGACCTGACCTCTGCCAATCCTCACAGTCACCTCCTCATCAGCAAGCTCCCTCGAAGAACTAAGAATCTGTAAAGAAAAGCAAACAAGGTTAGTGGCACCAAGATCAACAATCTAGCATGATGTATCATCTTCTACTAAGTAGGCTCCTAAAACAAGTAAATCTTATTTACCTTTCTTCTCCTCTTTTCGGTCTAAGAGATACTTATGACAATTTCTCTTCCTTTTTATGTTCATATTGGCCATGGTAGCCTCATGTCTACATTAATCAAATTGTTGTCCAAATATGGCTTAAAGACACAACCATATTTGATTTCCTGTCTCCATGTCTTCATGCTTCTTTCTGAGTTCTTCAATCATACTAGCAAGCATGTAGCATTTAGCTTTGTTGTTGGATAATATCCAAGCATTATACTTCTCCCTTGTAGTTTTGGGAGCAGTAGCAGCAGGGACATTAGGACATTTGTAATGACCCAAATTTTCTAATAAGGCTTAAGGGCCTTGATTAGTGTGCCTGGAGGGCATAATGGGAATTATGTGTGATTTTAATGAGTAAGATGCATGATAATGATTTAAAGCATGTTATATGATTATCGGAATATTTGAGATGCATGACTATGTGTATTAGTATGCATGTAGGCCCTGATTAGGTTAGAAGGGCATAAATGTAATTATGGCCATTTTGGGCATAACTGTATTGATATATGTGATAATTGTCGAGACCACATTATTATGTGGATATATCTATGATCTGTGACTCGAGACGATCCTAGTGAGCAAAGTAGCGAAAAAGTCATGGCGGGGATTTATACCTGGCTCGGGTGAGCTCAGGGATATAAATGGGAATTTAGTGAGTATATTGGAGTCTATTTTGACATCGAGGAATATAATTGGGGATTAATGAGGAATCGGGAACTAAGCGGGAAATATTAGAGACACTCGAGGAGTTAGCGGGAATTGGGTAAAATGACTAAAATGCCCTTAAGTGGATTAAAGGGTTAGTATTAAAAAGGAGGGCATAATAGTCATTTGGCTAACAGGAGTTACGTGTTACTAAGGCTTTATGTTAGTGGAAGTTGTAGAAAAATATAGAAGTCTGAGGAAAGGGAGAAAAGAAGGAAAAGAAAAAAAAAGGAAAGGGAGAAAACAGAGCTAGTTTTCTCTAAGGTCGGTTTATGCTTTCTTCATCAATTTCTTGAGTATTTTTGGGGCAAAGCTCAGGGAGGAGCTAAGTTAGGCTGAGCATCAAGACTCCTAAGCTAGGCTTGGATAATTGGCAGAGGTTTAGCAAGAACACCCTAACACCTGAGGTAAGGCTTTGTAGTTTCTTCAGTTTCTGGTTTGGTTTTTGAACTATGGTGTATAAGCTGAGTTTGATGGGAACTTTAGGGAATTCCGGGCAAAGGTTGAGGGAGAGCAAGCTAAGGAGGTGTAGAGGTTGTCTTGAAATCGAAATCCCAATAAAGGTATGAATTCTAAGCTTCTAACTATGATGTTTTGACTGGTTTTGCTGAGTTTCTGAACTTAGGGTCAGCTATGGTGAATTTTTGGATTAGGGAAGCATGTGTTTGGGTTTTGGGTATTTAGGGTGCTTGGGATGAGAGGAGTATGTTCATAAGGTTGTTTTTGAGTTTGGTGATGGTTTGGAAAAGTTTTGGTTGAGTTTGGTTCGAGGAAATCGCAGGAAGAAAAACTGAGGTGGTGCTTGTCTGTGACTAGCGCTAGCCTTTGGGCGCTGTAGCGCTAGGCCATGCTTACTGAGGGGATTTTGCTTCTATTTGTCGCACTGTAGCCCAATGAGCGCTGTAGCGCTACCCTGCCTTTAGAAAGGGATTTTAGGGTTATTTGCAATGGTTTTGGACCAAGGGTTTGGGGTTTGATTCCACCACCGTGTTTGGTGGAACTAGAACTTTCCGAGGGCTCGGGATTGGTCACGAGGCTAGGTTTTGGAATTCAGGTTTGATGATGAATTTGGACTATGGTTGTGTTTAGGTGAGCACTAGGGCTCGAGATGGATCGTGCTCAAGGAGTCAAGTGATCAAAGCTAGCGTATCGAAAGGTAAGAAAACTGCACCCGGTTATATGTTTGTGATGGGACTAAGTGCTCCCGACATCTGTAATATGTCAACGATGGTATCATGCCATGAGACATGTGATAGCGGCGTAAGGGTGCCGTGCACAATATTTGCGCACAGGGCGCGGCTTGGCCACTGGTAGCTGAGGACAGCTTAATATTCACTGAGCTTGGTT
This sequence comes from Humulus lupulus, assembly GCF_963169125.1. NCBI lineage: Eukaryota > Viridiplantae > Streptophyta > Magnoliopsida > Rosales > Cannabaceae > Humulus > Humulus lupulus. The sequence goes on from NC_084797.1 coordinate 113,607,667, forward strand.
TAAGCGGGCTGGAGTCAGTGGAATAACAGAGGGATCAGCCTGAGGGTGCTAGCCCTAGTTGATATGTTTAGTATGTTGAATACTTGATTATATGGTTGAGAACTTGTGATGCAATATGGGATATTGATTTGTCTATTGATTGCTTATGCTCTGTTGTTGTGTTTTTTTGCTGGGCCTTGGCTCACGGGTGCTACGTGGTGCAGGTAAAGGCAAGGGCAAGTTTGACCAATCCTGAGATGGAGAGCTGCGGGGTTGAATGTACATAGCCAGCTGTTCAATCGCCATGATCGAGGAGTGGATCAGGACAGGGATTGCCTAACTGTTTGTTTTGCCTTAATATGGCTTGTTGTTGTATCTGAACCTTATGTCTTTTGTAAATGATCTTTAAACTTAATATTTTTGGGATCCCATGTAAACAGGAAATGTTCCTTTATGAAAATGCAACTTTTGAGACCAAAACATTTTTAACCCTAGTTCCTCTATGGATTCAATAACACGTTTTTAATTAAACGGCTTGATTAGCAAGTCTAGCACTTTATAAACATACAGTGTAACGGTCTTGGCTATCCAGGGCATTACAACATTCCTCAGTAAAGACAAACTTGTGATTCTCACAAATCAACAAAGTGTTCATGTTTGATTTCCATTTCATAAAATTATCACTAGTGAGTTTTTCATTAGCAAGTAAAGCAGTGACAACGTTTGAGTTATTCATCACTGCTGAAATAAATATATAAAACAGGAAATGAATTCAAAATATATTATGAACATCAATAAGTATTTGGAATAGTAAATATGATTCATGAATGTAACAAATTTAAATAACACATAAAAAATATTATTACTAATACCACGATAAATTAATTTGAAAATTAATGGACAAACCTTAGGGCAGGTCTGTCCAATCCTAAATTAATTTTGAGAAACTTCTCAAATCTATAAGTGAGAACTTAAAATCAACTATTTTTTCTGTTGACTTACGAACAACCACTAGTTTTGGTCAAGATTAACTAGTCCGCTCGAAAGCATAGTTAACATTTTTGAGTGTAACCCATTATTTTAGATTATTGACTTAACTCAAGAGTGTGCCTTAGGGTCAGTCAAACTTGAAATACATAATTCAATCATATTCTTATAAAGTAGTTAACCTTGAGTAATAAAACAGTCAGAAACCTTCCTTATGGGGACGCAAACAAAGGTGCCTCGATGCCCATTCCTTGAAACATCAGTGTTAACTAATAATGGAGACCATAAGAGTCATTGTTATGACTCCTTCTCCCACTCACTATTTTTAGAATATATGTTTTCACTAAACATCCTATGTTTTTTAATTAATTTACCAAATGATATTCTAATAATTACTAAACTCATTAAGCATTTAATTATTAAACAATATTTAATCATACTACTAAATAGGCCCTTAAAATATCTAGTCAATAAATGCTCTAATTATTAAGAATATCATTTCCCTATCTAATCAAATAGGTCTTGAAATTAACACATAAAATTAATTTACCGCTTTGTTCTATATTAATCTAGATCAGTTATATGATTCATTAAATGCATATAATCAAATAGGACATTCCTAATCAAAACATGTTTATACTCTATATGAGATGCATGCTTTAATTAGATATTATGTGGGTAATATGTATGACATGTTATAATGCATGACAATGTTATTAAACACATTTAATACATTCAAGCATTCAAATAAATAAATAAATATGAGTGGGGTGTTTTGTGTATTTCTAGAAAAATTTACAACACTTGCAATAAATTACAAAATAAAATAAAAATAAAACCAAGCTTCATGTAGAACTTGGCTAATTAAAGCCCAATGGGTCATTTAGATCCATTTTGAACTTATGTGACTTAATTAAAAATTTAATTAGAATTTTAAAATTCCAATTAACAATTTGGGCTAAGCCCACAAATTCAAAGAAACCACCAACCACCCTAGGGCTCGGGTAAGGAGCTTGATGGTGGGAACTTGTGACAAGCGGCTGGGCTTGGTGGAAGCGACTCAAGAGCCACCTACGAAACAAGCTGCCAAGGAAAGTGCGTGGGGAACTAGGCCCGCAGGGGTGCACGGAGTTGGGCACGCAGGGACGCGACTAGAGGTTTCGGCGCAGGATTGCCTGGTGCAGCGGAGCCTGGGCGCTGGGCAGCAGGTTTTGAGACGGTCTCGGCAGTATTGGGGCTTAGGGCTCGGGATTATATATTCTTGCAAATAATTTTAAATGCAGAAAATAAAATTAGAGAAAATCTTATGCCCCATATGACTTACAATTTTGTAGATCAAGAAAAAAATTAAGAATGATTCCTAAACCCAAAACATCATATAATTAACGACTCTTATGAACAAAAATTCATCAAAATAAACATCCATCCATTCATCACATATTACAATAAAATAAGAATGCATATTATACCCATACAACAATTAATGTATGCAGAGATTAACGACCGCTCTAATACCAATTGTTGGTAACTAGTTTACCGTGTGCATAGCGAAAAGCACAGGGTTGTGGGCCTAGAGGTTTCAAAAACAAAATTATTTAAATAATAGATCCATTATTATGCATAAAATTAATCAAAGAGAAATAAAAAGATAAGGATTTACCAGTTGTAGAACAATCAAGAATCCTTGCTATCTTTTAGTAACTCTAACGAACATCCAATCCAAAGTAGTCTTTTGAGTACTCAGACCAAGATCTTTCAAGATGTATATCTACACCTCAAGACGTGTGTGGGCATGTAGAGTAATGGTGAGAAAATATCTGATTCACAAGATGTACTCAACTCACGAGATAATAGAATATTCAGTCTAATACAATTTTCAAGGAAAGAGAAAAATAATACGATATATTTTTCTCTCTGTGAAAAGCTTAGAATTTTATCTCTAGAATATTCTCTCTGCTAAGCATATTATGAAACTATTTCCATTTGATAGATTTATAAAAGTATTAATTAAATTTAAAATTTAAAATTCAAAATTCAAATTATAAATTAATTAATAAATAAGTAAATAAATAAAAGAAATATTCAAGACCTATTCTTCGACCTTGTTATACGCCAACTACATTGCATCAACTGTAGTTGACGTGTAACACATCCCTGTTTTCAGTGATGTGTTCAAACTATTTTCTTTTAATTATTATTTAATAATTATTTATTAAAAAATATCTAAACTTGATAAGTAATTTTATCAAATTAATTAAAGAATAAATATCATTTCAAATTCAAATCTAATGTGAATATCATAAATATCTTTTCACTTTATTTATATAAAATAACCAATTAATTATCTTAATTATTTAAATGTTATTTTCGAAAATACCATTTTATTTAAAAAAATAATTTAATTAATTTAAAAAATTAATATATTAATTAATTAATTTGTCTTAATAACATATTTGACCATGAAGAACAAATTTCTTCCAAATTTGCCATTTTTCTAATTCTTCCAAATTTCAACTCTTACTTTGAATAGAGTTGAGAGAGCCTTCTCGAAGACCTATGGACCTATAATTTCAAGCTCCAATAAATTTAGATCATTAATTAAAATTCTGGAATATAATAACCTTAATTTATTAATCTCAATATTATTCCTCTAAAAATATGAGACTGCAATATTGTATTTATAGACATTTATTTATTGAGTACTTTTAAAAATAAAAAGTGTCCATTAATTTAATCACTACATACAATTCATACATCTATTAATGATTCATAATTAAAGTAGAAATTAATTATCGTTTAACCTCTTTAATTATATCTTGTTTCCTTAATTACCATTAACCTTACTAGTGAAAGTTAATTCATAAACTGGTTTATGAATTTGAGCTCAACAATCTTTCTATTCCAAAAGCCAACCCATAAGAGAACAATTATTCAAATACTCTCCGAAAGGTATAGATTCTTTATCTGTATATTATGTTCCCAGTCAACTACATCGATGAGTTCCCAAAAGAAAAGTTTTCAGTCTGATCATTCGGACAAACCATAACGAGTGAATTAAAGAACTCAAATGGCCTAAGCTTGAGTTTATAATAAGTTCATGATTAAGATCAATTTGTATATGATCATCTTATTGTTATGTTAAATTAATACTTATAAAGCAAACACTATTATTAAGTATTATTAGCATCTCGAGTCTCGTTCATGTATAACCACTTTATACAAAGTAGCTCAACTAAGATGTCCTACTACATCAGTAATCCGGATCTAGATTACAAATTGTTACAAATTGTTATACCCAGATCCGGATGTTAAATATGACCTCGAAAGGTGGATTCGCAGCAAGTGGACTCGTAAGGTTTAGGGTATGCTCAGGACTAAATATCGAGCCTGCAAGATATAGACGACCTCAAATATGGTGACCTCGAAGTGTACATGATCTCGAAAGGTAGCTCCGGAGACGCATCCACCCTCAGGGATGACCTCGAATCAGGGGTCCCGAGCTCGACGCACATACGATCTCCTCGGGAAACGTCTCTAGCTTGAAAGATGACGAGAAACCTGGAAAGTTAAGGCCTTGGAAATATACGATAAAAACCTTGAATATCTATAAGTGTTGTCCATACGAGATGTAATCCTCATTTATTACTGTAAATCCTCTTGAATCGTGGGATATTATTTGGTCAGTTATACGTCCCCTGGTCTTCAGGGGACGTTTCCTTTTATATCTGATTATAGGCATTTAAAGCCATTAATTTTATTCACAAAAAGAGTAACTACCCAAAATATGTGGGATAGTATTCTGCAGCCTTCTCTATAAATAGAGGGGTCATGCACCATTGTAATGGACCGAAATTCTGAACCTTGAGAGAAAACTCTGAAGAATTCATGCTGAAGAATTTTCAGAGATAATCTTGAGTTTAATAACAGAGACTCGTGGACTAGGCAGATTTAACTGCTGAACCACGTAAAAATCGTGTGTTTGTGTTGTTGTATTTAAGTTGGCCATTATTAGTTATTGTTTACGTGCTCTTCTTTCACTGCTGACGAAAAACAGCGTCAACAGTTTGGTGCTTTCGTTGAGAGCCTTAAGCATTCATCCCTGAAAAAGTCATGGCCACAAACAATCAGAACACACCTGAAGAAAATTACCCAAGACGTCCTGGAAAACAACCAATGGAAAAACCGGATGTTGAGGAGAGAAGTGGGTCCTCTAATTCCTGGGGACCACCCCCTCCACCAAGGGATGAGGATATGTACTACATTCCGGAGCGGTACGTTCCTATTGTGGAACTTGAAAACCGGCAACTGAAGCAGCTGTTGGCCGAGGCCAACAAACGGAATGAGGAGTTGACAAGGATAGCCGCAGAGGCGCAGGTGGCTCAGGCCCCGCCTCCGCGCGAAAACCAAGTCCCTCCTCCAAGGGACGTGCATGTTCCTCCCCGAAGGCCCCGCCGGCATCCATGAAAGGATGCTGCCACAAGGAGGCCGACTCAACCTCCGGCACCAGCAGAGCCATCCGCTCCACCTAGGCCCCAGGGGAGTACTCGTGCTCGGGCCCCGGTTAACCCGATTGTGGAAGTGCCTGCAGGAGCTGAGAATAACCGAACCCCTGTAGAGGCTCGGACTCAGGTACCTGGGACGCACCAAATGCGACCGACCCCTCTCGGGCAAATTCCGGACCCTCTAGGCCGCGACAAGGGTAGCAGCCACCGTCGCCTATACGGTTTCCTCCGTCACCCATAAGATATCCTTCGCCCCCCCGCAGGAACGCTCAACCTGTTCGAGATAAGAATGAAGGGCGTGCGGGGGAAAGACAAGGAAACAGGGAGACTTTCCAGGAGCGGAGAGGCGCTCCATCTGAGAAAAGTCAAACGTCTCGGTCTCGCACGGCGGAGACGAGGCGACATAGAAAGAATCCATCACGGAATAACCGAGCAATGAGCTTCACCAGTGATGAGTCCGGAGAGACCAGGTCCGTTAGTAAACATAACCGAGGTCGTAATAACACTGGAAGCCGCAAGAATCGTCCCGACCTGCGAAATCACCTGAACTAGAGTCGGGGTAATGGAGAGCAAACAAATCCGGACCTGAGGGACCGCTTGAATAGGCGTAGAGATCCCTTGCAGAGACGCGAGCCTGGAATCACGATTGATGACAATTAATTTCAAACAGCACCTCCTACTGACCCAGTCCAAGAAAGAATCGATCAGCTCGAAAGAGCCTTTAGGCTTTTAAAGAATGAACGAGGAAATGGTCAATATGAGGACTCTGATGAGGAGCTCGAGCCGTTTGCTCCCCATATTTCCAACACTCAATTTCCTCAGGGGTTTCGGATTCCTCACGTCCCAACGTTTGAAGGAAAGACCGATCCGTGTAGTCACCTGAGCACGTTCAACACTATCATGAGAGCCAGTAACGTGGGTTACGAGCTCAGGTGCATGTTGTTTCCAACATCATTGGCAGGACCTGCCAAAAGTTGGTTCGAAAAATATAAGAGACACTCAATAACCTCATGGGTGCAGTTGTCTAAAGACTTTAAGAAGCAGTTCAGAGCAATGGTGGGGGTCAGACCAGAAGCATCCACCTTAACTAACGTCCGGCAGCAACCGGGCGAAACATTGAAAAGTTACCTAACGAGATTTAATCTGGAAGTATCCCGAGCTCGGGACGTGGATGACAGTGAGCACCTAATGGCTATCCAAGCTGGTGTATTACCGGGAAGTGCCCTTTGGGACGACATGCAAGGAAAACCGGTAAGGTCAATAATCGAGTTTAACAGACGAGCGCAGAGGTTTGTCAATGTAGAGGAAGCGAGGTTGACGCTCAAAGCGACCTCCCAGTCCGAAATTACAACGATAAACATCAACTCTGCCTCAACCTCAGCGGACCCAGCAGCTCCAAAGCCTGCCACGGAGAACCCCTCCAAGAGGAAAAAGAACGAAGGAAGTAACCCCGAAGGTGAGGGAGGAAAGAAAAAGAAAGGGGAGAGGTATTTCTCCGTGTATAGAGTATACACCGAGCTCAACGAGTCTCGGGAGAACATATACCTGGCTTATGAGAACCAGGTCCCCTTTAGGCGCCCAGACCCGATGAGAAATCAAAAATCCAAGAGGGATTCCAGTAAATATTGTCGGTTCCACAGAGACACCGGACATACAACCGATGAATGTCAACAACTGAAGGACGAGATCGAAGGGTTCATCTCGAGAGGTTACTTTCGGCATTATGTCAAAAACCAGAGTACTGGTCAGGTGGCCTCAAGCCAGAGAGTAGCCGCGCTTCTGACGACACAAAATAATAACTCCCGAGCTCGGGAAGAAGACAGGCCCCTGCCGATAGATGGAGAGGATGTAATAACCATCTCGGGAGGGCCTCATCTCGCAGGAGGGGGCACGAATGCCCAAAAGAGGTATGTTAAGGAGTTGAAGACAGGGGACGGGTCTCCTTATGAACCCAAACCTAGGGCACCAAAAATCCAGAGGATTGAAACACAACCGATAACCTTCACCGAGGAAGACGCCTCCCATGTCCAGTTCCCTCATCATTATCCGCTGGTCATTACTCTTCAACTGGCCAATAAAAGGGTCCACCGAGCTCTCATAGATAATGGGAGCTCAGTCAACATCCTTTATAAAGCAACCCTCGAGAAGATGGGACTCTCCCTTCACGACCTGAAAGCATGTGCAACTACTTTGTACGGCTTTTCAGGAGAAGGAACTGCCTGTATGGGATCCATTGAACTCCCCGTGACCTTGGGAGACTATCCAGTCTCGGTGATCAAGATAATGGAGTTCGTGGTAGTAGACTTACCGTCTGCCTACAATGTGCTGCTCGGGAGACCCGCCCTGGTCGGGCTGGGGGCAGTTTCATCAGTAAGGCATCTGGCCCTTAAGTTCCTGACCCCTAGCGGAGTCGGGATGTTAAAAGGAGACCAATTGGCAGGGAGGGAATGATATAGCATCTCCTTGAGGGGAAAGAAACAAACAAACGCTTAAGTACTCGTTATCATACAAAACAAAGACGGAACGGCTTTAGAAATTGACGAGGAGATTGATCCGAGGATTGAGGAGAAAGTTGACCTCGAACCTTTAGAGGAGCTTGAAGAAATTCAGCTCGAGGAAACTAATCCCTCGAAGAAAGTGAAGGTCGGAAAACACCTCCAAGACGAGGCAAAATAGAAATTAATTTGTTTTTTGAAGAAAAACCAGGATGTATTCACATGGTCACATTCAGACATGGTGAGGATAAGCCCGAATGTAGCAAGTCACGCTCTAAACATAGACAAAAGCTTTCCCCCAAAGCAACAAAAGCGAAGACAGCTGGACGAAGACAGAAAGAAGGCGCTAAAGGAGGAGGTTGACAGGTTGAAGGCGAGCCGATTCATTAGGGATGCCTTTTACCCTGACTGGGTAGCCAATCCGGTGTTGGTCCCAAAGCCCAATGGGACGTGGAGAACCTGTATTGACTACTTAGATCTCAACAAAGCTTGCCCAAAAGACTGTTTTCCGTTACCGAGGATTGACCAGCTCGTAGAAGCCACGGCGGGGCATGGCCTGATGTCGTTCATGGATGCTTATTCTGGATATAACCAGATTCCCATGCATGCCCCCGACAAAGAACATACGAGCTTCATCACGGATAAAGGGCTATACTGCTATAATGTCATGCCATTCGGGCTCAAGAATGCTGGAGCTACATACCAGCGGCTCGTAAACATGATGTTTTCAGAAAAAATAGGGAACAATATGGAGGTTTATGTTGATGACATGCTTGTAAAGTCTCAACTCAACAAGAACCATGTTGATGACCTCGAAGAGTGCTTCGGCGTGCTCAGAAAGTATAACATGAAGCTAAATCCTCAGAAGTGCACTTTTGGGGTATCTTCAGGAAAATTTCTGGGCTTTATTGTGAACTCTCGTGGAATCGAGGCTAACCCCGACAAGATCAAGGCCCTGATTGACATGCCCTCACCTCGAAGGCACAAGGATGTCCAAAGTCTGACTGGCAGGATGGCGGCCCTAAGCAGATTCATCTCGAAGTCTACTGATCGTGGTCTTCCATTTTTCAACTTACTGAGAGGAGGTAAGAAGTTTGAATGGACAGAGGAATGCGAGCTGGCCTTTCAGGAGCTCAAAAAGCACCTTGCAGAACCACCCATCCTGTCAAAACCTGAAACGAGGGAAATACTGTACCTATACCTTTCAACTACCGAACACGCGATAAGTGCAGTGCTTGTCCGAGAAGAAGAGAGGGTGCAAAGACCCGTTTATTACATCAGTAAAAGATTACTGGGGGCAGAGTCAAGATATCCATTGATGGAGAAAGTCGCGCTTAGTCTAATTCATTCATCTCGTAAGCTCCGCCCCTACTTTCAGGCACATCCCATCCATGTGCTGACTGATCAACCACTTAGGCAAGTTCTGGCTAAACCAGAAACTTCAGGTCGACTTCTTAAATGGGCTGTTGAGCTCGGTCAGTTCGAGATCACCTACCACCCGAGAACGACCATTAAGGCACAGGCACTGGCGGACTTTATAGTGGAATGCACTGGTATAGCCGACGACGAGGTAATAACCACGGCCCACGAGCTGTGGAAACTTTACGTCGACGGCTCGTCAAATGAAAATGGAGCGGGGGCAGGGGTCATTTTAGTTACCCCCGCAAGAAGCAGATTTCATTCTGCCCTAAGATTTGGCTTCAAAGCGTCGTATAATGAGGCCGAATACGAGGCTTTACTCGCGGGACTTCGTATAGCTAAGGAGCTCAAAGCTAAAGCTATACATTGCTACAGTGACTCCCAGCTAAAGGTTAATCAAATCTTGGGTGAATACCATGCTCGCGGCACGAGAATGGCAGCTTATTTTTAGAAGGCAAAATCAGCGTTAGAGTGTTTCGAATTCTATACAATTGAATTCTATACAATAGACAACAAATATACACTAAAATTCATTTCAATTATTTATTTTATAAAACATTATTTCATACTTATGCTTTAAAGGACACTTATCCTAGCAGCTCTAAAGTCTCCAAATATTTGTCAAGGATGTAGTGTACTGTCAAAGTTTTGAGGACGACGTTGATCTTGTCTTGCCATCTTACAAAATTTGAGCCATCAAACCTATCTAGTCTCATTAGATCTTGAGACATAAATTTGAGAGTTGAGATTGAGGAGCTTTCTTCCATATATTTTGCTAGTAGAGAACCTTAGAGCTAGACAAACTTCGATACAGTACAAAGGTTAAGAGATAGATATATTTGATTGTTAAAGATTAGACTTAATCAACCTCGTTTTGTATTACAACTCAAAGCATAAAACAGCAAGTAATCTAACTCTATAGGTAGATAATCACATATTACATAAACTCAAAAGAATCAAACTGTAGAGTAGACCTTTCTAGAAGATAAACCTTGAAACACAATATCACAAAGCTATGATTTTATGTAAAAGAAAAAAGTGACAAGGCTTGATCCAAATGTAGATTTGTTGTCCAAAAATCTCAATTCCTAGCCTTCTTATTGGAGTTTTTTGAAGCTACTACAATGAAATGAGTTTGGGATTCACAAGCCTTGATATTTCATACAAGTTAAGATTTCTTGATGAATATCTTGGAGAAATCTAGAAATCTTGAATGCTAGAGAGAGGGAGAGAGAAAGAGAGGTGAGTGATCAAGTGACCAATTAACTCAAATGAACCCTTTAAATAGTATAGGAACCTCATTAGACTCAACCAATGAGATAAGAACATTTTAATTTGAATTTTGGAGCCAAAAAATACATCACTATATGGACCCATACGAACAGACCAGGCGTTGTATCACCTAGCACCAGACGACACATCACCTGGTCTATTATTTTTTGGTCGTGTGACACATTGCCGATGCCTCAGTTTTTACACTGAAATTTTTTTCTCAAAACAGCCCAAAATGCTCCCAAAGGTTTCGGGTACTCTCATATACTCCAAGGAAACACTTTGGATCCAAAAATATGATTTATAAATGCCTATAAAGAAAGTCAACTCTTACATGTTAACTTTTGTGAAATCGTTATGGTTTTTACACCTCTTCGTGCCTAGAAAATTTTACCATGTATTTAACCGATCATATCATCAAGTTCCCTATAATAACCACCGTTGATTAAGATAGAAAGATAAAAATGGGTTTGAGTTGGTTTTGCCACTTTCATAATGATGTTATCCACAACATTAATGAGTGTCAACATTTGAAGGATGCAATTGAGCTCCTGATTAGAAGAAGGTATCTAAGCTAGTATGATCTAACTAACTAGCATGATTGACCTATAAAGATCAGGCACCTATGGTTGAAGGCGAGATAAGGTGAATAGATCAACAATGTCTCGTTGTGAAAATTGATTGTTGCTCATGAAAAAAGAATGGGTTACTCGTTGAAGTGGGCATAATTATTGTTTTAATTTTATTTACTGTACAATTCACATAATGTCATTTATATTATTTTAAATACATTAATGGTTCCCACTGCGGGCACTCGATTTAGTTGTTATTTCTTGTTTTAAATAAAATAGATTCACATTAGCGAGGTTTTTTGTATGCATGATTATGGATGAACCGACCACCTAGGAGTGTGTTCAATATGCTTAACACCTTGAAGAATAATTAAGATAGATAACTAAAATGCCCAAAAGGGTGCTCCAAAAGTTAAGCATCTAGCAATGAAATCATAAATAAAATGTTGGGGAGAAAGCCCCAGAAGCAAAGCACTAAAAGAGTATTATAAAACTGAGCTCCAGAAGGTATTCCAGAAGTTGAACAACTAGAAGATTGTTCAAGATCATGAGAAGTACCAATTAGCATGTTTGAAAGGAATAACAGTAAGAGTAATCATATATGATAATAACATCAGTGAATCTCGAAATTCAAATGAGTATCCAAGCACCTACTCAAACTTTATAGCTATTAATTTGAAAAGGATTATTAAAATGTCGAGCATCCAATGAGACTGTACTACTAGTTGAACACCCATGGGTGAACTTGCCATCTTTAAAGATCATTCAAAAGCCAAGTACCCAAGAGATTTTTCCATAAGATGAACACCAAGAGGAGTACTCAAAATTTAGTAGAGATATCAACAAGATGACTAAACAAGATCATAAGTCTCATCAATACAACAAGCGCAAAGCCTAGGGAGTGGGAGCAAAATTTGGACAAAAATATGAGTAGCTAATATGATTGAGTTACAACACTACTTAAGTGGTCGACTTGGAGTGTTACAAAGATTTAGAATCAAGAGCATTAAATTCATTGTCAATACACAGAACATTTCACTCATGAAAGACAAACAATTAATTCTAATTGCTTAGCTTTAAAAAATTAGGAAATAGAATGTTAGATATTTATGTTAGTTTCTTTCTATTTAAAATTTAAATAAATATGATTGTAACCATACAAGGAGCTACCCCATTATTTTAGGGAAATTAGGTTAGAGATACACCACTTTTGTGAGATAAAAATTATCCATTAGTTAAGAACCCATTGTTTCACTTAAAACACATCATTAGTGTTCAATTCAAAAGGGTGATGAGTGGCTTTATTCTATATTTTAGGATATGGGTTACATAAAGAATAAATATCAATACTTGTGGATCAAATTAGTAAACTTCAAGGATTGATTATACTGAATCTTGAGGGTCATTGGATGAAAGAAAAATCATTGGAGTGGCGGCAAGAAGACACTGACGCTCATTTAAAAAAGATTCTCTCAAATCAATCAACAAAATATAATAAGTGTATAAAATTTGAACATTCTAAGGTCATAAGTCTTATTGGGTGCAATTTATAGATCTCTAAAAGTTAGTAAAGATAAAGAGATTTTATCATGATTGGTTCACATCAACTTACCAAAAGGCATTGGAAAAACTTCAACAAGTAGGGTTTAACGAGTTTTCTTCCCGTCAGGGTCAAGTGTTATCAGGCCCTTCTTCCAAACATGTACGAATAGTTTCTATAAACCACATGTAGATCCAATAACTCTCTTCTAAGTAATACAACACATTCTAACTATAAGCATAAATTTGGCTCCCACAAATGTCCATTTTTTCTTGTTTGTGTTTGGCACATGTCAAGAGACAATTTTGAAAATTCCAAACTCCAAATTGCTTTGGACTCTCCATGGGATGTGAAATGCCCAAATTTCTTGAAGCCATTCCATTTTTTGAGAAAAATTATGATTAGCCTTTTGGGTACCACATCTATCCTTCTTCTGTGTAAATACTTTTATTAAAATTTATTCTGTACTCTCCTACTTTTCTAATCTCCATTGATAGACCAGCCCACTACAAGAGCCCAATACAATTAGACAATGAAACAATACAGGAGGGCATCAAAGGCTGGATAGAGTCTTCAGCCCAAGGCAGTGACCCAAACCAGTCGGTGGGTAGAAAACGCAACAAAGAAAGGAAAGAACCAGAACAAAAAGAAGAGAGTGAAGAAGAAGCAACGCGTGGACGAAGAATGCGCGTGAGACCCCCATGGCTAATAGACTTCGTGATGGTGGAGAGGCGCTAGGGAGGGTAACTGATTTTGTTAATTCTGTTGAGTTGCTTTTCTCTGTTGTTTGGACATATATAAACTATTTTGTAATTCTTGTTTTTGGGGACGTTGAATGAGAAGCTGAAAGGCATTTGGAGTTTGGTATTGACTCGAAAAATTCTCTCACCCTATTTTGGGGTATCAATTGGTGCTTTCATTGTTCTTCCTCACAATGAAGAATGAAGAAATCGCTACTCTGTTCGAGGATATGAAGGAAAGCTTCGATGCTTTGTCGGCAGCTAACTTGGGTAAATTCGCAGAGATGCTGGAACAACACAAGGCTGAGACGAAGGAGTCATTGTCGCAATTACCCATCGGGTCGATTCTGGTTCCGATTACTCAGTCGCCAGAAATGGGGGGGAGTTCGGGGATAGCCGAAACACAACCACCTACTCGTCGTTTCAACGGGGAGGATGATTGTTGTGAGCTTAATTCACTCTTGAAGAATCTCAGAGTTAAGGTGGCTTGCTTTGACGGTTCTAATGTAGATGACTGGGTCTATAAGATCAACAAATTCTTTGATCTCCAATAGGTGGATGCTCGCTTGCAACTAATGGTGGTTCCTTTTCATTTAGACGGAGTGCCTTCCAAATGGTTTCAATGGATGGAAAAGAGAGGGTCGTTCACGAGCTGGGATGCGTTTATTCAAGCACTTCAGCTGTGTTTTGGGGCATCAGTCTATGATGATTCATTGGGTCGAATTTCTAAGCTCACTCAAACGGGTAACGTTGCTCAATTTTGTGCTGAATTCGAAGATTTGATGACTCACATTTCAGGGGTCGCAGAGCATTTATTTCTGAATTTCTTCATCTGGGGACTTAAATTGGAAATTAGAAGGGAGTTGATTCTGTCCAAACCTACTAATTTGGCTGACGCCATGGAAAAATCTCGGTTGTTTGAAGATAGACATGAGGATTTTTTGGGTCGTTCCTCAAACACTCGCTCGGGCTGGTCGGCACGTCCTACTCTGTCCACACCGACAATGACTAACAAGAGTCCAGTGCATACTGCTTTTTCAGGTTCATCTTCTATTAAATCTTCATCAAGTGTGAATTCTCCATTACCTGTTAAACCTTTATCTCCTGTTGAAATAAAAATGAGAAAGAGGCATGTGTTTCACCTGCGATGAGAAGTATAGTTTCGGTCATAAGTGTAAGAATCGAGTGCTGATTCTTTGCGGTCAGGAGGGTGATACTGATGAGGAGATAATGCCACTGGGGGATACGGAAGTAGGTGAGTTGGAAGAGTCGGCAGTGGATGAAGTTATTCTTAACTCGCTGTCGAATTCAGCAAATCCTCAGATTTTTCAATTACGTGCCAAACACGGGACTGGGTCTTTGGAAGTGCTCATTGACACAGGCAGCAATAATAACTTCATTCAGGAATCGTTGGCTAATTGTTTGGGACTGCCCTGGGAAGAAACTAAGATGTTTAAAGTCTACATGGGTAATGGCAATTCTCTAGTGTGTTCGAAGCTGTGCCGAGGGGTTGAATTACTGTTACAGGGCCATCAATTCGTGGTTGATCTATATGTTCTACCCATATGCGGATTGGATGTCGCTTTGGGAATGCAGTGGCTGCAAACACTAGGGTCGTGTGTTCATGATCATAAGACTCTCACAATGGAATTTAATTGGCAATGGCAGGTCGTCAAACTAGCAGGGCCCTATGAGATTACAACACAACAGCTTTCGATGTCTCAATTTCATGTGTTGCTTCATGAAGGTGAGGTCCATGAGTTGTACAGGTTGAGTTCAGTGGGGGCTGACAGTGATAAAACGGGCATTGAAATATCCTGTTTAGAGGACTTAATGCTGATAGAAGGGAAGGAAATTATCACCGAATTTAAGGAGGTTTTTGCGGAACCGACAGAGCTTCCTCCTCAGAGCAATGTAGATCATAGAATCTTTTTACAGCCAGGGTCAACTCCGGTTAATGTGTGACCGTATCGATATCCTTATTTTAAAAAAGATATCATCGAAAAGTTAGTCCGGGAAATGACTTCTTGTGGATTTTGTCGCCCCAACAAAAGTCCTTATTCTTCGCCGGTTTTGCTAGTAAAAAAGAAGGATGGAACTTGGTGTTTTTGTGCGGACTACCGGGCATTAAATGGAATTACAATCAAGGACCGTTTCCCGATTCCCACTATAGATGAGCTGCTAGATGAATTGGGGGGTGCTACGGTTTTCTCTAAGTTGGATTTGAGGGCAAGGTATCATCAAATTTGCATGGACTCCAGGGACATTCACAAGATAGCTTTCCGCAGACATGAGGGACACTATGAGTTCATAGTGATGTCGTTTGGCCTCAAGAATGCCCTATCAACATTCCAGGCAGCGATGAATCAGATCTTCGAGCCATATCTATGCCAATTTGTAATCGTTTTCTTTGATGATATTTTCATTTTCAGCCGCTCCAAAGCCGAACATGTTCATCATCTAAGAATGACCCGCCAATTGCTGCGAGATAACAACTTTTATGCTAAGGGACGTAAATGCAAATTTTTTCAAAGCTCTATTGAATATTTGGGACATTTAATGTCATCTCAAGGAGTCCAAGCTGACCCAATGAAGATTGCTGCCATGGTAGAGTGGCCTATTCCAAGGACATTAAAACCACTGAGGGGATTTCTGGGTTTGACAGATTATTGCCGAAGATTTGTTGCACATTATGCTACTATAGCGGCCTCGTTGACAAAGATGTTGAAGAGAGATAATTTTATTAGGACCCCCTCTGCTGCCGCTTCCTTTGATCAACTCAAAACAGAGATGACGAGTACCCCAGTTCTCCAATTACCAAATTTTTCCAAGATGTTTGTGGTGGAGACGGATGCTTCAAATATTGAAATTGGAGGCGTATTAATGCAAGAAGGGCATCCGCTGGCCTATTTCAGCAAGAAATTAGGTCCAAAATTCTTGGGAGCGTCGGCGAACATTCGGGAATTGAGGGCAGTAGTGGTAGCAGTCACTAAATGGTGACAATACCTCCTGGGCCGACAGTTTATAATACGGACAGATCATAAAAGTCTCAAGGAATTGTTAACACAAGTGATACAAACTCTAGAACAATAACACTTTCTTCACAAGTCGTTGGGATATCAATTTATCATTGAATACAAAGCGGGTCGTGAGAACTTAGCCGTCGATGCTCTATCTCGTCAACACGAAGGATAGAAATCGAGGCTACAAGCTGCTATATCTTCGGGGTGTTTCGAATTTCTGGAAGAGGTTCGACGTGACAATATCGCTAGCCCCGACCTTAGGCTCATCCATACTCAACTCAAGGAAAATCCTCAAGCTTCAAAAGGCTATTCGGTTCAGGATGGCATGCTGTATTATAAACACAAACTGGTAATTAGTCAGTATTCCAACCTCAAATAGCTGCTGATATGTGAATTTTATGAGTCGCCAACAGGAGGACACGCTTGTTTTGAACGCACCTTCCTCCGATTGAGTGCCAATTTTTTTTGGAAGAACATGCGACGGGATGTTAAATAGTATGTTCAGTATTGCTTAGTCTATCATACTGTGAAGTATTCACCTGTTGCTCCGTATGGCCAGCTCCAACCATTGGAAATTCCTGAACGAGTGTGGAAAGATCTAGCGATGGACTTTATTGTTGGTTTATCCAACCCGCATGGGCTGACTAATATTCTGGTGGTGGTTGATCGCTTCACCAAATATGCTCATTTTGGTTCTACCCAATCATTATTCAGCAACTAAAGTTGCCGATCTCTTCTCCAATATGGTGATACGTCTTCATGGGATGCCACGGTCCATAGTTTCAGACAAAGATCCCATTTTTCCTAGCGCTTTTTGGAAGAAACTTTTTCAGCTTATGGGAACGAAGTTGAAAATGAGTTCAGCCTATCATCCACAAACGGATAGTCAAACAGAGGTAACAAACAGATATTTAGAGCAGTATTTACGTGGCTTTACAACGAACAACCCCAAGCAATGGAGTAAGTTCTTATCTTGGGCAGAGTTCCACTACAACAACAGCCATCACTCAGCCATTGGAATGACTCCTTTTCAAGCAGGTTTATGGGCGGCTTCCTCCATCCATTCCCGCATATACCAGAGGTTCGACCACTACTCAAGCGGTAGAAGAAGATTTGTTGACTCGGGATGCTCTGTTAAAAGCAACTGAAACATAATCTGCGAAAGGCTTAACATAGAATGCAACAAAAAGCTAATAAAAAGCGCAGGGATATAGAGTTTCAAGTAGGGGATTTAGTTTTGGTGAAACTCCAACCATATTGCCAATCGACTGTAGCACAACATCTAAACTCCAAGTTGTGTCGCCAATACTTTGGGCCCTTCGCTGTGTTTGCTCGACAAGGTGGGGTGGTTTACACTTTAGACTTACTTTCGGGCAGCCGCATACACCCTATTTTCCATGTCTCGCTCCTCAAACCGTTTTATGGAAATCAACCACCAAAGAGCTATCCCCTGCCCGAACTGACTGTAGCCAATCAGCCAATGATGATGCCAATAGCAATTCTGGCCGCTCGCCTTAAGATCATCAATAACAAACCTGTCAAACAAGTGCTGGTATAATGGTCTCTTAGCTCACCCGAAGATGCCACTTGGGAAGACTTTTAAAGTTTCTGTCAACTCTACAATGTCACTAACCTTGAGGACAAGGTTGTTTTTGAGGAGGGGAGAAGTGATAGCCCAGCCCACTACAAGAGCCCAATAAAATTAGACAATGAAACAATATAGGAGGGAATCAAAGGCTGGATAGAGTCTTCAACCCAAGGCAGTGACCCAAACCGTTCGGTGGGTAGAAAACGCAGCAAAGAAAGGAAAGAACCAGAACAGAAAGAAGAGAGTCAAGAAGAAGGAGCGCGTGGACGAAGAATGCACGTGAGACCCCGATGGCTAACAGACTTCGTGATGGTGGAGAGGCGCTAGGGAGAGTAATTGATTTTGTTAATTCTGTTGAGTTTTTTTGCTCTGTTGTTTAGACATATATAAACTATTTTGTAATTCCTGTTTTGGGGATGTTGAATGAGAAGCTGAAAGGCATTTGAAGTTTGGTATTGACTCGAAAAATACTCTCACCCTGTTTTGGGGTATCATCCATATTGTTTTTTTTTGAAGTATTTTTTCTCCATTTACTTCTTCTCAACTTTTTCAATCTTTGAATCTTACTATTACATTCTTCCCATGGTTCTCGAGACCAAACTTGCATTTTACCATGAATGATATGAAGGTTTTCTTAAAATTCTCAACATGGAGTGTAAGATGCTTACCTTTGTATCAATTTGAACCTTAATGTATGAAAAATAGGCTCATTGGAAAACTGAAGACAATGTCAAGAAAGACGAAAGTGTCTTTAGCACAAAGCACATTGAGGCTCTTTGATTCCTTATCCCTAGTTTAATAGCTTAAGTTCTTTTTCTATCTCTTATCTTCACTTGATGCAATCCTCCCTAACATTCCTTCTATCAAATAGCAGGGCCATTCTGTATGGAAATTTTAAATCTTACCCAATCATTTACAAAGATATCGTCCAAATTAATAATATGATTAAGAATAAGAAAACGATTACAAAACCTACTACATTTCCCTTAAAAGAGATTTCTTTATGTTTGACAACTACGATGACTCAAACAAAGGTTGGGTTGAATTTATTTTTGTAGTAGGAGGCGACTGGTATCTTAGGTACCTTCTGTTCAAATTGGATAAATATAATGTTTAATTAGTCTTACACAAGGTGGTGTAAAACACTTAACAATTTTTACTTAAGCTGAAGTAAAACTATGAAATATTTTTGTAGATAAATATATTTGACTCTTATTGGTCTAAAGTGATACAATGAGGTATCTAAACATGCCGAAAAACTTTGGGAGCATTTGGAGGTGTTTAAGGTCACTTTTGTGAAATTTTAGACCTACATATATGTTGTTGCATCGCCTCCTTTTAGGTGATGCATTGCCTACATCTTGAAACTTAGACTAGACATTGTAGGATATGCATCGACTGCTAGTAGGCAATGCATCACCTAACAGGTCTGTACAATTACATTTTATAGCTTCAAATTATGTATTCAAATCGTCTAATCCTATTCTTTAGACTTAATGACAATGCCTGCAATATAAATAAGGGTTATTAGAGTTGTAAAGCTTTTATCACACTTTTCAACGCTCTCACTAAGACCTCTCTCTCGCTCTCTAGCTTGCAAAGATCATAAATTTTCTCCAAGAAACTCACCAAGAATTGCTTGACTTGTATGAGCTTTTAAGGCTATTTAAATCCCACATCTCATTTTGTCTTTGTGAAGCTTCAAGCAACTATGGGAAGGCTTGGAATAGATGTTTTTAACATCGATACTCCTTGTGTATAAGTCTTTAGTTGTTCCCCAAGTTTGAAGATTAAACAGTTCAATTCAAAGGATGTATTTCTCTAATTCCTTACTATCTGAGACATAATATTTTCATTTCGTTTTTGCGTTTTCCATTATATTTTGCTATCAAACTTGTGATATTTGTATATTATTTCATGTGAGGATTCCATTTATCTAGGAGGTGTAATTTCACTCTCCATTTTATCATTTTCAAGTTCCTTCTATAATCTTTGAACTTTCAAGAGTTACCTTTATACTGTGCATGTGACTGTTGATTAGTCTCTATGGTTTGTATTATTGAATTTATTCTTTGTTGATTTAGAAAGTGTAAGCTATAAGTTCCCAACACTTTATAATTACAATTTTCAACAAGAAACTCTTACTCCATTGATTTATTGATAATTCATAAAAGGCCCCAAGATGGGTGTGTTACACCTATTTTCCTAGAGTAAGAGCGCGTGAAGAACTATGCTCCGCACATGTATCTTTATGACACACATTGTGAATAGAGCATTTATCTTGGCGTACCCTGAGCAGTCACTCATAGTATAGCTACTCGAGCTAGGAACACGTGCCTTAGAAATCATGGATGAGTGGAACATATAACCTAACTACACAGTATGCATACCCACCAACTCCTAACACCAAATGAAGCCACAAGCAGGTAGTGGCTTGACAGAAGTATTGCTTGTCAAACTAGATCGCGCCTACGAAGTAGTGGGACAACACCTTCCTCATCTTGTCATTTCGCATGCATGGTTGTAACCCTTTTATCATCTAAAAAGTTTTATATGATATTGATTAATCTTTATTCATGATGCTTAAGCCATTTTAATATATTTTAGGGTGTGTCTATGTTGCCACCCTAGTGTAATCATATGAAATCCCTTGTAACCCATGATCTTAGTGAGAAAAAGTTTGTGTAGTCTTACTAAGTACCCACTACTCTCTATAAATAGACCAATATGAGCCATTTGTAAACACACAACAATTATAGAACATTAAAGAGAACTTGAATCCTTGCAAGTTCTTAAGTAATAGAGTGGCTCGTGGACTAGGCTTCATTAACAATCAAACCTCGTAAAACCCCTGTCTTATTTTAGTTTCTAGATTTCTATATACTCAGTTGATGAAATCTTGTGTCAACAAGGTGCATTTTCCTATGGATGTTGTAAAGTTCCTCCACCTAATTGTAATATAGAATCAATTTGATTTCTTTCAGTATTGAAAATTAATTGACACATGAGATTTTTACATGGTTTGGTTTCCATAGTCCATGAGGCCACAACCAGGGATGAAACATGATTAGTAAGAGATGAATGGTACAAAAGACGATTGCATTATGCAAAGAAAGACTCCATTTTATATTTCCACAAGGTTTAGTACCATCTTCTAATCACCATTTCTGCACCTTTAACACTTGAACTCCTTACAATGTTGTGGTGACTAAAAATCTGTTGAACTTTGTTGCTTGAATCCTCCTGAAACCAGTCTTTAAATTCTCATCTTGAAGAACTCTTGTAAGAAAATGCAGAAAGTGCAAAACAACTTGACTAACCAGTAGACTAATATGCTACACTAAGTCTCACATACATAAATTACTCTAAAATAAAACACTCTTTAGTTTATGATGAAACTACAATTCAATGTTGAAGAGTAGTTTTTTGAATGATTGAGAGTTCTCACTTTATAGTTTTAGATATCAACCAACTAAGGGTGGAGATGCTGGACACTAAAGATCAAAATAACATACCTTCCATTAGTAAAAGGAGGATTTAGCCAGCTACGAAAATCAATCTTGTAACTCTCCAAATTTGCTAATAAGGCTTAGTGCATTGTTTATCGTGTGGGGAGGACATAAATGGATTATTATGTGAATTTAATTGAATATATGTGAGATTATTTGAAATATATGAGTTTTATGATGGTGTGACTATTTATGCATGTTTAAGTGTATTAAATGTGCTTATAGGCTCCTTTCTGTTGAAAATGGCATTTTCGTAATTTTGACACGTTGAATGTATAAATGTAAATTATATGTGCTCTGAGAGTTGGACCACATTATTATGTGGATATATTCGAGATATGTGGCATGAGACGATCTTAGTGAGACATTTGGCAGAAAAGTCGTATCGGGGATTAATACCTGGCACGGGGCGAGCTTAGGGTTATTTTAGTAATTTGGTGAGTTACCGGGGATGTTAGTGTATGGATTAAAGTTGGGGGAAAATACTAGTGTTTGGAAGACTACCTAGATTAATTAGGGATTTTAGATGGAATTTAAGGTTTAGCAGGAAATGCGGCAAAAGACTGAATTGACATTGAGGGCATTAGAAAGCAAGGAAATGTGTAGGACCATTTTGGTCTTTTCATTCCAAAGAGTGACTTAGTCACTAGTTCGCTTCACTAGAAAGAAGCCCAAAATACAAAGTACCTCAGACACTAAACTCATTCCCTCTCCCGTACCTCCCTTTCCCTCTTGAAGAGCTTGGGGGTCTATGAATTCTTGGAGGAGTTTGCTTGAATTTCAGGATTTGAAAGAGCATATGTCGGGTTGGTTCAACTTGGATACGTAATCACTCACTACAGGTAAGCTTTAAAACCTGTTTTGATTGACTTCTAGTTGGGTTGTAGAGTATTTGTGGATTTTAGAACTCAAGGCTTGAACTGTGTATTTGGTAGATGGTTTGTTAAGTTTAAGGCTGGATGTTTTAAGCTTATAGTGTATTTGTGATGTTTTGGGACTCGAGTATAGATTTGATTCTTGTATCGGGCAGATTTGGGAGACTTGCGATTTCTAAAAATCGCAACTTTTCTGAGTTTGCAGGGTTGGCCGGGGCCCTGCTCTTGGGGCGCAGCGACCCTCACGAACTCAAGGGCCAGGGTAGTTCCCTGTACCGCAATGGCACTCGGTGGGCTGCGCATAGGCCTGTGTCCAGGAAAAATGAAGGCTGGGCCCTCTAACTTGAGGAGGGATGCGACGCTTGTGAGGGGCGCTGCGACTCAATTTAGAGATATTGGGCAAGTAGGGTTTTCAAGTACGGGAACTCAAACCTAAAGGCTTGGGAAGGATTATACTACCCAGTTTAGTAGATTCGAGGACTCAGAGGCTAGGAATCAATCTTGAAGCTGTTAATGTCTTTGGTTCTTGATGGATATCCATTATTATGTTGGGACACGGGCTACCACAAGGTCAGGGAAAGAAAGGATGGCGCTCGTTATCGCCTTACCCTATCAAAGAGGACTCAAGGTAAGAAAATTGTTTCTTGCACCCAGTGTAGAGCGTGCGCCCCAATTGTAGGGCGCAGAATGGAGTTTTCCATGATATCGTTATAGTTGAATGTCTACTGTGTATGAATTTATGTTGTCATATTTGTTGGTACTGAATGTTTGGCTCAAATATCGTTAAGTACATTACATGTGTAATGTATGCCGTAGTGGCGAGGCCATATCACGGATATGGTAACTACCACTG
Organism: Humulus lupulus; assembly: GCF_963169125.1. Classification (NCBI taxonomy): domain Eukaryota; kingdom Viridiplantae; phylum Streptophyta; class Magnoliopsida; order Rosales; family Cannabaceae; genus Humulus; species Humulus lupulus. Next base: position 113,631,021 of record NC_084797.1, read on the forward strand.
TGGCGGAGCCATTATGAAGATGGAATGTCCATCCACTCTGTAGGAGTCGTATAATGTTTGGAAAATATATTGTTGGAAAGTCTATATGAGTAGGATGTGGTTATGAAGTATGCAATATATCATAATGTTATTTGATTATATTTATGATTGTAAGGTTTTCTTGCTGGGCCTCAGCTCACGGGTGCTTCGTGGAACAGGTAAGGGTAAAGGAAAGTTGGACCAGCCATCAAATGTATAGCTATAGGGGCGAAGGGTACATACTTAGCTTGCTCAGCTGCCACGGTCGAGATATTTTGGGGAACAAGAGTCTTTAGTTGAAAATTTTCCACTTAGGTCGGCTAAGTCTGTATTTATTTTTGGTTGAACTTGTATTTATTCAAACTTTTGAAATCCCTTGCAATTACTTAAACTTTTAATGAAAACTCCAAATTTTGACAAAAACTTTTGATACTTGAACCGTCGTTTAACCCTAATTACACTTTTAAGTCCAAACGTCTTGCTTAACTAGTTAAGTACTATTTTTAACACACTGTGGAATTGTTCTGACTATTGAGGGCGTTACAACTTGGTATCAAAGCTGCCAAAGTTTATTAGTTCCTAGAGATTGGCTCGGCATGTACACTTACTGCTAAAGATAAGCTCGACTCAGGGTTTGGTAACAAATGATATAATTATGTGCTTAATTTTTTAAATGAAATATATGTGTCATCTCTGCATTAGGGATGCACATTTTCCCCATAGGGACAGGCCCCGCGGGGACCCGCCTGTAATGGGGCGGGGAATCCCCATGTAAATGGAGAACGGCGCGGGAACGGGGATAACTTTCAATCCCCGAATGTTAAATGGGGCGAGGATGGGGATAGCACTCCCCGCCCCGACGAGGCCCTGTTTAAATTTTTATATATTTTTGTAATATTTTATATGTATTTGATATCTTTCTTTATGTGTTTTTGTAGTATAGTAGTAACTTTTTTAATAGTTTAAATTTTATTTAGGATAGTGTCTAATATTTTAAATAATAAATATTGTGCAATATTTTAATTTACATATAATTTATGATTTTTATTTTAAAATTTTAATTTAAAATTTATTTTTTAAATAATTGGGTTCTCCGTGGGGATTCCCCGCCCCAATAGGGGATTCCCCACCCCGTCCCCGATGGGGAATAAGCGGGGATGGGGCGGGGACGGGGATTAAAAATATAAATGGGGACGGGGACGAGGGGAGCACTCCCCGCCAATTCCCCGCCCCGTGTGCATCACTACTCTGCATGCTTGATTAGGAGCATGAGCTATACTTATAAGGTCTGGCCCTTGACTTTTAATTGAATATGAGAATGTACTCTTGTTATACTATTGATGCATGTGGAATGCCAAGTAGCATGATGTTTGTGAATGTTGTATAGTTGTCTTGATTGTGAATTGTGGGACAGTTGTAAAAATTTTTATCATTGCCTGATGAGCTGAGTCATTGATTGCAGTTATACTGGGAAAGTTATGCCTCCAAGAGGATCATTTCAAATAGCCAGCACTGAGATCAAGGTTAGAGATGATAATTAGGGTAAGAACCCTTCGCCAGGCCCTGAGAATTGGCACCAGATGCTTGCTGAAATGCAAGCTAGACTGAAAAGACAGGAAGAAGAAATCCGTCAGTTATGACAACAACAATGTGCCAGTAATATCACTCGCTGCCCTAGTATAAGTTGTACAGCAACAGCCAGAAGTATCGAACTGATGGGAACCCTCATATGAGTGGTTCAGGAAGTTACACCCTCCTACTTTTGAGGGAGGGCTAGACCCACTGCGAGGAGAGCAGTGGATGAGTATGACCTGTGCCACTTACATGTTTCGGGAAGATGCCTGCATCTGGTGGGAGGTTGTATTTCAGACCTGGAACGTTGTAGCTTTGAGTTAAGATGAGTTTTGGATTTGTTCAACAAGAAATTTTACAATGATGCAGTTTGAGCTGCGAAGGCCGATGAGTTCACCAAACTAGTTCAGGGCAACATGACTGCGACTGAGTATGCCCTAAAGTTTGACTGGTTGGTGCCAACTGATGCTTCTAGGAGAGACAGGTTTCTTTGGGGATTAAACCCCATGGTAGCATAGGATGTTTGGATCACGTCAGTGCTTGGGGTTACCACATATGCTCAGGTAGTTGAGAAGGCCCTTACTGTTGATGGTGCAGATGATAGGATTTTGCGTGAGAGTTCTGCGAGACGTGATACTAGGAGGATGGTACATCCATTTACTGAGTCTCGTATGGGCAGAGCTTCCCGTGACCAGAAGAGAAAGTCCCCTGAAAATTCTACTACTCATGATCTTGATAGGAGAGGATGGGGTACTCAGTGTAGTCGCCATGGCGACAATGAAGCCTGGTGGAGTTATCTAGTTTACACCAAGTATCGGAGATGCCATGTGGGAGCATGTCGTGCTAAGGCATGCTTCCTTTGCGGGGTAGTGGGAAATTTTCAGAGATATTTCCCGCAACATAAGAGGTTGATAGTTTGGCACTAGCCTATATTTTCACACTGACCCAGTCAGAGGCTAAGCCTAGTCCCTCGGTGGTTATAGGATAGATTTCTAGCACTAGGTCTATTTACAGTGTATTTATTGATTCTTGTGCTACGCCTTCGTTTGTCTCTAATAGAGTGGTTGATATACTGTGTAGGCTTCATGATTTCTTTACTGTGGGGTTTGGGACCTCATTGCCTACTGGGGAACTAGTAGTTTCTAGGAGAAGGATTGGATCCTTGCACATAGAGGTGGATGGAAGAGAGTTCTCAGTAGACCTTATTAAGCTAGCTATGGAGGATTTTAATATGATTCTAGGCATGGATTGGTTAGCAAAGTATGGGGCAACCATAGATTTTAAAAGGAGGATGGTGACCTTTGTGCTCGAGGGATAGAACCCGTTTGGATTTGTGGGTGTTGTGAACAGGCCTCATATTATGATGATCTCAGCACTGAAGGCTAGAGACCTATTGCAGGGAGGTTGCATAGGATTCCTAGCTAGTGTAGTGGATACCACTAGGGATGTGCCATTTGGGATTTCCAAAAGACCTACCGGGATTACCAACGCATCATGAGATGGAGTTTGTCATAGAGATGGCACAAGAGACAGAACCAGTATCCAGAGCACCATACAGAATGGCACTGGTAGAGTTGAAGGAGTTGAAGGTACATTTACAAGAGTTACTGGATTTGGGATTCATTATACTAACTTCTCACCGTTGGGTGCGCCAATCTTGTTTGTTAAGAAGAAAGCTGGGACATTGAGGATGTGTATGGAATACAAAGAATTGAACAAGCTGACTATCAAGAGCAGGTACCCGCTTCCAAGGATTAATGACTTGTTTGATTAGTTGCAGGGTAGGACAATATTCTCAAGGATCGATCATCGATCAGGTTATCAACAGATGATGATCAAAGATGAGGACATTCCAAACACGACCTTCCACACAAGATATTAACACTATGAGTTTCTTGTCATGTCGTTTGAACTGACCAATGCCCTTGCAGCTTTTATGGATTTCATGAAGAAGGTGTTCAAGGCTACCTCGACAATTTTGTGATTTCTTCATCGACGATATCCTAGTCTACTCTTAGACAGAGGTAGAACACGAGCAACATCTCTGATTGGTACTTCAGAGGTTGAGGGAACATAGATTGTATGCCAACTTTAAAAAGTGTGAGTTCTGGTTTCATCAGGTGACCTTCCTTGGTCATATTGTTAGCATAGATGTAATTAAAGGTAATCCGTCTAAGATTGAGGCATTGAGAGATTGGCCAAGGCCCAAAAGTGCCTCAGAGATCAAGAGCTTCCTTGGATTGGCAGGATATTACTGACGCTTTGTGGAAGGGTTCTCAAGGATTGCTACACCACTGACAGAATTGACACGTAAGAATCAGATGTTTGTATGGTCAGACAAATATGAGAATGACTTCCATTAGTTCAAGCGACGATTAATTACAGCTCCAATATTAAGTCTTCCATCAGATCAGGAGAAGTTTGTGGTTTACTGTGATGTGTCAAGCCAGGGATTAGGCTATGTCCTTATGCAGGCAGGAAGGTGATCGTTTATGCATCACGACAGTTGAAAGAATATGAACAGCGATACCCTACGCATGTTTACAAGTTAGAAGCTTTGGTTTTTGCATTGAAGATATGGCAGCAATACCCTTATGGGGAGAAGAGTGAGATATACATTGACCATAAGAGCTTAAAGTATTTCTTTACCCAAGAGGATCTAAACATGATACAAAGGCATTGGCTGGAGTTCGTGAAAGATTATGATTGTGAGATTCTTTTCCACCCAGGGAAAGCCAACGTGGTGGCAGATGCCTTGAGTTGGAGGGGTCCAGGACAGTTATTAAGACTGAAGTAGATATGAAAAGAGTTGGCAGAAGATATGACTAGAGAATGGACTGAGTTTGTGGTGGGTCGATTAGCCAACATCACCGTGTAGCCCACTCTTTTTGAGAGAATAAGGGAGGGTGAGTTGAGCGATCCTTAGTTTATGAGGAATAGAGGGGACGTCCTAGCTGGAGTGGCTAAGGACTATGCAGTTTCGTAGATGGGTATGTTGAGATACAAGGAGCAGATTTGTGTGCCGGTGGACTCTACTATCAGACGAGAGATTCTAGAAGAATCTCACACGACACCGTATTCATTACATCCAAGCACCACAAAGATGAACCTAGATATGAAAACCTTATATTGGTGGCCTAAGATGAAGAAAGATGTGACTAAGTATGTGGCTAAGTGCCTGACATGTCAGGAATTCAAGGTTAAATATCAGAGATCGGTAGGGTTATTACAACCTTTGGGTATCCCTGAATGGAAATGGGAGAACATCACTATGGACTTCCTAGTTCACTATGGACTTCCTCGTTGGGTTACCACAAACAGTGGGTCAGCATGATTCAATGTGGGTGATTGTGGATCGGTATACCAAATCAGCCCGCTTCTTGCTAGTAAGGATGAACTATACAATGTATATGTAAGTTGATCTTTTTAAGAAAGAAATAGTACGTCCCCATGGGGCTCCTAGGTCTATCGTATTAAATCGAGACCACATCTTTATTTCCAAGTTTTGGGGAAGTCCGCAGAAGGCTATGGGAACCCAATTCAAATTTAGTACAACTTACTATTCTCATAAAGATGGTCAGACGAGGATGACGATTCAAATACTGGAAGACATGCCTCTGATAGAATTTTCCTACAATAACTGCTACCAGTTAACCATTGGACTGGCTCCTTACGAGATGTTGTATTATAGCAGGTGTAGGTCGCCCATTCACTGGAAGGAGATGGGTGAAAGCAAATACTTGGATCTTGAAGCAGTTCAAAGGACCAATGAGGGAATAGAAAAGATTAGAGCTCGCATGCTCGCATCATAGAGTAGACAAAAAAGTTATTCAGATCCGAGGTGCAGAGACATGGAATTACAAGTTGGAGACTATGTCTTCCTTAGATTTTCCCTACTGAGAGGGGTGAAAAGGTTTTGGAAGAAGGGCAAGCTGAGCCATAGATTTGTAGGACCATTTGAGATCCTGTAGAGGATTGGTCTAGTAGCCTACAGGTTGGCTTTATCACCGGCATTGTCTGGAGTTTACAATGTGTTTCATATATCAATGCTCCGGAGGTATGTATCAGATGCAACTCATGTATTGTGTTATGAGGATCTGGAGCAATAGACAGACTTGTTCTATGACGAGCATCCAATACAAACATTAGATGGAAATGATAAAATCTTGAGGAATAATACTATACCCTTGGTTAAAGGGTTATGGTGGAACAACAAGGTCAAGGAGTCTACCATGAATTCGATTTAGAAATGCCAGATCAGTATCAAGAGTTGTTCTAGTAAATTTCGAGGATGAAATTTTCAGTAGGAGGGGACAGTTCTAACTTCCCAAATTTGCTAATAAGGTTAAGTGCCTTGATTAACGTGTCGGGAGCGCATAAATGGATTATTATGTGAATTTAATTGAATATATGTGAGATTATGTGAAATATATGAGTTTTATGATGATATGATTATTTCTGCATGTTTAAGAGTATTAAATGTGCTTATAGGCCTGCTTCTGTTAAAAATGGCATTTATGCAATTTTTACCCGCTGAGGGTATAAATGTAAATTATATGTGCTTTGTGAGTGGGACCACATTATTATGTGGATATCTTCGAGATATGTGGCATGAGATGATCCTAGTGAGCAATTTGAATATTAAGTCGTATCAGGGATTTATACCCGGCTTGGGGTGAGCCTAGGGGTATTTTAGTAATTTGGTGAGTTACTGAGGATGTTAGAGTATGGATTATAGTTGGGGGAAAATACTAATGTTTGGAAGACTAGCGGGATTAATGAGGTATTTTTGACGGAATTTTAGGTTTAGCATGAAATGAAGCAAAAGTCTAAATTGCTTTTGAGGGCATTAGAAAGCAAGGAAATGGGTAGGGGCATTTTGGTCTTTTCATTACAAAGAGGGACTTAGTCACTAGTTTGCTTCAACAGAAGGAAACCAAAAAACAAAGTACCTCAGCAGCTGAACTCACTCCTTCTCCCATATCTCCCTTTTCCCTCTTGAAGAGCATGGGAGTCTTTGCATTCTTGGAGAAGTTTGCTTGCATTTGAGGATTTGAAAGAGCATAGGTCGAGTTAATGTAGCTTTGAAACGTAATCACTCACTAGAGGTAGGCTTTAAACCCTATTTTGATTGATTTATGGTTGGGTTGTAGAGTATTTGTGGGTTTTAGAACCAAGGCTTGAACTGTGCATTTGGTAGATGGTTTGTTAAGCTTAGCGCTGGGATTTTTCTGCATATAGTGTATTTGTAATGTTATGGGACTATAGTATAGGCTTGATTGTTGGTTGGGGCAGATTTAGGAGACTTGCAATTTCTGAAAATCACAACTTTCTTGAGTTCATAGGGCCACTCCGCGGCCTTCACGAACTTAGAGGCCAGGGTAGGTCCTTGAACTGCCATGGCGCCACTGCGGTCAGTGTCCAGAAGAATGAAGGTTGGGCTCTCTAACTTGAGCAGGGTTAGGGCACTTGTGAGGGGCACTGCGGCTCAAATTGGAGATATTGACAAAATAGGATTTTTGAGTACAGAAACTCAAACATAAAGGCTCAGGAGGTATTCTACTACCCTGTTTAGTAGAATTCGAGGTCCTGGAGGATAGGAATCAACCTTTAAGCTTTGAATTAGTTTAATTCTTGATGGATATCCATTATTATGTCATGACTAGGGGTACCGCAAGGCTCAGGAAAGAAAGGATCGTGCTCATTGTCACCTTACCCTATCATAGAGGACTCGAGGTAAGAAAATCATTTCTCGAACCCAATGTAAGGCGTGTGCGCCAATTTTAGGGCAGGGAAGGGACTGTGGCGTGATATTGTTATAGTTTAATATCTACTGTGGTTGAATTTATGCTATCCTATTTGTTTGTATTAATTACTTGGTCGGGAGATCGTTAACGACATTACATTTGTAATGTATGCCGTAGTGGCGAGGCCATAATGTGGATATGGTAACCGCTAAAAGGTGGGGCCATTATGAAGATGGAATGTCCATCCACTTGGCAGGAGTCGTATAATGTTTGGAAAATCTATTGTTCGAAGGTCTATATGAGTAGGATGTAGTTATAATGTATGCAATATATATCATAATGTTATGTGATTATATATATGATTGTTGGGTTTTCTTGCTAGGCCTTGGCTCACGGGTGCTTCAGGGTGTAGGTAAGGGCAAAAGGAAGTTGGGCCTACCATGAGTTGGAGATCTATGGCGGCGTGTACATACTCATCATGCTCAGCATCCACGGTCGAGATATTTTTGGGAACAGGAGTCTTTAGTTGTAAATTTGCCGCTTAGGTCGGCTAAGTCTGTATTTATTGTTGGATAAACTTGTATTTATTTGAAACACTTGGGATCCCTTGGAATTACTTAACTTTTTAAATGAAAAGTCCAACTTTGGACCAAAACTTTTTATACTTAAACCGTCGTTTAACCCTAATTACACTTTCAAGTCCAAAAAACTCACTTAACGAGTTAAGCACTATTTGTAACACACAATGTAACGGTTTTGACTATTCAAGACGTTACAAATCCTTACAGATCAGAAATTACACCTTTCTGTATATATTGATGAAGAATTTAGTACACAATTGTGTCCAAAAAATGAGATTGATAAATAGAATAAAAGAAAGAATAAAATCAATCATAAATTAATCATATTCATATAAGTGAAAATAGAAAAAGAGAATAAACAAATTATAAAATAATTACAAAATATAACTTAAATAATTGAATTATCTTGTTTTTTTTACTAGCTGACCGAGATCACGCAAGGATATTATCCTTAAGGGTCTCAATGTGATCTACTTGAAACTAATAAGGTAACAAAATTTCCTTTTATGTGCACATACAAAAAATAACGTTTAAATGAAATGAAACTAAGACATTAATTTCATAAATGAGTAAAAATCCTTTTTAATAATTAATTACTCTTTTAAAAAAAATGTGCCTGCATTTTATTAGTCACATGATATAATTTATAAATAATAAAAATGCAAAAGACACAAGTCTCAGAAACCTAATCTGATTCATTAGATTTCCAGTTCTGAAAAACGAAATATAAATCATCACTTTTGGCAGAAATTGTCAATGCTAAAGAAGATGCGAATTTAGGATTTTACATATTCTTTTTATAAGATTTCACATGGGGCGAAAATACTCCCATTGAAATTGTAAAGCCCTTCTAATTCAGGGTCGTTATACCGCGTGTTTAAAATATTGCTTAACTCATTAAGTGACTCATTTGCACTCAAAAGTGTAATTAACGCTAATAAGTACATCATTGATTAAACTTGGTCAAAAGGATTAATGCTAATAAGTCGACCTTGAGTGCGATCCTCTCCCGAGTGTCTCCGAAACCCTAGTCACTACTAGTATTAAATATAAAAACCAAATTTCGCAGTAGAATATGTTCTTTAAAAATAATTATTAATACCTGGCTAGATCATTCATATATAGATATATTAAATCAAACACAGGTAGATTAGAGATTATCTCTTGCAGCCTATCAAAAGTCCGCGAATCTTTTTGTATAAATCAACGATCTTCCTATCCTTATTATGAAAGCTCACACCTTGATCTTCCAAACTAATTGTCAGATACACAAGGATGTGTGTGAGCACGTAGGATTCAAAAGGTTGATTTAAAACTCACTAGATCTACTCAACACATGAGATATAGTGAGGTTTGACAGAGAGAGAGGATGTTGTGAATAGAATTTCAGGTTTAGAAAAATCTATCACTTTCTTTTTTAGAGAGGGAGTCTTACACTAAAAACTTTTGGAAAACAACTTCTTTAAAAGTATCGCTTATTTTTTAGGTTTATAAGGATAATTAACTAATTTAATCAGTTTTTATTTTATTTAAATAAAACTAATCAGTTATACCCTATTTAATTATTATTTAAAAATAATTAAATATATATAATTATATAAAGATTTTATTTGAAATTTAAAATTCAAATCTCAGGGATAGGAAATATCTCTATGTGGCGCCATTCACTGTACAATACACCGAGTAGTGTGAGCCACATTAGGGTTTTCCCTAATTTTCACATTTGTTCGTTTAATTAATTATTATTTTTTTTTTGGTCAAGAAGAAAAAAGCTTCATTGATCAAACAGACATATACAACCAAGAAAAAGCCCAGAACTGAACCAAAACAGCCAGACAAACCAAAAAACCACTTACATACTAGCTAGTTTCCTTAAGAAAATGTTAAAATTCGGAAGAGACTTCCTACTATGGACACTGTAAATTCTATACTGGACTAAAGTAACAATCTCTTTAGCTATACAATTAGCTGACAGGGAGAATCCATCATATATACATCTATTTCTATTCCTCCAAATTTGATAAACAGCAGTTGCCAGGATCATATTGATAGTCATGCTCATTCTGTTATGCTGGCTAAGGTTGAGACCCACAGTCCATGCCGAGAAGCTGGAAGCCCAGGCATGAAAACCCAGCCATGAAATTATGCAATGCAAGATCTTCTGAGATAGGTAGCAGTCGAAAAAGAGATGGATGTGACTCTCCACTTGATCTTCACACACAGGGCAGAGATGGCTGTCAATGGGAATGGTGCATTTGGCCAAGTTGTCTCTAGTGAGAAGAAAAGAATTAATAACCATCCATAACAGGAATCTATGTTTGGGAAGAATGGTACGACACCAGATGCCTTCTTTATAGGCCACTATGTGCTGGTTTATGGAGCTAAAATAAAGCTTTGAAGGTCTGAACGCTCCTGAGACACCAGCAGCAAGAATTTCTTTTTCATTGAATCGAGTTCTGAGGAGACAAAGCTTGCGCCAGTACCAACTACTGTCATGTTTCAAATCATAATCCAAGAAGTTCACTCCTTTTAAGTAGACATGCTGAATCCATTTCACCCAAAGCGAGTCTTGTTTAGTCGAAACAGCCCAAATATACCTGGCAAGAAGGGCCCTATTCCAACTAGTACCATCCCTAAGACCAAGACCCCCATAGGCCTTAGGCAAGCAAACTTGGTTCCAAGAAGCCAAATGAAACTTACAGCGAGTACCCGAGGCCCCCCAAAGAAACTGCCTACACAACTTCTCCACTTCCTTGATGATGCTTTGAGGTAAAGTGAAAATAGACATCCAATAATTCCTTAAACCAGACAGCACCGTTTGTATGAGTAGTAAACGACCTGCATAGGATAAGTGTTTGGAAAACAATTTAACACGCATCTTTTGGATAATGAGTTCACAGTCCGTGTGTTTCCATTTTGTAGGCCTCAAAGGCACTCCAAGATAGTGCATAGGAAAGGATCCAGCTGAAAGGTTCAACCCATGTAAAATCTCAATCCTAATTCCTGCTGCAACTCCTCCAAAATACACCTGGGACTTTTTGGAATTGATAGACAAACCAGTAGCTTCGCTAAATTTCTGAAGAGAGTCTTTCAGAACAGAAACAGCCGCAACAGTTCCTTTACAAAATAAAATGACATCATCTGCGAAACAAAGATTTATCAACTTCAAGTCCTTACACATCGGGTGATACCGAAAGGAGGAGGACTTGGCATCAGATTGCAAACCTCTAGTCAAGTACTCCATGATTAAAATAAAGAGAAGAGGGGACATTGGGTCCCCTTGCCTCAAACCTTTGCCCCCTTTGAAAGTACACTGAACCCGCCCATTTATCAGCAAAGAGTAAGTAGTACTCCTAATGCATATCATGACCCAGTTAATGAACTTGGAAGGAAAACAAAAGGCCTTTAACAAGTTAACCAAAAAAAGCCAATCCACCGTATCATACGCCTTGCTAATGTCTATCTTTATCGCACACCGAGGAGAAGTAATCGCTCTACCATAATTCTTAATTAAATCTTGAAGAATCATGATATTGTGAGCTATAGATCTACCCCGAACAAACGCACGTTGATTCGATTGAACAAGATAATGAAGCACCACTACCAGACGGGAACACAGCAATTTAGCCATAACTTTATACAGAGTTGAGCAACAAGCAATCGGTCTATAATCTGAGGCCCTAGCTGGATTCACAACTTTAGGAATTAAGGACAAAGTTGTTTCATGAAGCTCTTTAGGAAACTGACCCATTGAGAAACCATGAGATATGGCGGAGCAAATATCCTGACCAATATCCTTCCACATTGACTTGAAGAAACCAGATCCATAGCCACCAGGGCCAGGCGATTTAGTATTGGGAATACTAAACAAGGCAGCCTTTATTTCCTTAGGAGAGAAGGGTTTTAACAGATACAGTTGTTGCTCCACTGAGAGCTTAGAGCCTAAATCCATATAATTCTGATCAACCATCCCTGAAGCCGAACTAGGAGTGCCCAAATGACTCTTAAAGTGCTCTGAAAAATGGCTAACAACCTCCTTGAAATCATCAACTAGAACCCCATTATCGTTAGTATAAGAAACAATAGAATTCTTAGTTTTTCTCCTCTTCAAGAACGCATGGAAAAAAGAAGAATTCATGTCCCCATGCCTTAACCAATTGATCTTGCTGCGCTGCACTAAGAAACTATGGTAGATTTTTTCATGATAATTAAATTCTGTTGCCTTCACTTTAACTACCTCTTGTAATTGAAAGTCAATAGGCTTCTCTTGAGCTTGAAAACGGGCTGTTTGTAGCTCTTCCAAAGCCAGATGGTAGCCTAATCCCACATCCCCAAACCAGTCCCTGTTTATCTTTTTCAGTTGATGTTTAAGACGAATCAATCTAGTAAAAATGGCCTTCAGCCCAGATGACTTCACAGGAGCTTCCCAGCTCTTCAAGACTATTTGCTTAAAATCAGGGTGGTTGGACCAAAAATTATAGTATCTGAAAAGCTTGGTTCCCATAGAATTCAAAGAGATATTAGACACAATACATGAGCAGTGATCTGAAACCGCCTCCCATTGAAAAACAGCCACACTTTGAGGAAATAAATCCAGCCAATCCTCATCTATAAGAGCATGATCTATTTTGGAATAAATTCTAGCTAAACCATCTTGGTTATTCGTCCATGTAAAGTAGGAACCCATACTCTTGATAGCCTCAACTTTGGCAACATTTTTCCAGCCAACTGAATCCACCAACTCAGAACTAGCCAAAGAGCTTCCACCAGTTCTATCACCAACAGAAAAATGGTGCATTAAAATCACCAAGAACCAACCAAGCTTTGACAGAAAGAAATAGCCGAGATAGATCATGCCAAAGACTCCTCCTAGTATCAATTGAATGGAAACCATAAACAAATGTAACAAAGAAACTTGTCTCGTGACCGACCAACCTAATTAGGCAGTGAACCAATTGGGGAGAATCTTCCAAGATGCTCAAATTAGCTATACCTTTTCTCCAAAGAATCAGCAACCTTCCTTCAGTTCTCGGGCTAGTGAAATAGTCCCAATTAGGAAATCTATGTTCCATAAACTCCTCAATTTTCTTACCACGCAATTTGGTTTCCAACAAACCACCTATACCAACCTTATTCTTCCTAAATAAATCTTAGACTGATATTTGTTTATTTACCCTATTCAGTCCCCTAATATTCCAACTTAATATAGGACAACTATCCATTAGAGGTGCTTGAAACAAACTTCCCAACCTTACCTCCCCTTTCCTGATCCTGCAATATTCCAAACTGGTTACCTTTATTCTGAGCCGACCCAGCCTGTTTATGGACACCAGTAAAAGGGCCTGTTTTTTGAGTACTGACTCGTCTAGGGGTGAGCCACTGTCCTTCCTTGCTCCTTTCTATAGCCTGCCCAGAAGTACTTCTCTCTGTAGTAGACGTTACACCTTCATCAGATTTAGCTTCTTCAGTAGCTTGAGACCCCTCCTCTTGTGTATTCAAAGGTCCTCCCTTAGTTCCATCTGGCTTGTCCGTCCTTTCTAATTGGTTCTCCTCAGTCGGCGGGGCGGGGGGGGGGGGGGGAACTTTTTCTACCCAAACTGCCTTAAGGTCCTTCCTACACTCTGCCATAGAATGTCCAAAACCAGAGCAGCTTTTACATTTAGTAGGCAGCCACTCATACTCTACACTTTGTTCAACCACCTGACCATGTTCATTAATAAACTGAAAACTACGAGGGGGATTATCTGGAATTTCCATTTCAACTAACACCCTAGAAAATTGGACTCAAGAACGTTCCTTAGTAAATTTATCCACTAATAGCGGTTTGCCGATCGTACTAGCCAACGCACTGAGACATTTACTCCCCCAATACTGGAGCCCAAGATCTTGAAGAAGAATCCACAGTGGAACCGAACGAACCAAGCGAATCGCACTAAGATCAACTGTCCAAGGCCTCACAATAACAGGTTTTCGATCAAATTGAAGAACTCCATTCTCTAGGACGTGGTCTCTAGTTGCTTCATCATTGAATTTAACCAAGGTGAGCCCCAAGGTCATTCTAGAAATCTGGGCAATACCAAGATGGCCCGAAACCCTTTTATTGAAACCCTCAAATACATCCATTGGAGGGTTAGCACCAAGAACCATGCAAACCACTGCAGAACTCCAATCAGCAGACTGAATTCTCACCTCTTCAGCATCCACTTGTGCCAGCTTCTGACCGTTCCTAAAGATAGGTTCTGTGTACTCTAATTTTGGCTCAGAAAAAGAGAGATTGCTAGATCGGAATTGCTGCCAATGGATCTTCGAATCCGACTGGAAATCCTCATCCGTGCCCCTAATACCTTCTTCGTATCTATCCACCCAAGCATCTGAGGGCATCTCCATATTCGTTCCATCCAACAAGCCATTCGTCGACTGGGAACCCATCGCTGCATTTTGCATAAACTCAGACCTATTCCTTCCATCCAAACTTTGGTTCTGCTCTACGTCGGGCACAACTTCTCCGTCCAAGCCATTCAAGTTCAACTGTTGAGTCTCTTGAAGAACACGTTCAGATCGATCCTCTAGTGGAATGACAGGCTTTCGAATCAGTTTCTTCCTCTTCGCCATGGAAGAGAGCTACCCGATTTTCCAGCGATAACATAAATTTTTTTTGTTTAATTAATATTTAAGACAATATATTTATCCCAAAATAAATATAAGTTAATTCAAAATAAACTTTATCTTAAAATATCAATTTTAAATAAACAAATAAATAAATATCTTTTATAAATAAGATAATTATTAATATCACTTTATATTAATACAAACATGATTAATATTTATTGTAACATATAGTTTTACAAAATAAAAATAATATAGTTAAATAATTAATTCATTCATATTTAATCAATTGCCCATAACTATCACATAATTATTTCCTTGGCCTATATAATAAAACAATTTGCATTTAAGTCCTTCTCTCTACAAATCTTTCTTTTGACATCCTTACCCTTGACAATTTAGGACAAAGGTTATCTGGGGACCATTGACCTATAATACGAATCTCCAATAAACCAGATTATTAATTAAACTCTTTAATCTAATAATCTTATTTATTAATTCCATGATTACTCCACTATTTATAGAGTTTTCTCTTGTAGTCCATTGATATAATCAATAAATGTAGTTCTGTCCTCCATTTATTGGTTCGTTAATTAGAGCTGGTCAAGTTTAATATCTTACCCTTCTAATTACCTCTTGATCCTTAAGTACCATTAATTCACTAGTGAATAATTAATCTATAATCAAATTATAGATTTGAGCTCAATAACTATTCAATTCAAGAATTAGCCCTTAGGGGAACCAATATTCGATTCGTTAGGAAAGTATAGATTCCATTATTGTAATTCTTATTCCCAACCATAAATGTTGTTGAATCTCCAAACCAAAAGTCATTAGCTTCATTATTCTTAGAAACCTTAACAAGTGAATCAAAAGATCCAATAACACCAATAGGAGTTCATGAATACCCATGATTTGGACTAATATACAAATGATAATCTAATTTTATAAGAATTAAATCTTTATGTAAAACAGTGAGTTTATAGAGATAATTAATTCTCATCAGTCCTGTCATATATAATCTCTATTATATACTTCACCTTTACAAAGATATCTATCCACATCAGTAATCCGAATCTAAATCACTTGCATCCCGTATATTTAGTAAACTGTACTAGTAACCATTCATTAAAGATTCCTTACTTTAATATATTACTCACTATTTTATTCGTTATATATTATCTTCATTCTCTCGTACTAAAACAAGATCATATTCTCATAAATGAATATTGAAATTTCTTGATATTCATATGAATTATTCAAATAATAATTATAACATTCAACTCTAACAAAATTGTTATTTTATTTAGTCACTAAAATTTCTTCACATGCTTTTAGGGCATTAATCCTAACAATCACAACAATATAGCGTAGGTTTTGTTTCCCTTCAACCACAACCTACCATAAAATTTCTATAAACCTCACTAGGCTCCAAATATTCTTCAAACATGTCCAATTATGTCCTAGTAACCTTAGCTTATTATCCCCTAAGGTTACTCATCAAAACCCATTTAAAACAAAGAAACCAAGCTGTCAGCATAGGTCGGTCGACCGCTTGAGCAAAATGCAAGCCGGTTGCCGGGTGCCCTAGGCCGGTCGACTGACTCAAGTCAGAGATCTTTTTCTGTGTTTTTTTTAGAAATCCAATCTCAACCAATTCGACCCCAAACTTATTTCCAACCAAATCCAAGCATAATTTCGACCCCAAAACAGATACACAATACCAAATACATCACTTAGGCACCATTTAAATATCAAATTTAAAGTGCTAAGCAAGAATTGAAATTCTAGGGTTCTAAACCCAAATCTTGCCTCAATCCAAATATTGAATCCCAAATCATTATTCTAATATGAATTAGAGCCAAAGGACAGTTGCTCTACAAATTCCTATCACCAACATATACATCCAAACATTCTAAAAGACTTAATTTTCCAAAATTATCCAAAAGCTCCAATTCAACTCAAGAACGCTAAGAACAAAGTGAAGAACATCAAAGAGAAGCATACCTCTGAAATGGAATTCAAGATTCTCTATGCCAAAATCAATTCCTAGCAGATGCTAATCTTTTGCTTGATGCTCAATCTCCTTTAAAAATCCTCAAAACTCATGATTTGGCCTCCTAGAACTTGGGTGAACCTTTGGGTATAAACAAAGAAGAAACAAGGAGAGAGAGAAGTCTTGAATGTTCTTGAGGAAGACTTCAGCACAAGGTTTCTTGTTTCTCTAATTATGTGGTCAAAGGACCATTTTTCCCTTTCCCACTTATTAACCCATTAACAAAACTCAATGGCATTTTAGACATTAGCCTTAAATTTGTAATCATACCAATAGTTTCCAAATTTGTCAACTAATATCCACCAAACATAATTATTCCACAAATATTCTCAAAATTAGAAAAATTCACAAAATACCCCTAGGCTTGACCCGAGCCAAGTATTTGTCCCTATTGTGACTTTTCTTCTAAAACTGCTCGAAATGATCCACTCATTCCAAAAATCACATATACCAACATAATAATGTTGTCTCAAGCACAAAGAACATAATAATTACAATTATACCCTCAACGGGTCAATGTTACGAAAATGTTCCCTTTTAAAAAAAGTGAGTCATTAAACACATTTAGTACAAATAATCATGCATACTCAATTATATAATAATATAATTCACATAATTTCTCCACGTGTCCTCCTGGCTTGCTAATCAAGGTACAAAACCTTTTTAGGAGTTTTGGGACACTACAAATATTCCCTAGGTCTAAGGTTCATGCTGTGTATAACAAAGAAATGCTTCACAAATAAAATAAAATGACATCACCATCAAGGCACTATGCAAGAGGGACGTGATCAAGCACATGCCCCAACTAACATTCAATAAAATTGTGGATATTACTACTACATATATCTAAACCATGGATGAAAATGAGCAAGAGTGTGCTATCAAGAACCAGTGTGTAGAACGGTTTAAAACCTTATTTACTCATCCATATTCCCCCATTACTACCCTAGTCAGAGAGGATCAACTTCAAAAACATTGGAATTTTGTTCTGGATACACATCATCATTGTGTTGGTACGCATTGTAACAAGTTAGGTAGCCAAAAATCTTCCAACTTTACTAATCATCCTTCATCATCCTAACTTACCAATAAGAAAAGACTGAACAAAAAAATGACTACCTTACCTTTGTCTCTAATAGATCCACCAGTTATTCTCTTAAACCATCTTAGGGTCCTTTGTTACCCATTCCGCATTCTTCTCAAAAGAGGAAATTTCGTAAACCCTCAACAATATCAAATCCATCATTAAAAAAATCCCCTATAAGCAAAAAAAAAAAAGAGTTAAACTTCTAGTCCTTTCCTCAAAGCCTAGATCAATTGATCAACTTCTTCTTAATTATGAAGATAAAAATAATTCATTCTCTTCCATGCTAGAAGACCCTACTTCTCTTCTCCTCTTCTTCCATTGTTGTTATTACTCCTCCTTCATGTATAAAACCTTCTTCATTTCCATATAATCTTGTGGATACACATTCCCCTTTTGATTTTTTGAACCTATTGGGGTCATCTTTCTCCATCCAATTTTTTTTTCCTAGTGACCTTATAGGTGAAGCTAGTCTATTCGACCCATTTCCTATGTAAAATACACTTGTTAATGCTCTTTAGGATTCCCAGTATTTATCAACACAATTTGAACCTTACTTTCTGTCCCTTTTTCCTCCATACATGCCAACCATCATCTCTCCTGGACACTACTATACAACTCCTGTCCCTATTTGTTGCTTATGCACCAGATCTTACATTGAACCTATCGTTGTAACACTGACCTTTCATTGAATTAAAGAAGTTGTCTCAGGCTTGGGAGATCATTTGGTTACCTCAAAGCATTTACTTGCTTTCTTAGATGACCTTATTCTGTAATCTGAATATTTGATGATTGATGAGAATATTAGAAAGACTAGAGTTGAATTACCCCTTCCCATCTTTCATAAACAAACAACAAGAGTGCAATATTTGTTTCCATAATAATGGGTATATTTGTAATTTTATGTGATTACATGTTTACGTGTCCATTTGAATATGTTTATAATTAATAAATATTTATGTGAGCATTTTTTGAATTTGAGTACGTTTATGAGCAACAATAATAATTCCTTCAAGTACTAAAGGTATTAGTGTAAAAAATTATGTATTTAGGGGGAATTGTATAAATTAGAAGATTTTTGGGCCATGAGTAAATTAAGGGATTTGAAAACTATTAGGTTAGTGCAAAATTACTAAAAGGACTTGATTCTAATAATGAGAAAGCTAGGGTTTAGGGCAAATTAGTCTTTTAGATTTAAGGATTAGTATAAATAAGTCAAGATGGGATTAGGGTTAAGCACATCTCATTATTTTTTCTTCTCACTCATTCAGATCTAGACGAGCTTGGAGGATTAGAGAACATAGGTCAGGTTTATGTTTGTTCTTTTGGTTTAGGGGTAGATGTTATGAATTAGTTGTTACAATTGCATGATAGGATGTTTACGATTATAAATTTGATGTTACAAACATGTTGAGAATTGGTTTGTAGTAATTGATTAAGGTTATGTTATATTTTAAAAGGGTTGTATAAAAGTTGAAGATGAAGTTAGGGTTCTTGAACCCTCCATGCATTTATGGGCATTTTGAATGAATGCTTGGATCAGTGATGAATCAATGAAGTATTTGTGATTAATTATTTTTATGGATGCTATATTTTCAATTTGAAGTTGACTATGGCGAAATTTTAGTTTAAGTATGTTTGGGTTCATATTCATGGGAAAAACCCGAGCTGAGATCCCACCGCTATTTCTGGGTTTAGCATTTGGCGCGACTGTGCCACTTACCCAGAAACGGGAAATTTTTAATGTTTCATTGTTTCGATTGTGGTTTTGGTGTTTCAAGTTATCGATTTTGTGTATAACAGTTTTAGGACCTTCTTATGAATATTTGAGTGTGAATCTATCATAGGAATAGCATGGGTGAATCCATACACATGTTATTAGGTTGACATGGAACTAAGAATTTGGTATTGAATGTTGTGCCTTAGGGCTCGGTAACGAAACTTGAAGGAAGCGAGGATTGTTGTTGATGCTTGGACCTTAGGTAAGAAGAGTGGACACCTACACGCAAGGTGTACACTCGACCTAGTTAAGTATGGTAGAATTTGTATGTCATAAGTATGATTTATGTTATAAGTGTTTCATGATCTGTGTAATTATGATATGTATGAAGATCTTTTATATTTAGGTGACATGCTTACAATATTATAAATTTCATATTCATATTACGATAAATTACATGCTTACGTTATGATTAAATGCATGCTTACATTATTTCGTTCTCTGTTGCACATTGGACCAGATCAACACTAGTTTGTGGTTAGAATGATTATGGTATTCTATGTTGTGGTTATGTTTATGTCATAGTTATGTTATGATATGTAGTAATATTATCGTTATGCATATGTTATTATGTTGGTTATGATTATATTGTTTATGATAATATGATGCATGTTTAGTTTGTGCTAGAGAGTTGTATCCTACACAAATCTTCTTACAGGTATTCTGTAACACAAGTATTATGTGTTTCAGGTAAAGGTAAACAGTTGGCTACACAGTAATAAGTTTGAGAGCTTTGGTGGAGGGAATACATGTTCAGGATTTAACGGCCATTTGGGGTTAGGCCTATTGGGATTGCTTTATAGTTTTAGTTTTTTTTTTTTAAAGTATGTGAGATGTTTTATTCAGTTTTTTGTAGGGTTTTGAAAATCAGGATTTGAGTTACTTATTTAATTTGCAAAATGATGAGACTCTAGAGTTTTTTTTTTAAGGTTGTTAGTTAATTTATTTTCAATAAGGATTATTTTATTGAGTATCAAAGACACGTTTTATTCTTTAATGATTGTAAAAAAGCATGGACTTGATGCTCTAAGAATGTAATGCCCTACTACTCAGGGACCGTAACACAATGTATTTTAAATAGTGCTAAACTCGCTAAACGAATCATTTGGCCATAACCATGTAACTAAATGTCATTAACAGTTTAGGGTTAAAATTTTTGGTCAAAGGTACCATCAATTCATTAAAATGTTTACTTCGTACATGGGATCCCAAAATACTTTTAAAATGTTAATTACAATGAAAAAGTTACAACCTGCCGACCTAAGCTACAAAATAGGATTTAACCCTAGTTCCTCCTTAAACCCTCGGCCGTGGAGGTCGATCAGCCACATATGTACACATCGTCACGTAAGCTCTCCAACTCAAGGATGGTCCAACATTCTTTTTCCTTTACCTGCACCACAAAGCACCCATGAGCCAAGGCTAAGCAAGAAAACTTGAACATGCTCATAAGGAATTAATAACATGTTGCCATATCATAACAAGCATGCCTAGCAGTAATAACCCTACTCATGCATGCATACCATTCATATAAATGACTACAGTGTCATATGGGCAAATAGCCCAAGATAAACGATCTATGAATCATACTGGGGTCCAATGCCCAAAATACATGATTATGGAATCATATTGGCGTTTAGCATCCTAGGATATGGGAATAATGAGTCACCCTAGGGACCATTGCCCTCTCCTCTGTATCACCAGCCTTGGAGCTAGCTCAGCGTACTCGGCGCTCTATTTTTCTCACGACAAATAGGTCGATCAGTGTATGATGCGCTCCTGGTTAGGCATAACGATATCAACCAGCACTCAGTGCACTATTGTCATCCTTGACTAATAAGACAATGTTTTACGACCAGCACTCAGCCACTAATGTCACCCCTGACTAATAAGTCAATGCTTTACGACCAGCACTCATCATGCTAAGGCCATCCTTGACTGATAAGTCAATGCTTTACGCCCATCACTCAGCGTGCTAAGGACGACCTTGACTGATAAGTCAATGCCTTATGACCAGCACTCAGCTTGCTTAGGCTGTCCTTGACTGATAAGTCAATGCTTTACGACCAGCACTTAGCATGCTAAGCCCATCCTTGACTGATAAGTAAATTCTTTATGACTATTACTCAACGTGCTAAGGCGGTCCTTCTCTAATAAATAAATGCTTTATGACCAGCACTTAGCATTCTAAGACCGTCCTTGACTAATAAGTCAATGTTGGGGCCCAGCCCTAGGATATGGGACTAATATGTCACCCGGGGCCCGTTGCCCTATCCGCTGTATAACCAGCCTTGGACTTGGCCCAGTGTACCTGGCGCTGAGTTTTCCACAACCAATAGGTCGGTCAAGCATATGATGTGCTCCTGGTTAAGCATAACCATAACGACCAACACTCAACAGCTATTTCCGAACTTGACTGATAAGTCAGGGCTTTATGATCAGCGCTCAGCGCTAATGTCATCCTTGACTAATAAGTCAAGCATTTCTCAAATAGAGAATGCAGACCAACATATATCGTATATCACATATCCAAATACAAAGCATTCAACATCCTAAATTACTAATCAAAAGCATAATCATAATCATGCACATTCATAGGCGTTCATTCCCTATTCATGTTTGGGCCATGCCATAATCATATGTATCACATACCAGGTGCAGTTTTCTTACCTTTGGTCCAAGTACTGGTTACAAATGAATGACCCTCGAGCACGATCCTGGTTCTAAGCCCCTAGCGATAACCTTGTCATAACCAAGTATAGAATCCTGCCAAAAATGAGTAAATAAAGGCTTCCGGACCGAGCTCTAGCCTCTGGGACATGGAATCCTACTAAAATTGGAAGTAGGATCGATCTCGAGCCCTTAGATTTGAGTTCCCGCACTCAAAACCTCCCCAAGGCCAAAAACTCCTTATGCGCCACAACCCCCAAACATTTGAGCAGCGGCCCGCTCAAGTCAAAAGCTCGAGCCTCTTCCCTGCCTGTACCAGTGTCGTGGTGCACCCTAATAGGAGTTGCGGTGCCATTAGGAAAGAGTCACTTGCTTGTCTTTCGCTCAATTAGAGCCGCTGTGCCCCAAGAACAAGGCCGCGGCTCAACTTGCAAACTAAATTTTTCGTTGTTTTTCCCATGCCAAATCCCTCCATAAGCCTACTCAAACATTGCCAAATCCCATAAACATGGTTCCCAAACAACTCAGCATCCCAAAACCTTCAAAACCCAAGTTACAATCCAATCAAAAACTCATCAAACACAAAACTCCAATCAAACTTAAGAAAATTAAAACTCAGAAATTAAAGCTTGGATCACCTTTGATTAAGTTGTTTTTCGGTAAAATCCTTTGGTGATCAAGCTTCTAATCTTCCCTAGAATCGTTATGACTCTAACCTTTCTTGAATCCAAGCTCTAATACTCGAGTTTCCTTCGAAAATGCTAACAGGCGTCAAATGAACGAACGGGAGAGGGAGAGAGAGAGAGAGAGAGAGAGAGAAAGAGAATATAGAATGCATTTTGTTTCTGTCAGGTTACTTTGAGCTTAAGTAACCTTAAGCAAATCCCAAATCTTGGGGTCCCAAAAACACCCTTGAGGGTAAAATAATCAAAATCCCCAGAATTCCCTCCTGATCTCACCAATTCCAAAAATATCCTCAAATATTTATTCCCATTACCCAATATCCTAATAATGTACTAAATACCCAAAATAGCCATTGACTCACCCTGAGTCAAGTATTGGTCCCGTTCTGAATTTCCCACTAGCTTGCTCCCTAGGATTGCCTCATGCCAAGTAACCCAAATATATCCACATAATGATGTGGTCCTACACATATATCACATATATGCCAAATATACCCATAACGGGCCTAATAAAGAAAATTTACATTTTAATTAGAAATGGGGCCACATGCATATTTAATACACCTAAACATGCATATCAAGTCATAATATAATATAACTCACATAATCATATAATGATGCACATAAATATATATATATATATCACATAACACATAATTTCCATAATTTTCCATCCTGGCCCTTAGTCAATGTCTTAAGTCTTATTAGGTAATTCGTGACATTACAACTATCCCCTCCTTACAGGAATCTCATCCTTGAAATTTTACCTCAATAACTCAGGATATAGATCCCGCATATCTGATTCCAGTTCTCAGGACGCTCCCTCGACCTTATTGTTTCTGTATAATACCTTAACCAAATGTATAGTTTTGTTCCTCGGAACCTTATCCTTTCTGTTAAAATCTCAATTGGTTATTCCTCATAGGAAAACTCTGCCTCCATTTCTAGAACCTCATAACTCAACACAAGAGTCTCATCTAATACATGTTTTCTCAACATAGAAATATGAAATACATTGTGTACGACCGATAGTGCCGTCGGTAAGGCCAATATATTGGCCACCTGACCGTTCCTCTCCAGGATCTCAAACGGTCCTACAAATCTAGGGCCCAACTTGCCCTTATCTCCTCACCTCTTTTCATGGTGATACCCTAAGGAAAAAATAGTCTTCCACTTGGAACTCCATGTTCCTGCATTTCAAATTAACTTAAATTTTCTATCTATTCTGAGAAGCGAGCATCCGAGCTCTATTCTTTTCAATAGTCCTAGTTGTCCTCTAATATCCAAATAATCCTCCCTTATTTACCATCATTTTGAGGATAATAATTGTACTGAACTCCCATTGTATACCCATCGCCTTTTGTAACCTTCCCCAAAACTTGGAAGTAAGGATAGGGTCCCTATCCATCAGGATAGACCTCAAAGTCCCAAGAAGACGCACTGTCTCTCTCACATCAAGATATACATAATAGTCAACTGTCTTATTCTACCTCATTGATAAACAGTGATCTGACTTCATATACCGATCCATAATGACCCAGATTGAATTATGCTGGCCCACTATCCAGGGCAATCCGACCATGAAATCCATCGTGATGTCCTCTTATTTCCATTATGGAATACCCAAAGGCTATAAGGGCCTTACTAGTTTTTTATACACTGCCTTGTCCTACTAACAGGTGAAGTACTTTACAATGCACTCAATTATGTCCTTCTTCATTCCAGGCCACCAATATAAAGCTTTCAGATCCTAGTACATCTTCATGGTGCCTGGATGTAGAGAATAATGGTGGTATGAGATTCATCCAGAATCTCCCATCTGATCAAAATGTCCATCGGAACACAATTATGATCCTTATATTTCAATAATCCCAAGCTTGACACTTTATAGTCCTTAGCTAAGACATCCCCCCAA
The DNA here is from genome assembly GCF_963169125.1 of Humulus lupulus. Classification (NCBI taxonomy): domain Eukaryota; kingdom Viridiplantae; phylum Streptophyta; class Magnoliopsida; order Rosales; family Cannabaceae; genus Humulus; species Humulus lupulus. The sequence goes on from NC_084797.1 coordinate 113,655,733, forward strand.
TCCTTCCCATCTGTGAGTCAGTCAACTATTTTTCCTTTGATTCTCTCCAAAACTGTATGCTTAAGCATAATGTTTGCCAACTGGCCCACCAGTAACTCTACTCTAGTTTTGGTCATATCCTTCAACTAACGTGATGCATAAGCAATCACCTTTTTCTGTCTGGATAAGAACACAATCCAAATCATGTCTCAAGGCATCACAATAAACCATGAACTTGTTCTAATCTGTAGGAAGACTCAGAAATGGAGCCATCATCAATCATTGTCTCAATTCCTGGAAGTTGTTCTCACATTTATCTGACCATGCAAACTTTTGATTTTGCGTGTCTGTTCTGTCAATGAGGTAACAATCCTTGAGAACTCTTCAACAAAACACAAGTAATACCCTGCCAATCCAAGGAAACTCTTGACCACTGAGGCATTCCTTGGCCTTGTTCAATCTCTATTTGAGAGTATACCACAATATCGTTGATAAAGACGATCGCGAACCAGTCCAAATAAGCTTTGAACATCCTATTCATCTATTCATAAGTGCTGCTGAGGCATTAGTCAATCAAGAAGATATGACTAAGAGCTCATAATGCTCAAATTTGATACAAAAAGCAGTCTTCTGCATATCCTTCTCCCTGATCCTCAGCTGGTAATAACCAGATCTAAGATCCATCTCGAAGAATATCGTTTTGTCCTGGTAACTGAACATTTAGTTCCTTCAGCTCTGCTGGAGCTGTTCAATACGGTGCCCTAGACGCTAATTCCATCCCTGGCACCAACATAATCCCAATTCTATCTTTCAGGGTATAGGTAACCTTGATAGATACTCTGGAAACACATCTAGAAACTCACAGGCTATTGTAGTCTGTCCTGGTCCCATTGGCTTGACCTGAGTGGTATCCACCACACTAGCTAAGAATACTATGCATCCTCCTTGCAATAGGTTTATAGCTCAAAGTACAGATATCATAAGTATATTGGGTCCATGCAGAGTGCAAAAAAATTCAAGGGTTTCTCACCATCAAGCCCAAGGGTTACAATCTTTTCCTTGCAATCTATCATTGTCGCATACTTGGTTAACCAATCCATATCCAGGATCATATCAAAGTCGGTCATAACTAACTCTATCAAATCAACTAATGAATATTTTCCTGCAATAAGCTAATCTGTCTCTTAAAATTACGAATAGGGTACCACACTCTCATCACAACATAACCGTGTAATCCACATACCAAGTTTGTGCCTCTACTAAATGCAACAAAACAAAGAACAACATGTAACCAGAACCAATCAGTAAAATACAAGAATTAGAACTAGGAAGCTATCCTGCCACTACTATGGAACCAGCCTCAGTCTTAGTCTTTGATTCTGACTTCATCAGAGCAAACACTCGAGCAATCCTCCCCCTTTCGTTCATCCTTCCTTAGTCCTGGGCAATCCCTCTTGAGGTAGCCAACCATCCCAGATAAGAAACATGCCTTTGCTCTGCATCCTCCCAGATGGCGCCTCCTGGACCAAGTACATTTCGGGTAGACTTTCCAATCACGTCCTCAGCCTGATGTCCCATCTAAGCACATACAAACCCTTTTCTAGTGTAGTGGTACCGAATATGTTGATAGCTATTATTTTCTAATCACTGGGGCCTCTGCTCCTGCCCAATCTAATAAATAGAGGTATCACTGCCTGAGCTCCATGCTCTCTGACACTCTGCCTCCAGATATCATTTCCTATGCCCTCAACAACAAGGGCCCCCCATACCACCTGAGCGTAGGTAGAGATCTCATGTATTGGGGTAGCCAACCATCCCAGATAAGAAACATGCCTTTGCTCTGCATCCTCCCAGATGGCGCCTCTTGGACCAAGTACATTTCGGGTAGACTTTCCAATCACGTCCTCAGCCTGATGTCCCATCTAAGCACATACAAACCCTTTTCTAGTGTAGTGGTACCGAATATGTTGATAGCTATTATTTTCTAATCACTGGGGCCTCTGCTCCTGCCCAATCTAATAAATAGAGGTATCACTGCCTGAGCTCCATGCTCTCTGACACTCTGCCTCCAGATATCATTTCCTATGCCCTCAACAACAAGGGCCCCCCATACCACCTGAGCGTAGGTAGAGATCTCATGTATTGGGGTAGCCAACCATCCCAGATAAGAAACATGCCTTTGCTCTGCATCCTCCCAGATGGCGCCTCTTGGACCAAGTACATTTCGGGTAGACTTTCCAATCACGTCCTCAGCCTGATGTCCCATCTAAGCACATACAAACCCTTTTCTAGTGTAGTGGTACCGAATATGTTGATAGCTATTATTTTCTAAGCACTGGGGCCTCTGCTCCTGCCCAATCCAATAAATAGAGGTATCACTGCCTGAGCTCCATGCTCTCTGACACTCTGCCTCCAGATATCATTTCCTATGCCCTCAACAACAAGGGCCCCCCATACCACCTGAGCGTAGGTAGAGATCTCATGAATTGGGGTGATTCTAATGCCCTGAGCTATCTCGAAATTCAATCCCTGGATAAATCACAGCCTACAAACATTTGAGCCGTGACCCGCTCAAGTCAAAGACTCGAGCCTCTTCCCTACCTGAACCAACGTGGTAGCGTGACCTAACAGGCGCCGCGGCGCCATTAGGCCATAGACACCTGCTTCTCCTTTGCTCATTTCCAGCCACGGCCGCCCAAGAACAGGCTTGCGGCTCGACTTGCAAACTCAGTTTCTTCCTCGTTTTTCCCATGCCAAATCCCTCAATAAACCTATACAAACATAGCGAAATCCCAAAACAATAGTTCCTAAACAACTCAGCAACCCAAAAACATCAAAACCAAAGTTACAATCCAATCAAAAACTCATCAAAACTAAAAAATCCAATCAAACTTAAGAAACTCAAAACTAAGAACTTAATGCTTGGATTACCTCTGATTAAGTCATTTTCCGATAGAATCCTTCGGCTATCAAGCTTCTCATCTTCCCTAGAATCAATATGTCTCTAACCTTGCTTGAACCTGAGCTCTAAAACTCGAGTTTCCTTAAAAAATGCTAACGGTCATCAAATGAATGAATGAGAGAGAGAGAGAGAGAGAGAGAGAATATTGAACGTAATTTATTTCTGTCACGTTATTTCATGCTTAAGTAACCTTAAGCAAATCCCAAAGCTTGGGGTCCCAAAACACCCCCGTGGGTAAAATAATCAAAATCCTCAGAATTCCCTCCTGATCTCACTAACTCCAAATACATCCTCAAATATTTATTCCCATTACCCAATATCCCAGTAATGTACTAAATACCTATATACCCCTTGACTCACCACGAGTAAAGTATTGGTCCCGTTGTGAGTTTCCCAATTGCCTGCTCCCTAGGATTGCCTCGTGCTAAGTAACCCAAATATATCCACATAATGATGTGGTCCCACACATATATCACATATATGCTAAATATACCCATAACGGGCCTAATTACGAAAATTTCCCTTTTAATCAGAAATGGGCCCACATGCATATTTAATACACCTAAACATGCGTATCAAGTCATGTTATAATATAACTCACATAATCATATAATGATACACATATACATATTACATAACACATAATTTCCATAATTTGTCATCATGGAGCCCTAATCAAGGCCCTAAGCCTTATTAGGTAATTTAGGACATTACAATGATATTAGAGCTTTACAAAGAGATTTTTCTTTAGTAATAATGATGCTTGTCGTATGTTGTATTAAATTTATTATAGAGTTTATTTTAAGTATTACCAAATAATTAGTATAATTGTAAATATAGGTTGAACCCCGAAGGACTATTAGTTAGCTTATCATTCAAAATAAAATGAAAATTATAAAGGGGATTTTGTTTCAAGATTTAACAACAAAAAATAAAGTAATAAACAAATAACAATTGATAACTACGACTTTAAAGATCAGTTAAGAATTATTCTCCACCTTCAACAATCAATCAATCATCAATGACAAACATTATTCCCTACTCCAACATAGACTATTAACCTCATAGATAACAGTTAAGCGGTCAATTATCCCAGTTTCCCTATTATAATTAAGTAATGTTTAGCACTCATTAATTAATCATTTTTACCAAGAAATAAACCCATTAAGAATGCGATCTATTTAACTTTGACAAAGCATTACACTCAATGGAAACAAGTTAATTTAGGCAAGAAATTCATTAAGGATGCAATTCATTTAACCTAGGTTCTATTCTTCATCACAATTAAAATACCCATCACAATACTTCATTACAATTTATTACTCTACTTAGAACCCTAAACTATTAAGTGAATTGCAATCTTAAGACAATAATAGAACAATGTAAAACCCTAATTAGTTGACCACCTCACAAGATTCATAGCATTCAATTATAAGAATAGAAGCAATTTAATATAAGTGAATAGAAGAAATAATATTCATCATTGCATTCAAGATTTCATGTCTAGAGTTTTGAAATAACCATTAATCGAAAAGAAAAGTACTCCCTAATAACAAACATGTTCGCAAAGATAAACATGAATTGAAAATAAAGATGTTTTAGAGAGGAAGAAAAACTAGATTGGATGTTGAAAATAATGATGTCTTTTCTTCTCCTCTCCCGCTCTAATTTCCAAAATCTGTAATCCAAAGTTATTTTAAAAGTTTGACCTAAACCCTTTTATAGTCCCCTTGAAATTACATTTAAAAAGTAATATTTAAGGCTGGAGATGTATCGCAGGCCGTGGCCATAAATGTGCACTGCCGCGACCATAGCAGTTGAAAATCCAAAGCCACGAGCTTAGGCTGCGGCTAGCAACAGCCCAGGTAGTGGTCGTTAGCTTCTGCCTGTATGGCCGATGTAGCGTCACAAAATCCTAATGAGGTTTAGTACCTTAGTGTTCCAGGAGGACATAATTTGAATTATTTGTGAATTTTGTGATTTTAATTTAATATATATATGTGAATATGAGAATTACATGAGTTATATTATGATATGACTTTCTATGCATGTTTATGTGTATTAAATGTGCTTATAGGCCCGTTTTGGTTTAGAAGGGGCATTTTAGTAATTTTGATCTGTGGAGAGTATATTTGTAATTTTATATGGTATGTGCTTGAGACGACATTATTATGGGGATATATTTGTGATATTGAGCATGAGTTTGAGAAGTTTAGCGGAAAGTCACAACGAGGATTAATGCCTGGCTAGGGGTGAGCCAAGGGGTATTTTGGTAATTTTACACTTTTTGGGATTTGTTGTTGTATAAGATTATTTGATGGGGAATATATTTTATTTGATGAGTTGATTGATTAAATTTAGACATTAGAGGTATACTTTGAGGTTTAGTGGGAAATTTGGCTAAATGACTATTTTGCCATTGGGAGCACTTTGATGAGAAGTATAGGTGAAGCGTATAATGATCTTTTGACCATGTGACTATTGAATATTGGATAAGGGTCAAGTGGCAGTATCACACTAATGATTCCCGCACTTCCCCTCTCCTCTTAGGTCTTTGTTTCAAGAATCCTCTCAAGAGGACATTCTCAAGGCCTAGCTAAGGACTTGGACAAGGAAATTCTGAAGAGAAGTTGAGCAATTTAGGAAGTAGGAGCTACTCAAGAGATAGTTGTATTTAGGAATTTTTAAATTTTAGAGGTATGGTAGCCTAGTTTGAAGTTTCTTTGTCTTCTAGACAAGTATGAAGGATTAAAGTAAATTTTGAACTTTATTGTGTCTAGGGGACTTTTGTGTCGTGATTGGTGGTAGATGCACGAGTCCTAATTACTCTTCAACTTGGAATTGAACTTGAATTTTCAGATTTTTGGGTAAGTTTTCAATGTTTAAGCTCAAATGGTAATTTTGGCAACTGAGTGTATTTGGTTGTTTTAAGTGAGTTTTGTTGATGTTTTAAAGTCATTAAGATAGTTAGTGAACGAATAGTTGTGGAAAATTGACTAGGAATGGAGTTAGATTCAGTTTTGGTGTTAAAATTGCAGGTGTAATTCACAGTTTTGGGTTTTCTTGCGGTAGCGTCGTGACTCTTACGTCGAGCACCGTGTCTCGCTTGAGTTTCCTTGAGGGCAGGGTTTGCCCTCTGACTGTCGTGGGGTCGCAAACCATCCAGAGAGCGTCACAGCGTTAATGTAGGATTTATGGATAGGAAAAGCACTTTATTTGTTGGAGCATCATAGCTTTTTAGAAGGGCGTCGCAGCTCAAAATGCACAAGTTTTGCATAAGGGTTTCTCGGCTTTCTATAGAGCTACGACGCTGTAGCAGGTGCCGCAACGCTAATACATTTTCAAGGTACCTTTGCTTAGGTTTTTAGGGAAACCAAATTGAAGTGCTCCGAGTGTAGAGTCCAAGAACTTTACTTAGCTAGTTTGATAGTAGTAGTAATAGTAATAGTTAGTAGTAGATGTAGTTTGTTCATTACTGTGGATTTTGGTTCAAGCAGGGACTTATTTGGACACTCGTAGTAACACTTGTAGATTTTATAAGTTTAACCTAAAGTTTAAGAATATTAATTTAACCTAAGATTTGATTAATATGACTGATTATGGAGATGATATTTATTATACTATAAGGTTTAGATAGACCCAAAAAGATAATAACACTTGTCATATGTATGTTTAATGAGAAATTAAGTATTTTTGAGGAATAGTTTATTAAGAGTAATATTTGAAAATCCTAGAGTCTGCCGACAGCTTTGAAATCGTTAAAGGACATAGTCAAGGCTGTTTACTCAATTCAAATTAGGCTGAAAAAGTGTAATTACGTGTATAATATTTTAGCGTATGCCGATATATCGCAGCTCTAGGGGGCGATATATCGCCACACGGGGATACAAAAAATACGTAACTTTGCATGACCACCTCGACGAGCCTCGGGAATATGAGCCCATGCGATATATCGCCTAAGGTAGGCAATATATCGGCTCTAGGGATGCATTTTCAAATGATTTTGAAATCGAGCTCATTTTAATCCTTAACCTCTTGATAAGTCCATAATCTTTTTGATCTAGTCTTTAGCCTCTGCTGAACGATTATTCAAATGTTTTTCAATTAAAAAACCATTATTTTATTCAAGCTAAATGAAGATCTTTTCATTCTTGAACTCTATAAATTGGACCTAGTACCCAGCCATTTCTTCATTCTTCAAGCTGAGTTCAGAGCCTTCAAGTTGCTAGGATTACTTTAGAGTGTTAAACACTTGGGCTGGGGTTATAAGCTTTATCATTATAAGCTTATTAAACACTTGGGAAGTAAGGTTCATAGTGTATTTCGGTTTTGAGGTGTAGTTCGGGTATAACATTTTCAAAGGTATCCCTATTCTTTATTCCTTTCTGTATTATTTCATTAAGTTCTTATAGTTTTTCTCTACTCAAATCCTAACCCAGTATTCTTTATTTTTGATTAGGTATCTAAGTTCTTTGAACTTGAGGTTCTTGTTGGTAAGTATCTTCTCAATGGTTTAGTTTATTCTTTTTGTGGATGCGAAAAATCCACCAAAGAGAAAAAATTGAGGTTTACCCTCGCTAGCCTCAAACCAAGCAACCCAATATTTTGCCCCATGCGGGACCCATGTCTCATAGGAGGACTTCGCGAAGATGCCCCTAGAGACCCGAGGGCCTTCCCCTACGAGGCTGCCCGACATGCCCAAATACCCGCCAAGGCAATGAGGGCCTCACTATGCGAGGCTGCCCACGACCCGTGCGCGTCTCGCACTGCACACCCGGGCCTCGCACACGATACACTATCTCGCCTCGGCCATGCACACACGAGGCCCCCGTTTCGCCTCGGCCATGCGCACACGAGCCTCCCACACGAGGCCCTTCGTCTCGCCTTGGCCAAGCGCACACGAGTCTCCCACGCGAGGCCCCCCGTCTCACCTCAGCCGTGCGCACCCGAGCTTCCCACGCGAGGCCCCTATCTCGCCTCGCACCTAGATGTTGCAACACACCTCGCCTAGGTGCGTCGCGGCTTGGACCAACAGCTCCCCTAGAGGGCGCCTCGCACCCCCAAGACGTCTCGCGGCCCACCTCGCCTCGTGCCAAGAGGTTGTCGCGCACCTCGCCTCACCCGCGCGCGTCTCGTGAGGCATGGCCTCACCTAGGCACCTCGTGCACATGGGTCCATGTCGCAAGAAGGGTCTCACACGGTGATCCACTCCTTTCTTCGCGCCTCGGACCACTAGCTCCCCTAGAGGGCGCCTCGCGCCTCGCACCACACCACACTCAGCTATGCCAAGGTGTCCCATACCTGGGCTGCGTGCCAGCATTTCTTCTCGCCAAGGTGCCCCCATGCAGTGATGCCAGTGCCTCGCATGCCTCTATGGAGTCTAAGAACTCTTGAAGGGACGTACGAGGAGCAATAAGAGAGACACAAAACTATTTGGTGTCAAGCTAATAGTGGCGTAGAGACCTGAATATATCATTCATGTTAACTCACAAGCTTCCGTACACTTAGTAGAATATGGGATAGCTTTGAGCAGATACATATCTTGGAGATGTGACAATAACCGTCAGGTACAAGGTACCTGTACGTATACGGAATGAGCCTACAGACCAAGAAGAGTTAGAGTATAGATACGGTGTTTGTTGACGCGGTTCTTCGCCAATAGGTAATTAAGAAAAGAAGAGAAAGGGATTAGTGCTAATGTTGAACCGAAACAGATATATGATCTTAGAAATGAAAAGGTGACTCAAGACACGTTTTTCAAGTGGTTCGAAGGTTAAAAAAATCCTTCTACTCCACTAGTCAGTATTATTGCTATATACTGGATATTTGATTACAGGGTATTTCTTACAAGAGAGAATCCAACCCCTATTTACTCCCATGGTCTCCATATTTATAGGACAAGGCACCTGGGAGTTGGTAAGAAGGTCATCCCGTGACCTTCTTACCTATCGTATCAACTATGTGACATTCATGATTAATTCCTAAACCTGACACATAAGTGTGGTCAAATCTATAGGTAAGGAGATAATGGGCCGCACGGCCCAACCTAGTCGTGGGTGTCTGAATCCACATGTTCCTGCTGCGTGTCCGAGAAGTCAGGGGCATATCAGACATGTGATGTCTGATATATGCACGTTTACCTTGCATGTGTTGACTTTACAAAGTGTCATAGCCTCCAACTCTAGCTCGTACCACGAGCTGGATACTTAACTCGACCTTCGGCCTACAGAGTCCGGACTCAGTTCTTAGGCAATCTTGGCGATCCCTTAGGTTAACTCAAGCTAAGGAGGTATGATCTTATGACGGCAGCTCCGGTTTTGGGGATGTCCACAAGATAATCATGATTAGGCCGCAGCTCAACTCGCTAATCAGCCTATGGGAAAATCAGGGCGTACAGTGTCCACGCCAAACTGGTAGTGGCAGTACAAGAATGGTACGTGGTCAGGACTCCCTCAACACGCTTATGAGGTTCGTACTCGACAAGTAGTGGAGGCATAGTATGGTACCAAGACGGGAGTACTTTTTCAGACCCCTGACATGTACTAGAGCAGACCACCACTCCTCCAACACCACTACCACCTGTGCTATTACCCTGACAATGTACTCATGTACTATTCTATCCTGAGGGACCACCATGTATAAGGGGCCATTAGAGCCCAGCTATAAATAGAGCTTGAACCCTCAGAATAGGGGGTTGGAAAATTCATTGTATGCAGAGGCTATTAAGCAATATACATTTTTTACTCTATTGTTGATCTGCGTTTACCCTTCCATAAGTTCATTATAAGTTCTTGTCTATATATCACCACACTTACCTTTGAGTTTTCCGATCTAATTTCGTTGACGAGATTTCACCGTCAACACTTTTCATCTATTTTCTTTTAGAATACTTATCTCTCTATTAATGGTTTTTAGGAGTGTTCCAAAATCCCGACCTTGTTCTCATCATCTCGGTATTTTGGTAAGGAAAATAGGATAGTTCTTATGTGATATGTGCTATGTTTATATAAAATTGTTATAGTATGATTTTATGTGTTATGATATATGCATGTTTTGGGGCTTATAGTTGTTATATAGCAAACCCTAACATTTTTATGTTTTGGGGATTATAGTTTTATATAGCAAACCCCAACATTTTTATGTTTTTGGGGCTTATAGTTGCTTAACTAGCAAACCTCATTGTAGTTTGAGCCTTATAGTTGCTTAGTTAGGAAACCCCAATAGTCACCATGTACATGGGTTAGAATTATGATATATGTGTTATAGTATATGATATATGTTCATAGTTTATGTGTATGATTATGTTTCATGCTTGCAGTAGATTTTCCTTGCTGGGCATTATGCTCATTCTTTTATGTTTTATATGTGCAGGAAAATAGTTATGGCGGCGGGAAGGTTCTTGGTAGCTTGGGAATGTGTATTGAGGGAGAATGGAATCGGTGGAATGCGTGAACGGTTCGAGGATGAAGTTGTTTCTAGCTATTTAAAATTATGCTTTACATGTATTTTCCGCACTTTGTTTTGTAACGAATTTTAAGATTTAAGTTATGTTCTATTTTATTTTTAAACAATGGGATCCCATACCCTAACCGCATTTTTATGTATGTTAAAATTTTACTTTATAGTTTTTAAATAAAGTTATGGTTATTCCTTATGTATGTTTTCTTAAGATTAGTGTCTGTGTATAGTAGTTTATCAATGGTCCAAAGTCAAGAATAGTTGGGTCGTTACACCGGGACAATTCTGCGATCCAGTTTAGTGGAATATGAGGTCCCGAGAGCTAAGGCTTGGTCTTGGAGCCCATTATTTGAATTATTCCTGATACATGTACTATTGGTGTTGTGACAAGGGTTTTCTACATGGCTCGGGTGAAAGGGATCGTACTCAGGGTCGCTTCACTAATTTGCTCAGGATTTTAAGGTAAGAAAATTGACACTTGCACCATGTGTTGGGCACTGGCCCTATTATTTTGAAACAATTATGATTGTATCTAAATTGTGAATAATGGTTGTGTGATTCTATTTGTTTTTATCTATTGCATCTTATTGTTGCATGGTTATTTGTGAGTGATCGACACTGGCCGTATTTGGAAATTGCATGTGTAATGCAGGTCGAGATGGCAGGGCAACTTAAAGGGTTACGAACCCATTGGTTTGGCACAAGTCGTATCAATGTTGTCATGCTTATTATGATTTTAAAATGTCGTGATAGTTCTCTTGCTTGGCCTCGACTCACGGGTGCTTTATGGTACAGGTAAGGGTAAATGAAAGATGGACCAACCATAAGTTGGCGAGTTGTAAGGGCGACGGTCAACATATTTTTGAGGAACTTGGGTTATTGGCTTGATTTTGCTGCTTAGGTCAACTAGTTCTGTAATTTTGCTGTAACTTTATTTTTGATTTAAAACGTTTGGGATCCCTTGTATTTAGTCAAAACTTGTTGATGAAAAGCTTAACTTCATTTACAAAAATGTCTAATACTGAAACTATTGTTTAACCTTAATTACACTTTTAAGTCAAAATGACTCGCTTAACGAGTACAACACTATTTTTAACACACGATGTAAGGGTCCTAGATTAGTAGGGCATTATAGTCGCGGCCATAAATGTCAATCGCCGCGTCCATAGAACTTTGTCCCTTTTTTTATTTTTCTTCAGCTATAGCCACTCATTGTATTTTAACCATAACTTCATCGATAAAGCTCCGAGTTAGACTATTCAAAAAGCTATGAAAAGCTATGAAAATTTTTTAAAACATGTATATTTTTAGAAAATTTGGAAACCATTATTAGAAAAGTTTCAAAACCAAGTGTAAAGTTTCAAACTTGCAATGCCAAGGTTAACCAATGCTTGTAAAACATCCCAAATTCTTTATTTTTAACCCAAATGTCTTGGAAATCCTAAAAACACAAAATAAACTAATTAAACATATATAAATAAATAATCAAGTACATAATCATAGAAGAATAATGAATTAAAATAGACAAAATCGATACTTATTATATACCCTTTACTTAATTTATTACTCCAATACTTCTTCTAACTCTTATATCATTTTTCTAATATTCAATTTATGGCGCATATAGAATAACTATTATGGCAACACTCTACTCCAAAGAGAGGTTAAACTTTAGTTGAAGTAAATTGTGTGGACCAAATTTATTCATATATTTTAATATATATATATATATTAACACTTCTTTGTTTTATATTTTATTAACAATTGGCATATCGTAATGTATTGATCCAACTTTCCAGAAAAGGACAATGTTTTCTAGGAGTCAACGCCTTTATGAAAAGTCAATATTTAAAAAATGGTCGTTAAAGGACTACTTTGTAAGCAATAATAATTATTTAATGGTTTAAAGTGTAATAAATCATTGATGAAATGTCTTGAAATCCCAAATAGTTAAAAGCTGAAAATAAAGTAGTTTATATGCATAAAAGAGTAATGCTTGACTATCTACTCATCTCATATATTTTAGAAAGAAAAAAAACATAAACTTAAACTTAGTAAAATGACTCATTGCAAAACACATTGGAAACATCGCTAACCCTACAAGTCAATTGATCATGGTATGCATTCACAGACAAGATCCCTTGCAGGCCACCTACACCAAGACATCTAGGGTTTATTCTTACCATCGCACTTGGTAACTGAGTGAGTTATAAAGCCTAGTGAGGAAGCAAACATATAACAAGAAATCTCATCAATAAAATAACATATTATTTTAATCATAGCTAGTATTCTCAAACATAACTTTTCATTCTTATGTTATCAAATTCCTATAGACATTACCTTAGTTATTCAAGCATTTGCAACACTTCATAAATTGTAAATCATACTTTACATCATTTATAGCATCATACATATAGTCATTGGGATTCCTTTCATTGAGATGATCAGTCTCGAGACCTTCGCAGTCAAGAGTAATACAATTGTTTGTACAGGGTGATAAATTCTGATCTCCTAGACGACAGCTCTATAAAGTGGGCATACCAAAGTATGGCTATATGGATAACCCCCAAATACAGAACCTATAAGCAAGCGTGAGGGCATTGCACTCATTCATAGCAAGAGTGAAGGCATTGCACTATGTTTCAACCAAACAAACATATAAGCATTTAGTTACATTATTCAAGCATTAATTGCATTGCATTATGTCTTAACAAGCACGGATCCAGAGCATTTAACTTTCAGACTGAATAACGCACATATAGCCCTAATAATCAACACTATCAGCATACATTCCCAGATCATGCATCACATATTATATATCTCAAGTATACAATATTATAAACAATTCTAACAGCATACATAACATATGAAATAGTTACTTTCCACCTATCCTAAGTTACTCAAGTGCAGACTTCCTCACCTCGATTCCTTTGAACAACAACTTTCCTTTTCGAGCGATGATCGCTTGTAGGTCCTATAATTCATGACTGGATACATTATCTTAGTTTTTTCTCTTACTAAGTCTCTTAAGAAAAGAATTTAAGGTATTCCTATCCTAAAATCCTATTCCTGACATTTGGCTTAAATCCGAGCCCAGAATAAAATGACAAAAATACTCCACTTGGAAACTCAAACCAAAATTAGATAATTATTCTCCTCAATAATAATTCATTATTGATATAAGTATAAAATCTCGAGTCTAAACTCCAAGTATTTCCCAAAATTGAATTCTTGAGCCCCGAGCCCAAATCTCGAGCTAGGAATCTAAATCCCAAGCCCTAGCTTCTTTGGATATAATGTTCTTAGTCTTAAGATATTTTCTAACCTTTGAAAATATTCCCGAGTTTGAAGTTTCAAAGATTGAGCCCTAACTAATTTATGGAGCCTTGGGACTCGTACAATTTTTGTTCTTTAAGGTATCCATAAGCCATACGAGCATGGCCTATGCATGGCTCAGCCACAGGGTCTCTCCTAGGGTCACCCGAGCCTATATCTCTCTTATAATCATCATCATCATCGCCATCATCATCATCATCATCATCATCATCATCAGCATCATCATCATCATTGACATCGTCATCGTCATCGTCATCATCATCATCATCACCATCATCATTGTTGTGGAAATTCTAACGATTAAAATATGCGCAAGTATACACAGTCGACAACAAGTAATACAGTGATACAGTATCAAAGTTCGTCTCCACAGGGACTTTTAAACTAAATAAATGCAATATCAACTAATAACAATTTACAATTCAGTAACCAAATCAAGAGAAAAGTTATGTAATTAATTCTGAAAATAAATGTAAATGAGCAAATTAATTAAACTAAAATTCAGAGATTAAAATGAAAGAATTCTGGGTGGATTTCAGATATGAGAAAAATAGATTTGGGTGATTAATTCCCCTTGGTTCGTTCCAGTTGCTACAGCAATGGGTCAGCAATTTATGTCACAGTTAATAGATTTCGTAAAACCCAGTAAGTTTTTCCCAAAAATTAATATCTATTGTCTATAACCCCCCTCAATACATTCCTGTATTGAAACAGACTATAAACAATCCAATCAAGCACCAAATCTTTAGGTTATGCAAGGCAGTAAAATAGTCCTATTCCACTACTAAAAATCACCAAAAACTAGGTAAGTTTCTTGCATCAATTGACTGGGTTCAACTAGACTTCCCTTTTCCAAGTTAGATCTAACTTAATAAATGCTAAATATGGCCAGTAATTAACATTCAATTAACATTACAACACATTCAATTGAACTATGACATAAACAACTTAACCATGCATTTAGAAATTTAGTTCATACATAAGGGTTCATAACCACCCAAATCTTTAGGATGTTAGTTTATGGCTGAAATCTTAAACATAAAACCAGTACAGAATATTTTCATGAAGTTTGAACAGAAATTGAGATGAGAAAATAATACAAAATTAAAGAGAAATAGAGATTAGAGAGAATTCAGTGTTGAGCTCTAGTCCCCCTTAGGCGTCTGCCTTCTTTTTCTCTCCTATTTCGTACTCCCTTCTTCTTCTTTCTTTCTGCTTCTCTCTGTCCTTTTCTTAGTGAAAATATGCAGAATTCTCAAAAATGATAGGTCTGTGTCTATTTCGGCTGGTACTCTTTTTTTGAGGGTACTTTCCTTTACCCTAATAGGAAAGTCAATTCTCACTTTGTCCTCCAAGTGCCACATCACCCAGCTGACTTAAGTTATTAAAATTCTAGCCACATAGGCACTGATTTCACTCATTAAGTCCAGCTGGAATTTGTCACGTTTCTTCACTAGTCTCTGCCGATTGCTACGATAGGTTTGCTACAGCATTTAGAGTACAGCAACATGCTCTTTCCAGAATTGTTCCTCTTCATGATCCAAAGTTCCCAATCACCTGTTTTAGCCTCCTTTCCTGATTAACATAAACACGAAACTACATAAATCACTAAGAAAAATCTGATAATACAGATACACAGTCCCTTGATACAAATATACACTAAATGGACACAATTACACTACTTACAATTCATTACTCTTTTGTTTGGTTTGAAAATTAAGTTTAAAGATATGAAAATAACTCTAAATCTTAGAGTTATCAACACCCCAAACTTAGCCTATTGCTCGTCCTCGAGTAATGATAAAAAAGAAATAAATAAAAACACACACACAAAACCAAACACACACACAAATGCCATAAAACATGAGAGAGAGATCTAAATAATTCAATATGTCTTAGTGAACAAGTTGCTCTCAGAAAAGTGGAATGGAATGAAATGATGCAGTGTTTATGCCTTGACTTTATATGCTGTTTTTCTCAAATTCAGTACCCAGGATATCAGTAATACCTCCCTAAAGTCACCTAGCCAATAGTATGTACAAATGCTTCCCACCTACAACTTGAATTCCTCTAACAACTGCCCCTTGATCCTCAAAATTAACTATTGCTCCCATAAGTTGGATTAGTGCGCTCCTCTCCACTAATGTAGTCTAATCTTATCCCCTCGATCAAAAGGACTTTATTAAGCTTGTAATGTAAGGCTTGGGTTAGGGTACGGTAAAGGATGTCATTTAACTAGCTCATAACCTAACCTCCTCACTTGTCAAGAACCGAGCCTCCTTATTATGATTCATATCTCTCACACTCACTTCCCCAACATTTCTTTATACTCACAAAGACATATTGCTCTAATGTACTTCTCTTGCTATTATTTCTGAACTTTTCTACTATATTTTTGTTGTTGTTTTTTCTTTCTCTTTTTTTCTTTATGCTTCTATTTTCTTTTTTTTTTATATGCATTAAAACACTAAAGAAAAGTAAAATAAACTGTATAACATATAGCAAGAGAATTGGTTTGATTGTATATATGTGTTTGTCTTGTGAGCTAATTCCCCCACCCCAAACTTACATCCCAACATTGTCCCCAATGTGGCTGATATTGAAATTTTGGATTAGCTCACCACAAAGCTACACTCACCTCACTCACCCCAAACTTAGTGGGAAGAATTAATTCTTGACAAGTGAAAGCAACTAGGTTGGGAGGTGTGTGGAAGGTTCATGTTTAGGAGGGGATAAGTAGCATGCAGGATCGGGATAAACAAGAAAAATAGGCTTATAGGCTCAAAGACGGGGTCACTAAGGGAACTTGTTATATAAGGGAGGCTAGAAAGGCTCAAGCGTCCAAAAATGGCCTAGATCATTTCTAAGGGATAAGATTAGCTAGGATTTCGCCTCAAGGGGTGCACTAACCAATTCTAGATGCTTAAAATTTCACAAACAGTAGTCATTTGAAAAACTCAAAACAAGGTGGGATAACAAAAGTACATCACTATTGATTAGAGACTAAGAGGAAGCATCAATGATACCTAGCAAATCATCAAGCATAAACAACATATAAAATCCAGGCAGCAACACAAATGGAGTGAGCGGAAAAAATTCATCATCGAGCAGTACACTAAGCCAGACTAAATCATCAAATCTCTCAAAGACACATTGGACAACACACACAAACAGAACCACAAAAAAAACAGTGACTGGACACTAGATAACTAACAACTAACAGACAGAACAAAAATGCAAAACACAGTACAGAAACTAAAAATAGTTAATAGGAAAGGGAAACCCCCTGTTACTCGGAGTCCTCTTGTGATTGCTGCCCAGAATGCTAAATGAATGTTGTAACAACTGGGCAATGCCCCACCATTCCAGAAAAACTTCGCTTCCTTCTCGCCCTTCTTCATCTAACTCCCCAGCTTTAAAGCCTTCCCGCACACATTTATTGTATATTTACAATCTGCCTTTTACTCCTGGGTTGCCCAAATGTGTTACATTAAATACACGGCAACCCATAATTCCTCTCCTTCAAGCATCCTTCAAACTGATGGAGGTCTTTTCTCTATCGACCTCCCCTCCAAGATAGTGCTTAAGTTGCTGGCCATTCACTTTAAACTCTCTCCCTGAAATTTCATCACGCAAGTCCAATGCACCACAAGGAAAGACTTTAATTATCAAGAATGAATCAGAGAAACTTGATGCTAGCTGTCTGGAACTTGCTTTTATTTTAGAATTAGAGAAATACACTCGCTGCCCCACTTCAAACCTTTGGGAATGAGCTTTCCTACCACACTTCTTTTTCTTCTTTCTACGTGGCTCTTCCAAATGAGACGATGCCTTGTTTATACTTGCCCCTAGCTCATTGTTGCTCTCAAATTCTTTAAGAGATAGCCTCATCCTCACTTTCTTGCTATACCTTTTGGGTACCTTTTCCTCCATATTAGAGTTCTTGATAGTGATGGCCAAACAATCTCCTACTTCATCTGGAGAACGTATATGATTAAATACCTTGAAAGTTACCTGTTCTTCTTGAGCTCTCATTGTGAGCTCCCCTTTTTCCACATCAATCAAGGTCCTCCCAGTAGCTAGAAATGGCCTACCCAAGATAATTGGAACATCTCTATCCACTTCATAATCAAGAATGATGAAATCGGCCGGAAAAATGAACTTATCAACTTGCACTAGAACATCTTCAATTTTTCCTTCTGGGTGCACCATAGAAAGATCCGCCAATTGCAAAGTAACTGTGGTTGGCCTAGCTTCCCCAATGCCTAGCTTTTTGAAAATTGACATAGGCATTAGATTAATACTAGCACCTAAGTCACATAGAGCTCTTCCCACATCTCTTCCACCAATTGAACAAGGGATTGTAAAACTACCAGGATCCTTCAATTTCGGAGGGATTTTACTCTTCAACATGGCGCTGCAACCTTCTGTAAGAGCAACAGTCTCAAACTCTCCCAGTCTTCTTTTTTTCGTCAAAATATCTTTTAAAAACTTGACGTAGTTTGGCATTTGTTCCAATGCTTCCACTAAGGGAATATTGATGTGGAGCTTTTTTAACACATCCAGAAACTTCCTGAACTGCCCATCTTGCTGCTGTTTGCGAAATCGCTGAGGAAATGGCAGGGGCGACTTTGGTACAGATTCCACTGGAATAGATTGCTGACCCGATGCTGTATCAACTGGGCCAGTTTCAGTAACTTCTTTCGTTGGTTTTTTACTAGATTCTCCTTCAGTTTGGATTGAAGTGGGCTCCCCACTGCCCTTTATTTTCTCCTCAGAATTTTCCAGAATTTTTCCACTCCGTAGCGTGATTGCCTTGCATTGTTCTTTGCCATCCCTCCTTGGATTCTCGGTGTCACTAGGCAAGGAACCTTGGGGTCGATTTTTCAAATCATTAGCTAAATGCCCCAATTGAATTTCCAAATTTCGAAGAGACGTTGCCTGGCTTTGAATTACAGCGTCATTCTTGGCCATATAATCTCTCATTAAATTCTCCAAAGAACTTGTTTGAGAGCCTTGAGGTTGGTGTGGTTGTTGAGGTCTTGGTTGTTGAGAAAATCCCGGTGGATATGACTGTTATTCTTGTGTTGGTGCTCCACTTGAACTTGCTCCTTGACCCCCCCATGACAGATTTGGATGATGCCTCCAAGCTGGATTGTAAGTGTTAGAATATGGGTTGTTGTTGCGGTTGAAATTCTGATTACCCATACAGAAGACCGAAGCTGGATTTGAAGGGCAATTCTCAAAAGTATGCCCGTCCCCACAATACACACATGATACTTCTGCACTTTGAATGGCAGCAGCTGGCTGTACATTTCCTCTCATACTCATGTTCTTTAAAATGTTGGTCATTGAGGACATTTGAGATGTTAGAGCCGTTAATGCATCTACTTCAAGAACTCCCGCCACCTTTCTACTTGTAGGAGCTCTAGTGTTTGACCATTGATAGTTATTACTTGCAATCCTTTCCAAAATCTCAAATGCTTCGTTGTAAGACTTGGAAAGAATGGCTCCATTGGCTGAAGCGTCCAAGACCATTCGAGAGGCTGCATTGAGACCATTGTAGAATGTCTCCATTTGTATACAATGTGGGATATCGTGGTGTGGACATTTTCTTAAAAGCTCTTTGAATCTTTCCCATGCGTCACTAGTGGACTCATCTTCCAGCTGCTGAAACGACATAATCTCACTTCTAAACTTTTCATTTCTGGTGGGAGGGAAGTATTTTCTTAGAAATTTCTCAGCCAAGTCATTCCAATTTGTAACCGAATCGGGAGGAAGGGTGTTGAGCCATGATCTAGCTCGGTCCCTTAAAGAGAACGGAAATAGCTTCAGCCTCAATGCTTCTTCACTCACTCCTTGTAGCTTGAAAGAATCGCTCACCTCCAAAAATGAACGAAGATGGAGATGAGGATCCTCCGTAGGCATCCCGCTGAACTGCCCCACGGTCTGGAGCATTTGAAACATCACTGACTTGAGCTCGAATTGAGCTGCTTGTATTTCTGGCCTCACAATGCCTGGATTTAGCTCATTAAACATGGGGGCAGCGTATTCCCGTATTGCTCTGGCTCTGTCATCCGCCAAAACAATGGGATTAGTAACTTGCTGACCATCCCCCTCATCATCAACACGTTCAGCCATAGTGCCTCGGCTTTTAGCCTTTTGATCCTTTCTCCTTTTTCTGAAAGTTCGTTCGATCTCGGGGTCAATAGGAGCAAGTTCACTGTCCTCTTGCTGGTTCATACACTGTAGGTACCTGAGTTTGCACAACCCGAACCAACAAGGTTAAAAACAATGAAAATAAACTGTAAAATAGTTGATAAAACAGAATTTAATTTTAAAGTCCCCGGCAACGGCATCATCGCCATCATCATCATCGCCATCATCATCATCATCATCGCCATCATCATCATCATCATCATCATCATCATCATCATCATCATCATCATCATCGTTGACATCGTCATCGTCGTCATCATCATCATCATCATCACCATCATCATTGTTGTGGAAATTCTAACGATTAAAATATGCGCAAGTATACACAGTCGACAACAAGTAATACAGTGATACAGTATCAAAGTTCGTCTCCACAGGGACTTTTAAACTAAATAAATGCAATATCAACTAATAACAATTTACAATTCAGTAACCAAATCAAGAGAAAAGTTATGTAATTAATTCTGAAAATAAATGTAAATGAGCAAATTAATTAAACTAAAAATCAGAGATTAAAATGAAAGAATTCTGGGTGGATTTCAGATATGAGAAAAATAGATTTGGGTGATTAATTCCCCTTGGTTCGTTCTAGTTGCTACAGCAATGGGTCAGCAATTTATGTCACAGTTAACAGATTTCGTAAAACCCAGTAAGTTTTTCCCAAAAATTAATATCTATTGTCTATAACCCCCCTCAATACATTCCTGTATTGAAACAGACTATAAACAATCCAATCAAGCACCAAATCTTTAGGTTATGCAAGGCAGTAAAATAGTCCTATTCCACTACTAAAAATCACCTAAAACTAGGTAAGTTTCTTGCATCAATTGAATGGGTTCAGCTAGACTTCCCTTTTCCAAGTTAGATCTAACTTAATAAATGCTAAATATGGCCAGTAATTAACATTCAATTAACATTACAGCACATTCAATTGAACTATGACATAAACAACTTAACCATGCATTTAGAAATTTAGTTCATACATAAGGGTTCATAACCACCCAAATCTTTAGGATGTTAGTTTATGGCTGAAATTTTAAACATAAAACCAGTACAGAATATTTTCATGAAGGTTGAACAGAAATTGAGATGAGAAAATAATACAAAATTAAAGAGAAATAGAGATTAGAGAGAATTGAGTGTTGAGCTCTAGTCTCCCTTAGGCGTCTGCCTTCTTTTTCTCTCCTATTTCGTACTCCCTTCTTCTTCTTTCTTTCTGCTTCTCTCTGTCCTTTTCTTAGTGAAAATATGCAGAATTCTCAAAAATGATAGGTCTGTGTCTATTTCGGCTGGTACTCTTTTTTTTAGGGTACTTTCCTTTACCCTAATAGGAAAGTCAATTCTCACTTTGTCCTCCAAGTGCCACATCACCCAGCTGACTTAAGTTATTAAAATTCTAGCCACATAGGCACTGATTTCACTCATTAAGTCCAGTTGGAATTTGTCACGTTTCTTCGCTAGTCCCTGCCGATTGCTACGATAGGTTTGCTACAGCATTAAGAGTACAGCAACATGCTCTTTCCAGAATTGTTCCTCTTCTTGATCCAAAGTTCCCAATCACCTGTTTTAGCCTCCTTTCCTGATTAACATAAACACGAAACTACATAAATCACTAAGAAAAATATGATAATATAGATACACAGTCCCTTGATACAAATATACACTAAATGGACACAATTACACTACTTACAATTAATTACTCTTTTGTTTGGTTTGAAAATTAAGTTTAAAGATATGAAAATAACTCTAAATCTTAGAGTTATCAATCATCATTGTAACGCCCTACTTCCTTAGAGTCGTTACTAAGTGAGTTTAAGACGTGCATTCAACTCCCTAATCGAGGTTTTAGGTAGAATAGTGTAATTAAGCCATAAACAGAGGAAAAAGTTTACAAACAATTCCATTTCATTGAAAATCATAAAAGTTTAACACCTGGGATCCCAAAATACAGTTTAGAAACATTTACAACATATGAATGAAACCAAGTCGACAAAACGACAAAATCTAGATTTATTTACAAACATCTCCCAAAATCCACTGGCTGTGGCAGCCAGGCTGGCCAAACATTTACACGTCGCCTCATGCCTTAGTTGCACCATAGAGCATCTGTAAGCCCAAGCTCAGCAAGAAAACCCATAACAGATAACATATGCAAAACATACACCAAATATATAAACTTGCCATCAATAGGGTAAACACATATGGCCTAGCCATCCCAGGCGCTTTACCTGGCACTGTTATTCGCGGTCCACACCGTGAGGATATCCCAGGTATCCTTAAGGGACTTGCCCTGGAAACTCGCACTCCACGTGCTCAATGCTGCTCCTGGCCCCTTGCCGTACTCGGCCTTACACTCAACGTGCCTAACGCCGTTCCCGGCCCTTTGCCGTTCTCGGCCCCTGCCAACCTCGGCCTACACCGTTCCCGGCTCTTGCCAATCATTCACATAATTGCACTCATAGCATAATAAACAAGTACAAAACACTAGAAAATTCAATCAAATGGCTATCCCTGCAATTCAAACACGTTGGGCTCAGCCTTACATACAAGCTCTATGGGAACAAGGGTTTACTTACCTGAGTCTCGAGCAATCCGGGCACCGATGCCCCGAGCACAGTCCTCCAACTTGAGCCTCGCCGCAACCCTAGGCACAAAACATTAACAATATCCATCCATTAAGTTCTAATCCATTCAATAACTTTAAGTTATATCTCTAACCTCCGGGACTTTGAATTCTATCAATACGTGTGATAAAATCCATCCCGAGCCTTAGCCATTGAGTTCCCAAACCTAAACACCCTTAAAAATACGAACTGGCACTAAGAGCTGCGGCCCTACCCTCAAGCGTCGCGGCTAGCCTCGAAACAGAGGCTAGCATCTCCCTGGAGCACACACGGGACGCGGTGCGCATCACCAAGCGCCGCAGCACGCCTCAAGCAACTCGGCCTCCCATGGGCCGTGTGCGCACATGGGCCGCGACCCTCTCCTCCAAACCCATATTTCTTCACCCTTTTTCTTGCGTTTTCTTCAAACCAAACCTCCCAAAAACTAAACTAACAGTTCCAGTTTATCACCATAATAATTTCTAACACAGAATCAGCTTCAAAACCCAACAGAGTCTAGCTCCAAATTCAGCCAAACCATCAAGAACAAACTACAACCTCAGCCAACATGCAAACTCAGATATTCAACCTTAAACCAGCTAATAAATTGACACAATTTAACATGATAGGCACTTACCTTTGCTGGATTGAATCTCAGAACTGCTTCCTCAAGTGCCCAACTTTAGCTCCTTAACTCTACTAGCCCAAAATCCTCAATTCTTGACTAATTCCACCAGAATTTTCTTTGAGTTTGTCTTAGAGAGTGAAAGAGAGAAAAAGATAAGAACTATCCTCAGCTGGAGGGAATGTAAGTGTCGGTTTCTTAAGCTTCTAAATGATTCCTCCTTTTTGTTTTATTTAACTTAGTCTATGTGGTTACCTTAAGGCTCGGGGTACCAAAACGTCCTCGAGGGAAAAATGGTAAATTTCCCCAATATTCCCTCCTAGACATTCTATCCTCAAATATATCTCCAAATATTTATTTTCTTAACCCGATAACCCCGTATAATAACTAATGCCCAAATTACCCCTCGACTCGCCCCGAGTCGGATTCTCAACCCCGTTGTGACTTTCTGGCCAACCGCTCCCCAGGACCGTCTCAGATCGTGCTGCACAAACATATCACATATATATAGCATTTACCACATTTATACCCCTAATATCCAGTCGGGGCCCACATGCACATTTAACTCAACTAAACATGCATCATTATCTCATATTCATATTAATTCATATATTAACATAATAGTTCATTTATTGCCCTCCAGGCACACTAATCAAGGCCCTAAGCCCTATCAGCAAATTCGGGTCGTTACAACTATCCCCTCCTTACAGAAATTTCGTCCTCGAAATTACCTGAACAACTCGGGATACTGCTCCCTCATCTCTGACTCAAATTCCCATGTCACCTCCTCAACCTTGTTGTTTCTCCACAGAACTTTCACCAAGGCGATGGTCTTGCTCCGCAAGACTTTATCTTTTCGGTCAAGAATTTGAACAGGCTTCTCCTCATAGGACAAATCTTGATCAAGCTCCAGATTCTCAAAACTTAGAACATGCATTGAATCTGACATATACTTCTGGAGCATGGATACATGGAAAACATCATGAACCCCTGATAAAGCTGGAGGCATCGCTAGTCTATAAGCTACCTCACCAACTCGCTCCAGAATCTCGAAGGGGCCAACAAACCTAGGGCTCAACTTGCCCCGAACACCAAACCGTTTCACACCCTTCATGGGTGAAACCCTAAGGAACACATGATCACCAACCTGAAATTCCATGCTCCTGCGTTACAGGTCTGAATAACTTTTCTATCGACTCTGGGAGGCGAGCATACGCGCTCTAATCTTCTCAATCGCCTCATTGGTCCTCTGAACCATCTTTGGACCCAGATATCTCCTCTCACCTGTCTCATCCCAATGAACAGGTGATCTACACTCTCTTCCATAAAGCATCTCGTACGGAGCCACTCCGATGGTCGCCTGATAACTGTTGTTGTACGAGAACTCGATCAAGGGAAGATACTTATTCCACGATCCCCCAAAATCTAGCACACAAGCTCGCAACATATCCTCCCATATCTGAATCGTCCTCTCAAACTGTCCATCCGTCTAAGGATGATAAGCGGTACTAAATCGAAACTGTGTGCCCATAGCCTTCTGCAGACTCTCCCAAAACATGGAAGTGAAGGTGGGGTCTCTGTCGGATACTATCGACCTCGGAGCCCCATGAAGTCGAACAATTTCCTTCACATACAACTCAGCGTACTGTTCCACGGTATAAGTTGTCCTAACAGGGAAAAAGTGGGCGGACTTGGTATACCTATCCAAAATCACCCACACCGAGTCAAGCTATCCCACAGTCCTCGGTAAACAACTGCAAAGTCCATAGTAATATCTTCCCACTTCCATTCTGGAATCCCCAAAGGCTGCAGCAACCCTGCTGGCCTCTGATGCTCAGCCTTAACCTGCTGGCAAGTTAAGCACTTGGCCACATAATCCACCACTTCCCTCTTCATACCCGACCACCAATACAGAGCTCTCAAGTCTAGGTACATCTTCGTCGTACCAGGGTGCAAAGAATAGGGAGTGGTATGCGATTCATCTAAGATCTCTCACCGGATATCAGAATCCATTAGAACGCAGATCTGACCCTTGTACTTCAGTAATCCCATCTCTGATATAGAAAAGTCCTTAGTCGCTCCGACTAAGACACTCTCCCTATGTCCTCTCAACTGGGAAACTTTCCCCTACGCCTCCTTGATCCTCACAAGGAGTGTAGACTGAAGAGTGATGTTGGCCAACTGTCTAACCACCAACTCTATACCCGCTCTGGTCATCTCCTCAGCTAACTTGTTAGATATCTACCTCAAACTAAACAACTGTCCTGGGCCTTTCCGACTCAATGCATCAGCCACTACATTAGCCTTCCCAGGATGCTATAGGATATCGCAATCATAATCCTTAACCAACTCCAGCCACCACCTATGGCGCATATTCAGGACCTTTTGAGTAAAGAAGTACTTTAAGCTCTTATGCTCAGTGTATATCTCGCACTTCTCACCATAAAGATAATGTCTCCAAATCTTAAGTGCAAAAACCACCGCTGCCAATTCCCAATATGTGTGGGATATCTCTTCTCATACTCCTTTAGCTACCTCGATGCATAGGCTATTACCTTACCAGCTTGCATCAGCATGCACCCTAAACCCTATCTGGATGCATCACAGTAAACCACAAACTTTTCATTCTCTGTCGGCAAGCTTAACACTGGCCCAGTGATCAGTCGCTGCTTCAACTCCTTAAAACTGATCTCACATCTGTCTGTCCTGACATACCTTGTCTTCTTCTTTGTCAGTTCTGTCAATGGCATAGCTATTCTGGAGAACCCCTCAGCAAACCGCCGATAATACCCTACTAAACCTAGAAAGCTTCTCACTTCATGAACATTGCTCGGTCTAGGCCAATCTCTGACCGCCTCAATCTTACTTGGGTCAACCAGAATCTCCTCCTTACTGACAATATGGCCCAGAAATGTAACTTGTGATAACCAGAACTCACACTTACTGAACTTAGCATATAACTTATGCTCTCTCAACCGCTGTAGAACCAACAGTAGATGTTGCTCGTGCTCTGTCTCTAACTGAGAGTACACTAGGATGTCGTCGATGAACACAATCACAAACTTGTCCAGATAATCCTTGAAAACCCTATTCATCATGTCCATGAAGGCTGCTGGGGCATTGGTTAATCCAAAGGACATAACCAGGAATTCATAATGTCCATACCTCGTTCGGAAAGCAATCTTTGGTATGTCCTCCTCTTTAATCCTTAACTGATGGTAAGCTAATCGGAGATCTATCTTGGAAAACATTGTTCTTCCCTATAGCTGATCAAATAAATCTTCGATCCTAGGTAGTGGATACTTGTTCTTAATGGTTAACTTGTTTAGCTCCCTGTAATCAATACACATCCTAAGGGACCCATCCTTCTTCTTAACGAACAACACTGGAGCACCCCATGGCAAGAAACTCAGTCTGATGAACCCCAAATCAAGTAACTCCTGCAATTGAATCTTCAACTCCTTCAACTCCACTGGAGCCATTCTATATGGTGTCCTAGATACTGGCTCCGCTCTTGGTACCAATTCTATAACAAAGTCATTCTCCCGCTGAGGCAGCAACCCTGGCAAATCCACTGGAAACAAATCTGGAAACTCACACACCAACCTAGTCTCACCCGGTCCAACCGACACCACCCTAGAGGTATCCACAACGCTCGCCAGGAATCTTATGCAACCTTCCTACATCAGGTCCCTAGCCCTCAATGCTAAAATCATTGGTACTCGCAGTCCACCAACTGTCCCCACAAACACAAAGGGTACCTCCCCTTCTGATTCAAAAGTCACCATTCTGCGCTTGCAGTCAATCGTTGCCCCATACTTTGATAACCAATCCATTCCTAAAATCATATCGAAATCATCCATCTCTAACTCAATCAAATCAACAGACAGTTCCCTACCATCTACCTCTACTGGCAATGCTCTAATCCACTTCCTAGAGATTACCAATTCTCCTGTTGGCAACAAAATCTGGAATCCCCTAGCATACACACCATTAGGTCTACAAAGTTGATCTATCACTCTAGCAGATAAAAATGAATGAGTAGCCCCTGAATCAAACAATGCAGTATACAAAGAACTAGCACTAGAGATCTGACCTATCACAACTGAGGGGATAGCCTCCACCTCAGTCTGTGTCATAGTGAATACCCTGGCAAGAGCAAGGCTGTCACTCTACTTCTGCTCCTCCTTCTTAACTTGAGGGAAATCCCTCTTCAGATGACTGGCACTTCCACAAACAAAGCAGGCCCTGATCCTGCACACACCCTGGTGTCGTCGCCTACACCACGAACACACTGGAAAACTCCTCCAGTTATCACTGCCACCCAGACGGCCAGTGGAAGCACCCCGTGCC
This sequence comes from Humulus lupulus, assembly GCF_963169125.1. NCBI lineage: Eukaryota > Viridiplantae > Streptophyta > Magnoliopsida > Rosales > Cannabaceae > Humulus > Humulus lupulus. Next base: position 113,683,268 of record NC_084797.1, read on the forward strand.
CTCCTATCTGTACTGGGAGGAACGAAGGAATCTGGGGCCTTCCTCTACTGCTCACTAGAACCAACACCACGAATGAATCCAACAAAAGGAGGCACTGTCCTCCTAGCATCGCGCCTAACAGCGCTTTCATTCCAAATCTGATCTTCGGCCCTCTCAGCTGTAAGAGCTTTACCCACAACCTGGCCATAAGTAGTAGTCTCTGGATCCAAGGTAATATTCACATCGCAGGCAATCATAACATTCAACCCCCGCACAAACCTGTCCCTTCTTGCCGCATCAGTCGGCACTAAATCTGGCGCAAACTTCACCAATCTGTCAAACTTTATAGCATAGTGTGTCACTGTCGATCGGTTCTGAATCAGGTTGATAAACTCATCAACCTTTGTAGCTCGAACTGCCACACTGTAATACTTCTCATTAAATAGGTTTCTGAACTCTTCCCAGGTCATAACTGATACATCCCTTCTCTGAACCACCACGTCCCACCAGATACGGGCATCCTCTCTAAACATGTAGCTAGCACAAGGTGGGTCATATTCCCCGGAAGTCTCATAAATTCTAGAATTGAGGAAGTCATATTCATCCACTACTCTGCCCGCAATGAGTTTGATCCACCCTCGAAGGTGGGAGGATGCTGCTTACTGAAGCTCTCATACAGAGGTTCCCACTTATTCTCCATAGCAGACTGCACTGGCACTGGCGCTGGAACCTGCTGCACTGGTAGCCCAGTAACCTGAGGTGGGGCCTGCTGCCTCAACTGTCGCAACTCTTCCTTTGTTCGCTGTAGTCTTGCTTCCATTTCGGTAAACATCTCTTGGCCCTACTGCTGCGGAGTCTAGCTGATTGCTGAGGCATCTCAATAAATATGCCTGCAACCAACGAAGCCGCTCATCAGGCATGATACCAACATCCAAAAACCACCTCCCAAACACATTAGCCATCCACAAGCAATAACTCGTATAACATATAACACACAACGGGCCATGCCCTAGCATCATGCATATATTAACTCATTCATCATGCTCTATATAAGATAAGCAAGCAGACAGGGCATTCAAACACATATTCAAACATATTAGTCAATCACACCAACCAACCCTAAGTCGAGCTTGTCACTGACAATGAGTGTACATGTTCGGTCAATCTCTAGAACCAATAACCTTGGCTCGCTCTGATACCAAGTTGTGACACCCTACTTCCTTAGAGCCATTACTAAGTGAGTTTAAGATGTGCATTCAACTCGCTAATTGAGGTTTTAGGTCAAATAGTGTAATTAAGCCATAAACAGAGGAAAAACTTTAGAAACAATTCCATTTCATTGAAAATCATAAAAGTTTAACACCTGGGATCCCAAAATACAGTTTAGAAACATTTACAACATATTAATGAAACCAAGTCGACTAAACGACAAAATCTAGGTTTATTTGCAAACATCTCCCAAAATCCACTGGCTGTGGCAGCCAGGCTGGCCAAACATGTACACGCATGGTTGGTTGGCTTTCTCCTTGCCCTTACCTACACCACAGAGAATCTGTGAGCCAAAGCTCAGCAAGAAAACCCATAACAGATAACATATGCAAAACATACACCAAATATATAAACTGGCCATCAATAGGGTAAACACATACGGCCTAGCCGTCGCAGGCGCTTTACCCAGCCCTGGGTTCGCGGTCCACACCGTGAGGATATCCCAGGTATCCTTAAGGGACTCGCCCTGGCAACTCTCACTCCACGTACTCAACGCTGCTCCTGGCCCCTTGCTGTACTCGTCCTTGCAATCAACGTGCCTAACGCCATTCTCGGCCCTTTGCCGTTCCCGGCCCCTGCCGACCTCGGCCTACACCGTTCCCGGCTCTTGCCAATCATTCACATAATTGCACTCATAGCATAATAAACAAGTACAAAAAATTAGCAAATACAATCAAAGGGCTACGCCCTGCAATTCAAAACACGTTGGGCTCAGCCCTACATACAAGCTCTATGGGAACAAGGGTTTTCTTACCTGAGTCTCGAGCTTTCCGAGCACCGATGCCCCGAGCACATTCCTCCAACTTGAGCCTTGCCGCAACCCTAGTCACAACACATTAACAATATCCATCCATTAAGTTCTAATCCATTCAATAACTTTGAGCTATATCTCTAACCTCCGGGACCTTGAATTCTATCAATTCGGGTGATAAAATACATCCCGAGCCTTAGCCATTGAGTTCCCAAACCTAAACACCCTTAAAAACACGAACTGGCACTAAGAGTCGCGGCCCTACCCTCAAGCGCTGCGGCTAGCCTCGAAACAGAGGCAAGCATGTCCCTGGAGCACACACGGGCCGCAGCGCGCATCACCAAGCGTCGCGGTGCGCCTCAAGCAACTCGGCCTCCCATGGCCGCGCGCGCACACGGGCCGCAGAATACCCATCCTAGGGCCGCGACCCTCTCCTCCCAAGCCAGATTTCTTCACCCTTTTTCTTGCGTTTTCTTCAAACCAAACCTCCCAAAAACTAAACTAACAGTTCCAATTTATCATCATAATAATTTCTAACACAGAATCAGCTTCAAAACCCAACAGAGTCTAGCTCAAAATTCAACCAAACCATCAAGAACAAACTACAACCTCAGCCAACATGCAAACTCAGATATTCAACCTTAAACCAGCTAATAAATTGACACAATTTAACATGATTGGCACATACCTTTGCTGGATTGAATCTCAGAACTGCTTCCTCAAGTGCCCAGCTTTAGCTCCTTAACTCTAACAGCCCAAAATCCTCAATTCTTGACTAATTCCACCCGAACTTTCCTTGAGTTTGTCTTAGAGAGTGAAAGAGAGAAAAAGATAAGAACTATCCTCAGCTGGAAGGAAAGTAAGTGTCGGTTTCTTAAGCTTCTAAATGATTCCTCCTTTTTTTTATTTAACTTAGTCTATGTGGTTACCTCAAGGCTCGGGGTACTAAAACGTCCCCGAGGGAAAAATGGTAAATTTCCCCAATATTCCCTCCTAGACATTCTCTCCTCAAATATATCTCCAAATATTTATTTTCTTAACCCGATAACCCCGTATAATAACTAATGCCCAAATTACCCCTCGACTCGCCCAGAGTTGGATTCTCAACCCCGTTGTGACTTTCTGGCCAACAGCTCCCTAGGACCGTCTCGGATCGTGCTGCACAAACATACATATATATATAGCATTTATCACATTTGTACCCCTAATAACCAGTCGGGGCCCACATGCACATTTAACTCAACTAAACTTGCATCATTATCACATATTCCTATTAATTCATATATTAACATAATAGTTCATTTATTGCCCTCCAGGCACACTAATCAAGGCCCTAATCCCTATTAGCAAAATTCGGGCCATTACAATCATCATCATCATCATCATCACCACCACGTTGTCACCATGGTCACCACCTCCACCACCATAATGATAAACACCTTTGGCAGTGGTTACAAAACCGCCCATGCATGAACCGAAGCTATAAAGGGTTTAGCGTCCCCTTATGCCCTAACACTCACACTCACACATTCACAGTAGGGGTGCCTGGAATACCACGATCCATCCCCTTATGCAAGTCCATATCACAACACCACGGTCAACCACACTCTATCATCAATGTTCAAAGATTCATTAATTTTTACTGTTTACAACCATCAATCTTAAATCTAACCTTTCAAATAAAATATCGTCAACTGAACAACTTCAATATCAAAGAAATCCATAACCTTATAAGCTAACATCAACTGCTGAAAAGAAATGTAGTACCTTTTCTGACCCTTTTGATGGTTTACCTCTCCAGTGTTCCCCTTCTTCTCTTGGCTTCTAAATTCTACACCATCAAATACTGGATCCTTTGAGAACAAGTTCAAGGATGAAAACCATGAAATAAGTAGATCAAAACTTACACTTTCTTGAGATTGACCCTGGGCTGAATTCTTAGTGCCAACTCTTCTCATTATTCTCTATCTTTCTACAAACAAAACAAAGATCTTTTAAGAACAAATTGTTGGTAATTGGTTTACCATATACGCAGTGGAATACACAGGGTGGTGTGCCCAAGGATTTAAAAACAATTATTTAAACAATCTATAACTAATCAGATCCATTAATATGCGTACATTAATCAAAGACATAAAAAAAGGATAAGGAATTTAACAGTTATAGAACTATCAAAATTCTTCGCTTTATTTTTGTATCTCCTGTGAACATCCAAGTCAAACCAGCTGATAAACGCATTTTCGATATTATATTTATTATCCTTTCGCATTTAGGTAATGTTAATTTTAAGTGTTTTTTTAGGTGTTTTTAGCTTTGTTTTACGAGTCTTTGATTTTTAAGCCATAAAATATTTTATTAGGTATTATTGATTAATTTAATGTATTTTTGTGGTTAGGAATTGATGTACAATGATAGGACTAGAAAAATGAAGTTTGGGACAATTTCGAAGTGTTTTAAAATTCCCTAAACCCAAGGTTCAACCTTAAAGTTGAAGATTATGAAGAAAAAGCACAAGAACAAAATTTGGGTTGTGGTTGTGACCACCAGGATTCACTGGTCATGGCTAGTGGTCTCGACCACCATAATCTCCTTGCCGCGGTCGCTGAGCATAGTATTCCTAGAAACATCTCGTGGCTGCGGCCACCAGCAATCACTGGCCGCAGCCTGCGATATATTTTTCTTAAATTTTGAATTTTAAATGTAATTTTTAACGGGACATAAAAAGGATTAGGGTCAACTTTTAATATAGCCTTGGATTGCAAATTTTAGAGGCTAGAGCAGCAGAGGAGGAGAAAAAAGACATAATCATCTGCAATATTCAATCTAGTTTTTCTTTATTCTCAAAACTCTTATTTTCAATGAATATTTAAGTTTGTGAATTTGAATGTGATTATGGATTAGTTTTCTTTGTAGTTGAGGGGTTATTCCAATACCCTAGACATGAGATCTTGAATGCAATAAAAAAAATTATTCCTTTTTTTTCCTTATATTAAGTTGCTTCTATTTTTCTAATTTAATGTTATGAATATTGAGATCTTATTAGGTCGTCAACTAATTAGGGTTTTGCATTATATAACTATCATCTAAGGATTTCTATTCGCCTATTAGTTTAAGATTCTAAGTAGAGTGATAAATTGAAATTAGGATATTGTGACAGGTAGCTTGCTTGTAAGGAAAAACAGAACCTAGGTTAAATGAATTGCATGCTTACTGAATTTGTTGCCTAGATTAACTTGTTTCCATAGAGTGTAATGCTTTAACTAGGTTAAATAGATCGAATGCTTAATGGGTTTATTGCTGGGTAAAAAGGATTAATTGAGAGCGCTTAGCTTTAATTAATTATAGGAAAACTAGGATAATTGAATGCTTAAGTGTTATCTGCGGGGTTAGTAGTTTAATTTGGAATATGGAATATTATTTGTGATTGTGGATAGATTGATTGTCGAAGGTAGAGAGTAATTCTTGACTGTTTCTTTAATATCGTTTTATCCTTAGTTATTTAATCTTTTATAATTATTTCATTTTAGGTTTTAAGCTTTTAATATTAAAACCACTATCTAATTTATGTTTAGTTTTTATTTTGAATAATAATTTGATCATTTTTCTTGTGGGTTCGGCCTATATTTACCGTTGTACTGAAGTAGCTAGTATAAGTGTCCATAAAATATATTTAAATTTGATACAACATACGACACACATCAACAACCTCCAAAATACTCAGACCAAGTTCTTCAAAGATGTATCTTTACACCTCAAGACGCGTGTGGACACGTAGAGTAATGGTGGGAATTTTGTGATTCACAAGATATTCTTAACACATGAGATCTTGGAATATTTTTCAAGTCTAAGAATTTTTTTTGAAAATAAATATGTTGATTAATGAATTTATCTCAATGAAATATTTGATCTTGAAAAACAAATTTCTTCCAAATATATTCTTTACCTAATTTTTCCCAGGTTCAACTGTAATCTTGAATAGTGTTGATAGAGCAATCTCATGGACCTATGGACCTATAATTTCATGCTCCAATAAATTTAGATCATCAATTAAATCACTTTGATATAATAACCTTAATTTATTAGCCTAAATATTAGTCCAATAAAAATATGGAGACTGCACTCTTCCAACTATAGACATTTATTTTTTTAGTACTTTTTAAAGATAAAAGGGTCAATTGATTTAATCACTACATACAAGTCAATCGTCTATGAATGATTCACAATTAATGTAGGGTTAACATATCATTTTACCTCTTTAATTATTCCTTTTTTTCTTGAATACCAATAACATTACAAGTGAAGGTTAATTCATAAACTGTTTTATAAATTTGAGTTCAATAACCTTTTAGTTCCAAAGGCTAACACTTAAGAGAACCTTTATTCAATCCCTTTTGAAAAGGTATAGATTCCATTTATGTATATTATGTCCCCAACGATTTACATCAATGAGCCCCTAAAACAAAAAATTTGAGCCTGATCATTTTCACAAACCATAAAGAGTTAATCAAAGGACTCAAATGACATAAACGGGAGTTTATAATAACTTTATGATCCAGATCAATTTGTATATGATCATCTTATTGATATGTTTATTTAATACTTATAAAACAAATGGTATTTAATTAAGTATTAATAACATACCGGGTCCAGTTCATGTATAACCACATTATACAAAGTGCATCCACTAAGATGTCCTACTACATCAATAATCCAGATATAGATTACATGTATTCGTAATACAAGATTCCATATAAATTTGTTATATTGCGAACTATTTAAATTTATTCCCTACAATTTTAATCCTCTCGTACCAATACAAGATTGTAGTCACAATAACGTTTTTGTGAATTTTCTAATATTCATATAATATTATTCAAAAAATAATAATAAACAATAATTATATGAAAAAATTCATCTTATTATTTATTTCATAAAACATTGTCTATCAATAATAAAAATTGATAATATAGAGATAATTGAGATAATATAGTTATTAATATTAATTATAAAACAACAATGTAGGTAAGAATATTTTTTCAACGAAACATTAATTTAATTTATAAAAATATTAAATATTTTTAAAAAATGCCACAAAAATATTTTTGTCTCCTGTCATGTTTGTTATTGTCATAAATTAAATGTCCAAATATTTTAAGAATGATTCACCATTTATTTTGTATTTTTTATGTATTTTAAATGAAATTAAAATAGAATTTAGGGGCCTAAATGATACAAAGTTAAAGAAGTAGGACTGCAGCTAAAAAAACCCTTAATATAGTCATATTCAAGAAAAGTAGCATTTGTTGATACAAATGTTTTGTTTTGTTTTGGACTATAAAATATACTACCTCGAGTTTTTTGGAATACCCTACAATGATGTACAATTTAGTGCGTGAGTCCAACTTTTTAGTCTTTTCTTTTGGCACGTGTGCTAGACACCCCTAAATACGAAAATGGTGTAAACTAAGTTTAGTACCATTCCATAGTTCTAGCAATGTCTTCTAGATTGACATGGATGGAACAACATTCAATGTGTATTGCACATTGAACTGCATAGCCCCAAATTGACAGTGGCAATGATGAATAGCTCATCATTGATCTTACCATATCCAATAAAGGCATGTTCCTTATTTATGAAACACTATTTTGCTGTGGCGTTCCAGGTGCAGTGACTTGGGATTGAATTCCATGGACATGCAAATGGTCCTTGAATTCATAATCCAAGTACTCTCCTTTTCGTTTAGATCGAAGAACTTTTAGTGATTTACCTAATTATTTTTCATAATTCTTTTGCATTAAATATTGGTAACCATATCTTGTACATTAAGTGGACCACACACGTCAGTGTATACACCTTGGATTAGTTCTTGAGCTCTTGAAACTTTAGCAGAGAAAGGTCTTGTAGTGATCTTGCCTTCTAGACAAGATTCACAAACTGGTAGAGAACAAACATTTAATTATCTTAAAGGACTTTCCTTTACTAATCTGTTTATCCTATCCAAACTAATACGCCCCAATCTCAAGTTCCATAGATATGTTTCACTCTCAGAATTAGTCTTTTGACGTTTAATAGATCTTGAATTTGCAACCTTAAACATTTCAGAGTTGTAGATTGAATGTCTTTTTCGCTGTCAACTTATTATAAGAACTTGACAGAAAATAGAATAAAATAACACAGGGGTTTTACGTTGTTCAAGTTATCAAAGAGGCCTAGTCCACAAGTCTTTGGTGTTAGTGAGTTTGAAGCTTGTTTGCACAAGCGTCAATGGCGTCTTAGGTAGCATATATATTGCTCTGAGTTTACAATGCTTAACTAGCCAAAGTTCTGAACTCTTTACAAGGAGATATCCCAACAATATTTACAGTGGCTTGGGTTAATAATGTCCTTAATAAAAAATTAATACAACATTCCCTATTATTTAGGGAGTAAAATGCTAATTAATGACATAGGGATTCTACTAAAGAACATGGGCCTAGGCAGATTGCACGGAGCCAATTTGTAGAAAGTTTCCCACCAACTTTACGAGGAACAAGTATGTGACAGTGTCAGCATACGGCTGCGCGTTCGCCCATGTCAGGCAATGTTGTGGAAAATTTTGATTGTTACACCACTACTCAAGGCTCACAAAAAGTTTTTAGACGATCTTCTAGTGGGCCAGAGTTGCAGCGATTGACACCTGCTAGCTACTCTAGGTCTAAGGATAAGAATCGTATACTTGGGGATTGGTGAATGAAGAAGGCAAGAGGACCATCTGAATGGTCCTCGAGGCATGGCCTTACATAGAGACATCAATGTCTTGGAAACAGACCACAGGAAGTGGCCTCGCTTAGAGATGTTTGCACCTCGAGGACAGACCTCGGGGACATTAGTGTCAGGCCAAATCATAGTATTGGGGAGAACTTTACACTCCGAGGAGCTCTAAGCGAGTTGTATAAAACCTCATTAGCACTCAAGGAGCTTAATTAATCATCTAATAACTACCACATGTCCTCTGGTGAAAACACAGACAACATTTCCCACCCAAGTCTTCGCTTATCTTCGGACAGTGGAGACTTAATATGAGAGGAGTAATTCGAAAGGTCTTCAGGGGGAGAGGCTTGGGCTCTTCATGACGTCACACTATTGACAAGGTGTTTCCACGTGTCCACTCCCTATTGCTGGGCCCATCAATCTTTGCCATTGTTTAGGAGTCCACTCCACAACAAAAACGTCTAATCTGTTCCCTAGGTGTCCATTTGCCCCATAACTGAGGCGTCCCTTTCCCATGCTAATGATCATGATCCACACATTTTTTATCCTAACCATTGCATTACTCTCGAGTGCCTATGTCGTATATAGTCAACAGTCGTGGTGGAGTTGCTTCCATCCCAAGCTATTCGAGTATAAAACTCGAGAACCGCCTCTCCGTAATCACTTTAGCATTCAAAATTCAAAACCTAAGACCCTTCAAAACCTCTCTTCTTCTTAAAGCTTCCCAAATCTCCCCCATTTTCTGAGTTCTCAACTCTTTGGATGGTTGGTAAGAATCATCCTACTTCTGGTGAGACAGCAAGAAACCTTTTAATGTCCGGATTCAATGCATCACATACAAGCGCTTCATCTCGAGTAAGTGTTTACTTCTTTACTTCTTGTTTGTCTTTGAGTCTATTTTGGAATTATGTTGAGGGTTTTATCAACATTTCAGAGGTCATTTTGACCACTTTTAGACCTTTCTAGGCACATTTTGATGTTAAAAACGATCAAAATGGCCCATTACGCTCTCTGTGCGAACTTTTTCATTTATGGACACTCGACTGGATTCTGGAAAATTCTTAGATTTTGATGATGTTCATATTTTCCGGTAGTGTTCTCTGGCAACCATCCTTTGGCCCCGAGGACACTCCAGTCGCTTAGAAGTTTTCTTCCTTCTCCTCTTCCCAAGCAGTAGTCTTAGGGGTTATAATTTTTGGCCTATCTTTCTTCGGGTTAAGGTGCTAACTACTTGGTTTCTTGTTTTTGATGTCCGATGAGATACAACAACTACACCAAAATGGATTATACGCATTCGACTCTGAGATAATAGAGATGGCCCGAGAAGCAGGAAGACTACCTGAGATGGGAAAACAAGCAGCAGAGATTAGTCAGGCTCTCGTGGTAAAGAAAGACCACGCCCCGCGGGCGGAGAGGCCCCTTCGACTTGGCATCTTAGAGGAAAAAGTGAATGTGGGTCCCATACCAATGGACAAAACCTACACCGCCGAGGTATTTGAGGCGGAGGTGACCCCATCAAGCTAAAACATCAAAGAGCTCTTGAGAGGATTATAAACCTCTACGGAGTGGACACCTGTGACAAGTGGGTGCGCCTGTCTCGAGAGGGCAAGAGAGTGCATTAGAGTATCCACGGCCTTGGGGCCTAGAGCGCATCTCATCTCCAAGCTAGTGCAACCTGGCCAATGCACTAGTACTATGTCGACTTTTTGAAGTATGTTGGCATAGCGCCATTCCATCTATCTCCTAATGGATATCGGGTGCTAGACATGTTATTTGTTATGTACAAAAGGCAGAACTGGCTCGTTCCTTCTCAACCTGAGATATTGTGTGATTTAAAACTTTCAACAATGCCCAAAGAAGGATGAGTGAGACGAGTACTATAGTTTAATGAAGCATATGTAACAAGGGATGACGTAGAAGGCTCTATGCGATATTGAGAACCATGCGATGGACTACAAGGACCACTTCTTCTGGGCAAGTGGCTTGCCCACGTGGACCAACCCGAATCTTCTCCTGGACTTCACTAGGGTTGGTAAGTTTTACTCTTTGCGTCATTTAGTTTATTAGTCCTCCACTCATAGTTGCTCCTTAGTCTTAACCATTTCTTTTCAGGTCCCTTCCGTTGCACACCTTTCATTGACGTCTACAAAGAAAGGTTCAAGAAAATGAATGCCCTCCTAGACAAATAGATGAGTCTCAGTTTCCTCATTAAAGAGGCTCATATTTAGTGGTATGGCCTACTTTGGGAAGGGTAAAGGATAAGCCCAGTGGTCCTCACCAGGTTTCGTGACTCGAAGAATTTTCTTCACGTGACGAGGCTCAACAAAGAGTACATTGTAGCAAAGGCTCAATACGAGTATGAACAATGTCTTTGCGAGGAGAACATAGAGAAAGTACTCACAATAAAAATCATTGCGTATGCGAGAGAGGACGAGGAGCTCGAGGTTGGGATTGAATCATCCTCAATGCCTCAAGGAAAATCTCCAGTCGTTGTTTACTACGACCACTCCTTATTCTCGCCATCACCCCTCTAGTGTGGGCAGATCTTGGGGCATCCTTGGACTAATGAGGAGTAATAGGACTATCAAGACCTTATTGAAGTATTTCTCTACCATCAAATAAGGAGGAAACAATCCCAAGGGTTCTTGCTTCTAAATGAGGTGACGTCCATGCACACGATATGGTTTAGTAAATACGACACCAACATGAAATAGGAGATGGGTCAACTCATCCGTGAGTTTTCCCACTCCATTCTTCTCCTAGAGGAGCTTTATTGTTGTGGGCCTTCCGATGAAACCTCTTTTATGTCTTGCATGCTTGTTTTTTGCCTTTACAAAGTGTCTTTCCTGTCTTTGTGCATAAAGCAAGGGCGTGTCTAACTTGGCAGGAGAAAGCGCTAGAGAGTGTTGGGACCCTCTCAAATAGATACTCTAGAGGCGTTGGCCGTGGGGCTACCATCCTAGGCGGCTATGTCTCCAGCCCTGTTGGCTCCTACAGCTCCAGCAGCTACTATACTGGCCACTACTTCACAGCAAGTGGCCACCAACGAGGTCAATGTTCTTGAGGTCTCCCCTCTTCAAGATGAGGTTCTTCACGGAAGGGAAAGGAAATCCATTCTAAAGTGCCTGAGTGTCCTCCGGTCGGGACAACTGGCCTTGTAGTCTTTACTGAGCACCACGGGGGATAGGACTTCAAAAGGCACAGATGGGTGGTTGAGTACTTCAACAACCGTATTGATGAGGGCAACAGGGATTTCAACATCCTCGTGGAGTACCTGCGGGACCACAGGGTCATGTCACTCCTCCCAACCGCGAGGATCTAGAGCCTCTAATCACGTGGTAAATTAGAGAAAGGATTGCTCCACTTGCTGCAGTGCTGCTCCAAGGATTGGTAGGTTTCTTGTGGGACATTCCCTTCTGCTGCTTTGCTCGTTGTGGCAGTCGCAACGAGATCTCGCTGATAGTTGCCAGTCGCAGCATCTCCCTGAGCGTAAGTCTCAAATATTTAACTCCCATTTGCTATGTTTTCTCTAAGATCTTCATCAAGCTAACAAGTATGGTTTTGTTGCAGACTGTGGCCTTCAATGAACGGCTCAGGGACATCATTACCATGACGTCCTTCAAGCTGAAGGAGCATCGGGAAGAGATGGCATAACTCAAGTAGACTACGGTCTCGTTGGTGAAGCACTCGCGGCTCTAGAAATAAATGGAGGACTTCAAGGATAGTTCCTTAGAGTTGGAAACCCAGATGGCCACAAAGTAGTCAAAGTTGTCAACATTCGAGGACACTTCTGGGAAGATGCTAAAAGATGTCGTTGGTGGGACTCGAACTGTGAAGGAGGCCAACGACAAGCTATCGATGGTCCTCATAGCTATTCGAGAGAAACTCTGCTTGAGCTGTGAGGAGTCTTCTGCTCGTTCTTTAGAGCTGGATAGAGTCCAATAGGAGGCTACCAAAACCAAAGAGGAAGTCGCACAAGCCGCTGCCCATGTGGAGAGTCTCGCTCAGGAGAACGAACACCTCCTACTCTAAGTAGAGGAGTTAGAGAAGGACCTCGACATGATGGCAGATGACACCTTTTTTGTGGTGTGGCACATTAATAGGGACATGTAATTTTTTGAGGATAAAAAATTGCAGATGATGCTCAAGAGCGCCTTCTAGATGAGGAGGCCGAAGCAGATCAGGAAAAGGAAGCTACGACGGCTGGTCGGGCTCCCAAGACGGATCCCATCATCGAGGTGGTAGTGGAAGTTCCTCTAGGCGAGGGTTGAAGTGATTTTGTTTTCCTTTCCTTTAATTGAATAGGCTTCCGTTCCTTTTGTTCATTGGGGTATAAAAAATTTAATGCTCGAGCCCCCGAGCACAATTGTAAATACTTTTAACCTTTGTGCAACTTACACTACATTTCTTACCATTATTGCCTCTTTACTAACACTTAGAAGATATGCAATTTAGTCTTACTGATTTGGATTGGTTTTAACACAACTCAACTTAACATGACACCACGAGAGTCAAAAACTTCAACCCGTACACAATTTTTGGGCCTCAAGTCTTAGAGACTTTGGTATTGTGCTCAAGTCTTAGTGGGCCGAGTCAACTTCTCATAGTATTTGTACGATTTTAGGAAATTAGTGTTGTCCCCTAGGCTCATAGTCCTCGGGAGAAACTTTTAGTGCGAGTCCCAACAACTCGAGGATTAGGCAATCGACCATACTTAGATCTTGAAGATCTTCCTCTTAGGGTTAAGAAGTTTTAGGCATTTAGTGTTGTGACGCTATACTAACTAGGGAACGTTACGTTGTGCATTTTAAACAGTGCTAAACTCTCTCACCGAATCATTTGACCATAATTGTGTAACTAAATGTGATTAACTATTTAGGATTAAAAATTTTGGTCATAGATACAACATTTCACTAGAACGTTTACAGTATACATTGGGATCCCAAAATATACTTTAAAGGTCAATTACAATAAAAGATTTATAACCATCCAACCTAAGCGGCAAAATAGGGTTTGACCCTAGTTCCTCTTTAAACCCTCAGCCGTGGTGGTCGAGCAGCTGAATATGTACACATCGTCACCAAAGCTCTCCAACTCAAGGATGGTCAACCTTTCTTTTGCCTTTAACTTCTCCACATAGCACCCGTGAGCCAAGGCTCAGCAAGAAATCTCAACATTCTCATAAACAGGTAATAACATGTAACTAAATCATAATAAGCATGCCTAGCAGTAATAGCCCTATTCATGCATGCAGGGAAGTCTAAATAAAAGATGATGGGGTTCTGCGCCCTGAGTAAATGACTGATGAGTCTTTCTCTGGGGATCTGCTCACTGAATAGATGACTAATGAGTCTATCTCTTGGGATGTGCTCCCTAAATAGATGACTAATGAATCTATCTTTGGGTAGGTGACTAATGAGTCACACTCTGGATAACTGACTAATGAGTCACACTCTGGTTAGGTGACTAACAAGTCACACTCTGGATAGGTGAAGAATGAGTCACACTCTGGGACTCTGCACTCTAAGCCATGTGACACTTCAGTCACCTAAGCCTTTTGGTCCTGGCTCTAAGTAACTAACCTTTAGAGTAGACAAGCACTTTAGTTTTCTTCGACCTTAGAGTCGATCAAGCATTTAATGCTCATGTTGATTAGATCTAATCATTTCGGCTCTGTGTTCAATACGCTAATGCCTTTCTTGACTCATAGGTCAGTTCCATACGACCAGCGCTCAGTACTATTCCCGATCATGACTAATAAGTCAAGACTTCATGACTAGTACTAACACCAATCCCGTTTTTAACAAATGAGCCAGTGCCACTCACAAGTAAGCAATGCAACCAGGCATATATCATTTGTCAACTATCCAAATATAGGGCATTCAACATGCTTACTCAACAATCTCCAGCATAATTATGATCATGCACATTTACAGAGACTCAACTCTAATCAATTCCATATTCAATATTCATGTCATGCCCTAATCACATGCATCACATACTGAGTTTAATTTTCTTACCTTTGGTCCAAGCACAAGTTACCAATAAACGATCCTCCACTACAACAAAATAGGTGTTTTATGACTTTATTTGGGAGACATTGAAAGTCTACAATGTCTCCCAATAGGTGAGACATTGTAGGCGTGGTATTTGTAGGTATATGTCTCTCGTCTCCCAATGGGAGACATTGAAAGTCTCCGAGGTTTAAAAAAAATAAATTAATTTATATTTAATATTAATTTAATAATTAATTAAATTGAAATCAATCTAATATTAATTTAAATTGAAATTGATATAACTAATCAAATGAAAATAAGCAAGAAAAAAAATTGGTTAGACATATACAAGAAACACAATATTTGTTAGACATATTCAAAATTAACAAATATTGCATTGTGTATGAAGAAAGAGGTAAAAAATAAGAAAACCTAATAACAGGGTTGGTAACTTTGGATTATCGGTAACATATATGTCACCCACTATTATCGCAACTCATCAATTTGTGCCTCTGTATATGACGTACTTGTTAGTTACAAAAAATATAAAGTAAAATTTGGGTCTTTCACATTTTCCGAACAAAACCTTAAGAACAAATCGACCCCGTACCTACATTCCACAGATAAGCTATTCGCTGACATCTACTATTTATCCATATATTCTCCTATGTCTATGAAAAAGAAAAGAAATAACACTAAATAAGCACGTGATAAAGTTGGATGTCTATATAAAACTAATTGTTTATCATCCAAGATCAAAAAGGGCAGCATTTCCCCTATAATTGTGACCTAACCATCTGCATGTGAATAGCAAAACAAGCAATTCAAACAACATACAATAAGTTTCTTCCCTATAGCTCTGCAGCACACAACCAAATTTCTCAGAACCTACTTCATTATGGATGAATATTTAAGATATTCAAACTTCTCTAACATTTCTTTAATAATATTAAAAGTAGAAGTAAGAATATATATGTACCTCTTGTTATTAATAATCCATAAGCTAGCAAAATTATTTCACGTAGTAATCGAATTCGCTATTAAATCCACAAACTAATAAAATTAAATTCATAAATAATAAATAAAATATTACTAAATATCTAGCAATATAAAACTTATTATTATAATTTTAGAAACTTAATTACCTCAAATGTGTGACTGATATAGAAATTTTGATGCAAAATACTCTCTAAAATCTCACCAACAAAATCAAAACCTACGAAATTAAATTAATTAATATGTTAAACATTATTAAACAAATATCACTAAATATCTAATAAGTAAATGATTGTTAAACAAATAAAAAAAAACTCCAATGAGCCACTAATTAACCTAAACAAAAAATCAATAAAAAATTCATAACCTAAAAACTCAATAATCAATAAAAACATAAAAATTTTCATATATTTATATTTTTAGAATTATTTAATAAATTTATTTTAACACAACTATATATATAACAAATAGTTTGAATTTAAAAAATACATTTAAATATAAATACAAAAATACATTTAAATTTCGAAATAAATAATGATAAAAATTAAAAATAAATCATGAACATATATACTCTAATGAAATCTATACAATGTGATAGGTTAAAATAAAAAAAAAAAACTAAGAAATCCTAAATCTATAGAAACCTATCATGGAAAAACTAATAAATCCTACAATGTATAGAAAAAAATGCATAAAAATATAAAACTAACACAAAATCATGTATATTACTCATCTTAATGCTATACCTATGATTTTTTCATAATAATTAACTAAAATTCATGAAAATTGATAAAACTCACCTTAAAACCCTAAAAAATGCAGCCCCTTCGTATATTTTTCTCTCTGTATTGACTGATGTGAAGGAGGAAGAAGAAGCAAAGGGTTATAAATATAAGGGGAACATCCAAAGTCTCCTAGTGGGAGACGTTGGATGTCCCCTCGCCACATTTTCAGCATATTTCCAACGTCTTCCACCATTTTTAATGTCTTCCATTTGTAGCCATTAATAAAAACTTTCAATGTCTCCCACCACCAAACATTTAAAATCTCTCATAAGTTATAATGTCTTTCACCATTGTAAGGAGTCATTGTATGTCAAATTTTTTGTAGTGCTCAAGCACGATACTGTTTCCCAGCCTCTAACGATAACCTAGTCACAACCATAATATAAATCCCTTTCAAAAATGAGTAAATAAATCCCAGGCCCTTAGAGTTAAGTTCCTACGACTGAAAACCCAAAATGGCCAAAACTACCCTTAAGCGTTGCGACCCCTCAACCCTGAGCCGCGGCCCGCCACCTCTCTGCCTACAGCTTGCGCTGTGGCGCACATACCCAAGTGTCGTGGCCCTATCTACCAATCACCCAATTCCATCATCTTCGTCAAGCCTAGACCGCAGAGCCCGAGAATAGGGTCGTGGCCCAACCTGAACCTAGCCATTTTTTCTCGTTTGCTTCATTTAAAAACCTTCCATTAATCTATCCAAACATATTCAAATCCAAAAAACAAAGTTCTCAATTAACTCCATGGCCCAAAACCTTCAAAACCGAAGTCTCAAACAACTCAAAAACTCATCAAAACATAAAATCCAAACAATGCTTAAAAACTTGAAAACTTAAAACTTGGATTACCTTCGATTATGTCGTTTCCCAACTAAATCCTCTAGCTAATAAGCTTCTAATCTTCCTTAGAATTTCTATGCCTCGATCCTTGCTTGAATCTGAGTCCTAAAACTGGAGTTTCTTTCGAAAATGTGATTGAGTGTCGAAAAAGGAACGAGCGGGAGAGAGAACGTTCTTTTATTTCTGACAGGTTACTTCAAACTTAAGTAACCTTAAGAAAATCCTAATACTCGGGGTCCCAAAAACGCCCACCGAGGTAAAATAGTGAAAATTCCAAATTTATCATCAAATATTTATTCCCATTACCCAATATCCTGGTAATGTGCTAAATACCCAAAATACCCCTTGACTCACTCCGAGTAAAGTACGGATCCCTTTGTGACTTTCCCACTAGCTTGCTCCCTAGGATCGTCTTGTGCCGAGTAACCCAAACATAACCATATAATAATTTAGTACCAAAAACATACCACATATATGCCAAATATACTCATAACGAGCCAAATTATGAAAATTGCCTAATTAAACATAAATGGGCCCACATGCATATTTAATATACTTAAACATGCATATGAAGTCATATTATAATATTATTCACATAATCACACGATAATACACATAAATATCATATAATCACATAATTCCATAATTTTCTATCCTGGCCCCCTAATTAAGGCTCTAAACCTTATTATGAAATTTGGGACGTTACAACTATCCCCTCCTTATAGAAATTTCGTTTCCGAAATTTTATCTGACTAGCCCGGAATATCAGTCATGCATAACTGATTCCAGTTTCCAAGTACCTCCATCGACCTCACTATTTCTGTTTCACACCTTAACTCAAGGTACAACTTTGTTCTAGAGAACCTTGTTCTTTCTATCTCATATATAAACTAGCTAGCTTCTTACAGGATAACTTGGCCTCCAATTCCAGATCCTCTTGACTCAATACTTGAGTCTCATCTAATACATTTTTCTTCAACATGGAAATATGAAATACACTGTATACAGCTGACAGTGCCAAAGCTAAGGCTAATCCATAGGCAACTTGATCGATCCTATCCAGGATTTCACACAGTCCCACAAATCTAGGGCTCAACATGCCCTTACGTCCTCACCCCTTTCCCGTGGTGAGACTCTAAGGAAGATACAGTCTTCCACTTAGAATTCCACATTCCTGCATTTCAAATTAACAAAACTTTCCCATTTACTCTGAGAAGCGAGCATCTGAGCTCTAACCTTTTCAATAGCCTTGATGGTCCCTTAAACCACCTCTTAATCTAAATATAACATCTCACTCATCTCATATCAATGAATGGGCGATATACATTCCCTACCATACAACATATGATAAGGTGCCCCTCCAATAATTGGATAACTCTCTCTGATTTACCATCAGTGTGAGGATAATGAACTGTACTAAACTCCAACTGTATACTCATCGCCTTCCGTAACCTTCCCCAAGACATAGAAGAAATAATAGGGTCCTTATCTGATAAGATAAACCACGAATTCCATGAAGGCGTACTACCTCTCTCACATAGAGGTTTGTAAGTTGATCAACTGTATTGCTCATCCTTGCTGATAAAAGTGAGCTGACTTTGTATACTGGTCCATAATGACTCGAACCAAATCATGATGACCCACTACTCTGGGCAGCCCCACTGCGAAATCCATCGTGATGTTCTCTTACTTCCACACTAGGATACACAAAGGCTGTAATGACCTTATTGGTTTCTATTACTTTGTCTTGACCTGCTAATAGGTTAAGAACTTTGCCATACATTCTGTTACGCCCCTCTCCATCCTAGGCCACCAATATAAAGCTTTTAGATTCTGTTACATCTTCATGATGCCTAGATGAAGAGAATAAGAGGGTAGTATAAGATTCATCCAGAATCTCCCATTTAATCTCAGTGTTTATCAGATTCCATGTCTGATCCCTATACCACGATAAATTCATACCTGACACTGCATAATCCTTAGCTAATCCAGCTAAGACATTCCCCTCAATTCTTCCCATCTATAGGTGCACTTAACTGTTTTCCTTTAATCCTCTCTGGAATAATAAGCTCAAGTGTAAAGCTGGCCACCTGGCCCATCAGTCACTCTACTCTAGTTTTGGTCAGATCCTTCAACTAGCATGATGCTTGGGAAATTACCTTTTCCTGTCAATGAGATATCATAACAATCTATAAATTGGTTCTGTTCTATAAAAAAAAAAAGCTCAGAACTCTTCCACAAAGCACATGTAATATCTTGCCCGTCCAGGGAAACTCCTACCCTCTAAGGTGTTCCTTGACCTTGGAAAATCTCTAACTGAGAGTATACCACCATAACGTCGATCAAGACAATCACAAATCCAATTCAGGTAATCTTTGAATACTCTGTTCATTTTAATCCATCAAAACATAACTCAGCACTGCTAGTGCCTTTATCTGATATAAAAAGCAGTCTTCTACATTTCCTTCTTTCAGATCTTCAGCTTGTAATAATCAAATCAAAGATCCACCTTAAAGAATATCTCTTACTCAATAATTGAATCTTTAGTTCTTACCTCTCTACTGAAGCCATTCAATACATTGCCCTAGACTTGGTTCCATCCCTGGCACCAATCTAATTACCATTCTTATCTCTTGGTGTAAAAGTAACCCTGACAAATCCCCTGGAGATATATTGAAAAACTCACAGACTATTCCAGCCTGTCCATGTCCCACTGGCACGACCTAAGTGGTATCCACCACAGTAGCTAAGGGTCCTATGCATCCTCTTGCAATAGATCTCATAAGCATATAGGGTCAATGTCATAAGCATCCTGCTACTCTAAATACATATGTCATAAGCATATAGGGTCCATCTACAGTGCCAACAAATACAAGGGTTTCTCACCCCCAAACCAAAAAGTTACTATCCTTTCCTTGCAATCCATCATTTCCCCATACTTGGCTAACCAATCCATATCTAGGATCATATCGAAGTCACTCATAACCAACTTTATCAACTCAACTAATAGGTCCCTTCTCACCATGACCTAACCCATCTCTTAAAATTATCAATAAAGTATCACATTCTCATCACAACATAACCATGTAATCTGTATATCAAATTTATGCCTCTCTCTAAATGCAACAAAGCAAAGAACAACATCGCACCAAAACCAATAAAAATAATACAAGAATCAAAACCAAAAAGCAGACCTACCACCATTGAGGAATCAGCCTCAATCTCAGACTCAGTCTCCGACTCTGACTGCCTCGGAGCAAACACTCAAGTTGGAGTCGAGCTATCCACCCCCTTTTTCTCATCCTTCCTTCGCCTTGGGAAATTTCTTGTAAGGTCCCCAACTATCACACATAAGAAACATGCCCTTGCTCGGCATTCTCCCAGATGACGCCTCTTACACTGAGTGTAGTCTGGGTAGACTTTCCAATCCTTATCCTCGTCTGACACAATAAATAGAGGTATCACTGTCTGAGCTCCGTGCTCTCCAGCACTCTCCTTCTCAATCTGATTTCCTGTGCTCTCAAAAACAAGAGCCTTTCCTACCACCAGAGCGTAGGTAGAGATTTCATGCACTGGGGCAACTCTAATGCCCTGAGTTATTCTCAGATTCAATCCCTGGATAAACCTTTCTTTCTGAGCTACATCCGTGGGTATCATATCAAAAGAAAACTTGGCTAACCCATCGAATTTGTTAATATACTCAATTACAATTGCATTTCCTTGAACCAGGTTCAGAAACTCAATCATCTTAGTAGTCTTGACTGCATCACAGTAATATCTTTCATTAAACAGCTGCCTAAATTCTTTCCAGTTCATCGCATCTGTATCTCATGTTTGGGTACCACTTCCCACCACGTCTGACATCATCCCACAATACATATGTAGCACAAAACACCCTATCATGACCCACCACCCCCATACTATTGAGGATGGAACTGATCATACCGATCCATTGCTCAACTCTGAATGGATCTAGGCCTCCCTAAAATAATAGAGGGTAATATTCCTAGAATCTTCCACTAAGAAATTCCCACCTATTCTCAACCCTAGGTTAAGCCAATACTGGTGTCACTCTTGGCATAGCAAAGGAAGAGGTGTTCCCCGATAGAACCTGCTGCTATTTCAAATACCTAATCCTTTCCTCTCGCCTCTGCAATCTTTATTGCATATCTGTAAACACCTGCTCCAAATTCTGAGGAGCAGGTGAAGAACTCAAACCCTGGCTGTAATTCTCAGCCTCGGTATAACAACCACCATGTCTCATTATCTACCTTGGGTAAATACCCTTTGATTGAATCTGTAGTCCATAACTTGACCCATTAAACATGATGAGCATATCCAGGAGTCTTTCCCACAGGAACAATCACACCATACCGTATTCACATACCACTGTGGTACCAAAATACATGCACACAACATTCCTACATCAATTCATGACCCCTGCTCTTCCAACATACATACCATGCTCTCAACTCTAGCATGAAAATAACACATTTAAATATTCAATTAGTAGGTAATCATATAATCATATCAATAGTCAAGATCCAGGCTCTATCAGAGTCTCATGCTCCCTAATACAGTATGCATGTAAAGCATTTACATTCTATTTAAGAAGTTAAGCATATAACCACATAAATAATTATCGTACCCTGAGTGAAGCTTGTCTTTGGTGACGAGTGTACATACCCAGCTTGTCTACAGGAACCTTTAACCTTGGCTCGCTCTGATACCAAGTTATAGTGCCCTACTACCCAGTGATCGTTACATTGTGCATTTTAAACAGTGCTAAACTCGCTAACCGAGTCATTTGGCCATAATTGTGTAAATAAATGTGATTAACGGTCTATGGTTAAAAATTTTGTTCAAAGAGACAACGTTTCACTAAAACATTTACTATATACATTGGGATCCCAAAACATATTTTAAAGGTTAATTACAATAAAATATTTATAACCAGCCTACGTAAGCGTCAAAATAGGGTTTAACCCTAGTTTCTTTTTAAACCCTCGACCGTGGTGGTCGAGTAGCCACATATGTGTGCATCGTCACCTAAGCTCTCCAACTCATGATGGTCCAACTTTCTATTGCCGTTAGTTGCACCACATAGCACCCGTGAGCCAAGGCTCAGCAAGAAAGATCAACATGCTCATAAACAGATATTAAAATGTCACTAAATCATAGTAAGCATGCCTAGCAGTAATATCTCTATTCATGCATGCAGGCAAGTCCAAATAATTGATGATGGGGTTCTGCGCCCTGAGTAGATGACTAAAGAGTCTATCTCTGGGAATCTGCTCCATGAATTGATGACTAATGAGTCTATCTCTGGGGATCTGTTCCCTGAATAAATGACTCATGAGTCTATCTCGGGGAATCTGCTCCCTAAATAGATGACTAATGGGTCTATCTCTGGGGATCTGCTCCCTGGATAGATGACTAATGAGTCTATCTCTGGGTGGGTGGCTTTTGAGTCACACTCTGGATAGGTGATTAATGAGTCAAACTCTGGTTAGGTGACTGATGAGTCACACTCTAGATAGGTGACTAATGAGTCACACTCTGTGGCTCTGCACCCTAATCCATGTGACGCTTCAGTCAGCCTTTAGGCCCCAGCTCTAAGTAATTAGCATTTAGACTAGACAAGCTCTTTAGTTTTCTTCGACCTTAGGGTCGGTCAAGCATTTAATGCTCATGTTTATTAGATCTAATCATTTCGGCTATGCGTTCAATACGCTAATGTCTCTCTTGACTCGTAGGTCAATTCCATATGACCAACGCTCAGTACTATTGTTGATCATGATTAATAAGTCAAGACTTCACAACCAGTACTAACACCAATGTCATTTCTGACTAATGAGTCAGTGCCACTCCCAAGAAAGCAATGCAACCAGGCCTATACCATATGTCAACTATCAAAATGTAGGGCATTCAGCATGCTTACTCAACAATCACCAACATAATTATGATCATGCACATTTACAGAGACTCAAGCTCTAATCAATTCCATATTCAATATTCATGCCCTGCCATAATCACAAGTATCGCATGCATCACATATTAGGTGCGGTTTTCTTACCTTTGGTCCAAGCACAGGTTACCAATAAACGACCCTCAAGCACGATCCTGTTTCCAAGCTCCTAGTGATAACCTAGTCAACACCATAATATAAAACCCCATCAAAAATATGTAAATAAATACTCTCGGATAAAATCCTAGGCTTCAGGACGTCGAATCCTACTCAACAGGTTAGTAGGATCAATCCCAGGCCCTTAGAGTTAAGTTCCCACGACTTAAAACCCAAAATGTCCAAAACTGCCCTTACGCGTTGCGCCCCCCCAACCCTGAGTCACGGCCCGCCTCTAGAAAGAAGCCAAACCACCTCTCTGCCTGCACCTGATTCCGCAGCGCACCTACCTTGCACTGCGACCCTATCTTCCCATCACCAAATGCCATCATCTTCGTCAAGTCTGGGCGGTGACGCCCATGACAAGGCTGCGGCTTGACCTCTACCCAACAATATTTCCTCATTTTGTTCATTTAAAAACCTTCCATTATCCTATCCAAACATATCCAAATCCCAAAAACAAAGTTCCCAATCCACTCCATGGCCCAAAACCATCATAACTTAAGTCTCAAATAACTCAAAAACTCATCAAAACATAAAATCCAATGAAAGTTTAAAAATTTGAAAACTTAAAACTTGGATTACCTCTGATTATGTCATTTCCCTAATAAATCCTCTGGCTAATAAGCTTCTAATCTTCCCTACAATTGCTATGCCTCGATCCTTGCTTGAATTCGAGTCCTAAAACTTGAGTTTCCTTCGAAAATGTGATCGAAGGGAATGAATGGGAGAGAGAACGTTCTGAACGTTCTTTTATTTCTCATAGGTTACTTCAAGATTAAGTAACCTCAAGTAAATCCTATTGCTTGGGGTCTCAGAAATGCCCCCCAGGGTAAAATAGTCAAGATTCCCATAATTTTCCCCTGATCTGACTAAATCCCAATTTATCATCAAATATTTATTCCAATTACCCAATATCCAGGTAAGGTGCTAAATATCCAAAATCCTAGATTCACTCTAAGTCAAGTATGGACCACGTTGTCACTTTCCCACTAGTTTGCTCCCTAGGATCGTCTTGTGCCGAGTAACCCAAACATAACCATATAATAATGTAGTACCACACACATACCACATATATGCCAAATATACCCACAACGCGCCAAATTATGAAAATTGCCCAATTAAACAAAAATGGGCCCACATGGATATTTAATACACCTAAACATGCATATCAAATTATATTATAATATTATTCACATAATCACATGATAATACACATAAATATCATATAATCACATAATTCCATAATTTTCCATCCAGGTCCCCTAATCAAGGACCTATGCCTTATTAGGAAATTTGAGACGTTATAAGTGTTGTCCCCCAGGCTCACAGTCCTCGAGAGTAACTTTAACGCCTTGTCAAATGGAACACTTGATGGTCCTACGCTCTCGAGACCCAAAAACCTATGCCTTAGGAGGTCTATTGCACTACAAGGTTTTATGGGTTCTATCCTAGTACCGACACTTTGGGCATTTAGTGTTGCTTCCTAGGCTCGTTGTCCTTGGGAGTAACTTTAATGACGTCCTGGATCTTGGAGTCTCAATGACTAAGTCTTTAGGGGGGAAAATGCATTGAGATAATCGCTCCTTGGGCACACTATCACTGGGGTGTTATTTTGGGCTTTTCGCCTTGCCCCCGAGTACAGAAACTCGGGCCTTTGCCATGTGAAATTGTGAACTCGTTGTCCCAGGACTCTAAGTCCCCAGAGCATGCAATCGAGCTTTCTGCCCTTAGGCTAGGCCTCGCTAGGTTCAAGTATTATTACCTTAGATTTTTCGTTCACATCTCGAGATTAAGGGACTTGGTTATTACTCGGGCCTTAATCTCGAGAGGGAACCTTAAGTCAACACTCGCATTCCTTGGATATCTCATCGCCAAGGTGTGTTAAGGTTATACCTAAGTACAAATGAATTGGGCTTCCGTTCACACCTCGAGGATTATGACGTCATTTTCGCTCCCAAGGGAGCTCGCTGTCCTTGGGGCAATACCTTAAGTCCATCCTCACATTACTTGGATTTGTTCGACCTTGTGGTTTTTCCCAGGTCTTAGCTTTGGGGACTTTATGACACTAATTTTTCTCCGCTCATCGACTGTCTTAGCTTCCTATGTCAATGATTCCCATCACTAGAATTAACCTTACGATGCTCAAGTTTTGGTAACTCCAGGCTTTTGGTCCGAGTACGGATGACTCAGGCTTCCGTTTGCTTCTTGAAATCATAAGAAAGTTTGCTTGAAGTTCATTTGATTTGAATCTACTTCTTTTATAACTCACAAAGCTCTTGATCTAACTTAGTTGACGAGTTCTTACCGTCAACAGCTAGGCCTTGCTATGTTCAAGTATTATTACCTTAGATTTTTCATTCACATCTCGAGATTGTGGGGCTTGGTTATTACTCCTTCAGAGGGAACATTAAGTCAACACTCGTGATACTTGGATATCTAATCGCTAGGGTGTGTTAAGGTTATACCTGAGTACCAATGAATTGGGCTTCCGTTCACACCTCGAGGATCATGACCTTGTTTTTGCTCCCTAGGGAGCGTGCTGTTCTCAGGGGAATACCTTAAGTCTATCCTCAAGTTACTTGGATTTGTTCGATGCTGTGGTTTCTCCCAAGTTGTAACTTTGGAGTCTTTTTTACACTAAAGTTGCTCTGCTCATCGATTAGCTTAGCTTCCCATGTCAATGATTCCCATTACTAGGATTAACCTTATGATGCTCAAGTTTTGGTAACTCCACGGTTTGGGCCCGAGTACGGATTCTTAAAGCTTCCGTTTGCATCTTTAGATTTAGGAACTTAGTCATAGCTCCGCGAGCTCAATGTCCATTGGAGGTAACCAAGGCCCGCTCTCGAACTACTAAGAGTTTAAGTCTTTGAAGCCCCGTGACACTAGGCCTACTCCGCTCATGACAAGCTTAGTTTTCTAGGTCTTTTGACCAAGTATAGATGACTCGGGTTTCCGTTCGCATCTCAAGATCTAGGAACTTGGTCATAGATCCTTAAGCTTAATGTCCTCCAGTGGTAACCAAGGTTCGCTCTCGTGCTACTAGGACTTTTAGTCTTTGAAATCCGATGATACTAGGCCTATCCGCTCTTAACAAGCTTAGTTTCCTAGGTCACGGACTACCCCAACTTTGCATAGTTCCATAGATCTTTCTATTCTCTGGGTATTCAAACTAGGCCTACTTCGCTCATGACAAGTTAGTTTCATAGGGTATCCTCTGCGAGACACTATACTTTGCGAGGCTGCCCTAACACCATGCCCTCCAATTGATCGAAAACTTGTCTTCACTTGTCCAGGCTAGCGAGCGGGTGCTCTTCGAGTAGTAAAAATAGAATATAATAGGAAAAAAATACAAGCATATTCTTTTAAATTTTCTACCATGTTATGTCTACACAGTTTCCATTAATTGTTCTCGGAGGCTACAAAATGATTACAAAATTCAACAAAAATACATAGCTCATTTCAGTGGTAATACCGGCGAAGATGCTCAGCATTCCAGGCGTGAGGTATTAATTCCCCACTTAGTCGGGCCAGCTTGTATGTCTCTGGACATACTATGCTCTTTACTTGGTATGGACCTTCCTAGTTAGGGCCCAGCACTCCGACACTAGGATCTCGGGTGGCTAAGAAGACTCTTCGCAACACTAAATCTATGACCCCAAATATTCTATCCTTCACTATAGAGTTAATGTATCTGGCTACTTTATGTTGGTAGGACACAACTTGAAGCTAAGAAACTTCATGGAGATCCTCTACGGCGTCTAGATACTATTGAATTAAAGTGTGATTTGTGGTTGGATCATACATATCCAGTCAGTGCGTGGAGACAGCGAGTGACCGGTGGAGGTCCTGGCAGTGGTGCGATAACTGCACAATGCATTAGGCAGGTCCTCAAGCCATGCGCCTTTTGCCTGTTCCGTCCTTTTCTCCATGGTGGCTTTAAGTGACTTATTGACTACTTCCACCTGCTTGTTTGCCTATGGGTTAGCTACGCAGGAGTAGCTTTTCACAACTCCATGCCTTTGACCAAAATTCATGAACAACTCATCGTCAAACTATAGGTCGTTGTCAGAGACTATCTTCCTCAGGAGCCCTTAGCAGCAAACGATGTTTTTGTTGATGAAGTCTAGTGCCTTCTTTGAAGTGATGGTAGTGAGAGGTACGACCTCGACCCACTTCATGAAGTATTCGACAGACACAATTGCATATTTCACTCCCTCCTTTCCCATGGGTAAGGACTCGATAAGGTCAATGACCCAGACTGCGAAAGGCCAGGGACTTTTCATCTGAGTGTGCCAATTTGGAGGAGTTCGAGGTATGCTGGTGAAGCGTTGGAACTTGTCACACTTCTTAATGAAATCCATCACATCACCATTCATATTGGGCAAGAAGTACCCTTGTCTCAAGATTTTCTTGGGCGAGGCTCTGCCCCCCAGCGTGGTCCCCGCAAAAGCCTCATGTACTTCATGGAGTATAAGACTGGCTTCTTGCTTGGACACACATCGGAGTAAGGGCAACAAATATCCTCGCCTGTACAACTTACTGTCCAATATCACATACTGAGGTGCCTAATAAAGCTGCTTCTGAGCTACCTTCTTATCCTTCGGTAACTCGTTGGAGACAAGGTACTTCACATTGGGCTTCATCCTACCATCTTGGGGCTGGACCGCTTCTACCTTGTTGGGGGCTGAGATGCTCAGAGCGGCCAAGTAGTCAATGGGGAGTACGTTGATTAACTCAACATTCTTGATGGTAGCGAGCTTGGACAAGGAATCAACATTAGAATTCTCCTTTCGTGGCTCTTATCGAATGGTAAATTTCTTGAAGTTGTGTAGCATTTCTTTGTCTTTTTCCAGGTAAGCAGCTATCTTTGTCCCCTGGGCCTGGTACTCTCCGAGTACCTGGTTGACCACGAGCAACGAATCTTTGAAGATTTCGAGGCCCTCGGCCTTATGAACAAGGGCCACTCAGAGTCTAGAAATAAGTGCTTCGTATTCAGCCCCATAGTTGGAGGCATCTTATCAAAACCTCAGGGCACTATGGACCATGATCAGGCTCGCTCCGGCTATGCTTTCATTGGAATCCTCATCTGCATACTACTTCCATGTAGGCCCAACCACTAGGACGTCCCTAGTTCTATCATGGTGTCCCGTACACTTAATGATGAAATCTGTCAGTGCCAGTCCCTTGATGGAAATCCTCGGATATAGGTGATGTCGAACTAACTCAGTTCGACTGCCCATTTAGGGGTCTCCCGGATGACTCCGACTTCTGAAGGACTTTCCGCAAGGGATGCGCCTGGAAAGAGGGCTTTAGCATCTAAGAGGCCACCATTAGGCAAAAGGTTAACTTCTCCATAAGCGGGTATCTAGACTCTGCCCCAAGGTGTCTCTTACTTGTATAGTACATGGGGTGTTGGATGCATCCTTCCTTGCGCACCAAGGCAGCACTAATGGCACTCTCTGAGACAGCCATATGGAGGAGGAGGGGCTCTCCATCTATGGTTTTGAAAGAATCAGTGGGTCAGCCATGTGCGCCTTTAATTGCTTGAATGCTTGTTCGCACTTGTAATGCCCTGGATAGCCAAGAATATTACATTGTGTGTTTTAAATAGTGTTAGACTCTCTAAACAAGTCTCTCGGCCATAAATGTGTAACTAAACGTGATTATCGGTTTAGTGGACTAATCTCGCACTCTCAAGGCCCCCAATTCAACCACACGGGGTGGTGAAACCGTCCTCCGAGTCCCTGGGCCTATGCCCTAAAACTACAATTCCACTAAGTCCTAAAAGCTTAATATAACTCATCCCTTTAAAGTCAAATGACCATATTGCCCTCCTAATTATAACTAAACCTTTAAGTCCTTTTAAGGGAATTTTGGTCATTATTCTCAATTCCCACTAATTCTTTGAATGTCCATAATATTTACCGCTTAAATCTCGACACCTAACTAATCGCCAATTACTTTCCTCAATATCAAATAATCTCCAATATATTTCCCAGATTCCTAGAAATATCCCCAAGCTTCCCCGAGCCGGGTATAAATCCCCACCGTGACTTTTCCACTAAACCGCTCACTAGGATCGCCTCAAATCAGAAGCTGCAAATATATCCACATAATAATGTGGTCTCAACAATTTATTACAAATATTCGCATTTATGCCCTCAATGGGCCCAAATTTACAAATATGCCCTTATAACGTAGTTAGGGCCTACATGCATACTAATACTCATAATCATGCATCTCATATATCCAAATAATCATATAGACATACTTATCGCATAGTCACGCATTTAATCATTTAAATCACACATAATCCAGTTATGCCCTCCCGGCACACTAATCAAGGCCGTTAAGCCTAATTAGTAATTTTGGGTCATTATAGTGTGCTTGTTGGAAAACATTCAGAGCACGCAGCGAAAACTTTGCGTGGTGGGCCCATTCTGTTGATTTATTAAGAACAACAACAATAAAAAAATTCATTAATAAACAATTTGTATGACCAAGAAAACAATCCAGAAACATTATCATACAATACTATTTATCATTCAACAAATATATATATATATAAACATACAATATATCTATATACAACATATAAACACAAAAAAAAAAAAATCAAGAACATAAACTTTTACCTCTTGAAGCTTATCAAGTGTCCTTGAGTCTTTTCATATTATTATTGATCTTCTAATCCAAAGCTTTGAGCACTCTAACCACGATCTTCGGGAGTGTTCTCTACACCTCAAGATGTGTGTGGGCACATAGAGAACATGGGTTTGTATTTTAGGAATCACAAGTATTTCTCAACACATGAGAACTTGGATTTTAGTCTGAGAGTGGCTAGAATAAAGAAGAAGAAGAAGAAAAAGAGTTTTGTCTGACAAAAACTCTGAGAACTATTTTGAATTGTCTTTGTATTGTTATGTCTTTTCTTTCTATGTTATTTCTATTGTGTATGTATGTTCTCACTTCTTCTTCTATATCATATATATATAGAGATTTTTCTATCACCTTATTATTCCTAATAATAATAGTAATATATCAAAATATCATAATGATGATAGAATTTGATTTTGGTAAATATCTAACTTACCAAATTTTAAAAACCATTTTCAAATTATTAAATAATTAAATAAATAAAATAAAACTATACAGATACAATATCTGTATATCTGGTACACGGATGGTACAGTCCTTGGACTGTGTCAGGCGTGTACTGCTATTACGTTTTTAGGGATATTGCATTTTTCTTTTATTTAATTATTTAATTAAAATCAATCTCCCATAAAATAAGGTGCTAATCTTTTTAAGGAAAAGATGACAACCATATTTCAAAATTTAAATTTTAAATTCAAATTGATGATCATTATCATCATCTTTTAAATTTAAATAAATCAAAAACTATATTTTACTTACCAATTTTATTTTCTCCCACTCAAATAAAATAATTAATTTATTTATACATATGAAATTTGAAATTTACATATTTAAATTAATAAATATATTTTCAAAAATTAATAATTAATTATTCAACCTCAATTACCATACAATTCCATACTTGACCCATAGAATAAAATTCTTCTCAAATTTCCGAATTGCAGTTATACCCTTATATCAACTCTTACCTTGATATGGTGTTGATAGAGCCACCCTGGGGACCTATGGACCGATAATATCAAGCTCCAATAAATATTACATTATTAATCAAAACTCTTTGATTAAATAATCATATTTATTAATCTCATGATTACTCCACTAAAAATATGAGATTCAACTCTTGATAATTATAGACATATATTTATAGAGTACTTTATAAAAGAATAAAGTGTATATTGATATAATCATTACATACAACGTTAATCGTCTATTAATGGTTCATAATTAAATGGGAATAAAATTACCATTTTACTCTTTTAGCTATATCTTGTTCCTTGAGTACCATTGATTTTACTAATGAAGGCTGTGTCATAATAAGTTTGTGACATGAGCGCTCATAATCCTTTCAGTTCCAAAAGCCAACCCAATAGGGAACCATTATTCAATCTATAAGAAGGTATAGATTCTATATCTCTTAAACTACACCCCATCCATATACATCATTGAGTCCCCAAAACAATTGTTCTTAGCCTGATCATTCTGACAAACCTTAACGCATGAATCAAAGGATCAGATGACATATATAGGAGTTCATAGCAACCTCAAGATTAAGATTATCGTGTATATGATCATCATTTGATGTGTTTGATTAATACTATGAAACGGTGTTTAAAGAAGTATTAACAAATCACATCTGGTCTAGTTCTACATACTCTCAGCATGCAAAGTACCTCCACAAAAGTGTCCTACAACACTAGTAACCGAGATCTAGGTCACATGTATTCATAATACTAGTGGACCATACTAGCAGTAATTAATCTAAAGATCCCATAACTTTATTTTACTGTGAACTATTTAAGTTTATTATCTTAATCTCGATCATCCCATACCAATACGAGATTAAGACCACATAGATAAACTTTAGAATTTTCTGATATTCACTTAATATTATCATATAATATCGGGCATAATCTATATATATAATAATTCAATTCAATTATTTATTTAATTTAAAATATTTGTCAACTATAATTGCTTTAAGGGCACTGTTCCCAATAGGCTTGCGCCATGTACATGTTTCAGAAGGATGCCTATATCTGGTGGGAGGTTATATCTCAGACTTGAAACGTCCCTGCATTGATTTGGGATGAGTTCCGAGATTTGTTCAATGAGAAATATTACAACGACACAGTTTGAACTGCGAAGGTAGATGAGTATACCAATTTGGTTCAGGACAATATGACTGTGACTAAGTATGCCCTGAAGTTTGACAGGTTGGCCAAGTTTGCTTATGAGTTGAAGCCAACTAATGTGATCAGGAGAGACAGGTTTGTCCAGGGATTAAACCCCATGATATCACGGGATGTAAGGATCATCTCAGTGCCTGAGGTTACTACATATGCTCAGGTACTTGAGAAGGCCCTTACTGTTGAGGGCGCCGAGGATAGGATTTGGCATGAGAACGCCACGAGAAGTGATGCTAGGAGGATGATATCTCCATTTACTACATCTTGTAAGGGCGGAGGTCCTAGTGACTAAAAGAGGAAGACCTCTGATGCTGGTCTTGATAGGAGGGGTTGGGGTACTCAAGGAGGCCCCCAGGGCGGCATTGAGGCCTAGAGAAGTTATCTAGTTTGCATTAGGTGCAGGAGACGCCATGTGGGAGAATGTCGTACTAAGGCACGCTTCCTTTGCGAGGTAGTGGGACATTTTCAAAGGGATTGCCCCCAACTAAAGAGAGAGGAACAGAAGAAATGTGATAGTTTGACGCCAGCCCGAGTGTTCACACTAACCCAGTCAGAGGCTGAGGCTTGTCCCTCGATAGTGATAGATCAGATTTCTAGTGTTGGCTCAACTTAGACTGTATTGATTGATTCTAGTGCTACACATTTGTTTGTTTCTAGAAGAGTGGTTGATAGATTGTGTAGGCCTTGTGATTTCTATACTGTGGGGTTTGGGACCTTATTGCCTATGGGGGGATTAGTAGTTTCTAGAAGATGGATTAGATCTTTACCAGTAGAAGTGGATAGTAGAGAGTTGTCAGTAGACCTATTGGAGCTATACATGGATGATTTTGATATGATTTTGGGCATGGATTGGTTAGCCAAGTATGGGGCATCCATAGATTATAAAAGGAGGATGGTGACCTTTGAGCCAGAGGGAGAGGACCTGTTTGTGTTTGTGAGTGCGGTGAACCGGCCTCGTATTCTGATGATCTCAGCGCTAAAGACTAGAAACCTATTGCAAGGATGTTGCATAGGATTCCTAGCGAGCATAGTAAATACCACCAGGGATGTGCCAGTTGGGCCAGCAGAGACCAAATTGGTCTGTGAGTTTTTAGATGTATTCCCAGAGGACCTACTAAGGTTACTGCCGCAACCAGAGATTGAGTTTGTTATAGAGTTGGCACCGGGAATAGAACAATTTTCCAGAGCACCATACAGAATTGCTGCGGTGAAGTTGAAGAAGTTGAAGGTACAGTTACGAGAGTTACTGGATTTGGGATTCATTAGACCAAGCTTCTCATCATGAGGCACGCTAGTGTTGTTTGTTAAGAAGAAAGATGCGACAGTTAGGACGTGTATCGATTACAAGGAGTTGAACAAGATGACTATTAAGAACAAGTACCTGCTGCCAAAGATTGATGACAAGTTTGACTAGTTGTAGGGTAGGACAGTATTCTCAAACATCGATCTTCGATCTGGTTATCTCTAGCTGAGGATATTTAGTAGAGGGCCTTTCGCACAAGATATGGACATTGTGAGCTTTTGGTTATGTCATTTGGATTGACCAATGCCCCGACAGCTTTAATGGATTTGGTGAACAAGGTGTTCAAGGACTACCTCGACATGTTTTTAATTGTCTTCATCAATGTTATTTTAGTCTATTCTCAGACAGAGGAAAAACTCGAGCAACATCTCCGATTGGTACTTCAGAGGTTGAGGAAGCACAAGTTGTATGCCAAGTTCAAGAAGTATGAGTTATGGTTACCTCAGGCGACCTTCCCCGGTCACATTGTTAGCAGAGATGGAATTAAAGATGATCTAACTATGATTAAGGCAGTGAGAGATTTTCCAAGGCCCAAAAGTGCCTCAAAGATCAGGAGTTTCCTTGGATTGGAAGGACACTACCGATGTTGTGTAGAAGGGTTCTCAAGGATTGCTACACCACTGACAGAGTTGACACGAAAGAATAAGAAGTTTGTATGGTTAGAAAGGTGTGAGAATTGCTTCCAGGAGTTGAAGCGGTGATTGATTACAGTTCCAGTAATGTGTCTTCCATCAGATCAAGAGAAGTTTATGGTTTACTGTGCTGCTTCAAGGCAGGGGTTAGGTTGTGTTCTTATGCAGGCAGGGAAGGTGATCATTTATGCATCACAACATTTGAAAGGATATGAACAGTGATACCCTACGCATGATTTGGAGTTAGCAGCAGTGGTCTTTGCATTGAAGATATGGCGGCACTACCCTTATGGGGAGAAGAGTGAGATATGCACTAACCAAAAGAGCTTAAAGTACTTCTTTACCCAAGAGGATCTAAACATGAGACAGAGGCGTTGGCTAGAGTTGGTGTAAGATTATGATTGTGAGATTCTTTACCACCCAGAGAAAGCAAACGCGGTGGCATATGCCTTCAGCAGGAGAGGCCCTGGACAACTATTCAGTTTGAAGCAGATCTCGAAGGAGTTGGCAAAAGATATGGCTAAAGCAGGGATAGAGTTGCAGTCCACTCTTTTGAAGAGAATAAATTAGGGTCGGTTGAGTGATCCTCAGTTGATGAGGCACAGAGGGGACCTCCTAGCTGGAGCGACTGAGGGTTATAATGTTTCAGAGATGGGTTTGCTGAGATACAAGGAGCAGATTATGTTTCGATGGACCCTGCTATCAGATGAAAGATTCTAGATGAATCTCACATGACATTGTATTCATTGTATTTGGGCACCATGAAGATGTACTAGGATTTGAACACCTTATATTGGTGGCCTGGGATGAAGAAAGATGTGACTGAATATGTGGCTAAGTGTCTGACGTGTTAGCAAGACAAGGCTGAACACCAGAGACCATCAGGGTTATTACAACCTTTGGGTATTCCTGAATGGAAATGGGAGGATGTCACTATGGACTTTGTGGTTGGGTTGCGGAGGACAGTGGGTCATCATGATTCAGTGTGGGTGATTGTTGATCGGTATACCAAATCAGCCCTCTTTTTGCCAGTAAGGGTGAACTATATAGTGGATCAATATGTTGATCTTTATGTGAAAGAGATAGTATGCCTCCATGGGGCCCCTAGGTCTATTGTGTCAGATCAGGACCCCATCTTTACTTCTTAATTTTGGGGAAGGTTGTAGAAAGCTATGGGTATATACTTGGAATTCAGTACAACTTAGCATCCTCAGACTGATGGTCTGTCTGAGAGGAAAATTAAGATTCTATAAGACATGCTTCGGACATGTGTTTTAGACTTTGAAGGGTCCTAGAGTGAGTATTTTCCTCTAATAGAATTTTCCTACAATAACAGCTATAAGTCAGCCACTGGAGTGGCTCCTTATGAGAATCTGTATGGTAGGAAGTGTAGATCGCCCATTCACTGGGACGAAATTGGTGAAAGGAAATACTTGGGTCCTGAAGCAGTTTAGAGAACCAATGAGGCCATAGAAATGATTAGAGCTTGGATGCTCGCATCATAGAGTAGATAGAAAAGTTATCCAGATCTGAAGCGTGGTAACATGGAGTTCCAAGTGGGAGACTATGTCTTCCTTATAGTTTCTCCATTGAAAGGGGTGAAAAGGTTTGGGAAGAAGGGAAAATTGAGCACTAGATTTGCAGAACCTTTTGAGATCCTAGAAAGGATTGGTGGGGCAGCCTACAGGTTGGCTTTACCTCCGAAATTGTTAAGAGTTCACAATTTGTTTCATATATCGATGCTCCAGAGGTATGTGTTAGATGCAACTCATTTATTGAGTTATAAGGATCTGGAGCTAAGACAAACTTGTCTTACGAGGGGCATCTAGTACATATCATAGATAGAAAGGATAAAGTCTTAAGGAACAAGACTATACCTATGGTTATTGTTATGGAGGAACATTAAGGTCAAGGAGGAGACCTGGGAATTAGAATTAGACATGCGGGATCAGTATCCCGAGCTACTCAGGTAAATTTTGTGGACGAAATTTTTATGAAGGGATAGTTGTAATGTCCCAAATTCGCTGATAAGGATTAATGTCTTGATTAGTGTGCTAAGAGGGCATAATTGGATGTCTATATGTTAGTATGATTTAATCGTAATTATATATGTGAATTTTTTAGTTATATAATGATATGACTACTTATGCATGTGTTAAGTGTATTAAATGTGCATATAGGTCTGTTTCTGTTAAAAATGACATTTTTCGTAATTTTGACCCGCTGAGGGTATATCTGTAAATATACGTGGTTTGTGAGTGGGAACACATTATTATGTGGATTTATTTGAGATGTATGGCATGAGGCAATCCTAGTGAGCAATTTGAATGAAAAGTCACATTGGGGATTAATACACGACTCAAGCTAAGCATAGGGGTATTTTAGTAATTTGGTGAATTACTGGGGATATTGGAGAATGAGTTATAATTGGGGGATGAGGGAGTATTAGTATTTTTAAAGTGGGATTAATTGGGAATTTTAAATAGTATTTGAAATTTAGCGGGAGAGTGGTGTCAAATGACGATTTTGCCCTTGGGGGCATTAGAGAACTAAGGTAAAGGCCAGGGGTAATTTGGTCTTTTCCCTAACAATCGAAGAACCTAATAATTCCA
Source organism: Humulus lupulus (assembly GCF_963169125.1). Taxonomy (NCBI): domain Eukaryota; kingdom Viridiplantae; phylum Streptophyta; class Magnoliopsida; order Rosales; family Cannabaceae; genus Humulus; species Humulus lupulus. Next base: position 113,720,151 of record NC_084797.1, read on the forward strand.
TTTTCTCTCTCTCTCTCTCTCTCTCTCTCTCTCTCTCTCTCTTCCTTGGTTATTCAAATATTTTGAATTTTGAAAGACGTTGATTTGAGCTAAAGGTTGAGTTTAGGTGCAACCTAGAGGTTGAATTACATAGCTGAGCTAAGTTTTCGTTGCTCTGCTTTGCTATGATTTCTGGTGGTTTAGGCTTTTCTTGGGTTTTTAGGCTTATGATTGGGTTATGAATTGGAGTAGAGTTTTGGCTTAGTTTGTTGTATTTGTATTGCCTTAAATGTATTAATGAGGTTTAGGGACTCAATTCTGGGCTTGATTGTCATTTGGGGTGAATTCTGTGGGATTTGGCTCAGAGAGAATGGTGGCAGTTTTTGGTTCATGGGGTTGCGTCACGGCACTGTTCTTAGTGCGCCCCAATTATACGGCGCGAGAATGACTGTGTCATGAAACAGTTTATAGTTGAATGTTTGCGGTGTTTGAATCTATGTTGATATATTTGTTTGTACTGATTGCTCGGTCGAGAGGTCGTTGACGATATCACATGTGTAATGTATGCCATAATGGCAGGGCCATAAGGTGGATGTGATATCCGCCATAGTAGCGAGGCCATTGTAAAGATGTGACATTCATCTACGCGGCATGAGTCGTATATTGTTTAGGAATTATATTGTTTTGAAAATATGTGTGAACCAAATGTGGTTGTAGGGTATGCAATACATTTAATATTTATTTGATTATCTATATGATTGTTTGGGCTTTTCTTGCCGATCCTTGGCTCATGGGTGCTTCGTGGTGCAGGTAAGGGCAAAGGAAAGTTGGACTAACCATGAGTTGAAGAGCTGTAGGGGCGGTGTTACATACTCAGTCAGCTCGGCCGCCACGGTCGAGATATTTTGAGGAACATAAGTTATTAATTGAAAATTGCCTCTTAGGTCGTCCAAGTCTGTGATTTTTGATAAACTTGTATTTTATTTAGAAACTTTTTGGATCCCTTGTAACTACTTAACCCATTTTAATGAAAATTTCAACTTTTGACCAACACTTTCAATACCTAAACAGTCGCTTAACCCTAATTATACTTTTAAGTTCAAATGACTCGCTTAACGAGTTAAGAACAATTTTTAACACACGACGTAACGGTCTTGAATATTCAGGGCATTACATATTCCATGATTTTATGTAAAAAAAAATGTCTTGATTTTAAAAGGGTCAATCGAAATTTATATAAACTTATTTCTGAATTTTCTTGGTTACATTGTATATTTTAGGGACAGTAGATGTTCATAGTGTATAGAAACATTCAAAAATGTTTTGGAAAATGAGTTCGATATGTGGTTATATTGTGTTTAATTCTTTTGAATTACAATATTATTGTGTGGCCATAAGTGATATGTAAAATATGCACGCAAATTGTACGTGGTCGTGTCAAGTAATAAATTCTAGAAGAAACGTTATCGTCCCACAAAGACTATTAAACAATTATCAATAATCGTTCTTTACTTTCTATTTGGCAAGTAAAATTAAGATGACTAGATCTAACTATGAACACAATTTCAATAACTAAAAACAAAACAATTAATCTGATGATAAAAATCAATAATAAAAGACCCAGGGTATTAACTTCATCAACTTTTCATTCTATTAAATTTTATTAATTAGTTCTAAATTTCTTTCTTCCTATTCTAATAGCAGGTTAACATAAATCGATTCCTATTCTTTTTCAAGATATAAGATCTCAACCTATATGCAAATTTTCTATATTTTTGTGATAAACTTAAACATATAGCAGACATTAAGCATAGAAACCTAATTACTACACAAGTCATATAGGTACTTCCGTCCAATATGTAACCTATGTCTATGTAACGATAGCATATTCAATTCTCATCTTTCAAATTTTGAATCAAAATCATAAATCAAGCAAATATTGATCAGATATTTACTAGCATTAAGCAAATATGATATAGATTATAATAAAGAAGAAGAATTAATAGAACATCATAATAACATTAAATAGTAATCCACGCGACTACATTAATCCCTAAATAGAGTTGTCTAATTCATATCAGACATGACTAAGACAACAACATAATTATTCAGAAACATAAAATTCAATGACTTGAAGAAGAAATAAAAAATATGAAAGTGCAGAAAAACTTGTCTCAGAATCAAATTTAATCTCTAAATTCGTAATTAAAATCTGACCTAACCCTAATTAAACCCTAAAGACTAAATTTATACAAACAAAAAAAAAACAACACGATTTCCTCTTTTTTTTCATAGGCGGGCAGCAACTTGGCCTTTCCAAGGTCGCGGTCCGTGTCTTTTTAAAGCTCTTCAAAATCTGGTTAGCCCTCCAGGCACTGCGGCCCTCTAAACCCAAGTCGCGGTCTGCCTCTCCATGGACCTCCTGGATTCGCCTCTGACTTCTTCTAGCGCCGCAACTCTATTGACCAAGTTGCAACTCTATTTCCTTTCAGCAACCCTTCAGTCTCTGACTTTACTAGAGTCACGGACCTTAAGCCCATGTCACGGCTCTAATTATATTTTTTTCCAGATTTTAATCTTTTGGCATCCTTCCTTCATCGAAAACTTATTATAATTCATCCTTAGCACCAATTAGAGTCAAACAGCCACCAAAGGCTAAATTTTTCCACCATTTCCTCTTCTTTTAGCATTTAACTCACGATTCAACGCACCGACCTACAACAAAAACAAACAAAAGCGTAATCTTGCACAAAACATACATAAAGACTCAAGATTACCACAAAAACACATCCTAAAATGACACTAAAATTGAGTTATCAATAAACTATACTCCCAACACATACTAGTCAAGTTACGTGCCATAGGCACACACTCATTTGTGTGTTTTACTATTATTTTAAAAAAGTTATGAACAAATACATATATAGTTATAGCATAATATTAAGTTATAAAATTAAGATTGTAAAACTTATTATAATTATTAATCTATAAGTAAATCCTTACTTGTGCTAGTGGGGCACTCACTGGATTTATTAGTTGACCGAAATTAAATTTAATGAGTGTCTTTGGATACTAAAAAGTATCTGCATGAATGTATAGACACTATAAGTGGTATTCCTCTATATTATTTGGTACTGGTTGTACATTCATGTTCATATTATATATATTTATTAGATTTTTGTGATTGATTGTCATTGGGAAATTTTAAAGTGGAGCTCCGTTTTTCCCTTACCGGCAAGGGTTTGGCATATGGAGAAATGATAACCAATATTTTTTGTATATTACAATGTATATTATAAACCAAATAAAAATAGGTACAAGTGCAACTATTGTTTGAACATTATTTTTAGCAATATAAATTATACAGAAATTCTTAAAAATTAAAAGAATGTTTGCTATAACTACAATGTACACCGTCATATAAACAAAATTGAGCTATAATTTCTCCATCTTTTAATGTAGTATTAGATATAATATGTGTATATATAAGTTTGGTAAATAATAATTTATGTTTTAATATATATGAGTGATTATCACATATAAAATCTGTGTAGTGTTGAAGTTGGGCATAAAATTAATTTTAAAATTTAATTATTTAAACATTAGTTAATTACTATATTAATAAAATAGTTAGTTAATTAGGATGTGTAGAAGTTGGGACGATTTTTTTAAATAAATTATCTAAATATTAGTTCATTTTTATACTATTAAAATAATATTTTATGCTCCTTTTTTTACAAACATTTTATACTATGTGTACGCCCTAAATATCCACGGGTTATTAGCGAGCTGGAAATGAGCATAATCCTGTCAGCCACATGGAAGCTCCTACCCGGAGCTGCTGTTACAAATCTCTGCCTCTTTAGCTCGAGGTAGCCAATGGTTTAGTAAGAATACTCAGGGATCGGGTCAGCAGCGTGGACACCAGGAGCTGAGACTACATCAAGCTCGGGGTACGAGCTGGAGCTGACACGTCTGACCCTTTATAAAGTCAACCACGCAATGTAAACGTGCGCATATCAGACATCACGTGTCTACTCCATTCCTGAAATCTTGGACACGCAGCTTAAACGTGCGTGTTCAGGCACCCCACGACTAGTTTGGGGCATGCGGCCCATTATCCCCCTTACCTATTGATTAGACCACACTTCATTGTCAGGTTTTAGGAATTAATCATGAATGTCACAGAAGTGACATGATGGGTAAGAAGGTCACGGGATGACCCCCTTTACCAACACCTAGGTGTCCTCTCCCTATAAATATGGAGACCCTGGGTGTTGCAAAGGGTTGGCTTCTAATTTGTAAAGAAATACCCTGTAAGGAATATTAGAGATATATCAATAATATTGGCTGGTGGACTAGAAGGATTTTAACCTTTGAACCACCTAAAAAAGTATTCGAGTTATAATCTTCCTTTGAGATCATTCATCTATTACGGTTCATCATTTAGCACTAATCCCTCTCCTTATTCATATAATTATCTATTGCCGAAGAACCGCGTCAACAGTATGGTTCTTTCATTGAGAGCTTTTAGATTGGTGCTATCGCAAAAACCCAACCATGGTAGTTACTCGCTCAAGGCATGGTGGCCTACCATGCCGCCATATCCGATGAGCAGAACCCTGAGGTTCAGTAGCGACCGAGCAAGCAGCCAATGGGCCAAGACGGCACTGGATGTTTGGCTCCCCAGCCACCCAATCTGAACCCAGATTTCTACACGACGGTAGAAATGGAAAATGCACAGTTGAGGAGTCAGCTGGCGAAAGCAAACAAGCAGATTCAAGAGGTATTGGCCCGATTACCCCCTCTTACAACCAACGCTAACATTGGAAAGAGGCATGGTGAGACTCATAAGTCCCACCGAGGTAACCGGTCCAGGCCCAGTCGGTCGGTCAGACCCTTAACATCAAATTCTACTCCCATGACGCATTTGAGGAACTTCCTAGGGCCGATCAGCAATTCAGCCGATCGGTTCATACCTTAACTCCTAGCTCACTTCCGCCCTCGAGTGCACCCAGGAGGGCTCGAGGAAGCTCGCGAAGGAGATCCAGGGAGGGCTCGTGATGACAACCCACCCCGGCCAGCTGTCCTGCGCCCCGCTCAGAATGCCGAGCACAAGACACGGAGGATGGTAGAGCAGAGCAGCCGTGACCTAGCTTAATCCGCCCTAACGGGACTAGGATCACGTCCCCAGTCAGGCATCCTCCTTCGCCAATAAGATACCCATCTCCTCCCCGTCCAGTCCGAGACATTCCGGCTCATGGGAGCAGTAGGAGAAATCCTCCTTTCGTCGGACCCTCCCATCGTAGCCGGGCGCCCAGGGAAGTCTCGGATCCTCACCCTCAGTAGCGAGCTCTGAGCTTTTCAAATGGAAGTTACTGGACCGGTAGTCGTCGAAGTGACATGTCCGGCGGAGACCTGCGCCATCGTTTGAGCTCAGCTCAAAGCCCTCGGCCCGCCCTGAGGGGCGACCTCCGAGATCGTCTAAACTCTCAGAGAGGAGACCCAATTGGTAATGGCAGTCATGCTCGCCAAGGGGAAGGCCAATCTGAGGTACGTGATAGCGGGAATGTCCCACATAACCTATCTCAAGATAGGAGGGACTATAACCCGCCTAACACGTACAATGGAACTGGAGCTGTTGAACAGCCCCGGAATAACCAAGGAAGCAAGGACCAAACCCTGGAGCGACTGGCTCAGATGGAGGAGCTGATGAGGAAGCTCTTGTCGAAAAAATAAAAAGATGAGTATGACTCAGGGGACGAACTCGAGCTCTTCTCCCCCAGCATAGCTGCTACGGCGTATCCACCTGGTTTTCGTATGCCTCACTTGTCTAAGTTCAATGGGGACGGAGACCCGTCAGATCATCTGGGTATGTTCAACACCCTGATGATGGCCCACAACATCGTTCCCGAGCTGAGATGTTTAATATTTCCTTCCACCTTGACTGGGCCGGGCAGGCAATGGTTCAAGCAGAGTAAAAAGCAATCCATCAACTCGTGGAAAGCCTTTTCTGCCGACTTCAAGAGGGCATTCCAAACTTCTCAAGCTGCCCAAGTCAAAGCCGACACCCTGGCGAATGTAAGACAACAGCCCGACGAACCTTTGAAAGCTTACCTGAGCAGATTCGCAAACATCGCTTCTCGACCCAGAGACGCAAATGATAGCTCCAAGCTCATGTCCTTAAGGACTAAAATCCTCATCGGAGGCGGACTCTCGGAAGAGATACAAAGGAAAGGTGTCAGCACCGTGAACGAATTCCTAAATAGGGCTCAGGGATTGATAAACCAGGAGGAGGTGCGAGCATCGGCTGTGGGAACCAGCCAGGCCCCTGAACAGCCCGCTGGAGTAGGAACGGATGTCGTGATAGCAACACAAACCGTTACACAGAATAACCTATTTGGTGGAGGCAAGAGAAAAGGGAGGAGCGAGGGCGGCCAGCACGGCCCAAAGAAGAACAAGTCCATGGAAAATTTTAAGCCAGTCTACATGACTTATACCGAGCTCACACACACTAGGGAGAACATTTTCCTAGGAAACTCTGCTCGCCTCCCCTGGAAGAAGCCGGAACCGTTGAAGCACCAGAAGGGTAAGCCAGACCCCTCGAAGTTTTGTCAGTCCCACAACGACATTGGCCAGAACACTGATGATTGTAGGCACCTGAAGGATGAGATCGAGACTCTCATCAGAGCCGGACCCTTGGCTCAGTATGCGCAGAATAGGGTTCCCGCCGGCCAACAAGCTCTGGAAGTTTCGATAAGTCAGCCTGAGTCTCGGATAGATCAGGACATCTCTCCTCCTGTGATAGGAGGAGAGATCTCCATGATCTCAGGAGGCCCCCATTTGGCTGGCATGAGCAGAGGTGCCCAGAATAGATATGTCAACGAACTTAAGGCTCATAATGGAGTGGAGTTCGTCCCTGAGCAGCATCTACCCAAGCAGAAACGATTGGAGAGGCAACCAATCATATTCACCGAGGAAGATGCCAGTCACGTTCAGTTCCCTCATAACGACCCTCTGTTCATAGCCGCTCAGCTCACTAATCGGAGAGTTAGGAGAATACTGGTCGATAATGGGAGCTCGGTGAACCTGCTGTTCCGGTCTACGCTGGAAAAGATGGGTTTATCTGTCACCGAGTTGAAAACCACCTCCATGATGCTACACGGATTCTCTGGAGAAGGGTCAGCAGCAATAGGAACAATCGAGCTGGTAATCACCTTGGGAGAGGGACCCCAGACAGTCTCAAAACTCCTTGAGTTTGTGGTAATCGATTTTCCCGCCGCATACAATGCTATTTTGGGCCGACCTACTTTGATAGCATTCGAAGCAATAACCTCCATCCGCCACCTCGCGCTAAAATTCCCCTCTTCCTCGGGGATATGCACGGTCTGAGGTGATCAGCTCGCTGCCAGGGAATGCTATAGCATTTCTATAAAGGGAAAATCAAAACCCGGGCAGCTGACGATGACCATCTAGGGAGGGAATGAGGAATCTCAGGAACTTGTGCCTAGTCCTGAGATTGAAAAACCTTAGAGTGCCAAAGGGGAGAATATCATCTTAAATAATGATATCGACCCCAGAGTAGGCAAAGATAGATCCGAGCTCCAAGCCATCGAAGAGATCGAGGAGGTAAACATCGACCCACAAGACCCCTCGAAGGTGGTAAAGCTCGGGAAAAACCTATGTAGCAAAAGGAAGGCGGAGCTGATTAAGTTTCTGCAGGAGAATCTAGATGTGTTCGCCTGGTCTCATAGAGACATGGTAGGGATCAGTCCGAGCGTCATTATGAACACCCTCCACTTGGATAAAAGCGTGCCTGCAAAATCCCAGAAACAAAGGCGCCTAGGAACGACCCAAGCTGAGGCCCTAGAAGATGTAGTAGCCCGGCTCTTAAAGTGCGGCTTTATCCGCGAAGCAAAGTTCGTGGTCTGGGTCGCCAATCCTGTGTTGGCAGACCTGCATCGACTTCTCCGATCTGAACAAAGCCTACCCCAAAGATTGCTTCCTCTTGCCAAGGATCGACCAATTGGTAGATGCCACGGCGGGGCACGAGCTCATATCTTTCATGGATGCATACTCGGGCTATAATCAGATCGCCATGAATCCAGCAGACCAGGAACACACTAGCTTCATGACCCCAACTAACGTTTATTGTTACAAGGTCATGCACTTCGGGATGAAGAACGCCGGAGCTACATACCAGAGGTTGGTAAATAGGATGTTTACCAACCAGATCGGGAGGAACATGGAAGTGTATGTTGACGACATGCTGTTCAAGTCGAAAACTGCCAACAACCATGTCTCCGATCTGGAGGAATGCTTTAAGATATTGAGAGAATACGGCATGAGGCTAAACCCCCAAAAATGTACTTTTGGGGTCGCGTTAGGAAAATTCCTGGGTTTCATTGTCAATACCAGGGGAATAGAAGCAAACCTCAATAAGATCAGGTCGCTACGCGAGATGCCCTCATCCCGGTCGTGAAAGGACGTTCAAAGTCTGACAGGAAGGGTAGAGGCCCTTAATCGGTTTATTTCTAAATCTACCGACAAGTGTCTGCCATTCTACAACCTGCTTCGGGGAAATAAAAAATTCGAGTGGACCAAGGAATGCGAACGTGCCTTCCTCAACCTGAAAACACATTTAGCCGAGTCGCCCGTATTATCCAAACCGACGGCATGAGAGCCTCTTTTCCTTTACCTAGCTATCACGGAAGATGCAGCTAGCGCTGAATTAGTCCGAGAAGAAGACCGATCTCAAAAGCCAGTCTATAACATCAGCAAGAGGCTTCTCGGAGCTGAATCCTGGTATCCGTTGATGGAAAAAATGGCTTTCTGCCTCATTACGGCCTTTCGAAAGCTCAGGCTATATTTCCAGTCCCACTCAATACACGTCATAACCGATTAGCCTTTAAGGCAGGTTTTACAGAAACCTGAAGCATCAGGACTTCTGTTGAAGTGGGCTATCGAACTCAGTCAATTTGAGATATTGTACATACCGCGAACTGCAATAAAAATCTAGGCCTTGGCTAATTTTGTGGCAGAGTGCACAAGATTCCAAGAAGATCCTGTAGAAGAGTCAGCCCAAGCCTCCTTAGCCTAGGCCTCATGGAAGGTCTTCGTAGATGGGTCGTCTAACGAGAACAGCTCTAGGGATGGAATCATATTGATATCCCCAGAAGGACATCGATTCCACTCGGCATTACAATTCAGAATCAAAGCGTCCAACAACGAGGCTGAATACGAAGCATTATTGGCTGGGCTAAGGGTGGCCCAGGAGCTGAAGGCCAGCTTCGTCCAGTGTTACAACGATTCCTAACTCGTGGTAAACCAAGTCTTAGGGGAATACCAAGCACAAGGAACCATAATGGCTGCTTACCTGGACAAGGTAAAGAAAGAACTATCCGCATTTGAGCGCGACTTAATCGAGCAGATACCTCGGGAGCAGAATGCCAATGGGGACGCCCTGGCAAAGCTCGCTATCTCTGGGGAGACGGAGACTTTGGGGCTGGTGCCGGTAGAGTTCTTGGAAAGACCAAGCATAGAGGAAGTCAGGGTGGAGGTCGAGATGATCGACGCCAGACCGACCTGGGTGACCCTCATCCTCGAGTATCACACAGTAGGAAAGTTGCCCGAGGAGCGAAATGATGCAAGGCTGGTACTTTACCAGGCTCCAAGGTATACAGTGATAGATGGGATATTATACCAGCGTGGACACTCTTTACCTCTCCTACGGTGTGCTCTGCCAAGCGAGGCGAACACTATTCTGCAGGAGGTGCACGAGGGTTTCTGCAGAGATCACACTGGGGGGAAACACCTGGCCCTGAAGATACTAAGGCAAGGGTATTATTGGCCCACTTTGTCAAAGGACTCGATCTCCTAATTCAAGAAGTGTGACAAGTGCCAGCGATTCACCACAGTTGCCTGGGCTCCCCCGGTTGAGCTGAAGATGATCACATCCCCATGGACGTTCGCGGTCTGCGGTATTGACCTAGTTGGTGCCCTCCCAACTGGAAAGGGAGGAGTTCGCTACACGGTGGTGGCTATCGACTACTTCACCAAGTGGGCAGAAGCAAAGCCCCTGGTGACGATCACTTCAAAGAGAGTCCTCGACTTCGTGGTCAAGAGTATTATCTGCCGATAGCGACCTCTTCACCGAATTCTGCGAGAGGCACAGCATTGTTAAAATCTTCTCCTCCGTGGCCTATCCCCAGGCCAATGGGCAGGTCGAGCTGCCAATAAGACGCTAAAGGCAAGCCTTAAGAAAAGACTGGATGAAGCCAAGGGAGTCTGGCCCGAACAGCTCCCCTAGGTACTGTGGGCATACCGGACCTCACATCGAACTTCGACGGGTCATACTCCTTTCTCCCTAGCTTTTGGGAGTGAGGTAGTGTTATATTATTTTATAATATAATGTAATATTATATTATTTTATAATATAATGTTTTAGATTAAATAAATGTGACATAGAGTGTCACATATTGTAACATATAATAGAGAGTTACATTATTTGGATATATGTGAAATATCCAAACATGTAACATATTTGGTGTTACAAATTCATCACAAATTTGTAACTCCTAAATATCACCCATTATTGTGTAGATTTGTTGTTACACAATATTGAGATGAATTTAATAAAGCCATATGAGAAATGGTTGATAGAGATGTGATTTTAACTCCCATATTATGTATGGAAGTTACAAAATCAAGTGGGAATAAATTGGAACGTTTTGGAGAAAACTGAAAAAATGTGTTGCTGAAATTGACTGAGGGCCGCGGCGCCTGGAACTAGCGCCGCGGCCCTAAAGGCTGACAGCTTCTATAATTTCAGTTTTTTATCCAACTTTGAACGATTCCAACAGCTTAGTAACTCCCAATTCTCTATTTTAATTCCATAAAACACCCAATTAATCATTGGTAACAGCCATGGGGGTTGGTGGAATTTGAAATTCAAAGGGTGTCTCTAAACTCTATAAATAGGAGCCTAATGCTCACTTGTAAGACACACCATTTCTATCCACTAGAGCACTTGGCTAGAAACACCTTGAGGCTTGATTATTCCAGAAAGCATTTCCAAAATCTGAGAGAGATCCCTTAGTGCTTGAGTTAGGGGGAAATAAGCTTTTGGACAAAGGTTTCAAACCTTGTTCAAGTTGGTGATCCCCAATCCTCTTCACTTAGGTTGTGTAAGTGAGAGTTTGTTTGTGGTTTATGTTCTTCCTTTTATTCTATTATTCTTCTTCTTATTCTCTTGTTTTATTTACTTGTATATTTTGTTTAAGAGTTGTAATCTCTTCATTTGGTCCAAACACTTTATTTTATTTGTAACTTTTGTTTTGAGTTGTACTTTACTATTCTCTTCTTCTTCATCATCTTCTTCATTTCCTTTGTTTTATTTGTATTTTCAGTTATAGAGTTGTAACACTTTATTTAATCAATCTTGTCCATTGTAATATTTTGCATAGAGTTGTAACATTATCTTACCATTTCCATTGAGGCAATATTATTTTTCCTAACATTCAAAAGCTTAGCCCCATTGTTGTTTCAATGGAAGGTGAGACTATCAAAATCATGAACCAATACCTAGTAGGGTGGAATAGGTTTCATGGATTCAATTGAAATTGGTGGTAAGACAAGGTAAGTGTAAATTTTATATAATAGTGATGAAATTTTATTTCATGTATTAGCATGTTTTCCAAATGTTGATTTATGAATAAATTGTGTAAATGTTAACATGTTAATATAATATGAGATACATTGTAACATAGGTTACACATCTATTTGTAAAAGTTAAATCCTTAGAAGTGAACTTTTGGGAAGCTCTACATAAGCTACCGTCTCCGCTACAAGGGCAGCCTTGGCCTCCTCGAGTTCGACCTTCGCAGCGTCCTAGGCGACCTTGGCAGCCTCGGGTTTCAGCAGCTTGGCCCGAGATGCCTCCAGCTCGGCCTGCGCAGCAATCAAGGTGGTCTGCGCAACCCTCTAACTCTCCCGGGCAGTCGGCAGGGCAGCCTTGGCATCCTGCTCCTATTGTTGAGCGGAAGCGAGGGCGGCCTAGGCAGCTTGGTGCTCACCCTGGATCTTGTCAATCTTGGCCCTGGACCGAGATATGCTCCGGTGGAGAGCCAAAGCCGCCTACAAGACAAAACAATAATAAGGCAAGTGCCTTAGAAAAAAAAACATAAAGAACCAGTGGTAAAGCAAGCTTATCGTGAGGGTCATCCCCAGTGAAGACTTCATCACATGCTCGGGGCTCCTCGTCTCGATCTCCCGCAAGTCCCTTGAGTTGGCGTTGTAGCAGTGGTCCACCATGTAGGTCCCCCTAAAGACCTCGGGGACTTTCTCCAAGGCCTGAGGATTGACCGAGACGCGCACGTCGGGAGTCGGGGCTGACAAGGTCCCGGTTGGTGCCTCCTGTTCCCGATTAGGGACAGGAGGTTGAGGGGGAGGTGGAGCCATCTTCTCCACTGCAGGAGGGGATGGAGGCACCTTCCCTATGGCAACAGGACCCTGGTTTTTCCCCTTGGCAGGAGACTTGGTGATGGTCCCGGGGGGAGGAGTTTTCTTGGTCACCTGGAGCCTCTTCACCAGGGGTCCAGACGACCCGGAGGAGGGATTTCCCCCCTGGAACATAGACCATAGAACGTTGTCCTCGGGCAGCGACATCTCCTCATCTGAAACAAAGAGCGAATCATTAGTATGCATGTAATAATACTTTGATAACAAAAAAGCTAAAGTATGTATTGAAAAAGGTCCTACCCTCCGAGCTAGAGGAGGAATCTATTGTCAAGACCTCCGGCCCCGGAGCTTCTACGGGGGAGTCTAAGATAATGACTTCACGAGTGAGAGGAGGCTCTGGGTCCAGATCCACTTCTGGACTGGACTCCTCTACATACTGCCTAAGACTTGAAGCTACTACACCCTCCAGAAGGGAGGGCCATGACCTAAGATTGTTCCTGTACTCCTCAAAAAAGGCTGACCTAAAGGCCAGGGTATTATCTACTACTACAGTACCCCTAGGGCGACCCATGTCATAATGCAACATGAGCTGGTCAACACACTGGAGTAGAGTGATATTGCGATCTGGGTCGTTTTGGTGGCAGTCAACGAGTTGCCTGGGGTTGAACCTAGCAAGCCGCAGGTCTGCGGCGGCCCTATCTAAGTCCCTAAATAAGTAAGGGTTACCTTGGCCGGAGGGGCCGGCTGCTGCCCCAGACTGGGTACCCTCCGCGTTGACCTCAAGAGCCCGCTTTCGGCGCATGAGGGGGACCTCGTCCTCATCCGCGGCCTTCTCCTCGGGGATGGGCGCCATCTCGCAAGCAGCAGGGATGGTCTGCGACCTCCTCAAAGCCAGAGTCTGTCCTGGGGAAATTAACTTACACACCAGCATCGTCTCATCAGACATGAGCTGGCGGTATTCTTTTTCACTTGGGGGGAGCCCCGCCAAGGTTCCGTACTGACCCCCAAGGGTCACCGATTAGCCGCCCTCGCGAAAATAGCTGCACGATAGTTTTCAAGTCAGCAACGAATGGAAAGAGACTAATCAGTGACAAGCTAGCGAGCTAAAGTTAAAAAGGAACTTACGAGGACGGTTGAAGAAATGCTATCCACAGTTGCGAAACCCCATTGACATGAAGAATTGATCCTTGAAGTCATTGGGGTGGCTAGGAACCTCGATGACCGCAGCCGAATTGGGAAAATGGGTTAGGTAGTAGAACCGTCACCTCGCCCTCGTTGGTCCGGGCTGGCTTTGAGGCAGAAGAAGTAGAGGATGTCCGCCGGCATGGGGACCTCCCATTCCTGCTTCAGGAACAAGTACTTCAACCCCGCTAACAGACGGTTAGAGATAGGGGGGAGCTGAAAGGGGGCCAAATTCACGAAATTTAAGAAGTCCGTGAAGTACTGGTCCAAGGGGAGAAAGGCCCCAGCCTTGAACTGTTCGTCGCTCCATGCTGTGAACTCCTCATCGAGCGGTGCGCAGCTCCGCTCGCCCTCCAGGGGAGGACAGGCAGCCAGGGCGCCCTTCCCTATCTCGATGTTGTGTGAGAGCATGATTTTGTTGACTTTCCCCTGGGTTGTGACCTTCGAGACAATCCTCTCGGTGTCAAAGAAGGCGTCAGGTTCCACCTCGACCTCATTCTCCACGGTGGGACAAAAGTGAGGAATTGGGGAGTCTGTTGCCACCTCTTTCCCTTTACTGGCATGCTGGGAGGACGAGCTTCCAGCACTCTTCTTGGATGCGCTCTTCTTGGGTCCCATCTGGTCGCTTAGCGAACAAAGAAGAAAGTTTTGAAAAGGTGACCTAAGCATAAGAAAAAATCCAGCGTGAAGAATGGTTTCCTTTACACGGGCTGAGGTAATCTCAGGCCGCGGCGAGTGAAACCACGCGGTTTTATGAATGCGCGCCTATGCTCCCAACGGGTCCCCGATTGCTCGGGATCCGTGTGTCAGGTGGGTCAGGATAAAGTTTTCCTTGGAAGGAAAGTTTCGAAAGGCAAAACCGCTTGTGAAGCATGTCTCCTAAGATACCCGGTTTTTTCACCCTAGAAACTTGTTGTTCCAAACAGGCATAAAATTTTTTACCCAGAAAATCACCCCAGAACTTTGTCCTATGAGTCATGTTCCTAAGCATTCTCTGTACTACGGTCGAAACCCCTAGGATAAAAACCTACGCACAAAATACCAGCAAAGAAAAACAACCTACTGCATGCGGCTAAGAAGGAAGTTCACCTACGCAAAGAAAAAGGGAAACATTTAAAGCATACAACAAACAGAGGACTTACATAAGTTTTTTGCTGCGTAAAGACTGAAAAAAGCATCGGGGTTGGGATTCTGGTGGAATCCTTGGAACCAGAATCATGAAAGATCCCTCGTGTCTAAAACTCAGGAACGTCTGGAACAGTGACCGAAAGAAAGAAAGGGTTTTGAGACTGAGAAGAGAGAAGAAAGAAGATGAGAAAAAATTTCAAATAAAAAGGTGGCCAACCTTGTATATACATAAAAGGCAAAAGAATGAGGGTCGTTCGATTGTCTTGATGTGGGATGCGAGGATCACAACTCGAAAGACGAAACGACGGTCGAAGATAGGCTAGGCCATTTAATGCGGTTCTCGAAAGACGGACAGTCACCAACCACGATGCTCCACGTATCCGACACCAGCGTAATGGGCGGGATATGAAGAGTCAACAAGGAAACCTAAAAGCCCCCACTGTGGCCACAAATGACGTCATATGCCACGAGCAGGGCTTGGGGGGAAAATGTACGCCCTAAATATCCACGGGTTATTAGCAAGCTGGAAATGGGCATAATCCTGTCAACCACGTGGAAGCTCCTACCCGGAGCTGCTATTACAAATCTCTACCTCTTTAGCTCGAGGTAGCCAATGGTTTAGTAAGAATACTCAGGGATCAGGTCAGCAGTGTGGACACCACGACCTGAGACTACGTCAAGCTCGGGGTACAAGCTGGAGCTGACACGTCCGACCCTTTATAAAGTCAACCACGCAATGTAAATATGTGCATATCAGACATCACGTGTCTACTCCATTCCTGAAATCTCGGACACGCAGCTTAAACGTGTGTGTTCAGGCACCCCACGACTGGTTTGGGCCATGCGGCCCATTATCCCCCTTACCTATTGATTAGACCACACTTCAATGTCAGGTTTTAGGAATTAATCATTAATGTCATAGAAGTAACATGATGGGTAAAAAGGTCACGGGATGACCCCCTTTACCAACACCCAGGTGTCCTCTCCCTATAAATATGGAGACCCTGGGTGTTGCAAAGGGTTGGCTTCTAATTTGTAAAGAAATATCCTGTAAGGAATATCAAAGATATATCAATAATATTGGCTGGTGGACTAGAAGGATTTTAACCTTTGAACCACCTAAAAAAGTATTCGAGTTATAATCTTCCTTTGTGATCATTCGTCTATTACGGTTCATCATTTAGCACTAATCTCTCTCCTTATTCATATAATTATCTGCTGCCGAAGAACCGCGTCAACACTATGCTCTTTTGTCTTAATTAGTGCTAATTTATTCTTTATATTGTGCATTATGTAATTTTGTATTTTTTATATTAAATTTGCATTTTAAAATCATTATTCTTTCCTTATAAAGTTAATTTTAGTTTATTATAATTGTTTATATAATAATATTTCCATTAATTAATTAAATAATAATAAAATGAAACAAATAAGGAGCATATTATAGATGTTTATATATTTATGTTAGCGTATATGATAAATATAATATAATTTATGTTTCGCGTCATCAATGTATGTAAATGGTATTTAAATTTCAAAGTATTACTTTTTTTTATTTATATATTTGATTTTCGTTTATTATCTTTGTGAGTGTATATATGAAGTATAATGTATGGCATTTAAATTTTAAATTATTACTTTTTTTAATTATATATTTGATTTTTTTAATTAATTAAGATTACATCTAATGAAATGTATATATATATATGGAAGACTTCTCACTGGTTACTACCCGTAGATGGGTACTAACAAGTATAATTTTATAGTATATATAAATATTTATATCAATAATCTCTATATATCTGACATGTAAACACAACGTTGATATATATATATATATACATGACTACCTGACATATATATAAAATACAATAATATTTTAAAAGAAATTAATAATAGAAATAAAATAAAAATAGAAAAAATCATAGTGTAGATAGTAATATACATGCATCAAAAGAGTTTCAATAACTTGATAAAAATTAAACTATCACAGAAATTTATAAGATAAAAAAATAATATGTATGTCTTTATTATTTTTAAATAAATATCATTTAATTATATAAATTATCATAAAATATCTTTAAAATATTATATTTTAATTAATTAATTAATTTTTGTTTAAATTTATGTATGTTCTAGTTTTTTTTAATTTGGCAGTGACAACACAATATATATTATATCTTTAATATAATATTAAGTTTAAGTTTAATTAAATTTTATTTAAGTTATTAAATATATAGTTTTATTATTTTTAAATAAATATCATTTTAAAATATCTTAAAAATATCATATTTTTATTTGTTTAATTATTTATTTATTTTATTTTATTTACATTTATGTCATGTTTACAATCTATCGCTAAATATAAGAATATTCTGTTAAAGTTAACGGAGAAAAAACTAATAAACTGTTAAAATTAAGATTTTCCGTTATCTACGTACTTTTTATATATAATAGATATGAAGATACAAATAAAATGACCAATGAATAGTAACTTGACTTATGAGTGTGTACTTCATTCACACTTTTATATAAATGTTATAGATTTAAAAAACTAAAATCTCACACTCAAATCTACATCTCCAATAAACAAGAACATTGTTACATTATTTTGTAAAGAAACAAAGAATAATTTTTGTTCTTTTTATTACAGTAAGCCGAATAGAATTATAAATATAGTAAAAAAGATGTCATATATTATTAGTCTAATAAGTTTGATAACTGAAAGACCAAAATTGTACATGCTTTTTTATAAGGCTTCTCACATTATGTTTTTAAAAAATGATCTAACATAAAAAAAAATGGACGTGATTAAAAACAAAAACGATACTTGTTCAATTTTGTTTGGTACAGACCTCGGCTCTAGCCCCAACTCGACATCCAACCCCAGCTACAGCTCCGACCCAACCTTAAACCTAGGGTTGTCAATTCGTGTTATCGTTTCAACCCATTTATAACCGTGTTCGTGTCGTGTTACCTGTTTATGACCCGTTTAATGAAAATCGTCATTTTGATCGGTATGTCAAAAATTAATTAATTAATATAATGTTTAATTTGGTTGAATTCTATGAAATAGTTCTCACAAAAAAGCTAAATTAGCTCGTGAAGTTTATGCTTGTCATTTTATTTATATGAAAATGATTAAACAAAATTTGTACAAATATTTATTTTATATATTTTATTAAATTTTGTAGTTAATCGTGTCAATTCGTGTTGATTCGTGTTAATTAATCGTGTCGTGTTATCGTATCGTGACCTGTTTTGCCAGCCCTATCGTATCGTGTCAATGATAACTAAACCCCTAGCCCCGGCTTCCGGCCTCGACCCGATCCCCGAACCTAGCCCTGACCCTGAACACGGCTCCCAGCCCCGGCCCTGACCGGGCCCCTGCTCCAATCCCCGTCCTTCACTCCCAGCCCTGACCCTTAACCTCGTACTCGGCCTAGGCCTGACCGTGGCCCCAACCCTAAACCCTAACCCTAACCCCAACCCTAAAACCTGGCCCTAACCCCTAACCCTGGGCCTAGACCCTGAGCCCCGACCCTTAACGCATCCCCAGCCCCGACCCCGACGCTAAACTCGAACCCTGACCTCAGCCTCAAACTCCAAACCCCGACCCCGAACCCCAACCCATGGCCCTAACCCAGACTCTGAATCTACAACCCTGACCCAAACCCCAACCAAGACCCTGACCTCGATCCTAACCCTGAACCCTGTTGGCAATAAATGAAATAATATCAGGGACGTAGCGGAAGGTGGGGAAGGGGGATTTTAAAAATCATTAATACCAGCAAGGATCAATACATATATTAGTACATTAAATCAACACATACAAGGGAAAAGAGATTACCTCTTGGAGCCTATCAAGATTAGTATAATCAACTATCTTCCTATCAAATGAAGACTCACACCTTAGAATCTCCATGCACTCTCTACAGTTCTTTTTC
This sequence comes from Humulus lupulus, assembly GCF_963169125.1. Classification (NCBI taxonomy): domain Eukaryota; kingdom Viridiplantae; phylum Streptophyta; class Magnoliopsida; order Rosales; family Cannabaceae; genus Humulus; species Humulus lupulus. The sequence continues at coordinate 113,738,846 of NC_084797.1, forward strand.
TGTTGCCTTTTAATTCTATGTTATTTTTAATTGTTGTTTATGTTTAGAATGACAATGTTGAAATAAATCTTTATTATGATTTTTAATGGATTATCTTGAACTCCTTTGATGAGCTAATGCAATATTAGGATTTTTCTTCTTGGTCTATTCGGCTTGTCTTAATCTATTTTAATACATGAAATGTGATTAGCCCTCTTATTTCATTATCTATTTGTGCTTGAATTGAAATTTTGAAAAGTGAAATTTAAACAAGCTTTGATTAAAACAACATAGATTTAACCTAGAACAAAAGTATCTAGGTTATTTGTGTAGCGTCTAGGTTTTGGATTCATTTCCTCCTAATTGTTAAATTTATCATAGAAATATAGAAAGTACACAATTAGGTTGAGTTTTGTAATTCCTAATCCGATTATAAATTGTTTTGACTACTTGTTAGCTTAATAAGAAAAAGAGATTTTTAATATTGTTTTAGTGATTGATAGGAGGGATTGTAGATGAAATTAAAACCCCTAATTGTTTAAATCCTTGGAATATTATTCTTGTTTATGTTCTTACAATCCTACATTATTTTTAGTAGCTTTATTGTTTTTAATTTTTATGATATAAAACTAATTTTCGTTAACCAAATAGAAACTAAGAATTATCTATCTGGTAATTGATAATTCAGTCCTTGTGGGATGATACTTGGTCTTACCAAGAAATTATTACAAATTGTGACTATATGCACTTGCATAGCTTTAATTTTCGCAACAGGTTTTTGGAGTCGTTGCTGGGGATTTGATATTATCAATATCAAAGTAATTAATTTTATTTCTAATTTGGTTGTTCTTTGAACTATTTCAAACTTGTTGTGCGTGCATTCTTGACCATTTTTTTCAAGTAGTCCTCCTATATGTGTAGCGGAAGAGGAGCAGATAGCCTTGTTCCTATTAATCTTGAGATTGAGAAATCGTGCAGGAAGAAGTGGTTATGGAAACTCTTCAAAACAATGATGGGTTGAATGGAGGGGTGCCAAAAGTGGTGCAAGGACAAGCTCAGAATGTCGCTGTGAGAAGCATACGGGATTATGTTCTCCCAACTATTACGAGAGTGCAAACATATATAAGACCACCAGCTGTGGAGGCTAATAACTTTGAGATTAAGCTGATGATCTTACAAATGGTGCAGTTCACCTTGAAATTTGGTGGCTTACCCTTAGAAGATCCTTACATGCACTTAGCTAACTTTCTGGAGCTATGTGCAACATTCAAGCATAATGGGTAGAGCGACGATGCAATCAGGTTGAGGCTATTCCCATTTTCTCTACAGGATAGAGCTAAAAAAATTTTGAACTCCCTTCAATCCAATTCTACAAATACTTGGGAGGATTTGGCTCAAAAATTCATTGCCAAGTTCTTTCCTCCATCAAAGGCAGCAAAGTTGAAGGGAGAGATTAATAATTTATATTAGATGGAGAGGGAGTCTTTGTATGATGCATGGGAGCATTTTAAGTAGTTGTTGAGAAAATGCCCCCATCATAATATTGAGAAGTGGATGCTGGTCCATAATTTTTATAATGGGTTATGTGGTACTACTCGTACCATAATTGATATTGCAGCTGGTGGGGCATTCATGAGTAAGAGTGCCAATGAAGCATATGAATTGATAAAAGACATGGCCACCAAGAACCACCAATGGTCTGATGAGAGGTTAACCGGTCATAGAAAGGTTGTCGAAGTTCAAGAACTTGATGCCATCACTGCCTTGACTACTCAGGTTGCTTCCTTGACAAAACAGTTGCAATAGAATATTGTGTCTGGTAATGCCATTCAGATGCCAGCATGTTGTGAAATTTGTGGTGGTCCTTAGAGGCTACACAAGAACAACCTAGATAAACAGTTTGCAAATTTTTTGGAGGTCTTTAATAAACTGCATATCAATATCCCCTCGCAGAAGTGCTTGAGCAGATGCCATTATCAAAAAAGAAAGGAAGTTGGAGGAATACGAGATAGTTGCACTTACTAATGAGTGCAGTGCAATATTGCCAAAGAAATTACCACCAAAGCTTAAAGATCCTTGTAGTTTCACTATTCCATTCTCTATAGGGGGTTCAGTGGTGACAAAGGCTTTATGTCATTTAGGGGATAGTGTGAATCCAATGCCTCTATCGATCTTCCACAAGTTGAAATTGGGATAAGCTCGCCCTACTACCGTATCCCTACAAATGGTGGATCGTTCAGTAAAGCACCCAAGAGGTATTATTGAGGATGTATTGGTGAAAGCGGACAAATTCATCTTTTTTGCAGAATTTATTATTCTTGATATGGAGGAAGATGGAAATATTCCAATTACTCTTGGGAGGCCATTTTTAGCTATCGGAATAGTGCTAATTGATGTACAAAAAGGGGACTAGAAGTTGCGCGTGCAACAAGATGAGATAACACTTAATGTTTTTGTAGCAACTAAAATTCCAACTTGTTGTAAAGTGGATGTGATAACAGAAGGTGGAAGTTACCAAGAGAAAGGTCATTGCTCAAGTTGGCAGACGAACAATGCGACATCGTTTGAAAAGGTTCATTAGTTGGAAAGCTCAACTGTTACATGAGCGATGGAAAGTCCCACCACTTTGCAATATCAAGAAACGAGCGTCTTCTTATGATACTATGGCTTTCATGGACTTGAGAGGTGCCTTGGATCCGAGTTGAATTTAATAAGAAGGTCGGCGTCCGACTAAATGACATTAACTACAGTGCATTCAGGAGGCATCCCAATGGTTACTTTGAATTTTGCTTTAGTTTTTATTTTTATTTTTGAACAATTTGAATTTTGTGAACTATTTGTTTGTTGTTTTTATTTTCTTATTTTTTTAGGTTTAATATGTATTATGTAATTTTTCTTCTATTTTTTAAAACCGTGAAAAACAAGAAAAAATAAATAAATAAATCGAAGAATGTTGCTCCAGGGGAAAGTGCATAGGCGTTGCATAAGAAGCGCCCCTGCACTGGTAAAATTAGAGAATCTCAGCCACCTCCACCGCCACCACCCTTTTGATGTGCATTTGCTTCCCGGTAAGTCTTCTTCGCTTTGCTTCTATTTTGAACATTGGGAACAATGTGTCAATTAAGTTTAGGGGAGGATTCTTATTATTTTGTGTTTTATTTACTATGTTGTTATATCTAGGATGTTTAGAGTGTCGTGTTTGTTGAATCAAGTTGATAATGATATCCGATGAGATTGAGTGAATACAGTGTGATATACCTTGATAGAACTGAAAGTTGTGCTATGGAAAAAATTTGTGCGCTTAGGTTTGATATTTCTTGAGTTTACTTGTGGTTCTTATTAAAGATGAACACACGATCATTATAGTTGAATTTCTTGTACTCAATGGTGTGGTTTATGCATTGCTGAATCTTTGGTTTGAGGAAACATGTTGGAAAATTCTAGAACTTGCTTGTTTACTATTCGAGACGAAATTTTTGAGACATTGCATGCTTAGGAAGATTATTAAGGAATTTTGTTGGAATGTTTGAGCCTTTTGAGCCGACCTTTACAATTTGATATCCATAGTTAACCCGTTTGAGCTTTAAATTAACTTTTTCATTGTTTTTACCATGTTTTGAGCTTCATCAACCTCAGTTATATCCTTTCTCGTTGACTACCATGAGTATATAATATGTAATTGGGGAAGTAATGTGTTGGGAATGGTTTGTAGAGAGAGAGAATAAAAGAAATATATATTATATTTCAATGTTACTTCCTGTGAGTAATAAAGAAATAAGTTTGGGGGAAGTATACATCTTCTGAAAGAAAAAAAACACAAACAAAAGAAAGGAAAAGAAAAAGAAAAATATATATATTTGGTTGAGTTACGATAAATCTCTCTCAAGCAATGAACAAGAGGAAACGAAGGGTTGATTGTGGAATATAAAGTTGTATATTGGTTTTATTGGTTTATATACTTGTGGTAGGTTGATCTTAAATGAATTTTTCATCCACCTTCACCTAAGTCGTTCGTGATAACCTTGAAAAGACCTTGTGATTCTTGAGCATGTTTTAGCCTAAATTAGTGGAGAATAGAAAGTTTGCAAGCTTATTGGATTATGGACTCAATAGACTGCTGGTGTAAATTCGGTTTGTGTAAACTGAGTTGAGTACTTGTTTATTCATTAATCATGATTTTATTGTCATATGTATTGATGCTTCTAATTGAATTTGAGAAATATTTGACTTGAAATTCTGGATTGTAAAATGATGGCTATAATGTTCTAAGGATGATATTGCATGGTATTCATGATTTTTTAGGCTAGATCAATTGTTATTGACTTGATTCATTTTAGAGTTTGTTTGTGTTTTTCATATAGTGTATAGAGTTCTTTACTCGAGGGCGAGTAAACGTTAAGTTTGCGGGAGTTTGTTGAGTCTAGTTTTGTGTTGTGTTTAGGTCGTGTTTTAGGTAGTTTTTATTAAGTTTCTCTATTGTTTAGTGCAGTATTATGCTTTTTTTTGTTAGTCTTCAGGTTTTAACTTATAAATAAAGGAAAATAACAATTGGAGAAAATTGGCAAAAAAATGCTTTTTGGTGTTGTTTCCGCATTAGGATGGATCTTTGAGTCATTTAACAGCTTCGGTGAATTTTTGGAATAAAAAATGTAAAAATTGGGAAAGTTCTTAAGGGTTGCAGCACTACAGTGTTGAGCTGCGGCCAAGTCCAAGGCAGAAAGCTTATCTTATTTTCAAGGGTCTACACGGGTCGCGACGCAAGGATGAAGAGCCACGACACTAAAGGCTTTGTCTGCCCAAAAATTGACCCAGAGCCACGACCTTGAAAAGCTTGGGTTGCGGCCCGCCTGACGTCCACGCGAAGCCCAAATTGACACAAGCTGCGAGACTTGAAGTTCTAAGTCGCGGCCCGCATTGCTTCTGAAGAGAAAACTAGATTTTAATCCTAATTTCGAAAGGGAGAGGCAGATAGAAGAGAGAGGAAGAAGAACTCGGAAGCAAGGAACACACCGTGGAGCATCTCCATTCACTCTCTATAGTTCTTTTTCTATTTCCTTTTAATTCTATATTATTTTTAATTTTTGTTTATGTTTAGAATGACAATGTCGAAGTAAATCTTTATTAGGGTTTTTAATGGATTCTCTTGAACTCCTTTGATGAACTAGTGCAATATCAGGATTTTTCTTCTTCATCTATTAAGCCTGTCTCAATCTATTTTAATGCATGAAATGTGATTGGCCATCTTATTTCATTATCTATTTGTGTTTGAATTGAAATTCTGAAAGGTAAAATTGAAACAAGTTTTGATTGAAACAACATAGATTTAACCTAGAACGAAAGTATCTAGGTTATTTGTGTAGCGACAGGTTGTGAATTCATTGCCTCCTAATTGTTGAATTTATCATAGAAATATAGAAAAGTTCACAATTAGGTTGAGTTTTATAATTCCTAATTCGATTATAAAATACTTTGACAACTTGTTAGCTTGATAAGAAGAAGAGTTTTTTAATATTGTGTTAGTGATTGATAGGAGGGATTGTAGATGAAGTTAAAACCCCTAATTATTTAAGTCCTTGGAATTTTATTCTTGTTTATGTTCTTACAATCTTGCATTGTTTTTAGTAGCATTGTTGTTTTTAATTATCATGATTCAAAACCAATTTTTGTTAGCCAAATAGAAACTCATAATTAATTATCAACTAATTCATAATTCAATCCTTGTGGGACGATACTTGTTCTTACCAAGAAATTATTACAAATTGCGACTATGTGAACTTTCTTAGCTTCAATTTTCACAACATCAGCCTAGGCAACAGTGTGACCCTTACGCTATTACTTATAATGAAGGGTGGAAGGTGTTGTATCCCAAAAATACGAGTTGAATTACTTTGCACGAGGTACAGTTGGAAGAAAAGCATATGAAGGAAGCGTACATATAGAGCATCTTGCTAAACTCTGGAATGAGCAGCTCGAGTCAACTTGAGAGCTTACGACAACCAGATAGTCTCTAGATTTCTTCTTGCACCAACAACTCAGTTCGAGATGCACCGCCCTGATCGTCTTTGTAAAACCCTGACCATGACCTGTGTCAATTCAAATTAGTCTTACGACATCCAGCTCGGAGGAAGTGTTCAGCACGAGGAAGCCTGTTCATGACGCACAGTGAAGGATCCCAAAAGACTCAGAGATTGTTTATACACCTCATAAAGGCCCAAATTTTATTATGTATTTATTACCCGATATAACGGATATAAATTTGATAGGCAATCATATATTTATGTAAATGGTAAGTTTTTACCGTGTTTTTTAGAAACTATAAATATATCGAGAAACAAGAGCTAGTAAGAAAAGAAGGAGATAAACAAGATCAAGGTTTTTTACACAGTTGGGGCGTTAATGAGCCTTAGTCCATGAGTCACTTGTATTGATCTTTAGAGAGTTTATCAATGGAGGTTTTCAGCAAGTTCAATGGTCATATTTATAGGTGGCCATTTAGCTTGGGTCGAACTAATCTAGGCCCAATAAGGATATAAACATAATTTCTCTCTAATGGAGCTATAATACAAGTGTACAACGTGATTACATATTGATTTAGTCTAGGCCCATTGGGTGGGTTTAAGCGTGGTAGAGCATTACATCTGCCCTTTGTATGTTAAGACGGACTAATGCTCATGAGCTATCAAGGGGTTCTTGGGACAGGATCTATCAGGATAGTGGCAGTAACAATCCCTAGGAACATTGTACATTCAGTGCATACCCCTTTTGCAGGTTAGTTGAGGAGACCAACTGCCAGATTTCTCAGGGACACGTCAACTACATGGAGAATTGGTCTTGTTCTACCAGGACACATGGTCCGGGTTCTTTTACCAAGGTTCAGGTTCATTTATCAGGACAGACATCAGTTCGCGATGACAGACCAAAGGACGTATCCTGATAGTGGGTTGAAATGCGAGGATGGACCCAAAAGCTCTATCCGGATCCCACATGGCGAGATCTGGCCCTTCGACAGGGACCTCCACTGCAACGATTTACTTCTCGGAGGATGGAGGTTGCAGGCACTAATGAAGTTGGTCTGGGCCTTCATCTCAGGTCCGTGTTTTCATTACACCAGGATTATTCACCAGTCATTAGACCTAGGCTGGGTCTGAGCCTTTAGGCCTCTGGTTGCTCACTGTTCGTTGGGCCATGGCCTCTCTTTAGAATTCATGAGGCCCACTTGACAATGCCACGTGTTCTTGGTGGAAAATTTGGACAACATTAATCCCCCAAGTCTTCGTCCGTGTTTGCGCAATGGAGACTTGCCTCTTTGTCTCGAGTCATTTACCTAAGGCTCGGTTCATTTACTTGGGGGCCAACTTATTAATCCCCTACCTTTCGAATTCCCACTTACCTAGGCACATGTCTCCAGGTAAATGGTACGTTGGTACCACTTGCACCCACAAATCGTGGGGAAAATCCTTTGTGGTCCTGGGTGACTAAAGGATGTCAGCGCGTTTTCTGAAGTGTCCCATCTAGGTGAAAAGGCGCTTTTAGCACTTGAGTGGACTATTTTATGTACAAGCTTCATCCGGAACCATCAGATGTGCTTTTCTTGGGATATTCAATTTGAGTCATTGGATGAGAAAGGTGCGGATCATGGATTGACGAATCGACGTTTTAGCACTTGATTGGGCTAATTAATGTACCTGCGTTATCCGGAACCGTCAGATGTGTTTTCCTAGGGGTATTCAGGCAAGCCGCTCGATTGGAAAGGTGCATATGGCAGATTTCTTTCCTATAAATACGCCAGTGAGCTCATTTCCTCATTTTTTACTGATCATGAATTTACGAACCAGAGAGTAGAGAGAAAAGACCTTGAATGTCTAAAATCGCAGACAAAATATTCCAACGTTTACTGCATTTTTGAGCCAACCTATTTCCATCAAACTCTCCCTTTGTTCATCGAGACGACAACTTCAACCCAGAGGATCCTTCCAAGAACATCGACGAGCTGTTCTACCGACTTCTCAAGTTCAAGATTGAGTTTCGACCCACGTTCCTACGGTTTCACCAACGAATCTCCAGTAAGTTTCATAGACACTTCTTTGTTTTCCCTTAATATTTTCTATTATCATATTGCCTCCGCGATCATGTGACTTTTAGGGTCGTGACCACTGTGTAGGGTGATTCTAGGTAGTGATGAATAATAGAGAACTTTCTAGGTAGAATTTCTTTCGGAAGATATATTGTGATTAATGGAGCAGGCTGGACCGCTTTGAACCGATGAACCCGAATGCCTTAGAACTGCCTGCATGAATTAGTTTCCCTTTGCAAAGTTATCTTGCTTTTAGTTCCCTACTTATGCTCCTCGGACCTTAATTGTTCCCAGAGCAATGTCCGGATGGGACCTCTCCAAGAAGTTTAGGATAATCCCCGTGCCTTAACCATTCTTCTTCGGTTTTGGTGCCACTGCTTGGTTATTGTTTTTCTTGTCACTTCCAGGTCTTCGATCATGGCTCATGTCTTCACACTTTACCTGGAGGATTCTGTAAATGCGGGCCCAAGCATCCTGGAAAGGCCCAAGCTTCCAACCAGCAACACGTGGGAAATGGATATGGAGACAAACGAGTTCCAGACCAACCAGATGCTGAATGAGTTGGAGAAAGCCTTTGGGGTAAAGTCGACTCCAGGACTCTTCTTCACCAGGCTAGCCCAGAAGGAGGAAAAGGCCCACATTTGAGTGGGTGCATTTGGGGCCAGGAGCACAGGCCACATTAGTCCGGGGGCTAGTCTTTTGCTTCACGATTATTTCGCTCGATTTCTCTGGTTCGTGGGGATCGCGTCGTTCCAACTCCGACCCCAGGAGTACAAGTTGCTCGCGGGGTGGCATGTGTTATGCGCCTGGAAGGTGATGGCGGAGCCCACCTTCGTCGAGGTGCTATATTACTATCGGTTAGAGTCGCAGCTGAACTCCAAGGATAAGACACGGGATGGCTTTTACATACTGAAGAGTCATAATGTAAGTCTGACTCCTTCCAGTACCTAGTTTCACCCCCCGAATGTCAGACATTATTGGTTTATAACATCCGGGAACCTCCTTGAGAAGAATCTCACTTTAGTGTTGAACTTTCAGCATATGGGTAAGTTTTTCTTTCCCATTCTATTCTTCATCTTTCCCTTTATTTTATCTTTCATCAGATATTCACGTTCCTTTGAACAGGTCTGTATGCTCAGACCCGGATGACTAAGTTCATCTTTGACCGGAAGAAAAAATATGCCACCTTCAGTGCCGAAGATCTGGACGTGGGGAGGTTAGTGAGCACGGAGAATCTTTGGCTGGCCGAGTAGCTTGCAGCCCATCAATCAATAGACATCCCCAATCTTCAGGGACTACAATGTGAGAGGGACCCTACTCTGAGGGAAGAGTTGGCCCTCATTCATATTGAGGTTGTGGAGGCCACAGTCGCGACAGACGCAGAGCGGTTCAAGGCAGAACGTGCGCACTTTATGGAGAGGGCCAAGTCCAAGGAACTAGATGCCTTGATGGAGGGGAGGCAACCCAATACTAGAAATCCTGTAGCCAGCATCTTGGGGCATGGTAAAACGCCTCCATTTTTAACTTATACTCCTCATACTGAGGGATTGTTAGGAATGGGCAATACAACCGGGACTATTTAACCGGGACTGCCAACAACATGGGGCTTCCTTGCCCCATTGTCGTAGACATGCTTACCCTCATGCATGGATCTTGGATCCTTAAATATGATAGCTTTTTTTCCCTGGATGACATGGGGGATCAGATTCATGTTTTTTTCCTAGGATAATTAAGTCGGGCTCATTCCATAGATAAGGGTTTGTCCCGTAGGACTTAGACTTCCATGTTTCTTTCTTTTGATTAGTCCTTCCATCTTTGTTACTAATTTGTATTATGTTCTTACTTCAGGTGAAACAGAGATGGCTGATCCCGTGGCCAAGATGAAAGAAATGATTAAGGCTAGGTCTGCCAAGGCCAAGGCGCAAACAAAGAAGGCTGCCAAGGGCTCGACCAAGACGAGGATCATCGATTTGATGGTCGAGGCCATAGAACTGGCCATGGGGGCCCTAGAGGGAGAATAAGAGGAAGATGCACACTGCTGCCATGGCATCCATGGAGTGGGCCAAGACAGTGGGGGACTCCACTGTGATCGAGGCGCACTCCCCCGGAGACGGCCTTATTATTATATTTGAACTCCCAGACGCTCTTATGCTCCCCATTAACCTGACTCTTCCTGGGGAAGGGGAGTCAGTCTTCCTAGAGTAGAGGATGGGCATGGTGTCCCGGGCTTGGGAAAAGGGCCGTGACAAACGGGACGAGGTGGCCTAGGCTTTGACTACTTGTTGGAACGTGGAGTTTTCCGGGCGTCTCGAGGCGTTCAACGCTCCCCAGCAAATCTTGGATCGGTTGGGAGCCAAACTTGGATTTCATCCTAAGTTAGGGCAAGACTTCTGTAGCACCCACATTATTTTGATATAATATAGCCAATAATCACATGATTGCATTGCATTACATATCATACAATATGTATAATTTAAACATATGCATATTCTTATAAGTGTTTTCATGTATAAGTATAAAAGTTGTGTATGTGATGTCTATATGTATGCTCAATATTATTAACCTTGTGGAATTTGAGTTGTCTTTTATGGGTGTTTGATGTGCTCAAGATATAAGAAATTATGAAAAATATGGACAAGGCATGGAATTAAGTGGTGAAAGTGAGATATAGAAGGCAAAATAGGTTAAGTAGTGAAAAATAGTACAATGTCGATTACTAGTATTTCGGTGTAAAATTGAGTATTTATGGATTTACCAAATGTAATCGAGGTATGATTAAGGTCTCATTGATGATGTAAAAATGGTTTTAGAACCATTAGATCAATTCTTGATGGGAGGTATACATAATCAGTGGTATTGATGCAAAGTCAAAACGAGCTTAGCATAAGTGCGCTACGCTCGATCGGGTAAGCATAACTATTGGGTATGAAGTCATATGGACATAAGGTTTGGTGTGAGTGTTTTACACATAAGGATAATAGACCTAGCAGATTATTAAGTCGAAATTACTGAAGTGATAAGGTTTTCATAAGTCAAAAGGTGAAATGATGAGATGAAAGGTGTCAAATTTTGATACAATAAGGCTAAATCATTGAAAATAAGGAATTTTCATCAACCTTATCACTTTTCACGACCATTAATCTGAAAAAAAGAGAGAAAATAAAACCAAAAACCATTTCTTGGCTGGTTTGAAGAAATTCTAAGGAGATCCAAGTGAAAGCAAAGCCAAAGAAGTAGATTAAGCTTAGTTCTAGCCTTTTTATGGTAAGTTCTTGTACTTGGAAGTTAAACCATGTTTTTGAATTTTTCTGAGAGCTTATCTATGGTATTTTATCTTTTCTAAGATATTTCTTGGTGGTTTCCAAGTGGCTTGAGGTTTAGAAAAGCTTGAAGAGATTGTTTTCGCTGAAAGTTGCTTGGTAACTGAAATTTTGTGTTTTATGAGGTTTTTGGGGTTCTTGGAGTACAAGCTGATTTTTGGTAATTTGATTGAGTTTATAAGAGAGTATATATGTTTATAAATGTTTGAATAGATGTGGAGACTCATTTAATTTAGGTGATGATCTAGGAAATTAGAATTTTATCAAAATCGGTATATGATAACTTTATGATGAATTATGTTGGCATTTGGGATATATATGGTTATGGCAGGTTATTTGATGTTAATTATTGGTTGATTTTGATATTTGAGGATAGCTAAAATTAAGGGGAAACTCTGTCAAAATTTCTCCAAATGTCTAAGATAAATCTAATGCTCGATCTAGGTGGTTTAAGGCATTTTAGGCATGTTTTGGGTATGAAATTTGATATGATGTTTTATGGGTATTTTTAAATGAGAGTTCAATGTATTACTGCCATCATTATGATGAGAAATCCATGCCATTGTCAGGATAAGCACATCAATACCTAAGACATCACTTGTTACACGGTGAAATATATTTTGGACAAAAGGTAAGTAAAGTACTCAGCTGCAACACAAGAATTACATGTTATGTGAAAGTATGCATTATATGAATATTTTGTGAGTAAGTGGTATTAACATACATTGACACTTCATCATAAATTTGTATGCATGGCATAATAGTGATATGGTAAATTATTATATGAAATAAGACCATGCATGATATTATGATGATTAATTATATGATGCCTTTGCAAGTTTTGTGCAACATAAAAGAAAGTTGTAATAAGAAGTTTAAGTTCAGTGCCACTGTTTTGAAAAGGCAAATGAAAGTGTTAATAAGTGTAGATGGAGGCCTATAGTAGGTTTATAGTGGCTGCCCAATAATTTGGGCTAGGTTTTAGTGAACCAATTATATTGTTTGCCATGTTTCCGTTTTTATTTCTCCTCCATATGAGTTATTGTTATATGTATTGACACCACAGTGTGTGGCCGCCTTAACTCTTGAGCCCGATGGGGCAACGATGGAATAAGGTCTTTAATGTGCCCTACTGTGGTGATGGCTAGCCGGAGGAGAACCCATGGGATTTTATATTGTATGTGTAACAAGCCCTGCAGGCATTGACCAATTCAAACAGTGTGCACAATATTAAGGGGCCCAAAATGTAAAAAGAAGTTGTGTATGTCTATTGATATTGGGTAAATCATTAGCATTGCATGCATTACTTTGCTTACTGAGCTTTAGGCTCACAGTTGTCTTGTGTTTCAGGTAGAGAAAGAAATGTGTGAATGACATGAGGAGAACTGAAGCATGGTCCTGACCCTGATTTGTACATATGAACATATCGACCTTTTTGTGGGTTATTTCAGTTATCAGTGAGATGTTTGTAATAAAGTGTGAAGTTATGTTTTGAAAACAAATTGGGTTATTTAATACTTATGTATAATATGTTTGAGACCCACTTTATGTTTAATGTAAATAATGTGAAATAAGTTTTCAAGTTAAAAAAAAAAAAAATGTCCAGACTTTTGCAAAAATAAATTATGATATAGTTTTAAAACGTAACACCTCAAATATGGTTTTAACTAAAATAAGTGAGGGTGTTACAACTTGGCCCTGTTCGCCGCGAACTTGCTGTCCCAAGTGGGGACCTCCATGTCCTTCCTCCGGCTCAAATGCTACGCCACCGTGGCTAGCAAAGATTCCCTCTTCATCTCTCAGGCCATCCGTCATCAGGCCACGATGGCAAGTCACTAGTTCATCTCGTTTCTATATTATTGTTATCTTTTTTTGTGTTGTTTCTAACATTGCTTTGTTCCTTGGTGCATTTATAGCTCATATGAACGCGAAATTGGTGGCCGAGATGGCCATGAAGCTGGAGACAACCTAGATGGAGTTGGAGGGGGTCGTTAATCAACGGGAGGCTGCCAAGGAGGCCCTTAACAAGGAGACTGCCTGGGTTCAATCTTAGCATGAGGAAGCCTTGTCCAGGAAGGATGTTGACCACATGAAGGTGGTGGACAACTTGACCAGGGAGCTGGAGAAGTCACGAAGGGAACTGTCCAGTGCCTGCAGCTCGGATGCTTCAATCAAGGCACCCTTGGAGGTGGCTGAGGCCCAGCTTTGTTAAGAGTGGGAGAAGGTGGAGCCTCTTGAGGCCCAAGTCCAGGCTTTGGAGGTCCAAGCCCAGCTGGAGTTGGAGCGGAGCGAGAAGGCTCACAAGGAGAAGGAGCAAGCTGAAGAGTTGCTGGCGACCACTTTTGATGAAGCCATTTACATGGCCTGGATCTAGGACAAGAATATGAATCTCCAAGGCTATCCAAACCCGGATGCAAAGAGGGCTAAATTTGGGGCCAAGGAGAAAGAATACGTGAAGCTCCTTGCCGAGGAACAAGAGGATGAAGTTACTATAGATGTCTTGGATCAGGACGTAGCCCAGGCCTAAGCCTTTGTAATTTTATTTAGGTCTTCCCTTTTTGTAGATCTTTTTTATGGGCATGGATGCGCTTAAGACAATTATTTATCTTATTATCTTGTTATTATATTGGTTTATGTCCTTGCCACTATGCATGAACTTTCTAAATGTGGAATCCTAGTTCGAATGGCCAAGACCATTAGAGGAAAAATTGTGGAAGTTAGTTAATTTATCCTGAAACCAAGGTTTAGGTTTCAATGACCTGGACCATTTTGGACTTACCAGATATAATTTAATAGGTTTACCTCGAATCTAAGGTTCAGGTTCCAATGACCTGGACTATTTTAGACTTACTAGATATAATTTAATTGGTTTACCTAGAATCTAAGGTTGAGGTTCCAACGGCCTGGATTGTTATAGGGAAACAATGAATGACGATTAAACTATCCTAGACCATGCTAGGTCTGGAAGAGATAGGTTTTGAACCGCCAAGTCCACACGAACCCAGATTATGACTAAGATTTGAGCCTTGCATCCTTTTTTATCCTACAACATGTAGATGGTCCTACCCCCAAGTGATAAAAGAGTGTAGTCTTAGGTCACTTGTTCGTGTAAAAATTAAAGACAAACATGGACTTTTTTTTTCTTAAAACATTCCTTATGGTTTTTTGGTCACACCATTTTCATTAACTAGGTAATGTCCCTAGGGTGTACATTACTTGAAAATTAAAATGTTAGAAAAAAGATATGGCTGGATCCTCCCAACTACTAGTAGTACTAGAAGAGATGTTCAACGTTTCAGGCCCTTGGGACCTCTGTTTTGTCTAGCCGCTTTAGGTGATATATTCCCGGACATACATCAATTTTGGATCTCATATTGTCCTTCCCGTTTACGTCCTAGAACCCCTACTTCCGGATCTTTAGATGCAAGGAAAACTCTTCTTAGGACTAGATCACCAATCCCGAATCTCTGGCTCTTAACTTTAGAATTAAAGTGTCTTGTGATCTTTCTCTGATACATCTTCAGTTGCACTTGTGATTCTTCTCAAATCTCTTCGATGAGATCTAGGGATTCCTAGAGAAAGCCACAATTCTAGATGGGAACGTATGTGTCTCGTCTGTGGGATGGGACTATAGTATCTATTGGGATGACTGCTTCGCATCCATAGACCATTGAGTAGGGGTATGTCTGCTCGAAGTTCTTTCCGTGGTCTAGTATGCCCATAGGGCGCGAGGTAACTCGTCTAGCCACTTGCTCTTGCGGTCTTATAGTTTTTTCTTTAGTGTCTCCTTTAAAATCTTATTCATAGTCTCCATTTTCCCGTTTTCTTGAGTCCGTGCAATCGCGAAGAAGTTGTTGACGATTCCATGTCTTTCACAGAAGTCGGTGAAGTGGATGCAATCAAACTGCTTCCAGTTACACGATTTTGTGTGGGAGGCTGTATCGGCACACAATATTGTTGTTGACGAAGTCCAAGGCTTTTTTGGAGGTGATGGTGTTCATTGGTTCAGCCTCGACCCTCTTGGTATAATAGTCGACGACTACAATGGCATATTTCAATCTGCCCTTCCCAATCGGAAGGGATCCTACCACATCTATTCCCCAAATAGCAAAAGGCCAGGGAGTGGTCATCAAGGTTATCTTCGTGGGAGGAGCTCGTGCCATCTTCGCGTACCTTTGGCATTGTTCACACTTGCGGAGGTAATCCACACAGTCCTTCTTCATTGTTGGCTAAAAGTATTCTTTCCTTAGGATCTTGTTGGACAAGCTGAGTGCGACTATGTGATCTTCACAAAAGCCTTCATGCACTTCATGTATGATAGAGCCTGCCTTCTGTCATAACGTATCTGGGGGCCTTGTACTGAATCTTCCTTCTGACAACCCTATCCTTAGGCAAATCTCCAGTTGTTAAATACCAGATGAGAGGCCCCATCCAGGACGTGGTGTAATCAATGGCATTCAAGGTTGTGGGGGCTTGAATACTGGGTGTGGATAGATGGTCAATCAGGACAAGTCTGGAGAGTTTCGCTTCAACATCCTTGGCCAACTTTGCCAGTGTGTCCGCGAACACATTGTAACGACCCAAAATCACTAATAAGGCTACATAGCCTTGATTAGCGTGTTGGGAGGGCATAATTGGTATATATGTGATTAAATGATTAAATGCATGATTATATACTTATATGGATATGTGAAATGCATGTTTATGAGTATTAAATATGCATGTGGTCCCTGTTTAGCTTATAAGTGCATATTTATAATTTTGGCCCGTTGATGGCATAAATGTAATTATGTGTGATAAATTTTTGAGACCATGTTATTATGTGGATATATTTACAGCATATGGCTCGAGATAGTCCTAGTAAGATATTATCCAGATTTCCGGATAGCGTTTAGATTGATGGCCTCGGGGAAGCAGAATTATCGATGTCTTTCACGATAGGTGACCAGAGCTCGCGGATGAACAGAAAGGCTTCACCTCTCCCGCTTGGTGTCCGGATTACTCTTCCAAGCAAACACAATACGAAAACTCGTCAACTCTCCCGGACTCCCGAAGGGGTATCCTTCGGGGAAGCTCCTTCCAGGAGAAGCTCTTCGAGTGGTCTCCGCGGAAGCAGTTCCGTGCCTCGCACGGAACAAAGCCAAACGGTCGAGTCCTGGAGGAGGCATATTTGGAATGATATCCGCCTGACACAGGATCCCGCCTGACACGACCGTCAGGTCAAAGCCACACACATCCCAGCACGCCTAAGGGTACCTTTTCGCCTACTGTTCCGCTGACAACTTGGAAAAGACGGCTGACTTTGTGTGTTCCCCATACTTTCACGTAAATATACCCACATAGAGTCTTGTAGCCATGCTACTACAGTAATTGTATCCCTATTTATGGCTGGTGTAATTAAGACGCATGTACGTAGAGAAAAACCCTAATCCAAAAACCCTAGCTATAAAGACCCCTTCATTTTACAAGAAGAGAGACGAACAAATCATATAGCAAAAACTCTACTAAAATCTCTCTAGCTTCATCTTCTTCAAGAGAACCCAAGAGAAACACTGTGAGTGTGTGAAGTTCTTGTGCACCAGCCATCTTACTGTAACCTTTTCCAAGTATAATAACATCGACTCGTGGACTAGGGCTTGTTAACGCCTGAACCACGTAAAAACGCTGTTTGTTTAGTTACATTTCAGCATTTCTACAGTTCTTATCTTTTTATTATTCCGTTAGTTATTCGTTTCCGAAAAACTCAGTAAACATAAGAGGATTTGCAAAATAGTCACAGCGAGGATTAATACCCGACTCGGTAGGGACCTAGGGGTATTTCTGGGAATTTAGAGAATAATTAGGAAATTATTGGACGTTGAATAAATAATTGGTAATTAATTGAATGACGTGATTAGTGGGTAAATATTAGGAACATTTGAGGAATTAGCGAGAATTGAGGGAAATGACCATTTTATCCCTAGGGATAACTTCAGAGTTAGTATGATTAAGAAGAGCATAGTGGTATTTTGCCTAAAAACTAAAGTATATACTCAGTTGTACTTGGGATTTGTATAGAAAGTGGCAGAAGCTTCAACCAACTCTCCTCTTTTTCTCTCACGGCCTCACTCTCTCAATATGTATTGAAGTTAAGGGAAGTCTTAGAGAATTGCAGTCATTTATTCAGAAGGTTCAGCTGGGAATTTAGAAGGATTAAGCTCAAGAATTGAAGGTGGAGGCTAATGGTGTAGCAGCTATTTGAGGTAAGCTTTAGACTCTTCATTTGTTGAAGTATTGGATTATTAGGGTAGAATTTAGGCTAGGTAATTTGGTTAATGAATTATGCTAGAATGGGGGCACTAGCTTTAGTAATTGTTAGGAATTTCATGGTTTAAATATGTGGATTAAAGTCTTCAATTTGTAGCAAGTTTGATTGTGGTTGGTGAGGTTTATTTAGGTAAAAATTATGGGTTAAAGCCTTGTGGTTCTTGGCTGGGAAGAAAAAGGAGAAAACCAAGATTTTCTGGGTTCGAAGGGGGCGCGTCGCGACCCAACCATGGGGCGCCGTAGTGCATGTGGCCATTTTGGCCTTGGGAAGCTCTCTGACTTGGGGGCGCACCGTGACTCACTAGGCCAAGTCGCGACCCGCCTCCCTCTTTGGCTTAGGTATTTGCTCTCTAACTTAGGGGCAAGTCACGATCCACTAAACTAAGTCGCGACCTGCCTGGGGATTTTAGCCCTAGAATTGTTTCTAGCATCTTAGGGCTTGGGGGTTCAAACCTAGGCACTTGGGACAATTTCTTCTACCTTGTTTAGTAGAAATTGAGGTCCCGAAGGCTAGTTTCTGTCTCCAAAGTATTTATTTGGATTGGAAGTTAATAATTACCCATTGGACACTGTGACTAGGTTTATTGCCAAGGCTCGGGGCTGAGGATCATGCTCAGAACCATTTCATTTTCTTCGCTCGAAATTAAATGTAAGAAAATTGCACCCTTGTGTGGCTGTGTTGGGACAGAGATTCCCTGTGCTTGATTACATATGTTGTATGACTGTGATAATTCCATGTGACCATAAAATAAATGGCCTATGAGAGATGGGGCTGATAATTTGCGCACAGGATGCGGCTTGGGAACTGTGAGGCAGGGTCAGCTAGATAAACTCTGGACTCAGCCTAAGCGAGCCAGAGTCAATGGGCTAAATAAAGGGTGCGGCCTAAGGGCATCGACCCTGAGTATTGTTTGATTACTGTGATAAACTATTTAATATAAATATGTTTTCTATTGTTAATCTGATGCCTATGACTAGTTGAATATTTGGATGATTGACTTGTGATTCATTGATTATCCTCACTGATTATGTGTCTGATATGCTATTATGATTTTCTTGTTGAGCCTTGGCTCACGGGTGCTACGTGGTGCAGGTAAAGGCAAGGGTAAGATGGATCAACCATGAGTTGGAGAGCTCTGGAGGTGGGCTGTACATTGCCAGTGTCTCGTCCGCCACAATCGAGGGATTGTACAGGGACAGAAAACCTAAAATTTTCATTAGAGTGGCCTTTGATTGTATATAACTTTTGGAAGTTTGTAAATTTTTCCTTTAAACCCTGTTTTTGGGATCACATGTACTAAACATTTATTTTAAGGAAAATTGTTTGTTTATGACCAAAATCTTTTAACCATAACTTGATTATGACTTTATGATCACATATTTTTCAAATGGCTTGATTAGCAAGTCTTGCACTATTTTAAACACACAGTGTAACAGTCTTGGTTATCCAGGGCGTTACTACTTGGTATTAGAGTGGTCCAGGTTTAAGGGTTCCTGAAGACTAGCTGGACATGTACACTCGTTGCTAAAGACAAGCTCAACTCAAGGTTTGGTAATTGTATACATGTGATTATATGCTTAAGTGCTTGAATGAAATATAAATGCTTTACTATATGATTAATATGAAGCATGAGATACTGATAGGGTCTGGCCCTTGATTGTTGTGTGATGATAATGAGGTATGCTTATTAGCATTGCTGTTGTGTGTGATGGTCTTGATTGCTTGTGATTGGTGAAGTTCCAATGGTGGATCATGGAAAAATTTGTTACCCTGTCATCATAGTCTGATCATCGAGTCGTTGATTGCAGATAAATTTGGATAGCTATGCATCCAAGGTGATCTGTATGACTAGCCGGCACAGAGTCTGAGGCTAGAGATGATGACCAGGGTCACAACCCTCCGCCAGTCTTTGAGAACTGCCAGCAGTTACATGGAGACATGCAAGCTCAGTTGCAGAGTCAAGAAGAGAAAATTCACTTATGGAGACAGTAGGCTCCGTCAGGGAGTGCTGCACCTATTGTGCCACCTGTTATGGCATCAGTTGTACAGGCACCTGAGACTGGGAATAGGTGGGAGCCACTATATGAGCAGTTCAGGAGACAGCAACCTCCAATCTTTGAGGGGGGACCAGATCCACTTAAGGTCGAACAGTGAATGAGCTTGATAACCTCTATCCTAGATTTTATGAGGGTGGAAGGTAATGACAGGGTGGCCTATGCAACCTATATGCTGAGAGAGGATGCCCGCATTTGGTGGGAAGTGGCATCCTAGACCAGGGATATTTCCACTCTGACTTGGGATGGGTTCAGAGACTTGTTCAGCCAGAAGTACTATAATGTTGCCGTCAGGGAGGCGAAAGTAAATGAATTTGTGGGGTTAGTGCAGGGAAATGTGACAGTTACAAAATACGCTCTGAAGTTTGACAGTCTTGTGAAGTTCGCACCAGATCTAGTGCCTACTTACGCAGCTAGACAGGACAGATTCATTAGAGGGCCTAATGCTATGATAGCCCGAGATGTGAGGATTACAACAGTACTTGGGGGGACATATTATGCCCAGGTTGTTGAGAAGGCTCTTACCATTGAGGAGGCGAAGAATAAGATTTTGAGGGAGAAAGCTGCGAGATAGGAGGTTTGCAGGACAGTGCCTCCACATTCAGGGTCTGGTAGGGGCGGAGGCCCCAGTGATGTGAAGAGGAAGACCCCTGACACTTTGACCGCTGCTAGCCCTGATAGGAAGGATCGGGGCACTGAGGGTGGCCTCTAGGGAGGCAGTGAGATGTGGAGAAGTTATCCAGAATGGACGAGGTGTAGAAGATGCCATCCAGGCAAATGTCGGGCCATGGTTTGCTATGTGTGCGGGGTGGTGGGACACCTTAAGAAGTTCTGCCCAACAGTGAAGAAAGAGGAAGAAGGGAAAGTGGACAGCTTGACTCCAACTCGAGTGTTCACCTTGACACAAGCAGAGGCCGAGGCTAGTCCCTCGGTAGTGACAGGTCAGCTTTCTAGCACTGGCTCTCCTTTTATGGTATTGATTGACTCTGGTGCTACACATTCATATGTTTCTAGTAAGGTGATTGACAGATTGTGTAGACCTAGTGAGTATTATACTGCGGGGTTTGGGACTATATTGCCTACAGAAGAACTAGTCGTCTCTATGAGTGGATTAGAGCACTGCCAGTGATGGTTGATGGTAAAGAGCTATCAGTAGACTTGATTGAGTTAGGTATGGAGGATTTTGACATGATTATTGGGATGGATTTGTTAGTTAGATATGGAGCTACCATTGATTGCAAGAAAAAGATGGTGACTTTTGAGCCTGAGGGAGAGGAGCCCTTTATTTTCGTGGGTCCGGTACATGGAGCCTGCATACCTACGATATCAGCATTAAGAGCTAGAGACCTATTACAGGGAGATTTCATAAGTTTCCTAGCTAGTGTGGTGGATACTACCAGAGTATTTCCAGCAGGGCCGGGAAAGACCATATTGGTTCGGGAGTTCTTGGATGTGTTCCCTTAGGATTTACCAGGGCTGCCGCTGCACGAGGAGATTCAGTTGGTCATTGAGTTAGCGCCACAAACAAAGCCAATGTGGAGGGCACCATATAGGATGGCTCCAGCAGAATTGAAAGAATTAAAGATACAGTTACAGGAACATCTGGATTTGGGGTTTATCAGGCCTAGCTACTCGCCATGGGGTGCTCCAGTTTTGTTTGTGTAGACTACAGGGAGTTGAACAAGTTGACCATCAAGAATAAGTACCCTTTACCAAGGATCGATGACTTTTTTGATCTGCTGCAGGGAAAGATGGTGTTCTTGAAGATTGATCTTCAATCTGGTTATCACTAGCTAAGGATCAAGGACGAGGATATACCGAAGATGACTTTCCGAACGAGGTATGGGCACTGTGAGTTTCTGGTCATGTCATTTGGTTTAACCAATGCCTCAGCAACATTCATAGACCTAATGAACAGGGTGTTCAAGGACTTCTTGGATCATTTTCTAATTGTCTTCATCGACGACATCTTAGTATACTCCAGCTCATAGGAAAAGCATGAACAGCATCTCCGGCAAGTCTTGCAGAGGTTGAGAGAGCATCAGTTGTATGCCAAATTTAAGAAGTGTGAGTTTTGACTACCTGAAGTGACATTTCTCGGACATATTGTTAGTAAGGATGGGATTAAGGTAGATCCATGTAGGGTAGAGGCAGTGAGAGATCGTCTGAGGCCAAGGAATGCCTCAGAGGTTAGGAGGTTCCTCGAGTTAGCAGGTTATTACAAGCGGTTTTGTGGAAGGTTTCTCGAAGATTTCTTCATCAATGACAGACTTAACACAGAAAAATCTGAGGTTCGTTTGGTCATATAGGTGTGAGAACAATTTTTAGGAATTGAAGCGACGACTGATTACAGTGCCTGTGTTGAGTCTTCCTTCAGAGGGAGGATATTTTGTGGTATATTATGATGCTTCGAGGTTGGGCTTGGGATGTATGCTAATGCAGAATGAGAAGGTTATAGCTTATGCATCATGGATGCTAAAGAAATATGAGCAGCGGTACCCTACCCGTGATCTGGAGTTGGCAGCGGTGGTATTCGCACTAAAAGTGTGGCAACATTATTTATATGGATAGAAGTGTGAGATATACACCGACCACAAGAGTTTGAAGTATTTCTTCACCCAGAAGGATTTGAACATGAGGCAGAGGCATTGGCTAGAGTTGGTGAAGGACTATGATTGTGATATCCTTTACCACCCAGGGAAAGCAAATGTTGTGGCAGATGCGTTAAGCCGGAGGGGCCCGGGATAGTTGTTTAGCTCTGCACAGATATCAAGAGAATTGGCTTAGAAGATGTCCAAAGCAAGGATAGAGTTGGTTGTGGAGCGGTTAGCCAACATTACTTTACAATCGACTCTGGTAGAGCGGATTAAGGAGGTTCTGTTGGTAGATGCACAATTGCAGGAGGTGAGAGGAAAGGTCTTAGCTAGAGTAGCTAAGGACTATTCTATTTCAGAGACTGGATTATTGTGATATATGGGTCGGATCTTTGTTCTGACTAATATGGGGATTAGACGTGGGATATTGGATTAATCCCATACTATGCCATACTCACTCCATCCAGGTACCACGAAGATGTATCAGGATCTACGAAATTTATATTGGTGGCCTAGGATGAAGAATGATGTGGTGGAGTATGTAGCCAAGTGTTTAACTTGTCAACAGGTGAAGGCTGAGCATCAGCTGCCAGCGAGGTTGATACAGCCTTTGGGTATTCCCGAGTGGAAATGGGAGGACATTACGATGAACTTTGGGGGAGGTTTACCCTGGATAGTGGGGCTACATGACCCGGTGTGGGTGATAGTAGCCAGATACACCAAGTCAGCTGACTTTCTGCCAATGAAGATGACTTGTACTATGGATCAGTATGCAGAGTTGTATGTGAGGGAGAATGTACGTCTCCATGGAGTTCCCAATTCTATAGTATCAGACCGGGATCCTATCTCTACCTCCAAGTTTTGGGGTGGATTGCTGAAGGCTATGATGACTCAGTTGAAGTTGAGCACAGCCTTTCATCCTCAGACTAACGGACAGTCTGAGAGGATGATTCACGTGATGGAGGACATGCTCAGAGCATGTGTGATAGACTTCGAGGGGTCTTTGAGTAAGTATCACCCGTTGATTGAGTTTTCATACAACAGCAGTTATCAATCAACAATTTGAATAGCTCCATACGAGATGTTATATGGGAGGAGGTGTAGATTGCTCATCCATTGGGATGAGATGGGTGAAAGGAATTATTTGGGACTGGACATGGTTTAGAAGACTAATGAGGCTATCGAGAAGATCTGAGCTCGAATGTTCGCTTCACAAAGTAGACATAAATGTTACGCTAACCATAAGCGTAAGGACATGGAGTTCCAGGTGGGGGACCACGTGTTTCTGCGAGTCTCACCACTGCGAGGGGTGAGAAGGTTTGGGAAAAAGGGCAAGCTTAGCCCTAGATTCATTGGACCTTTTGAGATCCTGAAGAGGATCGGGCAAGTGGCTTACAAATTAGCTCTGTCACCGTCGTTGTCAGGAGTTCATAATGTATTCCATATTTCTATGCTTCAGAAGTATGTCTCAGATACGACTCACGTGATGAAGTATGAGGACTTAGAACTGCAGAAAAAAAATTCTTATGAGGAGCGACCGGTTCGGGTCTTGGACAAGAAAGACAAGGTTCTAAAGAACAAGAGGATTCCTCTAGGTAAATTGTTATGGAGGAATAGCAAGGTCGAGGAAGCAACCTGGGAGCTTGATCCAGCGATGCAAGATTAGTATCCTGAATTATTCAGGTAAATTTTGAGGACGAAATTCTCAGTAGAATGGGATAGTTGTAACGACCCAAAATCACTAATAAGGCTTGTGGGTCTTGATTACCGTGTCCGGAGGGCATAATTGGTATATATATGATTAAATGATTAAATGCAAGATTATGTGGCATGCATGATTATATGGTTATATGGATATGTGAAATGCATGTTTATGAGTATTAAATATGCATGTGGGCCCTGTTTAGCTTATAAGGGCATATTTGTAATTTTGGCTCGTTGAGGGCATAAATGTAATTATGTGTGATAAATTGTTGAAACCACATTGTTATGTGGATATATTTGTAGCATATGGCTCGAGACAGTCCTAGTGAGCAGATTGGCGAAATAGTCACAGCGGGGATTAATACCATGCTCGGTAGGGGCCTAGGGGTATTTCTGGGAATTTAGAGAATAATTAGGAAATTATTGGACATTGAATAAATAATTGGTAATTGATTGGATGACGTGATTAGTGGGTATATATTAGGAACATTTGATGAATTAGCGGGAACTGAGGGAAATGACCATTTTACCCCTAGGGATAACTTAAGGGTTAGTATGATTAAGAAGAGCATAGTGGTCTTCTGCTGGAAGGGTGTAGCAGATATTTGAGGTAAGCTTTAGGTAATTGGGTAATGAATTCTTCTGGAACGGGGGTACTAGCATTAGTAATTGTTAGGAATTTCATGGCTTAAATATATGGATTAAAGTCATGAATTCGTAGCTAGTTTGATTGTTGTTGGTGATGTTTTTTTAGGTAACAATTATGGGTTAAAGCCTTGTGGTTCTTGGCTGGGAAGAAGACGGAGAAAACCAAGATTTTCTTGGTTCGAAGGGGCCCCGCCGCAGTCCATGTGGCCATTTTGGCTTGGAGAAGTTCTTTGAATTGGGGGCGCGCCGCGACTCACTAGGCCAAGTCACGACCCGCCTCCCTCTTTGGCTTGGGTATTTGCTCTCTGACTTGGGGGCAAGTCGCGACCCACTAAGCCAAGTCGCAACCCGCCTGGGGATTTTAGCCCTAGAATTGTTAGGGCTCGGGGGTTCGAACCTAGGTGCTCGGGACTATTTCTACTACCCGTTTTAATAGAAATTGAGGTCCTGGAGGATAGTTTCTGTCTCCAAAGTATTTATTTGGATTGAAAGTTAATAATTACCCATTGGAAACTGTGACTAGATTTATCTCCAAGGCTTGGGGCTGAGGATCATGCTCGGAACCATTTCATTTTCTCTGCTCGAAATTTATGGTAAGAAAACTGCACCCTTTTGTGGTTGTGTTGGGACTGAGATTCCCTGTGTTTGATTACATATGTTGCATGACTGTGATAATGCCATGTGAGCATGAAATAAATGGCCTATGAGAGTCAGGGCTGATAATTTGCGCACAGGACGCGGCTTGGCCACTGTGAACCGGGGTCAGCTAGAGTCAATGGGTTAAACAAAGGGTGCAGCCTATGGGCGTCGACCCTGAGTTTGTATGATGATTGTGATAAACTGTTGAATATAAATATGTTTTCTGTTGTTAATCTGATGCATACGACTAGTTGAACATCTGGATGATTGACTGGTTATTCATTTATTATCCTCACTGATTATGTGTCTGTTATGTTGTCATGATTTTCTTGTTGGCCCTTGGCTCACGAATGCTACGTGGTGTAAGTAAAGGCAAGGGTAAGAGGGATCAACCATGAGTTGGAGAGCACTGGGGGCGAGGTGTACATTTCCAACTGCTCATCTGCCACGGTCGAGGGATTGTACAGGCACAAAAAACCTAAAATGTGTATTTTTCCATTAGAGTGGCATTTGCTTGTATATAACTTTTGGAAGTTTGTAAATTTTTCCTTTAAACCCTGTTTTTGGGATCACATGTACTAAACATTTATTTTAATGAAAATTGTCTGTTTATGACCGAAATCTTTTAACCCTAACTTGATTATGACTTTAGGATCACATATTTTTCAAATGACTTGATTAGCAAGTTTTGCACTATTTTAAACACACAGTGTAACGGTCTTAGTTATCCAGGGCATTACACACATTCTGTTCCCTAGGGATCTGGCAGATGATGTGTCTCTTGAACCGTTGAAGTAACTCCTGGGTTCGTGCCACATAGGCAGCCATCTACTCCACCTTTGTTTGGTATTCCCCCGATATTTTTCTGACCACCGACTGGGAATTGATGTGGATTTCAATGTTCTCTGCCCCCACTTCACGAGCCAATCGTAATCCAGCTAGCATGGCCTCGTGCACATCCTCATTGTTTGATGCTTCAAATTTGAAGAATAGGGTGCTTTGAAATTGATGACCTTGGGGGGATATTAGGATTATCCCGGCTCCATCTCCATTCTCATTGGAGGCTCCCTCAACGAAGATTTTTCACATGGGCACTACAGGATCGATTGGCTCCTCGTCTTGAGTGATCCCGATGCATTCTACGATGAAGTCGGCCAGGGCATGTCCCTTGATGGAGATTATGGGAACGTAGATGATATCGAACTAGCTCAACTCCAAGGCCCACTTTAAAAGTCTTCTTGATGATTCTTCTTTTGGTAATAATTGGCGTAGGGGATGGTTCGTTTGTACCTTGATGGCATGAGCCTGAAAGTAAGGTCTTAACTTCCTAGAAGCGGTCAGTAAGCAAAATGTCAATTTTTTCATCAAAGGGTATCTGGACTCCGCGCCGAACAACCTCTTTCTTACATAATAGACCGGGAGTTAGACCATTCCCTCTTCTCGCACGAAGGCGACGCTTATGGTATGTTTTGACACGGCCAAATATAGGTACAGTGGTTCCCCATCCACCGACTTCGACAAGATTGTGCTTGAGCTGAATGCTCTTTAAATTTTTGGAAAACCTCTTCACACTCGGCTGTCCATTCGAACCTCTTGTTTCCACGAAGTATGTTGAAAAATGGGATGTTCTTGTCTGCCTCAAAGCCGCTATTCTTCCAGTTAGGCTCTGAATATCTTTGTGTTTCTGTGGTGATGGCATGTCGATCAAATCTCTAATCTTATCTGGGTTGGCTTTTATCCCCCTTGAGCTTACAATAAAGCCTAGAAACTTCTCGGACGCCACGCCAAAAGTGCACTTTTTGGGATTTAGCTCCATCCCATACTTTTGGATAATGCCAAATGCCTCCGCTAGATCGTTTGCATGTTGGGCATATGTTTTGGATTTGACAAACATCTCATCTATGTAGACTTCCATGTTCTTTTCGAGTAGGTCCCAAAACATTTTGTTAACAAGCCTGTAATACGAAGCTCTGACATTCTTTAACTCGAAGGGCATGATAATATGGAAGTATACACTCTTGTTCATCCGAAAGCTGGTGTGCTCCTAGTTTGCTACATGCATCAAAATTTTGTTGTAGCCGGAGTAGGTATCCATGAAGCTTAGTAATTCGTATCCGGAAGTGGCGTCCACCATTTGGCCTATCCGAGGCAGTGGGAAGCAATCTTTTGGACATTCCTTGTTGAGGTCCGTGAAATCTATGCAAGTTTTCCATTTCTCATTTGGCTTTCGCACCAACACCGAGTTTGCAAGCCATACGGGGTACAGTGCTTCCCAGATGAAGTTAATCAAGAATACCTTTCGATTTCTAGTATGAGGGCTTCTGCCAGTTCCATGCCTAATGGTATTCGCTTCTACCGGACTGGAGTTGTGTTTTCATTGATGTTTAGGGCGTGACATATAATGTTACGATCAATCTCGGACATGTCTGCGTGGGACCAGGTCAGGACGTCCTAGTTTTCTTTTACTCGGACGACTATGGTAGCTCTGACCTCCAGATTCAAATTTCTTCCTACTCGGATTACTCTGGTTGGATAAGTGTCACTGATGCACATCTCTTCTATTTCCTCTATTGGTTCTAATGCCCTGTCCACCTCTATTCGGGGATCCAATTCATCGTCTTCCCGGACCACCCCCGTGTTGGATGTGATTGTGGGACTGGAACAATGTCTTCCTCTTCAAGGGGCTCTTCGCGAACCATGATGATTGGTCTAGCGGACACATGATAACACTTTCACGCGCTCTTCTGATCTCCTTGTATTGTCCCCACTCTGTCGTTATCACACGAAAACTTCAAGCATAGGTGGCGGATGGAGGTAATGGCACCAAAATCAACCAGAGTGGGACGCCCAATAATCACATTATATGATGTGGGACAATCCACCACCATGAATTTGCAGTACTTGAACATGCTTTGGGCAACATTTCCCAATGTAACTTGGAGCTTTATTTTTCCCATCAGGTGCAATGAGTCTCCATTAAAATCCATATATCTCCGTAGAACATGAGGCTAGGTCCACCTCCATTAAACCGATTGTTGTGAAAGCCGGGTTGAACATGACGGTGACTGAGCTTCCATTATCCACCAACACTTGAGAGACTCTTGTGTTGGCAATTTTGGCATTAATGACCAAGGGATCATGATGCGGGAAGTGGACATTCTAGGCATCATCCTCTGTGAATGTTATTGGAAGATTCATCAGCTTTGGGCACTGGACTGGAGTTTGGACCAATGGGCACATCTCATCGTCGTGATCGAGCTCACTAAGATAACTCTTTTGGTCATTCCAGGATGGTCCTCTCAGATGTGGGCCTCCATATATGGTGACTATGTGGTTGTCTACTCGAGGTGGCGCAGTTTGAGGTGGATACGGCATTTCGGGTCCAAGAGCCATAGGGCCTCCATGAAGTTGCACTATTTGGGCCCCCTGAGGGGCCTGTGCTCCCAGTCCTAGAACATATCCTCTTGAGGAGGACTAAACTATCTAGGTTCTCCCTGGACAAGGGGTTTTCCGGGAGCTATAGGTTGTCCTAGAGCGGGCATCGTGATCCACTGAAGGAGGTGCCTCAACTTGATTAGATTATTTATCTTGTCCTTCAGTTGACGACATTCCTCAGTTGTATGGCCTATGTCCTTGTGATAGGAACATCTTTTGCTTGCATCCCTTGGGTTCTTTCCCCCTTTAAACATGGGGCTCAGTCTCTAGTAGTGGATTACATTTGCTGTTGTGAGATAATATTCTCAAGGGTGTCCACCAAGTTCGTGTATTCCGTGTACTGGGGCTCGTATCCACTCTTGCCCTTCTTTATAGGCTTGGTCCGGCTCTGATTCTTGTTGGAACGCTTCCCCCAAGAATGACTTATGCTCGCTTCTGCTGCTTCCGTCTGGGATTGTTGAATTGCTTTGGGAACGACACTATATCTGGTTGGCGCCACTCCGTATCCAGAAAAAGCGGCTGCAAAAGTTGGAGAATATCCTTATGAAGCTGGTGCATCAACGATTGGGGTAATGAACTACATCTTGGGAGTTCTATCGAATCCGGACATTGCTGAAGGTGTCAGATAAGGATTTTCCAGGTATTGCATTCCATACCTAGGAATGGACTATGTTGTTTGTGCGGTGTCGGAGGCCATCCAAAAGCTTGGATTTGAGCTTCTTCCCAGTTGATGAAACCTTGAACCTTTCTTATTAACTCTTCTAGAGTGGTCGCCTTACTGCGTTGCATGACATCTTAGAGAGGGGATCCAGTTCTGGTTCCAGATTGGGGGGCTACTAAACGTTGCCCATTATCCACCTTAGTCTTTGAAGCTTCCTCTGTGAAGTGTTGGATGTAAGCCCTAAGGGTCTCTGTGGGATGTTGCTTAATGTTTTCCAACACACTGACCTCCATGTCTAGTTTATGGGCAGCTACAAATTTCTTACAGAAGGTCGACTGCAATCCAGACTAAGACTAGATTGATCTTGTCTTGAGCCTTTTCCACCATTCTTCAGTGGATCCGACCAAGGTGATCGAAAAGCACAAGCATTTTCCTTTGTCACAGACATAGCCTACAGTCATCATGCGAGTCTAGCAGGATAGATGATCTCTAAGGTTGGTGTTTCTGGTGTATGCAAGTATATCCGACATCTTGAACCCCTTAGGTAATACAACGTCCAGGATGTGTTTGGCACACTATTCCTTTTCTTCATCTTCGGAGTCGGAACCCCCACCTTCTTATTTTCGGACCATGCGGTCCATGACCTTTTTGAGATCAACCAACTGCTCCATGAACTGCCTGGCCATTCTATCATCAATGGAAACTTTCTATTTTCACCTGTCGTTAAGGTTATTCCTCAAGTCACCTCCCAGAGGGTGAATCTTCTCTTTACGGACCTGCTCCTTTCTAGCATTGAGGTCGTCTCGCAGATCTACATGGGATGTGTCCTCTCCCAAACTAACAGCTTTCAGCTCTTCCCTGTGCTTATGCCCTCCTTGATCCTTGTTCATGGAAGCACTGGGATAAAAATATTTTCCATGGGTGTCATGTCTCGGAGAGTTCCGGGGCCTGGTACCCTGCGGGTGTTTCCCTTGCAGATTGTTCAGGTGATTTCATCCTGGGACAGGATTCACCCGGTCTTTCCTAGGGTCCACCTTAGCCTTTGGAGTGGGATGAATTGGAGGAGTCTTCTTTTGGGGGTTTGGTTTTTCTACGGGATCGGTCACTTTGACCTTCCCCTTTGTCTTGAATGGGGTTAGAAGGACTGGCTCCGGGACAATTGGATCGTCCCGGAGGAAAAATGGGTGTTGCATGGTTGGGAGCACCAGCCCTTGTAGGTGGGACAGTTGGCTGAGTTCCTAGGGGAGGAACTGTTGCAGGATAAACTACAAAGCCATAAGCAGCAAGAAATGCTTGAAGAGCCAGGAGGGATTCGTGCATCTTGTGGGTGCTCTCCTGCTATTCCGCCATCTTTGCCTCTTGATCGAGGACCTGTCATCTTAAGCGAACCACCTCTGGGTCCTCTAGTTTAGGTTCCACATCATCCCTGTCGGGGTCGATGGGATTTTTTACCCCTGGTCTTCGTATCCCTCTCCGTCTTATTCGTAATATTCTTCGTCGTATTCACCCCCTTCTTCGAAGTGCTGGGAGTCATCGGGCAAGAGCTCGTTATACGGTACATCCTCCGGTTGGTCTTGAGGAAGTTTTTGGTCTTGGAATGGTTCTCCATTGTATTGTTACTGCTGTTGAGCAGGATCAAACATGGTATGTCTGGTATTCACCATCTTCGTATATGACAAAGACTGGTTCAAGCTTTCTTCTAGCTCTCAATCAAAGCACCAAAATTTTTACCTAGTTTTTTTGGAAACTATAAATATATTGAGAAACAATAGCTAGTAAGAAAGGAAGGAGATAAACAAGAACAAGGTTTTTTACGTTGTTGGGGCGTTAATGAGACGTAGTCCACGAGTCACTTGTATTGAGCTTTAGAGACTATCAAAAAACGTTTTCAGCAAGTTCAGCAACGATTTTTCATGCATGAAAAGTCAGATCCCTGCTACAGTGCACTAATGGCCTTATTGATAGGTGGCCATGTAGCTTGGGTCTGACTAATCTTGGCCCAATAAGGATATAAACATAATTTCTCTCTAATGGAGCTATATTACAAGTGTCTAACGTGATTACAACTTGTTTTAGCCTAGGCCCACTGGGTTGACTTAAGCGTGGTAGAGCATTACAGCTACCCTTTGTACATTAATATGAACTGATGTGCGTGGGCAATCAGGGGGATTCTGGGGACAGGATCTGTCAGAGTAGTGGCAATACAAATCCCTAAGAACATTGTACGTTCTGTGCGTACTCTTTTTGCAGGTAATTTGAGGAGACCACCTGCCAGATTTCTCGGGGACACGTCAGTTGTATGGAGAACTGGTCTTGTTCTAATAGGACACATGGTCCGAGTTCATTTAAGGTTGGGGTTCATTTATCAAGACATACATCAGTTAGCGATGACGGATTGAAGGACGTATCCTGATAGTGGGTTGATGTGTGAGGATCGACCCGGAAGCTCTATCCGGATCCCACATGGTGAGATATGGCCCATCGACTTGGACATCCACTGCAACGATCTACTTCTCAAAGGATGGAGGTTGCAGGCACTCATGAAGTTGGTTCGAACCTTCTTCTCAGGTCCAGGCTCTCGTCACACTTGGATTATTCGCCAGTCATTGGACCCAAGACGGGTCTAAGCCTTTAGGCCTCTAGTTGCTCAGTGTTCATTGGGCCCTGACCTCTCTTGAGAATTCATGAGGCCCACTTGACAATGCCACATGTTCTTGGTTGAAAATATGGATAATAGGAAGTTACCCAAATTTGTAAGTTACCATATTAATGTATAGTTACCCAAAATTTTCCATGAGAATCTCCTATAAATAAAAGGGGAATTGACAGAAAAATGGATCGACTTTCTGTATGCAAAAACTCTGCCATCATAAACAATTTCCTCTAGAGTCCTAAACATCTCAATAAGAGTGACTCGTGGACTAGGTGAATTTTAACCACTGAACCACATAAAATCGTGTGACAATTTTGCATTCTTATTTTCTGCTACTTCTTATACATTAAGTTTATGAAAAGCATATTCTCTCTATTGTTGGATTTATAAATCCCCTGTTGCCGAAAAACCGCGTCAACAGAAGGATCATCCTAATCTTCGATATGGAAATCAATAACAAACCACACCTACCAAACCACCAGGGTTTAATTACCAACAAAGGCCTCAACAAGCCTATGCACCTCTTCCTCAAGAACCTCCTACATGAATCCCACAAGATCAACAACCATCAATTTCAAATATGCTAAAAACATTGGTGGACTCAAATATTCAGATGCAGCATAACAATGTACAATTCCAACAACAAACCCAATTAATTCTTGACATGACTCATGCATCCCTCAAGAATTTGGAGAGTACTATGGGTCAAATTGCTACTTCATTGAGTCAAAGTGAGCCATAGAATTAAGGAAAGTTACATTCACAACCTGTTAAGAATCCAAGGGAAAATTATAATACCATCACATTAAAATATGGAAAGACTTATGATCAACCTACTATTCCATCAACTTCAAACGATAAGTCATTGTCTCTAAATCAACCCGCCCAACAAGACAAGGATGAAACCCCAACCACAACACCTAATCCTAAACCAACTGTTCCCACCTATATCACTACTCCTCCATTTCCTAGTCGTTTGAGAAGGACAAAGAAAGGTGAAGCTGAAAATAAAATATTAGAGACTTTTCACAAGGTCAAGGTAAATATCCCCTTACTTGATTCCATTAAATAAGTACCTCGCAATGCAAAGCTTTTAAAGGAGTTATGCACCAATAAGAGGAAGCTCAAAGGGAAAGTAAAGGTTAGTGTGGGGGAAAATGTCTTGGCAGTACTTCAAAAGAAACTACCACCAAAGTGTAAGGATCCTGGAACTTTTACTATTTCTTGCACTAATGAAATTAAATGGATTAAGAGATGTATGTTGGAATTGGGTGCTTCGATTAATGTAATTCCTTACTCCATTTTTACCTCTTTGAATTTGGGAGCTCTTGAAGAGACTAGGTGATTATTCAATTAGTGGATCGTTCTAATGCTTATCCAAGGGGAGTAGTAGAGGATGGATTGGCTAAAGTAATTGAATTACTATCTCGTGTAGATTTATACATTATTGATATGGAAGATGACTCAATTCCATGCTCTACATCAATGTTATTGGGAAGGCCATCTTTAAGGACAGCGAAACCAAGATTGATGTTCATGAGGGCTGTCATGTCCCAACTTCATTAATAAGGCTTAGTGCCGAGAGGGCATAAATGGATTATTATGTGATTTAATTGAATGTATGTGTGATTATGTGGCATATATGAATTATATAGTGATATGAACAGTTATGCATGTTTATGTGTATTAAATATGCATGTGGGCCCGTTTTCGTTAATGAGGGCATTTATTTTAATTTTGACCCATTGAGGGTATAATTGTAATTATGTGTTATGTGATTGAGACCACATTATTATGTGGATATATTTGCGATATTCAGCTCGAGGCGATCCTGGTGAGCAAGTTAACTGTAAAGTCACAATGGGGTCAAATAACCGGCTCGAAGTGTGCCTAGGCGTATTTTAGTAATCTAGTACGTAGTCGAGATTTATCGGGTGATGGATAGTAATTTGGTGATTATTTGGGTATGCCGGGGTTAATTGGGAAATTATGGTGGAACTTGAGGTTTAGCGAGAAAAGGTGGTAAATGACGATATTGCCCTTGGGGACATTAAGGAGCAAGGATTTAGGCTAGGGGCATTTTGGTCTTTTCCAAGCCTTAGGATAAGTTTAGTGAGTCATAAGGGGAATCTTTCAAAGACAAAAGCACAATACTTCACTCTCAGTTTCTCTATCTCGTTTCCCTTTTTCTCTCTTGGGTGTGTGAGTGTGTTTCTTGAGTTTGGAAGGGAAAGCTCTTAGTTTGAGGCTGGAAGGAGATATTAGAGCTGGGAAGTAAAGGAATATAGCTAGCGGTTCAGATTTAAACAGCTGAGGTAAGATTTACTTACTCTGTTTTGTTAGATTTCTGGAGATTTAAGTTTTTCTTGAGTTTTTATACTTATGAATTGGAATAGATTTTTGGCTTAGCTCTTGTTGTATTTGTGTTATCGTAAGTGTATTATTGAGGTTTTGGGACTCAATTTTGGGTTTGGCTGTGATTTGCGATGAATTTTGGGAGTTTTGGCTCGGGGAAAAATGTAGGAAAAACCCTGAATTTCTGGGTTCGCTGGGTTGCACTGCGGTGCTGTTCTTGGAGTGCTGAGACCCGCATGAACTCAGGTGCTAGGGGTTGTTCTCTGAACCGCCTTAGCGTCGTGGCGCTGGGTGGTCTGCTTCGCGGCGGGTGTCTAGGGAAGTAAGGGAATTGTCTCTCTAACTTATAGAGGGTTGAGGCGCTTGTGAGGGGCGCCACAACTCAAATTAGGGATTTTGGCCAAATGGGGATTTTAAGCACGGGAACTCAAACCTGAAGGCTCGGGAAGGATTATACTACCAGGTTTAATGGAATTCGAGATCCCGGAGGCATGGAATTAATCCTGAAGCTTTTAAATAGTCTAGTGCTTGATGATTGTTCGTTATTGTGTTGTGACTAGGTTGTACCGTTAGGGCTCGGGAGTAAGGATCGCGCTCGGGATCGCCATACGCTTTCTACTCGGGACTCGAGGTAAGAAAATTGCACCCTGGTTATGATTAGGGCTTGAGCCCCTATTAATGAATAAGAAAATAATTATGCCTATGACTACTTGATTAGGCATGCTTGTATACATTGTATTTGAATGCGTGTTAAGAAAAATGTATGTTGATTATACCTAATCTGAAAG
Source organism: Humulus lupulus (assembly GCF_963169125.1). Lineage (NCBI taxonomy): Eukaryota > Viridiplantae > Streptophyta > Magnoliopsida > Rosales > Cannabaceae > Humulus > Humulus lupulus. The sequence goes on from NC_084797.1 coordinate 113,774,057, forward strand.
CTTGGCCTAAGAGAGCCGGGGTCGGTGATACGCGTGTGGAATGCAAGTCGTTTTTGATAGGGCAACCTAGCAGTGCAATATGGCTTGTTTGGCCTGAATGCCACCTAAATAATTAGAAGTGCGGCATGCACTTTCCTAACTCATAGGTTGTTTAAATTGGACTATGTGTTTGTTTGAGCAGATTTGTTACCGCTAAGCTTGTTATTTATATTTTGTTGCTTATTTGAATCTATTGATTTATGTTTTCTTGCTGAGCCTTGGCTCACGGGTGCTATGTGGTGCAGGTAAGGGAAAGAGGAAGCTGGACCGGCCATGAGTTGGAGAGCTTTAGGGGTGGCGTGTACATTTGCAGGTACTCAACTGCCATAGCCGAGGATTCAAGAGGGACTAGAGTCAAACCCTAATTTTGCCGCTTAAGTCGGCAGCTTATGTTGTAATTACCCTTTGGAGTTGTAAATGTTTATTTTGGGATCCCATGTACAGACTCAAACTTTTAAATTAAAGTAACTGTTCCTATGATCAAAACTTTTAAACCATAATCTGTTAATTACTCTTAGTTGCATGTTTATTTCCAAGTGACTTTATTAGCAAGTACAGCACTATTCATGTAACGCCCTGGATAGCCAAGACCGTCACACTGTGTTTAAAACAGTGCAAGACTTGCTAATCAAGTCATTTAAATAAAAATGTGAATCTAAAGTCATAATGAGGTTAGGATTAAAAGATTTTGGTCATAAAAAGATCGTTTTCATTAAAATGAAAGTTTAGTACATGGGATCCCAAATCAGGGTTTAAAGGACATATTTACAAAATTTCCAAAAGTTATAAATAATCAAGGCCAATCTAATGGAAAAATACACATTTTAGGTTTCCGTCCCTGTACAATCACTCGACCATGGCGGTCGAGTAGCTGACAACGTACACCTCACCCCCAGAGCTCTCCAACCCATGGTTGAACCATCTTACCCTTGCCTTTATCTGCACCACATAGCACCCGTGAGCCGAGGCGTAGCAAGAAAACCATAATATCATAGCATAATCAAATAACTCACAAGACATTAATCAATTATCCAGCAGGCCATACCATTCACTTAATCAATGATAATAATCGATAAATCAACAATCTAACATCCAGGTATTCAGCATATCATATTCATCACATTGACAATAGTAGACATATCATACAATAACTAGGGTCGACGTCCTTAGGTCACACCCTCTGTTTAACCCACTGTCTTTGGCTCACTTAGGCCGAGCCCAGTGTTCAACCCAATGACTCTATCTCGCTTAGGCCAAGCTTAGTGATTATTTAATTAACCTTAGGTACCAGTGGTCGAGTCGTGTCCTATGCGCAAATATTAATTCTGACACTCTTAGGCCGTTTATTTCATGCTTACATGGCATAATATCATCATACAACATTGCATACAAGTATAGAGAACTCTTAGTCCCAATATAGTCTCACAACGGAGTGTTGTTTTCTTACCCTTGATTCTGAGCGGAGAAGGTGAACTGGTTCTGAGCACGGTCCTTAGCCTCAAGCCTTGGCAATAAACCTAGGCACAAGGGCCATTGATATCCATCAACTTCCTATCAGAAATAAAATACCTAGGGAATAGAAATTAGCCTCCGAGTCCTCAATTTCAACTAAACCGGGTAATAGAAATTATCCCAAGCACCTAGGTTCGAACTCTCGAGTCCTAACAATACTTGAAATACTTCCAAGACTAAAATTCCCAGGCAGGTCGTGACTTGGTTCAGCAAGTCGCGACTTGCCCTAAGTCAGAGAGCAAGCTCCCAAGCAAAAGGGGAGTCGAGTCGCTACTTGACCAGGAAAGTTGCGGCGCGCCCCCAAGTCAGAGAGCATCCCAGGACATATGGGCCACATGCGTCGCAGTGCCCCCTGGCTAGGTTTCGGCACACCCCCTTCAACCTAGAAAATTCTGGGTTTTTCTCCTCCTTTTTCCAAGCCAAGAACACCCAAGATAAGCCCAAAATTTTCCCCTTAATTCAACAATAACCATCTTCGAATTTCAATCTTAAATTCCATATTTCTAATCCCCAAATATTTAACAAATATACAACAATAATTATCCCAATTCAGTATAAATCACTACTCAATTCAATCACACTATAATTCCAAAGTTAATACCCAATTTAGCAGCAAAACTCTACCCAATAATTAAAATCCTCTAACAAAAATAGTGAGAGGAACTTACCCCAATTATGGTTAACTCCTCACCAGCCTCTAGCCTTCCACCCTTGAGCTTAAACTCCTAGATTTCCCAGTTGATTCTCTTTGGTTCAAAGCTTCAATTCCTCTCGACATCCCCCAAGAATTCCCCAAGCTTTCCTTGATAATCAGAATTTCCACTTTGGCTCCCATGAGAGAGGAAAACGTGAGATGGAGAGAGAGAGTAGAAGAAGAGCTGAGAGTCTTCTAAAGCCTTCAAGATAAACCTTAGGATATTACTGAATTTATCCTTTACCTAAGGAAAGATTATTTTTCCCTCCCATATAAAACTTAGTACCTTAATTACTCTTAAGGGTAAAATGGTCATTTTCCCCAATTCCCGCTAATTCCTCAAATGCTCCTAATATTTACCAGCTAATCTCATCATCCAATTAATTACCAACTATTTATCCATTGTCTAATAATCCCCGATATATTTTCCAAATTCCCGAAAATACACCCCAGGCTTCCCCGAGATGGGTATAAATCCCTGCCATGACTATTTCACCAATCCGCTCACCAGGACCGTCTCGATCCATATACTACAATTATATCCAATAATAATGTGGTCTCAACAATTTATCACATATAATTACATTCATGCCCTCAACGAGCCAAAATTACAAATATGCCCTTATAAACTAAATAGGCCCTTATAAACTAAATAGGGCCCAAATGCATATTAATTCTCATAACCATGCATTTATTCATTAATTCACATTAATACCAATTATTCCCTCCCGGCACACTAATCAAGGCCCTTAAGCCTTATTAGAAAATTTTGGATCGTTACAATTTAAAATACACAGTGTAATGGTCTTGGCTATCCAGGGCATTACAAAGGCACTTTGACTATGGAGTTTGGCGGTGAAGTGATTCGCTTCAATATTTTTGAGGCTATGAGGTATCCAAGTGATGTTCATTCAATATATTCAATTGATATCTTGGACTCATTGTCATAAAGAATCCTATATTTACATGCAGAGGATGAGTTAGATGTTGTTTTGAGGAAACAAATTGACTTGAAGAAAGAGGATGTCACTGGTGAAGTAAAAGAGGTGGTGGCGGCACTGAATATTAGAGGAGAGGTTTCTAAAGAGGTACCATTCTTAGGGTTACCTATTTCTCATGAAAAACTCCAACCATCTATTATATCACGAAGCAATCTTGAATTGAAACCACTAGAGCATCTTAAATATGTTTCCTTTGGTGAGAAAGAGACATTATCGGTCAATATCACCACACACCTTATCCAAGTACAAGAGGATCGTTTGATAAGGGTACTTGGGGAATACAAAACAACCATTGGGTGGACCATAGGAGATATCAAGGGAATAATCCCAACTATGTGCATGCATCATATTCTCCTTGAAGAGGAGTCAAAGCCTTCTAGAGAAGCTCAAAAAAGGTTAAATACTCCTATGATGGAAGTTGGTAAAAAGGAGATACTAAAGCTCCTAAATGTGGGTGTGATATACCCTATTTTAGACAACAAGTGGGTGAGTCCAGTTCAAGTAGTTCCTAAGAAATCAGGCATCATGGTGATAAAGAATGATTAGAATGAGTTAGCTCCCACTCAAGTCTAAACAAGTTAGCGAGTTTGTATTGATTATAGAAAGTTGAATGCTACAACTCGCAAAGACCACTTCCCTTTTCCATTCATCGATCCAATGCTTGAAAGATTAGCGGGACACTCTTATTATTGCTTTGTTGATGGTCATTCGAGCTATAATCAGATTGTTATTGCTCCTGAAGATAAAGAGAATACTACATTTACATGCCCATTTGGTACCTTTGCTTTTCATCGAATGCCATTTGTATTATGCAATGCTCCCGCCACTTTTCAATGATGTATGGTTAGTATCTTTTCAGATTACATTGAGAACATCATAGAGGTTTTTATGGATGATTTTAGTGTCTATGGTGATTCATTTGATAAGTATCTTCACAATATTACACTTGTGCTTCAAAGTTCTATTGAAACTAACCTTATGCTCAATTGCAAAAAATGTCACTTTATGGTAAATCAAGGTATAGTTTTCGGTAATGTAATTTTAGCAAAAGGTATTGAAGTTACCAATTTTTTGACTAGTAGAAAGGGCGTGAAGGGGTTTTCTGGTTCTCTCCATGGCGAGGCGCAAGAAATCCAACCTAAAGCCTGCTAGATCTAGGGCTAATGAGACTCCAGTGATAATCGAAGCTACTGACGAAAAAGGGGAAGAGATAGAAGCTGCTTTACCAGAGGAAATAGATGAAGAATATAAGGATTCGATGGTTGAATTCCCAGATGGTGGGGAGCGGGAGATGCGAGGTACGGATGAGAGATCAAGTGGAGGGATACGAACTAATGCTCACTGGAGTGAGATGACGATGGATGGAAATGAATTTCAGAACCAGGCGAAAGACAAATGGACTCAGTTTTGCTCTTTGTTGCCGAACCAGGGAGGGGCTAAACTAAAATATGAGGAACCTATGGTTCGAGAGGGACAAAGGATAGCATAGGTAGATTTGGAGGAGATCCAAGTTGAAGCCTCATTTTGGAATTCAGCTGTGGTGTGTATGGTTCTAGGAGCCAATCCTCCATTTGCAGTTTTTGAAGGATTCATTAAGAGAATTTGGGGTAAGCTGGGCATAGATAGAATAGCTCGATTGAATGACGGGTATACTCTAGTGAAATTCAGAGAAGAAGCAACAAGAAATATGGCGTTGAAAGCAGGGGTTTTACATTTTGACAGGAAACCTGTCATTGTTAAACCGTGGACTACTGAACTAGACACATTGAAGACTGTAAAATCGGTCCCAGTGTGGATTCGACTTCCGGGATTGGGATTGCAGTATTGGGGGACTAATTGTCTGAGTGCTCTCATGAGCACAATTGGGACTCCGATCCTAGTGGATAAAGTGACGAAGGAAAGATCAATGATGCAATTTGCAAGAGTGTTGGTTGAGGTAGAAATAACAGAGAAGATCCCAAAATACATTCAGTTTCTCAATGAGAAGGGGCAGTTAATGGAGCAATTGTTAGAATTTGAATGGCTTCCAACACAATGTAAAGAATGTAGGGTGTTTGGTCACACTGAGATAATGTGTAATAGGAAGCAAAAGGAAGTATGGAGGCAGAAAAGCGTGAAGGAAATGGAGGGCACCCAGCAGGTTATTCAGGAACAACAACAGACAACTAAAGGAAAAGAGGTTACTATTGAAGGCTCTGAGATTGGGAAACAGCAAACAGAGAACAGGGATGCTAAAGAGATTGAAGTTTTGGCTAAGCCCCCTGGTGATGAGACGTGTGAAACAAAGAATGACAGTTTGGTTTCCGGTGACAACAATTCAGAGACCTGGCTTACACCTAAAAGAGTGGGGGGAAGAAAGAGAATTGGTTCAAAAACCCAGCACCTAGTGCAGAACTCATACATTGCTCTACAAGAGAAGGTTTTGGGTGTCACAAAAGTGGGATTGTCTACAGCCAATCTTATTCATGGAGAGTCACCACATCATTAGTTGGAATGTGAGAGGTATAAATAAAAGGGAGAAACAGCAAGCCCTTAGTCAGTTTTGTTTAGTTAATAAAGTTGGTTTTGGAGCTTTGTTAGAAACCAAGTTGCGTGGGGACAAAATTGAGAAGATGATGAGCATGTTTTTCAGTAGCTGGGAGTTTTATACAGGGACTGTTGCTGAAGGGAGAATTCTTCTGGTTTGGCAGCGACAATATGTTTCAGTTGAGGTCAGGATGGAGAGTGATCAATTAGTTCATGTTCTTGCTACTGAAGTGAGGACCAATAAAAAGTTTTATGTTACTTTTGTTTATGGAAGGAACACTATTGAGGAGAGGAGACAACTTTGGAATGACTTAACTGGTTTATTCGTTCCAAATACTCCTTGGCTTGTGGCTGGGGATTTTAATGCCGTTTTTGAAGTCACTGACAGAGTTGGAGGCCGTGGTATCACTGCTATGGAGTTGGAGGATGCGCAGAATTGGAGAGCCTTAGGTTGGGTTGATGAGATGCGCACTAATGGGTCTCACTTTACATGGACAAACAAACAAGCTAATGAGGATAGAATTTATTCAAAATTGGATAGGGTGTTTATAAATGAAGAGTGGGGGGATGTTTTTCCTCATTCAGTAGCTGTGGTTAACTGGGATTTATTATCTGACCATTGTTATTGTATAATCAAGTCTGAGGCTATTGTTAATCAAGGGGTTAGGCTGTTCAGATTTTTCAACTTATGGACTGATCATGACAAGTATTCGGAGGTGGTGCTTCAGAACTGGAGAAAGCCGTGTAAAGGAGAGGGGCTAGGGAAAATTATTCAAAAACTGAGTAGACTTCAACGGGTCTTACGGCAGTTTAATAGGTGTACCGTGGGTGATGTTGGTCAAAATTACACTAGTGCGAAGGAAAATTTCCAAGAGGCTAATTTGACTCTCCAAAGGAACCCGCACTCAACAGAATTACAAAACAAGGAGAGGATTGCAAGGGAGCTATTTGCTAAGCATACTAAAACTTATGACAGCTTTCTTAGACAGAAAAGTAAGGTGACTTGGCTTCGCCATGGTGATGACAATACTACCTATTTTCATGCGTGCTTAAAACAGCGAAGGGCCTCTAATCGGATCACTTCTTTTATCAATGATGAGGGTCAGTTGGTTGAGAGATTTGAGGATGTGGTTGACCACTTTGTGAGCCATTTTCAAAAGATAATGGGGAGTCCTAGTAATGCTACAATGCCCATTCAGGATTCTTGTTTTAGCTTGGGTCATAGACTTACGGTAGACCAGTAGCTTGGTCTAATTAAGCCTTTTACTAGGAAGGAGGTGGAGGTATCTTTGTTCAGTATTAATGCTAATAAAAGTCCGGGACCGGGTGGGTATGGTTCGGGTTTCTTTAAAGCCATGTGGAAGGAGTTGGGTATGGAAATTTCAGGGGCAATTCTTGAATTCTTTGAGAAGGGCAGTTTGCCGAAAGAGCTAAACATGGCAACTATCACTTTAATTCCTAAGGTTGATACCCCTACCAAAGCAGTAGATTTTCGTCCAATAGCTTGCTGCAATACCATTTACAAGTGCATTTCCAAGATGCTTTGTAGTAGATTGTCAACAGTCCTCCCTAGCCTTATTAGCCAAAATCAAGGAGCTTTCGTGCAAAAGAGATTGTTAGCGCATAATATTATGATTCTTCAGGATATCATCAAAGGTTATACTAGGAAAAACATCTCTCCTCGCTGTGTTATGAAGATAGACTTAAGTAAGGCTTATGACATGCTTGACTGGAATTTTCTAGAAAATACTCTCTCTGCCTTTTGTTTTCCGAAAAGGTTCATCAATTGGGTGATGGCTTGTTTAAGGGATCCTACTTATTTGGTTTTACTGAATGGTAGGATTCAAGGAGGTTTTAAAGGAAAAAAAGGGTTTGAGACAAGGAGACCCTATCTCTCCTTTATTGTTTGTCCTAGTGATGGAATTTTTTACTAGGCTCCTTAGTCAAGCTGCCCTTAAGAAGGATTTCCGGTTTCACCCTAAGTGTAAAAAGTTGAAACTTATCAATTTGTGTTTTGCGGATGACTTGGTTATTTTTTTCAAGGGTGAGAGTAAGTCAGTGCAGATTATCAAGGACTGTTTCAATGATTTTAGCTCGGTTTCAGGTCTTTCAGCCAACATGGGAAAATCGCAAGTCTACTTTGGGGGAGTGGCTGACTGTGAAATGAAAAATCTAATGCGGAAAGTTCAGTTTAATAAGGGGAACTTCCCTCTCAGATATCTGGGTGTTCCGCTTCGTACCACTAAATGGAAAGCGGGAGATTGCGCTATGATAATTAAAAAGATTCAATTGAAGCTTTCACAATTGGTCAAGTCGTCACCTTTCATTTGCAGGAAGGGCTCAGCTTATTAACTCTGTTCTTCTGAGTATTAGGACTTTCTGGATGAGCATCTTCATTCATCCAAAGAGTGTCCTTAAGGACATAGACCAGCTTTGCAGAAATTTTCTTTGGGGGCGTAAAGACATTAATAGCAACCGTTGCAAATTGCATTTCACATCTTGGGATCAAGTTTGCCAGCCTAAATGCATCGGGGGTCTTGGTTTTAAGCATGGGGTTACTTGGAACACAGTTCTTCTTGCTAAATTTATGTGGGCTGTGGCTTTTAAGCAAGACTTATTATGGGTTAAATGGATAGACTCCATTTACCTTAAGGGGCAAGATTTTTGGAGCTATAAAGTACAGCAGGATGTGAGTTGGTACTGGAAGAAGATTGCTAATTTGAGGGACCTGTTCTCATCTTAGAGGCTGGCTGATTCAATCAGGAACAACAAGATGAATGTGCGGGTTCTCTATAACAGGTTGCTGGATTCTAACAAGGTCACTTTCGCTAATGTGGTTTGGTGTTCCCTAGCTGTGCCTAAGCATAGATTCATATTTTGGCAAGCTGCTCTTGGTCACCTGCTCACCTGAGACAAGCTTCTGATGTGCCACTTGCATATAGCCTCTGATCTGTGTCCGGTTTGTGAAGAGGTTCAGGGGTCCCATTCACATCTGTTTTTTGAGTGTTCTTTCTCTCATCAACTGAGAACCAGATTGGAGAACTGGCTGGGGAAAGCTACTTGGCCGAGCAGATATGCTGACTGGCATCTTTGGATGGAAGGAAAACCGAAAGGTCTTGTGCAGAAAGTTGCTGCAGCAACGTTTGCTGCTGCTGTTTATCTGATATGGAAAAATAGAAACAAGTGTATATTTGAGCTTAGATCTTGGTCTATTGACTTTGTTGTTCATCAGATCAGATATGCTGTTAAAGTTAGGCTGTCTAGAACTCCTAAGAGTAAAATCAAGTCTAGGGACTTAGTTGTGTTTGATTACATGTTACATTTGTAATTTGGTTGGCTGGCCGTTCTGGCTTGGGCTTTTGTACTGGTGTTTGTTTGCTTTTTAATATACTCATTTTCCCATAAAAAAAAAAAAAGGTATTGAAGTTGGCAAAGCCAAGATTGACCGTATTCATTCTTTACCACCTCCTACTAGCGTGAGAGAGGTGAGATCTTTCCTTGGTCATGCGGGATTTTATTAAAGATTCATCAAGGACTTTTCTAAAATAGCCACACCCCTATGGAAGCTTCTACAAAAAGATGTGGTATTCAAGTTTGATGAAAAGTTTTTAGTAGCATTCAATAGGTTGAAAGAGACTTTGACTACAGCTCCAATAATTCAGCCACCTAATTGGGAGTAACCATTTGAGATCATGTGTGATGCAAGTGATTATGCGATAGGAGCCATCCTTGGGCAGCGAGTTTGTAATGTTCCTCATGCTATTTATTATGCCTCTCGTACTCTTAACGATGCTCAACTGAATTACTCAACCACTGAAAAAGAGATCTTGGCAATCATTTTTTCTTTGGAAAAGTTTCGGTCTTACTTGATTGGAACTGAGGTTATTGTATACTCAGACATTTCTGCTTTAAAGTATTTTCTTGCGAAGAAATATGCTAAACCTCGTCTTATTCGATGGATTTTACTATTACAAGAATTTGATTTAGAAATTAATGATAAGAGAGGTGCTGAAAATTTGGTGGAAGATCATTTGAGTAGACTTATTTATGAAGAAGAATAGTTATCTTTGAATGAAAAATTCCTGATGAACAATTATTACAATTGATAGATGTTCCTCCTTGGTATGTAGACGTCGTCAATTTCCTTGTTACTAAACAGCTACCAGAAGACTTTACACAAGCACAACGAAACAAGCTTAAGCATGATGCAAAGCAATATGTCTGGGATGAGAGTTATCTATGGAAGCATTGTGTCGATAAAGTGATTAAAAGATGTGTTCCCCATGTTGAATTTCATTCTATTCTAGCATTTTCTCACTCATATGCTTGTGGAGGCCACTTTGGACCTAAAAGAATAGCTCAACAAGTCCTTCATAGTGGATTTTATTGGCCTACCATCTTCAAAGATGCCTACGTATTTTGTAAGTCTTGTGATCGATGCCAAAGGGTTGGGAATATAACGTCGAAGAATCAAATGCCCCTAGTACCAATTCTTATTATAGAGATTTTTTATGTATGGGGTATTGACTTTATGGGGCCCATTCCACCATCTTTGGGTTATGAATATGTAACGTCTTCCTAATCCAGGACCATTACACTATGTACTTTAAATTGTGTCAGACTTGCTAATCAAGTCATTTGGCTTAAAACATGCAATTATGGTTAATGACAAGGGTTATGGTTAAAAAATTTGGTCAAAGGAACTATTGACTTTTATTTAAAAAGTTTCGTACATTCGTGGGATCCCAAAATATTACAACCAAATTCTTAAAGAAGCATAGGCATATCAAAAATTACATCCAGCCGACCTAAGCAGAAAAAACAGGGCTACAACCCTAGTTCCTCTGAGATATCCTCGACCATGGTGGTCGATTAGCCGCATATGTACACGCCGCCACCGAAGCTCTCCAACTCATGGCTATTTAAGTTTTCCCTTCCCCTTACCTGCACCACAAAGCACTCGTGATCCAAGGCTCAATAAGAAAACTATACATGTGCATAAACAGAACAATACAGATTCCTAGATACTTGTCCAGCATGTCCAGCAATAATAACCTACACATACAGTCATTTAGTTACAAACAAATGGCCATTGGACCAATTTGGGGTCGTTGCCCTGAACAGTTGACCGTATAGCCAACCCTGGGGCCTATGCCCTAGTTATGTGACAATAGAGTCACCTGGGGCCCTTGCCCTTAGCTCTGAGTAACTAGCCAGAGAGCTAGCCCAACACCTTTGGGTTTTTTTTTCAACGACCATAGGGTTGGCCAACGCAATAGTACATTGCTGATTTAGGCCTAAGCCTTTCGACCAGCGCGTAGCGCGCTTTTGCCATCCTTGACTATTAAGTCAACCCCTGATCTCGGTATTAAATCTTCATATCAGAAACAAATATGAATAGGCATATCCCAGAAAAATTAGTACGCATGCATGTTAATCACATAACACCATCGAGTAACCATACTCATAATACTAATCATACCTATTTAACGGGGCATCAAGCCCTAACTACAAAATTCATGCAAAAAACATGAAACACTTAAGCATGTATAGAATATTTAGGTAGGATCAATCAACATGTGAGACAATAGCTTAACATAAACATTCTCAGAGGCCCAAGCCCTAATCATAATTATTAATAATATTCGGGCCAAGCCCTGATCACATATAACACGTATTAGATGCAGTTTTCTTACCTCAGGTCCGAGTATAGCGTAAAATAAGTATGACCCTCGAGAACGATCCTGGTTCTGAGCCCCTAACGATAACCTAGTCACAACCATAATATAGGATTCCATCAATAATGAGCAAATAAAGGCTTCCAGACTGAGTCCTAGCCTTCGGTGCCTCAAATTCCACTAAACCGAGTAGTGGAATCGATCTCGAGCCCTAAGGAAAAGGTTCCGTCATTAAAAACTCCCCAAGGCCAAACCTGCCCAGGTGAGCCGCGACCTACCCTTGAGGGTCATGGCGAACCCATTATAATCAAAAGGCCCTCTCATATGCCAAAGGGATGTGGGTCGCGACCTGCCCAAGAGGGTCGTGGCGTGCCTCCCAAATAGAGGCCAACCTCAGCCCTGGGTTCAGCTAGGTCGCGGCCCCTCAAGAACAGAGCCGCGACTTGACCCTGCAAACCTAGATTTTCTTCAATTTTCAACAACCAAATTCAACCCAAGCTATCCCAATTTCACCCCCAAAATCATAATTTAATAACCACAATAGTTCTAACATCTTTCCAGAAGCAAAACTCAACAAATATCTAGTTACTAAACTCATCAAAACACCAATTTCAATTCTTGAGCTAGAAGGTTCAAGAACACCTCAAACCAGCTGCAAAATCTTACATAAATTAGTTAAACACAAGGATTAGATTGTTCTTAGCCGTGAATGATAATCCCCTAACCACAAGCTTTCCAAATCCCAATCCCAAGCCTTCAATTCTTTGGTTTCTAGCCAAAATCCTTCTCAATTCTTCAAAGACTAGATTAGGGAAGCTTAGAGAGAAAGAGAGTGAGGTGAGAGAGTGAGTCGGTTCAGTGAGGATCGTTTTTGTGTTTTGTCTTTTGTTTCCTTGGGGCTTAAGTGACTTAAGCTAACCCCGAGGATCGAGGTACCAAAAACGTCCCCGAGGGAAAAATGATCAAATTCTCCGGTATTCCCTCCTAAACTCACTAACTTCAAATATATCCCCAATTATTCATTCCTATCACCCGATAACCCAATTAAATGCCAAATACCCAAAATACCCCTTGACTTGCCCCGAGTCAGGTATTGGGTCCCGTTGTGACTTTACCTCTAACTTGCTCCCTAGGATCGTCTCGTGTCGAGTAACTCAAATAAACCCACATAATAATATTGTCTCACACATATTTCACAAATATGCACAAATATATACAATTATGTCCATAATGGGCCAAATTACGAAAGTTTCCCTTCTAATAAGAAACGGGCTCACATGCATATTTAATACCCCCAAACATGCACTACAAGTTTATTATCACATAACTCACATAATCACAATCAAAAATATCAAATAAACATATAATTTCATATATTGCCATCCTGACCCCCTAATCAAGGCTCTAACCTTATTAGGTCATTTTGGGACGTTACAGAGTGCATCTTACTTGCAGTAGATTATGTTTCTTAATGGGTGGAGGTAATAGCTACAAGAGTGGATAATTCTAAGATAGTGGTTGATTTTTTTAATTCTCATAACTTTGTGAGATTCGGGACACCAAAAGCTATGTTAAGTGATAGAGGAACTCACTTTTGCATCAAGCTTATGAGGCTTTATTTCAACTTTATAATATCACTCACAAGGTGATGACAGCTTACCATCCACAAGCTAATGGTCAAGCGGAGATTTCAACTAGAGAAGTGAAATCCATTCTAGAAAAGACAGTAAATCCAAATAAGAAGTATTGGAGTTCACGAATTAATGATGCACTTTGGGCTTATTGGAGTACTTATAAGACACCCAATGGCATGCCACCATTTTGTTTTGTTTATGGCAAGGCATGCCATCTTCCGGTAGAGTTAGAACACAAGGCTTGGTGGGCAGTCAAACAATGTAACATGGAGATGGATGCCGTTGGACAATAAAGGAAATTACAAATGCAAGAGCTTCAAGAAATAAGGAATGATGTCTATGATAGTTCGAAAATATACAAAGAGAAGTCCAAGGATTTCCATGATAAAATGATCTCTCAGAAATCATTTACAGTTGGTCAGAAAGTATCATTGTATCATTCTCGCCTTAAGTTATTTCTATGAAACCTACGTTCTAGGTTGATGGGTCCATATATAGTGACTACTATCTTCCCCAATGGATCGATTGAGATTTCAAGTATAAAAATGGGGAAGGAATTTATAGTGAATGTACAACAACTCAAACCATATTATGAGTCGTTTGAAGAAACAGAAGATGAGGTGACTTAAATTTTTTAGCCTGAATACATAGAAGAGATAGCATAATGTACAGTCGAGCTAACGACGTTAAACAAAGAAAACATGCATGTGTTTTTCTTACCCTTATCTTTTTATTTTTGCATCGATTTACATTTATTTATGCCTTGAGGACAATGCTTATATTAAGTGTGGGGGGAAGGATAACGATCATATTTTTATCAGTTTTGTTTGTTTTTGTTTTTTATTTTTTATTAGTTTAAGTAGTAAAGCATGGTTAAGTTGAAAATAATTTTTCTATGATAAGAGGATTTTTTATTGTGATTGATGGTTTAAGGAGAATGATAGATTCTACATGAATTGTGTGCTTGATTTTTGTTTTGATTATTGCTTAGAATTGATTCTTAAATTTTAAAGTTATACACAATTGAATTTACTTAGGCTATGTTTGGCAGGAATGATGGAGATAAGGAAGGATGGATAGGGTAGGAATGATGGAGAAAGTGGATAAGTGGAAAGGAAATGAGTAATGTTTTATGTTGTTTGGCAAGTTAGGAATGATGGAAGATAATATTCTATCATTTTGTTTGGTATTTGAAAGAAAATGTGAAGGATAGAGAGTGATACTATTATAAAATTCGTATCTTATTTTTAATATATTTTTTTTTTTTAATTTTTTATTTAATTATAAATTACATGAAAATTATATAAATAAATTATATAACATTTAAATATATCTTAGAGTTTACAATTCATTGAACAAAATTAACAATTAAAAAAAACTTCAATTATCAAAAACATTAGCTTATATTTTATATTTATAACAATTGATTTTTTTATCATTTTAATAAATCATATTTGTCATTATATTACTAGAAAATTATATTTTATTTTATTTTTGAAAAACTAAGAGGGGGTTTGGCTCCTTAACTAAAAAACTATTTTCTGAAAACAAGTAGGAGTGTTTGGCATTGTTTTCATAAAATAATTTTAAAAACAAAGTTACAAAAACAGAAATTTTTGTGAACAACAAAATGTTGTTTTTAATTGTTCTCAAATTTTTTTTGTCAATTTTTTTCTCACATAACATTTTTAATTATTATTATCTCACATCACTTTCTCTATCATTAATATATCTCATTACTTTTTCTCTTCTCACTTTCTCTAACATCACTTTCTTTCTCGTCACTTTTTATCTCCTTATTTTCGCTCTCATCACTTATTATCTCAATATTTTCTCTCCCATCACTTCTTATATCTTAATTTTCTCTCTCCTCATTTTTTCTATCTCGCCATTTTCTCTCTCTATTTTTTTATTGCATCAATTTCTCTCTTCTCAATTTTCTTCCTCAAAATTTCTCTCCTTGCTTTCTTTCTCCTTATTTTTCATCACTTTTTTCTTTCATATTACTTCATCTCATTATTTATTACAAACTTTTAAACAATTTTTATATTTGTAAATATATATATATTAATTTTTTATTTAAGTTTTTTTAAAATAAAACTAAAAAAAGTTATTTTTAGAAAACATTAACCTAACACTTGTTGTTTTTTTAAAACTACAAAAAATGTTTTCAGTTCTCATTTCTGAAAACACAATTTAAAAAAAAAAAAACAGAAAATAATGACAAACAGGCCCTAAGTAATCATATTTATCACAACCAAGTAGCATTTTTTTTTTCTATTTTCCAACTATTAGTAATCATCCATTTAAAAAAAATCTATTAGTAAGTTAATTAAACAAGACAACAAAAAGAAGCATAAATAACAAACTCTTTATTATATGTATAAGTGTGTGTAGGCGTGAGAGAATAGTAAGGTGATTACCTTTTAAAAATTAATAGAAAGTTGTGAGATAATACATATATTAAAAGTATAATTCTCATTATATAAATATATAAATATTATGTGAGAGTATATATATTTAGGACAATTCTTCTATAGGGGTTTCACTTTAAGCTCTTTCGGTGGGGCTCTCAGTGTTCTTGACCAGTGAAAAGTTTTCGGCGGGATTTTTTTATGACCGTGTATATTATAGTTGTTTAGAGCATCCTGCAAATTTTCAGGAAATTCTGAATAGTTTACAGTACCAAAAACTAGGTTCAAACATGTTGCTTTCTACGCGCATAAAAAAAATTAGTCACGCGTGCAACAACATGTTTGAACTTAGTTTTCGGTACTATAAAATATTCTGAATTTTCTAAAAATTTGCAGGATGCTCTAAATAGCTACAATATACACGGTCATAAAAAAAATCGCGCCAAAAACTATTAACGGGTCGAGAACACTGAGAGCCCCACCGGTAAAGCTTAAAGTGAAGCCCCTATAGGAGAATTCCCCTATATATTTATACCTTCAGCTTTCCATCCCTTCCAATCTGCCCATCCCAGGAATGATTATGAATGGTGGGCCCGGATGGATTTTTGATCGACCTATCTATCATTTCCTTCCTCTCTTCTATTGTGTCAAACAAACTGATTTGTGCTCTCCCTCCAAGCCTTTCCCTCCCTCCAAAATTCCTTCATGCCAAACAGATTGTTAGTTACTAGTACTTAGAAATATTTATGCATGCTAAGATAATATTTTTGTTTAGTCTCTATCACTCTAGAACTGATTAGATGATCATTTTAGGCAAAATTTATAAGTTACACGTGATTAGGGATATGATTTAGGTAATTTCTTCGGATTGATTGAGTCTTTCAAGCCTACCTTATTTATTTATTCCCTAGTTACCAATTTTGAGCTTTATTGATAACCTTATGTTTTTCTTATTTTACCCTTATACATGAGCCTTATGAAAAGAAAAATAAAAATATCATTATCTTTAAACCTGACACACCATAGGTATATAGTGCTTAATTATTTGTATATTGTGGAGGAGTTGTAAAGAAGTAATGTATTAAGAATAAAGTTTTGTATTGGGGTTGTGCTTTAAATTTATAAAATCTCCTACTTCTCTAGAGAAAAAAAAAGTTTCAAGATAAAAAAAAATGAGAACTTCAATGAGAAAAGAAAAAATATATATTTGCAATAATTCAAGTGTGGGGGAAATAGTAAGATTTATGTTTGAATAAAAAAAAGAAATATTTTGGAAATTGTTGGGGAATATTTGTAAGGGTTGAAAGTATAAGAAATTGTATGCTATGGTGTGATTTGAGCATAAATTGTCTTTCTCATCTACCTTTAACTTTAGCCATACATTACAAGCCTAATAAATTCTATTGATCATTTGATTATGTGTGCTTACATTAGTAGAGATTGATTAGATAATAAGCTTATGGAGTGGATGTTCATCAAAATATATTAGCCACATAAGAGACAATTTTTTGGCATGTATAAATTGATTTGGGTACTAGTGATATAGTGAATTTAATTATAAACACACAAGAATTGAGTTTAAGAGATAATCATACTTAAGTTGAAATTCTAAGGAGTATAAAACTAAATTTTTCTTAAAATTATATATTTGTGCAAACTTTGATACGATAACCATCATTAGTTTAGTTTTTTTTTTTTTTTTTTTGTCTTTGCTATTGTAACGACCCAAATTCAGTGTTAAGGCTTAAGGGCCTGGAGTAGTGTGCCTGGAGGGCATGATGGGATTTTGTGTGTGACTTTATTAAGTTTAATGCATCATTATGATTTATTGCACGTTATATGACTATTGGATTATTTGAGATGCATGACTATGTGAATCAGTATGCATGTAGAACTGATTGTCTTAAAATGAGCATGATTGTAACTTGGCCATGTTAGGGCATAACTGTGATAATTATACTATGTGAATTGTGCCATGTGAGTGTGATGTTTTACCAGGATGCACGCATCAGGACGGTCCTAGTGAGCCAGTTAGTCTAAAAGTCACAACGGGTTGTTGTACCCGGCTCGGGAGGAGCCCAGGGGTACTTCGGGAATCTTGTAAGTTGAGTTTAGAAAGAGTGATTAGTATTGGTAATTTGGTAACCATTTGTAACTGCTGTGAGTAACAAGTTTTAAGATAGGAAGTGGTAGAATTGAAATGAAAGTGTTAAGACTTAAGTACCCTTGAAGGTTTAGCTTAGAAGGATTAGTAAGGAGGGGTAATTTGGTCTTTTGGCAAGGCAAATAGACATTATGCAGCTGGGATTTAGGGGGGTACGGTTTGGGCATTTGGGTCACTTGTGGCTTTGATAAATTAGAAGAGAAGGAAAAGAAGAGGAGAGAAAGGCTAGGGCAAAGAAGAAGAAAGAAGAAGAGGTGTAGAAAAGGGCTGAAGTGGGAAGCTTAGAAGGAGATCAAGGGAACTTTTAGGGTGGATTCTACTCTTGAGGTAAGGATCTTATGCTTATTTAAGTTTGTTTTCTGTGTTGGTTGAGGAATTTAATGCTTGAGTTAAGATTTTCATGGGTTTTGATTTGGGTTGTTGAATTTGAAATCAAAGGAGTGGATCTTGTGTGTATTGATGTTTTGGATTTGATTCTAGTGTTTATGGGGTGTTAGATTGTTCATATGAGGTTTGGATTTGAGTTTTGGGGTTTAGGTTTTGGTTTGGGATGATTTGGGGAGGTTAAAGCTCGGGGAAAATTGCAGGAAAAACCCAGAATTCTGGGTCTGCGAAGGCGTGCCGCGGCAGGGCTTTTGTGTGCCGCGGCAAGAGAGCTTCTGTCTGATGGGTGCCGCGGCACAAGGATGTGGTGCCGCGGCACAAGGCAATTTTCAGGGTTGCTCTTTTTGGCAATTTTAGGTCTTAGCTCCGGGGGTTCGTGGGATGCCTCCGGGGTGTTGTTTTAAGGTTTTAGAGGTCCCGAGAGTGCGGGATTGGTCCCGGGAAGTGGTTTTGGGTTTGGTTAGTATTAAAAGTGTTTTATGTGTGTTGTGACTAGGATTTCGGAGAGGCTCGTGCTAAAGGACCGTGCTCGTGACCGTGGTACTTTGGAAAGCACGGGATACAGGTAAGAAAACCGTAACACCCGAGTTTAGGGCATGGCCCCACTGTGTGATTGTAGGGCGTGGCCCCGGATTGTATTACGTGCAAATACATAAACTTAAATGAACCATGATGTGTGTGAATGTTTATTTTGAATGCACTATATGTGTTATTATGATGAAACGAGCGGCAGAGGCCGGGTACGGCATAGGCCGGGGCGGCCGTGGGCCGAAAGTAACACAGCACATGGGATGCTTATATTCAGGGTGGGACCCAAGGGATACATGAGTTATCCTCGCGGTGAGAACCGAAACTCCAGGCTTTGGTAAGGCCTTGGGAGCGGCATGGCCGTACTTGTTTATTATGGTGGTTTTCCTATGTATCAGTGAATTATTGCCAGCTATTTACTTTGCATATGTTATGTGTTATTTGGGTTTTCTTGCTGGGCTTCGGCTCACGGGTGCTCCGTGTGGCAGGTAAAAGCAAGGAGTCAGTCAACCGGCCATGAGTATGGAGAGCGTGGGGGCGGCGCGTACATGTTCGGCCTGCCCGACTGCTTTGGTTGGGGGCATTTTGTATATGGCTGTATTTAACCATTCTTTTGATAGCTGATCAAGTGTAAATCTATTTTGAGTTGTAAATATTTTGTAAACCTTATTTTGGGATCCCAGATGTTTTATAATTAACGTTTTTAATGAAACTAAACATTTTCAAAGAGTACAGCCTTAAACTCTGGTCTATTCACACTTTTGGTTTTAGAAACCACTTGAGTCAATTAGATGCACAATTTCTGTTTTAAACTCACTTAGTAACGGCTCTAAGGTAGTAGGGCGTTACAACTTGGTATCAGAGCGAGCCAAGGTTTATTGGTTCTGGAGATCGACCGAACATGTACGCACGCTGCCATTGAAAAGCTCGACTCAGGGTAGTTTGGTATGATCGGTTGATATATTCATGAATATGTGTTTAATGCTTTGTGTGCCTGCCTAAATTATTATGAGCATGATCATTGAAATAACATATGCATGATGCCAGGGCAAGGCCCGTTGTATGCTGCATGATATTTGTATGGCACTTTGGTCGATTGATCTTGGTTGTTGTTGAGATTGAGAGGTGGAAATTGGACCTTGTTATCATGCCTAATGAGCGGTGTCATTGATTGCAGGCATTTAGTTGCAATGCCTCGCCAATCATCGAGACTCCGCGGCATTCAGGCCGAGGATGATAACCAGGGGCAGGACCCTCCACCTGCTCCTCAGAACTGGCAACAGATTTTAGCAGAGATGGAGGCTAGGTTGAAGAAAACAGAGGATGAGCTTAGTCAGTACAGGCAACCAGCTCCTCCACCGGCCACTGTGATACCACCACCGCCTAGTGTGGTACCGGCTCCGGTTCAACCTGTGACTGGGAACAGGTTGGAACCTCTATATGAAAGATTCAGAAAACAACAACCTCCTACCTTTGAGGGGGGAGCAGACCCACTGCAGGCTGAGCAGTGGATGAGTACAATGTCGGTAATCCTGGACTTCATGAGGGTTGAAGGAAGGGATAGGGTTGATTGTGCCAGTTATATGCTTAGACATGATGCACGAATATGGTGGGAGGTGGTGGGGCAGCGAAGGGATACTGCTATTATGACCTGGGAGGAATTCAAGAGCCTTTTCAACGAGAAATATTACAGCGTAGCCGTTCGAGCGGCGAAGGCGGATGAGTTTAACAGTCTGACTCAGGGCAGGTTATCTGTCACTGAGTACGCCTTGGTATTTGATAGATTGGCGAAGTTTGCGCCAGAGCTTGTGCCGACTGATATGGCCAGAAGGGACAGATTTGTACGAGGATTAGGTGCAATGATCGCCCGTGACGTGAGTATTACAATGGCTCCAGAGACTACCTATGCGCAAGTGGTAGACAAGGCCCTCACTGCTGAGAGGGCTGAGGATCAGATCTGGAAGGATAGCGCTGCTAGGCGTGATACCAGGAGGGTAATGCCTTCTTCTTCTGGGCCTAGTCGGGGCAGCGGCCCCAGTGAGCAGAAGAGGAGAGTACCAGACTCATTTACTCCCTATGGTTCCGACAGGAGGGTTCGCGGTTCCGTGGGTGGCCGCCAGGGCGGTAATGACAACTGGAGGAGTTATCCATGGTGTCCTCGATGCAGGCGACGGCATCAGGGCGAGTGCCGGTCCGCCTCTGGAGCGGGTACCGGCATCAGGGCATGTTTTGTTTGTGGAAGCACCAGCCACTTGAAGAAAGATTGCCCGCAGGCTAAGAAGGAGGAGCCTAGGCAGGGTGACAGCCTCGCGCCTGCTAGGGTCTTCACCTTGACTCAGACTGAGGCAGAGGCCAGCCCATCAGTGGTCACAGGTCAGATTTTTAGCGCTGGATCCTTGTTTACTGCATTGATTGATTCTGGTGCTACGCACTCATTTGTTTCTGCTAGAGTGATTGATCAGCTGTGTAGACCTAGTATTTTGTATGCTAGGGGTTTTCAGACTGTATTGCCTACAGGAGAGCTGGTAGTCTCTAGGAGGTGGGTTAGAGCCTTACCAGTAGTGGTAGATGGTAGAGAATTGTTTGTTGACCTGATTGAACTAGATATGGACGATTTTGACATAATACTAGGGATGGATTGGTTGACGCGATATGGAGCAACAATTGATTGTAGGCGACGAATGGTGACCTTTGAACCGGAGGGCGAGGCACCCTTTGTGTTCGTGGGATCGGTGGATGGACCGCGGGTACCTGTGATCTCGGTACTAAAGGCTAGAGACCTGATGCAAGAGGGTTGCATAGGATTCCTAGCAAGTATAGTGGATTCCTCTAAGGTGGCGGCAGTGGGACCGAATGAAACCAGAGTCGTCTGCGAGTTTCCAGACTTGTTTCCAGCAGATCTGCCGGGGTTGCCGCCACAGCGGGAGATTGAGTTCGTCATTGAGTTGGCTCCGGGAGCAGAGCCAGTATCCAAAGCACCTTACAGAATGGCTCCAGCAGAATTAAAGGAATTGAAGATTCAACTGCAGGAACTACTTGATTTGGGGTTTGTCAGACCGAGTTTCTCGCCGTGGGGTGCTCCAGTTTTATTTGTTAAGAAAAAGGATGGATCGCTCAGGATGTGCATCGATTACAGGGAGTTGAATAAGCTGACCATCAAGAACAAATATCCATTGCCTAGGATCGACGATTTATTTGATCAGCTTCAAGGGAGTATAGTGTTTTCGAAGATTGATCTCCGATCAGGCTACTATCAATTGAGGATCAGAGATGAGGACATACCAAAGACTGCATTTCGGACTCGGTATGGGCATTATGAATTTCTGGTTATGTCCTTTGGATTAACCAATGCCCCGGCGGCATTTATGGATTTGATGAACAGAATTTTTAAGGATTACTTGGATAAGTTTGTGATTGTGTTTATTGATGATATCCTAGTATACTCCCAGACAGAGACAGAGCATGAGCATCATCTGCGTCTAGTGTTGCAGCGGTTAAGAGGGCATAAGCTGTATGCCAAGTTTAGTAAGTGCGAGTTCTGGTTATCGCAAGTTTCATTTTTGGGCCATATTATCAGTAAGGATGGGTTACTGGTCGACCCAAGTAAGACGGAAGCAGTGAGGGTTTGGCCTAGACCCAGCAATGTTCCTGAAGTTAGAAGTTTCCTTGGACTAGCAGGTTACTACCGGCGGTTTGTAGAGGGGTTCTCCAGAATTGCTACTCCGTTGACAGAATTGACAAGGAAGAAGACCAAGTTTGTGTGGACAGATCGATGCGAGAATAGCTTCAAAGAGCTGAAGCGGCGGTTGATTACTGCACCAGTGCTGAGCCTGCCAACAGATAATGAGAAGTTTGTGGTCTACTGTGACGCTTCCAGACAGGGTCTGGGATGCGTGTTGATGCAGGCTGGGAAAGTGATAGCGTACGCATCAAGGCAATTAAAGGAGTACGAGCATAGGTATCCCACGCATGACCTGGAATTAGCTGCAGTGGTATTCGCACTTAAGATTTGGAGACACTATCTGTATGGAGAGAGGTGCGAGATATACACTGATCACAAGAGTCTAAAGTATTTCTTTACCCAGAAGGACTTGAACATGCGCCAGAGACGGTGGCTTGAGCTGGTAAAGGATTACGATTGTGATATCCTATACCATCCTGGGAAGGCTAATGTGGTGGCTGACGCATTGAGCCGAAGGGGCCCAGGACAGTTGTATAGTTCGAGGCAGATATCTGACAGACTAGCAGGAGAGATGACCAGAGCAGGTATAGAGCTAGTGGTTGGGAGGTTAGCCAACATTACTCTTCAGTCAACACTCCTCGAGAGGATTAAGGAAGCACAGGGAAAGGACCCCCAGTTAGTTGAGCGTAGAGAGAACGTCCTATCGGGAGCAGCTAAGGACTTCTCTATTTCTGAGATGGGTTTGTTGAAGTACAAAGGACGGATTTGTGTTCCGATTGATCCAGACATTCGGCGAGAGATTTTGGACGAGTCTCATACCACTCCCTACTCTTTGCACCCAGGTTCTACGAAGATGTACCATGACCTGAAGGTTTTGTATTGGTGGTCAGGCATGAAGAGGGACGTGGTGGACTATGTGGCTAGATGCCTAACCTGTCAGCAGATTAAGGCGGAACACCAGAGGCCAGCAGGATTATTACAGCCTCTTGAGATTCCCGAGTGGAAATGGGAAGATATTGCCATGGACTTTGTGGTAGGATTGCCAAAGACCGTGGGTCAGCATGACTCGGTATGGGTGATTGTGGACAGGTATACCAAGTCCGCCCACTTCTTACCTGTGAAGACGACTTATACTGTGGAGCAGTATGCAGAGCTTTATGTTAAGGAGATCGTTCGACTTCATGGGGCTCCGAGGTCAATAGTATCCGACAGAGACCCCACTTTCACTTCCAAGTTTTGGAAGAGCCTGCAGAAGGCAATGGGCACGCAGCTTCGGTTTAGTACCGCTTATCATCCTCAGACGGATGGACAGTCTGAGAGGACAATTCAAATACTGGAGGACATGTTACGAGCTTGTGTCTTGGATTTTGAGGGATCTTGGAGTAAGTATCTCCCTCTGATTGAGTTTTCGTACAATAACAGTTATCAGGCGACTATCGGAGTGGCTCCGTATGAGATGTTGTATGGTAGAAAATGCAGATCACCGATTCACTGGGATGAGACAGGTGAGAGAAGGTATTTAGGTCCTGAGATGGTTCAGAGGACCAATGAGGCACTTGAGAAAATTAGAGCTCGTATGCTCGCCTCCCAGAGTCGCCAGAAGAGTTATTCAGATCAGAAACGCAGGAGCGTAGAATTTCAGGTTGGTGATCATGTATTCCTCAGGGTTTCACCCCTGAGAGGAGTAAAACGATTTGGCGTTCGGGGCAAGCTGAGTCCCAGGTTTGTTGGCCCATTTGAGGTTCTAGAACGAGTTGGGGAGGTGGCTTATAGGTTAGCAATGCCTCCAGCTTTATCAGGAGTTCATGACGTGTTTCATGTGTCCATGCTCCGGAAGTATGTTTCGGACTCTACTCATGTGTTGAGCTATGAGAACTTGGAGTTGGATCGGGACTTATCATACGAAGAAAAGCCTATTCAGATCCTTGATAGGAAGGACAAGGTCTTGAGGAGCAAGACCATCCCCTTGGTTAAAGTATTGTGGAGAAACAGCAAGATCGAAGAGGCGACATGGGAACTGGAATCAGATATGCGGGAGCGGCATCCCGAGTTGTTCAGGTAAATTTCGAGGACGAAATTCTCATGAGGAGGGGATAGTTGTAACGACCCAAATTCAGTGTTAAGGCTTAAGGGCCTGGAGTAGTGTGCCTGGAGGGCATGATGGGATTTTGTGTGTGACTTTATTAAGTTTAATGCATCATTATGATTTATTGCACGTTATATGACTATTGGATTATTTGAGATGCATGACTATGTGAATCAGTATGCATGTAGAACTGATTGTCTTAAAATGAGCATGATTGTAACTTGGCCATGTTAGGGCATAACTGTGATAATTATACTATGTGAATTGTGCCATGTGAGTGTGATGTTTTACCAGGATGCACGCATCAGGACGGTCCTAGTGAGCCAGTTAGTCTAAAAGTCACAACGGGTTGTTGTACCCGGCTCGGGAGGAGCCCAGGGGTACTTCGGGAATCTTGTAAGTTGAGTTTAGAAAGAGTGATTAGTATTGGTAATTTGGTAACCATTTGTAACTGCTGTGAGTAACAAGTTTTAAGATAGGAAGTGGTAGAATTGAAATGAAAGTGTTAAGACTTAAGTACCCTTGAAGGTTTAGCTTAGAAGGATTAGTAAGGAGGGGTAATTTGGTCTTTTGGCAAGGCAAATAGACATTATGCAGCTGGGATTTAGGGGGGTACGGTTTGGGCATTTGGGTCACTTGTGGCTTTGATAAATTAGAAGAGAAGGAAAAGAAGAGGAGAGAAAGGCTAGGGCAAAGAAGAAGAAAGAAGAAGAGGTGTAGAAAAGGGCTGAAGTGGGAAGCTTAGAAGGAGATCAAGGGAACTTTTAGGGTGGATTCTACTCTTGAGGTAAGGATCTTATGCTTATTTAAGTTTGTTTTCTGTGTTGGTTGAGGAATTTAATGCTTGAGTTAAGATTTTCATGGGTTTTGATTTGGGTTGTTGAATTTGAAATCAAAGGAGTGGATCTTGTGTGTATTGATGTTTTGGATTTGATTCTAGTGTTTATGGGGTGTTAGATTGTTCATATGAGGTTTGGATTTGAGTTTTGGGGTTTAGGTTTTGGTTTGGGATGATTTGGGGAGGTTAAAGCTCGGGGAAAATTGCAGGAAAAACCCAGAATTCTGGGTCTGCGAAGGCGTGCCGCGGCAGGGCTTTTGTGTGCCGCGGCAAGAGAGCTTCTGTCTGATGGGTGCCGCGGCACAAGGATGTGGTGCCGCGGCACAAGGCAATTTTCAGGGTTGCTCTTTTTGGCAATTTTAGGTCTTAGCTCCGGGGGTTCGTGGGATGCCTCCGGGGTGTTGTTTTAAGGTTTTAGAGGTCCCGAGAGTGCGGGATTGGTCCCGGGAAGTGGTTTTGGGTTTGGTTAGTATTAAAAGTGTTTTATGTGTGTTGTGACTAGGATTTCGGAGAGGCTCGTGCTAAAGGACCGTGCTCGTGACCGTGGTACTTTGGAAAGCACGGGATACAGGTAAGAAAACCGTAACACCCGAGTTTAGGGCATGGCCCCACTGTGTGATTGTAGGGCGTGGCCCCGGATTGTATTACGTGCAAATACATAAACTTAAATGAACCATGATGTGTGTGAATGTTTATTTTGAATGCACTATATGTGTTATTATGATGAAACGAGCGGCAGAGGCCGGGTACGGCATAGGCCGGGGCGGCCGTGGGCCGAAAGTAACACAGCACATGGGATGCTTATATTCAGGGTGGGACCCAAGGGATACATGAGTTATCCTCGCGGTGAGAACCGAAACTCCAGGCTTTGGTAAGGCCTTGGGAGCGGCATGGCCGTACTTGTTTATTATGGTGGTTTTCCTATGTATCAGTGAATTATTGCCAGCTATTTACTTTGCATATGTTATGTGTTATTTGGGTTTTCTTGCTGGGCTTCGGCTCACGGGTGCTCCGTGTGGCAGGTAAAAGCAAGGAGTCAGTCAACCGGCCATGAGTATGGAGAGCGTGGGGGCGGCGCGTACATGTTCGGCCTGCCCGACTGCTTTGGTTGGGGGCATTTTGTATATGGCTGTATTTAACCATTCTTTTGATAGCTGATCAAGTGTAAATCTATTTTGAGTTGTAAATATTTTGTAAACCTTATTTTGGGATCCCAGATGTTTTATAATTAACGTTTTTAATGAAACTAAACATTTTCAAAGAGTACAGCCTTAAACTCTGGTCTATTCACACTTTTGGTTTTAGAAACCACTTGAGTCAATTAGATGCACAATTTCTGTTTTAAACTCACTTAGTAACGGCTCTAAGGTAGTAGGGCGTTACAGCTATGGGACTAGCAAAATCTAAGTATGGGGAATTTGATAAGTGCAATTTTATTTATATCATTTTAATTTCCTTAGGCTTAGAAATTTTTAGTTTTTAGTTATTTTAAAGATTTTAATTTTTTTTTTATCAAGAAAAGGAATATTATATTGATCAACCAACAGATACAAACAAAAGGCCGGAGTAAATAACTCCCCCTCAATTACAAACTAGAGAAAAAATGGATCATCAATTTCTCCCTCAAATTCGCTTTTTAGCTCTAAAACTAAAGCTAAGAACTCTAGCTTTAACCAATTCTTTAATAAGAAAATCGATATGGTACACAAAATAGCAGCAGTTATCAAACCAGCATTTGTTTCTATTGAGCCAAAGATAGTACACAGTTGCAGCCAAAGTGGCTGAAACTACCTGGGCCAAGCATCCATTCCTGGACTCATTCAGCCAAATGCTCCAGCCCATGAATTTTCCAGGCCAAATTAAACCACCCAGCCAGACAGCTACAACTTGAAGCACTCTTTTAGACAGAATACAATCAAAAAATAGGTGAGAGTGGCATTCCAGCTCAACCTCACAGACCAGACAGTACAGAGAAAGAATAGGTATATGACAGTGCTGCAATAAGTCCCTAGTGAGAAGCTTCTGGTTAATAACCTACCAAAGTATGAATCTATGTTTGGGCACTGAAAGTTTGCACCAAATAGCCTTCATACTATTAATAGGGGTACCAGGAATAGACATTAGGTACAGCTTACTCATCCGGAATTTCCCCTGAAAGACAGCTTCATTCAAGATCGATTTAGACAGAGATTTACTCATCTTAATCATTTTTTTCAAGTACCAGCTAGCATCTTGATGTAACACATAATCCCAAATCTGGACTCCTTTTAAATAGATGCAATTAACCCATTTAACCCAAAGAATGTCATGTTTAGAAGTGATAGCCCAAATGAATCTAGCAAGATTAATTTTATTCCAGAGAGATCCCTCTTTAAATCCTAAACCACCATAGGATTTAGGTTTGCAAACAAGATCCCAAGAGGTAAGATGAAGCTTGCTTCTAGTGCCTTTACCACCCCATAAGAAGATCCTGCAAAGACAGTCAATTTCTTTGATGACCTTCTGAGGAAGAAAAAAAATGCTCATCCAATAATTCCTTATCCCCATTAAGACTGACTGAATGAGTTGCACACGCCCAGCATAAGACAAGTTACGACTAGCCCAACCATGTAATCTTTGCCTAATTTTCGAAATAATGAGATCACAGTCCATAGCTTTCCATTTTGTAGGTCTCAAAGGCATGCCAAGATAAACTAAAGGAAACTTCCCTTCTGTCATCTTAGAAAGACTCAGCAGATACTCCTTCTCAGTACTAGAGATACCCCCAAAATATATGCGGGACTTAGAATTATTAATGTACAGACCAGAAGCTGCTGAAATAGAACTTAAAGTCTGTTGAAAAATCTGAATAGAACTAGCATGAGCTTTACAAACAAGAAGTAAATCGTCCGCAAAGCAAATATTAGTTATATTCAAAGATTTACATAACGGATGGAACCTAAATTTCTTGTCCTTAGCAGACCCATGAAGTGCTCGCGTAAGATATTCCATGACTAGAACAAAGAGAAGGGGGGAGATAGGGTCACCTTGACGAAGCCCTTTACCACCCTTAAAACTACCATGGAGCTGACCATTCATGAGAATGCAATACGAGGAGCCTCTTAGACATATCATAATCCACTTAATAAATCTGCTAGGAAATTTGTAAGCATTCAGCAGGTTCTCTAGAAAATCCCAATAAATAGAATCATAGGCTTTGCTGAGATCTATCTTCATTAAGCAACGAGGAGAACTTTGTTTGCGATTATAACCCTTAAGAAGATCTTGAAGAATAAGTACATTATGGGCAAGAGATCTATTCTTAACGAAAGCTCCTTGATTTTGATTGACCAATTTGGGAAGGATAGATGTCAACCTGTTACAAAGCATTTTAGAAATGCATTTGTATAGAGTATTACAGCAAGCAATTGGTCTATACTCTCAGGCGAGTTAAGATGGTATTATTCAAAGCCTTCGGGATACAACCTGTGTCAAAGAATTCAAGCACTGCAGTGGCCACCTCTTTCCCTATGACAAACCATAAACTTTTGAAAAAACCAGCTCCAAAACCGTCTGGTCCAGGGCTTTTAGCAGCCGTAATACTGAACATGGATGTTTTGACATCTTGAGAAGAGAAAGGCTTAATCAGATCAGTTTGGTCATCTAGGCTTAGGAGCGGACCTAATTTCACAACTGAGGATTCAATATGACCATAAGCTGCACTAGAACAACCCAAGAAAGACTGAAAGTGTTGAGTAAAATGATTAATCACCTTTGGGTAATCCGCTTCAACTCTGCCATTTTCGGCAACAAAAGAAACAATTTTGTTATTAGCTTTCCTTTTCTTCATACTAGCATAGAACATGGCTGAGTTTTCATCACCAAATCAGATCCAATCAATTTTACTCTTCTGGTACAGAAAGCTAGCATAAGCTGCCTCTTGTTTCTTAAACTCTAGATAAGAAGTTCTCTCAGCATCACTCAAGGCTTGATTAGTCGGGTCAGAAAAAAGAATAATTTTAGCTTGCTGGTAAGTATTCTTGCTTTCCTCACAATTCTTGACAATGTATCCAACAACCCTCCAATTGAATCTCTTCAATTCAAACTTAAGCCGATGCAATTTCCTGGAAATCTGCTGTAAACCGCAACCCTCAGATTTTAAAGGTTTATTCCAGCTAGTCAAAACAGTAGTCTTGAATTTAGGATGGCTAGTCCACATATTGTAGAAACGAAATGGACGCAAACCCTTATTCTGGACTGAAATATGCTTCAAAACTATAGAACAATGATCTGAAACTACCTCCCAATTGGCTATGGCGCTGACATTAGGAAAAGAGCAAACCAATCCTCATTAAAAAACACTTTGTCTAACTTGGAAAAAATGCGATTATTCCCGTCTTGATTGTTCGACCACGTATAAAAAGAACCCATAATATTCATTTCTTCCACTATACCGAGATCAAGCCATTGTCTAGCATCCTCTAGCTCTTTGAGAGATATTGCCTTACCCCCCATTCGGTCTGTTGAGTCAAAGACAGAGTTGAAATCTCCAACTATTAACCATGGTTTAACAGGGAAGGATAAAGCAGATAATTCAGACCAAAGAACTCTCCTAGCCTCCAACTGATTAGAGCCATAAACTACTGTGAAACAAAAAGACTGGCCTGTACCCCAAATCTGAATTTTACAGTGAAGAAATTGAGCATGATCCTTTATTACTTTTATTTTTACCCAGCAAGCCTTCCAAATTAAAAGAATTCTTCCTTCCAAGCTCAGACTACTATAAAAATCCCATCCCATAAAACTAGAATTCATAACATCCTTTACTCGCTCTCCTTTTATTTTAGTTTCTAAAAGAGCCCCAATGCCTATCTTATTTAACTTGCAAATATCTAAAACAGATAACTGCTTATTCCTCTTATTTAAAC
Source organism: Humulus lupulus (assembly GCF_963169125.1). Classification (NCBI taxonomy): domain Eukaryota; kingdom Viridiplantae; phylum Streptophyta; class Magnoliopsida; order Rosales; family Cannabaceae; genus Humulus; species Humulus lupulus. The sequence goes on from NC_084797.1 coordinate 113,804,144, forward strand.
CTCTAACATTCCAGCTGATTATGTTGAAATTGTCCATTCAAGTTCAATAACAAGGAAGGGTCAGTGAGAAACTGCTTCTGTTCTTGGAGAACACTGAAAGTATTATTTGTATTCTGGGCTGTTGCAGGGGTTTTCGATTTCTAAGTACCTGGTTTTTTCGAGTAGGCCCATCCTTGATCCTTTGGAAGTTTCACATGGTGGGATTCTGTTTCCTCCTTAGATTGAGTTTGAGCTGAACTTTCCTGGACTGGTTTCGGAGGACTATCAGATTCTTTATGAACAACACATCCATCTGCAGGAGCTGTCAAGACCTCCTTCTTTCTCCAAACCACTCCTTCCACAAATTTGCAAGAAGAAGCTGTATGCCCTAGCTTTTTACACTGAGAGCACTTCGTGGGCAGCCACTCATAGTCAATCAATTGGTCCACTACTTAGCCTTTCTCATTGATATAGCTAATGAATTTAGGTAGTGAATCTGATATCTCCATATCTACTAGAATCCTAGCAAATTTTATCATCGACCTATCTTTGGTGATTTATCTATCATTATTGGTTTCCCAGTTGTGGTAACCAATGCACTCAAACAGTTGGTGCCCCAGTACTGTAACCCGAGATCAGGAAGTCTGATCCAAACTGGTACTGATTTAATCGATTTCAGAGAGTCAATATCAGTTGTCCAAGGCCGTAAGATAACAGGCTTCTTATCGAAATGAACTACCCCTGATTCTATAACCAAGTCACGAGTAGTCTCATCTCTGAATTTGACCATAGTAAATCCTGAATTCATCCTTGCCACTCGTTCAATCCCAAGCTTCCCCCAGATTCGATTGATAAAACCCTCAAAAACAGGTAATGTGGGGTTCGCTCCAATGACCACACAAATCAATGCTGATTTCCAGAATGAAGCTTCAACTACAATTTCCTCAATGTCCAGCTGAGCAATTTTTTGACCATCCTTCTGAAGAGGTTCCTTAAATTCCAATTTTGTACCCCCCTATAGAGGCAGCGATTCCTTGAATCAGGACCAGGTTGCCTTCGCAGCTTCTTGAAAAGACTGGGACTCTACCTCCTCCGCCCACGAAGAGGATCTAACTTCAGGCATAGACTGATTAATCGGAGAAGGATCAGACGCCTCCTTACCTGATTTCACAGGGGACTCTGAGGGCATATTCTCAACAGCATCATTCTCGCAATCCAATCCGGACGGAGGCAGGACAGAAGGATTTTTAGTGGATGAAGGGAGCTCCTGTCGAGCATCTGGCTGTACAAGCTTCTGCACCACCTTACGTCACCGCGCCATGGCAGAGAGAAGGAGGAACTTCACGCTTTAGAATTCAAATTAAAGATTTTAATTTTGTTTTTGGTATTTTATGATTTTTGGGCTAAAAAGATTTTTATGAGTGAAAATATACTTTTATTAATAATTAAAAATAAATTGAGTTTGAATTAATATTTCTATGTTTCAATTTAATATATTTTTTATTTGGAAATATTTAATTTTTATTTGGTTTTGTAGGTTATTGTGATATTTTTATAAAGAAAATAAAAGAGTTAGAGCATGAATGTGAGCGAGAGCTGGAGCTGAAACTTCATAAGCGATTTTTACAATGTTCCAACAATATTTTGGAAATTCTTTAAGAAATAGAAGTTGTAAATATTTTTCTTAGCTTTCTAAAACATGTTGAATTGTCCAATTCGAAGTTATATGAAGGGAGATATTGCAAAAATACAATTAGCTTCTTGGAAAAAATCAACTTCTTTAGGAATACAAAAATAAGAGATTCAAACTCCAATTTTGCAACCAACTGGCAGATATTTTTACTCTAAATTTAAAAATTTGAGATATCATAATAATATTAAAAGAAAATTAATATCTATTAGTTTAAGTTTAAGTTTTAAATTTTAAATTTTATTCTGATTAGTTTTAGTTAGTGTGTGACTATTATAAATAGAGACTATCTCTATTTGAAAACACACACTCTACACTTTTCATTAGAAGAAATTACTTGATATTATTTTTGGAGTGAATTTGAGAGAAAATTAGAGATTTTTTGTTCTTCAACTATATTATTCTTCATCTCTTTCTTTATTTTCTCTATGAAATCTTCTTCACCTATCTTTTTTGCTTGTCGATCTTTTCTCAATACTTCGTCGTTTTTCCTTGATTTGTGATGTCACGTGTCGCATTCTCATTTTCCACGTCATCCTCTTATATTTGGGGGATAATATTTTCCCCCCAAGTTTATTGTAATGTTTTCAGCATTACGGTAAACTTGATCCTGGCCCGAGAAATATACCGTAGCAGTACCTAAATAGTCAAGTCCCTCGAGACATTACATAGTACTTTTTTTAACTATCGATAATTTGCTCAATACGAATTTTTTAGGGACAAGTAGAAATTCCTAAAAGTAATTAGTTTTTTCAAGGAAAATTAATTTCCTAAAAATCTAATATATTTTTCAAGGAAATTTGAAATCCTAAAAATATAACATATTTTCAAGGAGTTTTATGTTATATTATTTCATATAATATAATGTCAGATTAAATAATGTGACAAAATGTGATCTGTCGCACAAATGTGATTTGTCACAACTTGTAACATATTATTGAGAGTCAAAAAATTAGACACATGTGTGTGCCCAAATGTGAGATATTTTGGAGTTACAAAATCAGTTACAAATTTGTAACTCCCAAATATTACCCAATAATGTGTATATTATATGTTACACATTTGAGATTGGATTTCACGAAGCCATGATGAAATATGGCTGTTGGAGACATATTTTTAACTCCCAATAGGTGTTTGGAGGTTACAAAATCATGTGGGAAAGGATTTGGGAAGTTTTGGAAAAATGATTTTTTTGTGCTGAAAATGGCCTGTGGCCGCGGCCAGTGAGGCTGACAGCCTATTTGGTTTTTCAGTTTTTTCCAAATTGAACGGTTCTAACATCCAAAATAACTCCCAAATCTCTATTTTAATTCCATAAACATCCAATTAAACATTGGTAACAGCCATGAGGGTTGGTGGAATTTGAAATTCAAAGGGGTATCTCAAACTCTATAAATAGGAGCCTAATGCTCACTTGTAAGACACACCATTTTCCATCCACAAATAACTTGGCTGGAAAATACACCATAGAGGCTTGATAATTCCGGAGAGCTATTTCCTAGAGAGATCCCTTAGTGCTTAGAGAATAGGGGAAATAAGCCTTTGGACAAAGGTTTTGAACCTTGTTCAAGTTAGTGATCCCCACTACTCTACACTTTGGTTGTGTGAGAGTTTGTGTTTTCCATTGATCCTTTCATTTTGTTGTTCTTCTTGTATTATTAGTGTATTGAGTTTGTAATCCTCTTCTCTTATTCCTAGTTACATATTTATTGGTATCTTTTGTTTTAGGGTTTTAGTTCTTATAATTCTCTTCCTTCTCTTATTTCTATTTACTTGTATTTTGAGTAATTGAGTTGTAATATTTATTTAATCAATTACCTTGTCTACTGTATTCTTTGCATAGAGTTGTATTTTGGTTTTTCCACTTTTCTATTGAGTATAAAAATAAATTCTCTAACAATCAAAAGCTTAGTTTCCTTTTCAATGGAAGGAGAAACCATAGAGATCATATGAGGATCCAACTTTGAAAAGATGGTAAGATAAGGTAATGTTCTTCTTTGGTTTTCTTAGAAGATCTAATGGTTTTCATATAGTGATAGAAATGAGAAGAATAAAAGTTTATAAATAAGGTTCATTCTTTTCTAATCTCCTTTGTTTTTCAAATATAGTGGTTAGATTAGAAGATAATTTAATATCTTGAGCTTTTGTTATATGTGATTAATATGTAAATAATCTAGTAGATTATTGGGTAAAATGCTAGCATGTTGTAGAATTGTCTTATTATGTGATAATGATAAATTATTAGAATGACAACTATATGAGTGTTATATGACATGTATAAATATATTGATTTTGTGAATCAATAGAAATGTGAAATCATATATGTATTTGTCATTCATGTTTTCATATCAATAAAGAGCCATATTAGTATGATATTAGTCATGTATGTTGACAACTATGTGAAATTATATTGAAATATAATCTTGTAAACATTTGTGAGATTTAAATAGGTTTTATCCTATATTATTGTTAGTATGTAATTTGTAAATAAATGAAATATATTTGAGAATTTAAATTTTTCTCATTTAAAAGATGATCATCTCATTTTATGGTTGTGTCTTGCCATTGCAAGAAAAATGGATCAAAGTGGATTCAAAAATTGTGGGATGACATATTGACTCAATAGACTTATAATCTAGAGTGTAGTCAAATGAAATATATTTGAGAATTATTTAGTGACAATAATTCTTAAATATTCAATGAGGAGACATTTCAAAATTGGAGAAGCAATTTTGAATCTTTACACCAATGGTGAATAAAAAAGAACTTTATTCATTTTGGTTAAAGATGGTGATATGTTTAAATTAATCTCAATGAGGAGATAATTTTAAACAAAAACATAAGAAATCAAAGTGTTTAAATAAATCAATGAGGGTTTATTTTCTTTGATTTAAAGTGTTTAAAAAATTGACATTTTCATTTTTATTTTGATGAGAAAATCAATGGATGTCAAATAGATGTTTTCAAAAGAATCTCAAAGAGACTCTTAAGAAATACACAAAAGTTGTTTAAGTGATTTAGAGATTATTTAGACAACTAAAATTGAAAATTTGTGATTATTTGTTTGAGAAATTCTCACATTACATTTGTGTTCACATTTTTATTTTGTGAAATACGTAAAAGAAAGAAACTAAGTAAAAGTTGCTTCGAAAGAAGTGTGCCTTGCTTTAGCAAGTAAATAAATCAAGATAAACATTGAGGTTTTTTATCTTGATCTATTGAGAGTTTATCATGTGGCTTAGATGACTCATGATGAACTTTGAGAATTATAAGTCTAGATATATCTTGGAGGATAAATGACTTAATAGAAATGAAGAGATTTCTATTTTAAAGTGATTATCACTGTGTCAGAAATGTGGGGGTGATTCTCCAAAAGTTAATCAATTTATTTTGTTGATAATAATTGATTAATTTGGTCATCCTATCGAATAGGTGATTTGGAATTCCACATTCTAAATCACATTGGCTATATGTGTATAGAATTGACAAATCTACACATGTTTGGTGTCTAAAGCTATTGTTTTATAATGTTTTGATTCAAGAAGGAATCAATTTAAAATATAAAGGAGAATTTCAGAAACAAAGATGTTTCTAGAATTAATGTTCAAATGTTTATCTTGGATATTAAACTATAAAATAGTGGGGGTGTTGACTATGGTCAAAATCACTATTTTAAAGAGGCAACTATTGTAATCAAACTATGGCTAGCAACAAAGTTTGAATAAAATAATGAGAGTGTCTAAGTATGCATACATGAGAAAATAAATGATTCAAATGGAATCATTTCTACATCTCAAGGGGTGGGACTTAGACTCCCTAAAGAGATTCACGGTTGATGGTAACCTATCTTAATACTAGTAACCGAACTAGTATTAGGTTCAATAGGTAATAACAAGTCAATCAAGTGAATAGTAGTAGTACTCAAATTTTGTCCCATCTGAGATATGAGTACTAGTGTGTTACCAAAATGAGGGTTAAAACCGAAAGGTTTTTTTAATAGAACTCAGTCTTGAAAAGAAAAGTAGTTTAGGGTAACAAAATATTGTAAGAGTTCTACCTATATAGACCTAGGGGTGGTGCCGCCCCTCATGAGAATTGGGAGTCATTCTCAAGAAAAAGTCTATGAATGGAATATGCACATGGCCATTAACGGTGCAAAAGTGAGACACTGAGGTCTCAAGTGAACACAGCAAATGTGTGTGTGTTATCACCGGTTTGTTATCAAGGGGTAGTGGTTCAATGCTTCGGCAACCAAAATTTCAACAAACTTTGTGATAATTACACTAAGGTAAAATTCAAGTCGGAAGACATTTTACTTTATGCACCAATGCAAAGGTTTCTATAGAGAGTAATTATTTAATCAAGTGGGTGAATAATATATTTTAATATAATGTTTGATTGATTAAATAAGTGTTACAAAAGTGATTATTTCATCTAGTGAGGGAATGTTATATTATTTCATATAATATAATGTTAGATTAAATAATGTGACAAAATATGATTTGTCGCACAAATGTGATTTGTCACACCTTGTAACATATTATTGAGAGTCACAAAATTAGACACATGTGTGTGCCTAAATGTGACATATTTTGGAGTTACAAAATCAGTTACAAATTTGTAACTCCCAAATATTACCCAATAATGTGTATATTATATGTTACACATTTGAGATTGGATTTCACAAAGCCATGATGAAATATGGTTGTTGGAGACATGTTTTTAACTCCCAATAGGAGTTTGGAGGTTACAAAATCATGTGGGAAAGGATTTAGGACGTTTTGGAACGTTTTGGAAAAATGACTTTTTTGTGCTGAAAATGGCCTGTGGCTGCGACCTGGGGGACAGAAGCCAGTGGCCGTGACCAGTGAGGCTGACACCCTATTTGGTTTTTCATTTTTTTCCAAATTAAACGGTTCTAACATCCCAAATAACTCCCAAATCTCCATTTTAATTCCAAAAACATCTCATTAAACATTTGTAACAGCCATGGGGGTTGGTGGAATTTGAAATTCAAAGGGGTATCTCAAACTCTATAAATAAGAGCCTAATGCTCACTTGTAAGACACATCATTTTCCATCCACAAAGCACTTGGCTGGAAAATACACCATAGAGGCTTGATAATTCCAAAGAGCTATTTCCTAGAGAAATCCCTTAGTGCTTAGAGAATAGGGGGAAATAAGCTTTTGGACAAAGGTTTTGAACCTTGTTCAAGTTGGTGATCCCCACTACTCTACACTTTGGTTGTGTGAGAGTTTGTATTTTCCCTTGATCTTTTCATTCTGTTGTTCTTCTTGTATTATTAGTGTATTGAGTTTGTAATCCTCTTCTCTTATTCCTATTTACATATTTATTGGTATATTTTTTTAAGGTTTTAGTTCTTATAATTCTCTTCCTTCTCTTATTTTTATTTACTTGTATTTTGAGTAATTGAGTTGTAATATTTATTTAATCAATTACCTTGTCTATTATATTCTTTGCATAGAGTTGTATTTTAATTTTTTCACTTTTCCATTGAGCAATAACATATATTCTCTAACATTTTAAAGTCCTAAAAATATAATATATTTTTCAAGGATATTAATTTCTAAAAATAAAAAATAGTTTTCAAGGAATTTTAATTCCTAAAAATATAAGATAGTTTTTCAAGGAATTTGATTTCCTAAAAATATAAATATTTTTCAAGGAATTTTAAAATCCTAAAAATTTAGATATTTTTCAAGGAATTTAAATTTTAACCCTGCTAGATATTATTCAAAGAAATTTGAATTGCTAAAAATATCTTGTCTGCATGAGAGGTTATAAGTAGGTCTTCTCTTCTCATTCCCGCTCTATGCGCCACTTCCAAACTGAATCCAAGTCTAATTTCTCCAGTTCCTCATCAAACTCAAATCTTTGGTAAGTACTTTCTTCTAATCCTCACATCATTTAATTTAAATGTGCTTAGATTTATAAGAAACACTTTCAATATTTGAGGAATTTTTGTGTGAATCTTCTTGTTTTGGTGTGTCTTGATCCAAAATAATTAACTTACTTGAATCACGATTTCTCTGAAAAATGGCGATTTCCAGGGTTATAAACTCTAGGATGGGCGATTTCCAGGCCGACCACTTCATTAGTCTGGTGATTTCTGGGACTCCAAACCCAAGCACCTACGATTTCCAGGTCTAGGAACAGGGTTAGGCTGACCACCCCTAGAGCTTCATGGGCCGAGTACTTCCCTTCCCTTGCCTTAGGCGATTTCCAGGCCTAGAATTAGGGTTAGGCTGAACACCCCTAGAGCTTCATGGGTCGAGTACTTCCTTTGCCTTGCCTTAGGCGATTTCTAGGCCTAAAATTAGGGTTAGGCTGACCACCCATAGGGCTTCATGGGCTGAGTACTTCATTTCCCTTGGGCATTTTTTAGGGATCTAGGGTTGTCTGCCCAAGCATAAGCCGACCACCTGGGACCTTAAAAATAATTTTTTCATCTCAATTGATCTCTTTGGGGGCCTTCCTTGTATTGTAAAAATTACTTTTTCTAGAGACTTGAACGGTCCTCAGGCACTTTTCTGAGGCTTGCATCCCTAGGGTGGTCAGCCTAAGGTGGTAGGCCGACCACCAATGCCCCATTTTTCATGCTTTGTAATTTGATGGATTCATGGTTGTCGGCCCAGGCTTAGGCTCACTGGGCCGACCTTCTATATAATTTTACTCCTGATTTCTTCATTTTTACTCCTTAGTTCATGGATATGCCCCCAGCTATTGGTTTCATTATGCTCATTTGCTAACTTTAATCTTCATTTTTCTTCTGTTACAGATGTCCAACTCCTCTTCGTCGGACAAGCCCGTAAGTGAGTGTATTCCCCAGGAGTTCTTGGAAAGGGTGAAAAGGATTCTCCCTTGCTCTGCTTCAAATTTGTTCAGTGAGGAAGATTTCTTGAAAAAGTACTGTCCAATGGCGAGAGTAAAACAAAGGACTCGGCAACCCTCTAAAGATGATCCTCATATTGTCAGGCACATCACTCAGGGCTCCTCAAATGGCTCTTCTCAGATTTCTTCTTAGCACATTACGCCCCGCGATTCCCAAGGCACATCTCAGTGGAGTCATTCTTCTCAGCGGGATAGGTCAAGTCAACGAGACTCATTGCAATGCCCTTTGCACCGAGATACTAGTCGACTTCCCCATCAATCTTCTTCTCAGCAAGAACATACTGAGGGTTCTCGTCGCTATGCTACTCATTCTTAGGAGCATTCTATTCATAGCATCCGGCCTAAGGTGGTTCTCCCTCCTTCCAAGAGCAAGACGATCTCACCAGTTGCGCAGCAGAAGAAGAGACGACAAAAGGAGTTTAATTCATCAGATTCTGGGGCAACCTTCGCCAATAAAATCATATGGAAACCAGTTGAGAAGCCTCGCCCTGCTGATTATTAGGTTGTTTGGTTCAAGGGGGCAGCCTCTGACATGACTGAAGAAAAGGTAAAGAACTTAAGGAAGACCTTTTACCTCTCTGACGTGTCTATTACTATCCCTGGTCCATATGACAGAGTTGAGGACCCCCCTCTGGGTATGTGCGCTTGGACATGTTCTTCCATTAAGTTTGGCACCTTACTTCCTCTTCATCCATACTTCCGTAGTGTTGTAGACTATTTTGGTATTAGTCCTTCTCAACTAGCTCCTACTGTGATCTTGGCCTTATCTGCATTGTACATTATCTATCACTGTTGGGCTGCTCCAGTGCCTCACGAGATCCACTACCTGTTTGACCTGAAGACAAACCCTTTTCAGCGCAATTCAGGGTATTTCCACTTCCACCATTATATGAGCGAGGGTACCAACACCTTCTTGGAAGAGATCTCTGGAAATAGCAAGGCATTTAGATATGTCGAAAACTATTTCTTTACTAAGGACGCAGAGGCAAACTACTCCAAGTTTAAGCATGTTGGGCCTTTTTATAGAGCGCTCCCGACCCAGGCTTTGATAGTTAGGGCCAAGGCACTGATTGCCATGACCCCTGAGGAGAAGAATGTCAAGAACCTCGTTACTTCAGAGAGCCTTAGCAAGGTGGGGTTGTTTCCTCCTACTATAGCCGATGTCCCGAATGACAATGGTCCCGAGCCCGTGACTGCCATAGACCCTCCGGGACCCATTCATGTCGAGGAGGTACCCTTTTTCCAGTGCCAGTCGAACATGAAGGTGATAAGGTGGGTGCATCTGTCGCGTACTCATCGCTTGCTTTAGACGACTTTGATGAGACTACATTCGAACCCGAATCTCATTCAGAAGGTTCGACACTTTATCACCTTTATTTTAGGATTCATCTGTTCTGAATGTCCTTCTAACATTTGCTCTTCTTTTGCAGGCTCATACATGTTTGGTTTTGTTCATACCCAGCAGAGGTCAACTCCCACCGAGGCAGTCCTTCTATTCGAGTGGCAAAAAAGGCCAGGGTTGAGGCTGAGTCAGTCATGGAGGTTCCTGCTGAGGTGTCTCCTCCGACTCCGTTGGCATCTAGCCCAATTCTTTTGGCGTCTAGTCCTGTGGCAGTGGTAGAGCCATCTTTGTCTATGTTGGTTTTTATAGATCAAATAAGAGATTATACACAGCTGAACAACAATCATAATTGTTAATTTAACCCCACAAGATTTCTAGATATATTTCTTCACATACATATATATATTAAATCAAAGATACGAATAGGAAATTACCCCAAGTCCTTCCTTGCTGCTATCTTTTTGTATGGAAAAAATCCTTGAGATCTCACACCAATATCTTCCAAAATGTTCTCAGCACACAAAGAACGAGTGTAGGCTCGCTATACAAAATAATAGGCAAAATCTATTTATCAAATGTTCGCAACACATGAGATCTGATAAAGTTTGGACCTAAGTTTGTGAAGAACAGTGACATATGCTTGTATCACTATTCTATTTCTCTCAGGGAGATTTCACGATATATTTTCTATCACTGAAAAGTATCGCTCTGAAAACTGATCTCCTATATTTAATATATCCAAATATATTAAAAATAAAATATTAGTTATTTAAAACAATTAAAAATAACTAATCAATTATCAGATTTTGTTTAAATAATAATATTTTAATCATATTACAATATCTCATTATTTATTTAATATTTCAATAACTAAAATTGTGGAACTAAAAAACTGCCATGAACTTATTATGTGTGTAGCACAGTGACTGTGCACTGTGCTACACGTGTACCACATGCTAAGGAAGGCATGTGATTTTTCCCAATTTTTATTATTATTTAAATACTAAAATCTCATAAATAAATTAATTCCAAATTAATTATATTTTTGTTAAATCAAATAATTAATTCTCAATTAATTAATTACACATAATTATACAATAATTATGTTTGGTGCATAGAAAAATATTTTACTTATCAAATAAGTCATTTTGCCCATTTTTGTATTTATCTTTGTCAGTGTTTGTTTGAGCCATTTCGGGGACCATGGACCTATAACATTAAGCTCCAATAAATTGAAACTAAATAATTAAACTCTTCAATTATAATAGTTAATTTATTAATTTTGATATTTCTCCACTATAAATTCAGAATTGCACTCTTTATGTTATAGATATACTTTTATAGAAATCTTATTTTAAGTCGTCCATTGATATAACCATCTTACAATAGTTCAACCCTCTAATTAATTAGTTCATAAATTAGAATGGAATCATTACCATTTTACCTTCTTAATTTATTTCTTATTCCTTAAGTACCATTAATTCACTAGTGAATAATTAATCTATAATCTAATTATAGATTTGAGCTCAAAATTATTCTGTTCCAAAATTAACCCTTAAGGGAACTAATATACGATCTGTTAGGAAAGATTAGATTCCGTATTGTTGATACATGTTCCCAGCCATCCATGATATTAAATCTCCAAAACAAAATTCATTAGTCTCATTCTATAAAGAGACCTTAACGAATAAATCAAAAGATTTAATAAACATGAACAGGAGTTCATGAACACTTAGGATTTAGGTTGATCTATAAATGATCAACAGTTATGATATGAATTACAAGTCTTTATTATTAAATAGTTTTTGGATAAAGACTTTTATTCATATCGGTCCATGTCATATATAATCATATTATATAAAGCACCTTTACCGAGATCCGAATCTAGATTATTTGTATCAACATGATACTCAACAAACCGTACTTACAACCCCAATTAAAGAATTCCATAACTTCAATTTGTTGTTGTTTACTATTTTTATTCATTCATGTGATCTTAATTCTCTTGTACTAATACAAGATCACATCCTCAATAATGAATATGGAATTTTTATGATATTTACAAAATTATTCAAACAATAATTTAAGAATCTAAATATAACAATAATAAACCATTGTATTTATTATTCATCGAAATAATAAATATCTTTTACATGCTTTTAGGACATACTCCTAACAGTCTACACCAGTTCCTCCCATTTTCACTGATGGGGGTGCTTCCTGTTCTGCGCCTGTTCCCTTATCTGAGCTACATCAGTCTGCTATATGGAACCTAGGTGCCCTCATGGACCGAGCGTCTCATCTGGAGCAGATGACAACAACTTTTAATGGGATTAAGAATGAGGACTTGAACACCATTCTAACGAAGTCACTCCTAGACATTCAGAGTGTGAGTCCTTTACAGTTCCCTTCTTGCCTTGTTAGCTTGTGCTTTGACGTTTATCTAACACTTGTATGTTTCTTGCAGGCACTGATGCTAGTCTCTCATGTCTGTGATAGGTCTGTGGAGTATACCTCTACGCTCTCCAACCTTCGTTCTGAGCTTGAAGTTGTCCACCAAGAGGTGCTGGACCTTAGGCATGTTCTTGGCTCTAGGGATGCTGACATTGCTTCAAAGGATGAAGAGATCAACACCCTCTGTAGTACCATGGAGCTCAAACAATAGGAAATGATCGAGTTGACTTTCAGGATAACCCAGATGGAGGGGAAACTTGCTGATCAGCTCCAACAATCTAAAGTTGAGAAAGAGAAGTTGATTGCTAACATGGACCAATTGCGGAAGGATTCTTTTGTTGAGAAGGAGCAAGAGGTCAAAGCTGCCTGGGACAAGGCTTGAGAGGAGTATTCAGAGACATCTTTCTCTTGCTTCTACTTGATCTAGAAGTCCAACAAAAACCTGAACTTGGATTTCCATCCTGAGAAGACGCGAGTGAAGGAGCTTAAGAAATGTCTGGCTCATGAGGCTACCGAGGCTCAGGGTGGTCTTTTAGATGGTACTCCTCACCTTAGTTAGTCTTCTTTTGGTCTTTTACTTTTTCTTTCCTTCCATGCCTTTGGTGGGGCACCTTGTACTTGACAATTTTTTATATGACATTTTATGCCTTTTATGCTTTTTTGTTATGAGTACCCAATGTATTTATTGAAAATTTTTATTTCCAATGCTTACTAAGTATATCAACTCACAACACTCATTGGTTTAGGTATCAGTATACTCTGAACACATATTTCACGTTGTTATCCAAAAAACTGGCATTGATGACGTGGCAAGTGATCCCTGGACACGTGGCTGACATCTGGAGGAACTCTGCTAGTGCATCGACCAGAAGGCACATTATAGGTAGTAGGCGGTCCAGTCTTTCCTGCGACTAGTCTGGTCGATGGTTCCGCAAGCAGCATGATGTTCAAATAAAGATCTTGTATATCCCGAAATTAACTCCCACAATCTCCTTGTATCCGATTATTTAGGAGATAATATCTGTAACAAATTCATGTAATCTCCCTTGAGCCTATAAATAGAGAGAGATAGCTCAAGGAAGGGGGCTCTTTTTTTTTTGACTTTGGGCTTTTGAATTATTTGAGACTAGAGTAATTCTACTTGAAATATTGTTTTGTTCTTCAAAGGTTAATGAAACTCATTGGACCCTAGTTCTTTGATCACTCATTTGATTCTCACGTCAATAACAATCTAAGTGGACGTAGGTTATTACCAGATCCTGGGGCCGAACCACTATAAAACATCGTGTTCTTATTATTTTTGTCATTCGATTCTTTTCAACGCATTCATTCACATCAAGCATATTCTGACTCCGTGTCAGTTGACCAAAATCTGGGTCAACATTCTGGTGCTTTCATTGAGAGCTTGATATATTACCGTTGAAAAAACCAATGGCAAAAGCCACAAAGAGAACTGGACAGGCGGCCGCCGCTGTACCGTCAAACCCACCGCCTCCTCCTCCTCCTGCAAGCGCGGCTGAGGATGAGCCACACTTGGACTTTGAGGAGGAAGAAATGGATGACGCGACGCTGAAAAGTACTCTGGGGGCGTTGCATGAAGAGTTGGCCAATTTGAAGGCCAGTCAGGAAAGTGCTGCCGAAATCATGGCGCGGCAGCAGCAGGAGATTGAGCGGCAGCGCGCAGAGTTAAGCGAGAGGCAGGCGGAGATCGACCGTCGCCAGAGCGAAGCCATGGCAGCCCTCGAGGCAGCCTTACAGTTGGCTAGGAATCAGGCTGCACCTGCCTCGCAGCCTGAACATCCTAAAAATGGGCCACCCCAAAGGGGTCCTAATCCTAGCCCCCCGATCCAGCCCTCGAGTCCACAAAGGCCCGAGCAGCCTCAGGTGCCCCATGACGATGTCCCGCTGGACCCTGAGGCACAGCCTCCATCCCAAGCTGGTCGCGGCAATCCCCCGCAACAGAGGCAGAATAGGACCGAGCATCAGCCTCGCAGTCCTAGACGCCATAGGGGTGATGAGCCAAACCTACCGAACAGAGGTCAGTACCCTCCTGGTAACAGGAGGAACTCAGAGTTAGGCTCTGCAGTCCAGGGTCCCCCACGGCCTGATAATGCACGGGGACACAACGACCAGCGCAGGCCACCCTCTAACGCTTGGGACGTTTTAGCCAGGGATGGGAATCGAGGGAACAGTCTATCCCACCATAGCCAATCGAGGTTCAGAGATGGCCATGGGTATAATGAGGCCGACTCAGGCAAGGGAAATGCTGGTCGGAGGAATGAAGAAAGAGGTAGGGGCGGGAGCCAAGTACCTCAAGATGACCAACCCAATAGACGGGATGCTAGGGGGCAGCCCAGGAAAAATAATGTCTTCAACTGGCTCAGGGGTAGCGAGCAGCGGAGAAGAGACGAGGATTTGCGAGACGTACTCAACGATTGCCGCGAGTGGCATGGCGAGAACGTCCCCCCAGCAACAGAGGCCACAGCGATTCCTGTCGCTGTACAGACTCAGATAGATGCCCTCAACCAGGCAGTGCAACAGCTGGTCGGGAGAAGAACGTCTTACATCGACCATGATAGGAGGAAATGCACTCCTTTCGTCCAGAGAATAGCTATGGCAGAAACTCCAAGGAAGTTCAAAATGCCAACGCTTCCAAACTTTGACGGGTACGGAGACCCAGTATCTCATGTCAATAAGTTTGAGATACAAATGGACATTCAGAAAGTGTCCGAAGACGCTCGGTGCAGGATCTTCCCTGCAACACTTTCTGAGGCCGCGCAGGAGTGGTTTTTAAGTTCCCTCCCGCAAGCATAGTTTCCTGGGAAATGTTCGTAAGGGAGTTTTACGGACAGTTCTATGCAGGTCGTGTGCATCCGACTGAGGCAAACCAGCTGGTTGAAATTCGCCAGCAGGATGGAGAATCTCTGAAAGACTACATCCAGTGCTTTATGTGAGCAGCAGCTGGAGCAAAAACGGTGGGGGACGAAGGCAAAATGATGGCCATAACCGCAGGGGTTAGGCGTCGTTCCCCCCTTTGGAAGAGCCTTCGCAAAGATGGGGTTAGAACTACCCAGGAATTCTTGGACCGGGCTAATCGTTACATCAAGCTCGAAGAAGCCATTGCCGATGATGGAAAGCCCTCGGGCAAGGATAAGAAAGAAGCCGAGCCCGCCAAAGCCGCCAATGTGTCCAAACCTAACGGCAACGGCAAAGGCAACGGGAACGGCAGCGGTAATGGCAAGAATGGTGGAAAACGGCCACACAATGAGCCTTCCACCTCCGACAATAAACGAGCTAAGGGTAACCGTTATGAACCTCGGTTCACTAACTACACTGCCCTCGTTGAGTCTCGGGGAGAGGTTTATCAGGCCACAAGTTCTAGTGTGCCTTATGAAAAATCCTGGCCCCATTCGAAAGGATATTTCGAAGAGAGACACTACCAAGTTCTGTCGTTATCATAACGACTACGGACATGACACCAACGAATGTAACCAGCTGAAAGACGAAATCGAGTTCCTTATTAGACAGGGACACTTGAGAAGGTATGTACGGGCCTCAGGAAATTCCCAACGAGAAGCTCCGGGTAGCAACGAGCAAGCGCCCACGCACCAACGCTCGCCACCTTTGCAGCTTGCCCCCGTGACTAGCACACTCTTAACCATTTGTGGAGGCCCGCACCTCACGGGAAATAGCGAAAAGGCCAGGGAACGATACGCTCGGAATCTGCGCCATGACCAGGACATCGAGATGATGACTGTGGAAGATCGCGCGCCAAAAAAGGCTCGATCAGAGGAGGGCGAAATAACCTTCTCTGATAGCGATGCCCAACACGTTCGGTTCCCATACTCCGATCCGCTGGTCGTGGACATCCAAATGGCCAACATGATGGTAAAGAGAGTGCTGGTCGATACAGGAAGTTCAGTGAATATCCTATACAAATCTTCGCTGGAATGCATGCAATTGTCCGTTAAGGACCTGGAGCCCTGCAACCAAACGATATACGGCTTCTCTGGAGAAGGACTCGCCCCCGTCGGATTGATCAGACTACCAGTGACGACAGGTACAGCGCTTGCTACCAGGACATTACTCGCTACTTTTGTAGTAGTCGATTGTCCTTCGGCGTACAATGCTGTCATTGGGAAGCCTTTACTGGTTGAACTACAGGTCGTCATCTCTATGTGGCACTTAGCCACGAAGTTCCCAACAAACACAGGGGTAGGACGCGTGTTGGGAAACCAGAGGGAAGCCAGGGAGTGCTATAATGCCTCAATCACGAAGGCGAAAAAAGGAACATCAAAGAGCTCTACCTCAGATAGGTTGCAAATGGCGGTTGATACACAAGCCCAATCTGGTGATGAAGTCACCAAATAGGGTGTTGCCCAAAGTGAGGATAGAGACTTAGATCCTCACTTTGGGGATTTTGAAGAGAACGTTGGACCCATAGAGGACCTGGAAGAAGTCCAACTCGACGAAAAAGACCCGACTAGAGTCGTAAAGGTCGGGAAAAACCTTGAACCAACCACGAAGCACGCACTGGTGGAATTTTTGCGGAAAAACCAGAAGGTTTTTTCCTGGGCGCATAAAGACATGGCTGGGATAGACCCTGCAGTTATCAGCCATGTCCTGAATATAGACAAGACTTTTCCACCCGTGCAACAAAATAGAAGGTTGCTCGATAAGGATAGATCGAGAGCCTTAAAAGAAGAAATCGAAAGATTAAAGGAGAATGGGTTCATCAGAGTGGCATTTTATCCATCATGGGTCTCCAATCCAGTGCTGGTTCCCAAGCCTAACGGCAAATGGCGAACCTGTGTGGATTTTACAGACCTCAATAAAGCCTGCCCAAAGGATTGCTTCCCACTCCCAAGAATCGACCAGTTGGTCGATGCTACTGCAGGACACGAGATCCTCTCGTTCATGGATGCATATTCGGGGTACAATCAGATTAGCATGCATCCCCCTGACGAGGATCACACCAGCTTTCGAACCGATACGGGCTTATACTGTTACAAAGTAATGCCCTTTGGACTAAAAAACGCAGGTGCGACTTACCAACGACTAGTCAACCACATGTTTAAGGAGTTGATCGGAGTAAACATGGAAGTATACGTGGGCGACATGCTGGTAAAGTCTAAGAAGGCAGAAGGACATGTGAAGGATTTACAAGAATGCTTTGATGTATTGAACGAATACCAGATGAAGCTAAATCCCCTCAAATGTTCCTTCGGAGTTGGATCAGGGAAGTTTTTGGGGTTCATTGTAAATTCAAGAGGAATCGAGGCCAACCCCGACAAGATAAAAGCCCTGATTGACATGAAGTCACCAAAAAGAATCAAAGATGTACAGAGTTTAACTGGGAGAATCGCAGCCCTAAATAGATTTATTTCAAAGTCAACAGACAAATGTGTCCCTTTTTTCAATCTGCTCAGGGCCAATAAGAAGTTTGAATGGACAGGAGACTGCGAGCAAGCTTTCCAGGCCTTGAAAGCCCATATGGCACAGCCTCCTGTTTTATCAAAGCCAATCGAAGGAGAAACTTTATTCATTTACCTGGCGATTACTGAAGTTGCTGCCAGTGCGGTACTAGTACGAGAGGAAAAAGGCGTACAAAAAGCGGTATACTATGTTAGCAAAAGGCTGATCGGGGCAGAACTGAGATATCCACCCATCGAGAGGTTAGCATATTGCTTAATCTTGGCCTCAAGGAAACTACATCCTTACTTCCAAGCCCATCCCATCACAGTTTTAACCGACCAGCCCCTTCAGCAAGTCCTTCAAAAACCAGAGGCGGCTGGGCGATTATTAAAATGGGCAGTCGAACTAGGGCAGTTCGATATAACTTATCCACCATGAGCAGCAGTAAAAGGACAAGTCTTGGCCGATCTTATTGCAAAGTTCACCGAACTCCCAGACAGCGAGCAGTGCAAATAGCCTAGTGCGCCTGAGCCTCAAGAGAAAGCTCCTTCGTGGAAGTTATTCACGGATGGGTCTTCCAACGAATCCCACGCAGGAGCAGGAGTGATATTGATAACGCCAGAGGGGCATCGATTTCAATGCGCTATTAGGTTTGACTTCGTCGCGTCAAACAATGAAGCCGAATATGAAGCACTCCTCGCTGGATTGAGAATGGCGAAAGACATGAGCATAAAGACGCTTGATATTTACAATAATTCACAGCTGGTGGTGAATCAAGTTCTAGGATAATATCAAGTGCGCGGCTTAAAAATGGTGGCCTACTTGAATAAAACAAAAGACCTGCTAGCCCTATTCACGGAGTACACCCTTCAGCAAATTCTGCGGGATCAGAATTCAAACGCAGACGCCTTAGCCAAACTCGCGAGCGCGAAGGATGCTGACACTTTGACCATTGTGCCAGTAGAAAGACTGAGTGAGCCAAGCATACAAGAGGTTGAGACCAATATGGAGATTGGAATGGAGGATACATGGATGGCACCTTACTTGGAGTATCTGACGAGTGGTGTGCTACCAACAGATAGAAACAAAGCCATAACTCTACAAAGGCAGGCCGCTAGATACATACTGGTCGATGGTGTTATGTACCGAAGAGGGTATTCAATGCCGCTACTCAGATGCGTTACACCAGAAAAAGCTAAGGAACTCATGAAAGAGGTGCATGAAGGCTTCTGCGGGGATCACGCTGGGGGGCAGAGTTTGGCAAAGAAAATTCTAAGGCAAGGCTACTTCTGGCCAACCATGAACGAGGATTCGATGGAGTTTGTACGAAGATGCAATAAATGTCAAAGGTTCTCCAAGATTCCACGAGTAGCTCCAAATGAATTGAAACAAATGCAAAGTTCGTGGCCTTTTGCGGTGTGGGGGATAGATTTGATTGGGTCCCTACCCACAGGAAAGGGTGGAGTAAAATACGCTATTGTGGCAGTCGACTACTTCACCAAATGGGCCGAAGATGAACCGCTCGCTACCATCACGACCAAGAAAGTTCTTGACTTTGTCATCAAGAACATTGTTTGCCGGTATGGTTTGCCCCGAAAGATCGTGTCAGATAACGGAACCCAATTTGACAGCGACTTATTCACCGACTTCTGCGAAAGGCATGGAGTTATTAAAAGCTTTTCATCAGTTGCACATCCCCAAGAAAACGGGCAGGTCGAGGCCATGAATAAAACTCTTAAGGACACCCTGAAAAAGAGGCTTGAAGATGCTAAAGGAGCATGGCCGGAGCAGCTTCCTGAAGTCCTCTGGTCGTATAGAACGTCTCATCGAACAGCGACAGGTCATACCCCATTTTCCCTAGCTTACGGATATGAGGCTATGTTACCTGTCGAGTTAGATCCCCCCTCACATCGACGTGTAACATACGACCAGGACCAGAACAGCCAACTAATGATGGAGTCCCTAGACTCAATTGACAAGATACGGGAGAAGGCCCAACTCCGAGTTGCTGCGTACCAGCAAAAAGTCGCCCGGTACTTTAACTCCAAAGTTAAAGAAAGAAAATTCAACGTCGGTGACTTGGTGCTACGATGAGTTTTCTTATAAGGCACCTAAAGCTCCTCGATCACTTGGGGGGCATATAAGGCACTTCGATAGCAAAGCGTACCATGAGGTATGTAAACACATGAACAAAATGAGTGAAAGCATGCTAAGGTACTTAGAGTATTTTTCAAAATTTATATTTTGTTAAATCAAGCCAAAGTACTATGCTAAGTTCGGTCATACGGACAGATGTTATAGTAGATGAAAATATTATAACATTATAAAGCAATCTTTTACACCGCAAGCATCACTGCTTGGATATAACTGTTCAAATAAAAGGAAAAGTTTGCTACCCATGCAGCAAATTCAAAAAAGATATTGTCTTTACATCACGACCCGTGGGTCGTGTAATCAAAAGAAAGAAAAAATAATGATAAAAGCTCAAGAGGCATTAGGAACAGGAGGGTCTTTATCAGCATTCTGATTGGTCGCATCCTCAACAATTCCTTCTTCCCCTGCGCCAGCGATGCTTGGGGAAGCAGGGATCCTTGCTCTTGCCTCCTCTTCAGCCAGTTGAGCAATGCAGCGGGCCAGCTCAGCATTTCTAAAATCTTCTGAAAGACAACCGAAGTTGGCACCCTGATTGTTTTTCCAGAAGTTATAAAAACACTGGAGCGTCGCATTCTTGTACCTTTCCAGATCTTTGGCATTGGAAAGCTTCAGCTGCTCTACTTGGCTCTCAAGAGTAGTGATGGCCTCGTCCTTGGACTTGAGCTCCTCACCCAGTCTCTTGTATTCTCGATATTGGACTTGGCTGGACTCCTGATACTCCTCCCTCTGCTTCCTTATAGCTTCCTTCGAAGCTTCAGCCTCTGATAGCTTTGTCACCGTAGCATCCCTCTGCTGAACGACCGCCTCCAACTCCTTCGCATGCCTTGCCTCTGCAGCTGAAAGGTCCTCGGCTGCTTTCACCTGGTACCTCTATATGGCCTGTGCCCGAGCCTGGTCGATGGTAGCTTAGGCACGGGTACGAGCAGCAGTTGCGGTCAGCAAGGCCTGTGGACAAAGGATAAAAGTTAGAACCTGTTGCAAAGAATAAAAGACTAAGGCCAAAGAAATAAGAAGCACTTACGCTGGCCATCTCGTTTAGGGCCCTGTTCAGAATTTGGTCAACCCCCATTTTCTCTGCCTCAGCCATCGCATCCTTACTGCGATCATACTTCACGATGTGTGCAAGGCGGTCCTTGTTCGCTCACAGAGCGCGGCTCGAGAGTTTGGCCCCAAGAGCTTCCTCCCACTGGGTTTGTTGTAGCAGGCGGAGTTTCCTTGTCAGCGGAAGCCGAAGGCTGAGCAGAAGTTTGCCCAGTTGGCACGTCTTTGGAAGGATCCTCTGTTCGACCCTTCTTGGCAGGAGGACCTTGGCTTGTTTCGCCGTTATGTCTCCTAGATGACTTTCTCTGCACTAGGGGAACTTCTACTTCCTCCTCAGCTTGGTATAAGTCGAAGACGTTGGGAGTGGCCATAACTGCATATGAGTAAACACAGGCAAATGATAAGATAAAAGCAGATAAAAACTATTTATCAAACAGAAAAGAGGTCACAAAGTTAATACCCGAGCTACAACTACTGGTCGCTATACTATTGACTCTATTAGTCACACACTCACTATCTGGCACGAAGAAGTCTGGCCCTAGATTTGGAGTATATGTAAAGTTGCCCTCCCTGTCAAACAAGTGACAGGGAATTGGTAGGCTATTTAAAAGCGAAATTACTGTACCGTTTTCATCGGAGGATTCCCCCAAGTCTACAATCGGCTCTTTTGCCTTTTGTTTCCCCTTGCCTTGGGGAGCAAAGGGCCATTCTGCAGCAGGATTGCCCGTGGGCTCCTTGATTGTAACCCCCGTCGGCCTCCTTCGTGGAGGGGACGCAGAGGGTTGCTACTCGGGAACCCCCTCGGCAGTGGCATCAGCAACCACAGGTCCTCTTGTTTCATGGCGAGGAGCCAGGAGGCCAGATAGCCTCAGGTTTTCATCAGTAACCAGGGACTTGACGCTTTTTTCTACGTCTGTCATCTTGGCCAATGCATTGGACCTCAACACTATGTCTGGTGTTGGGGTCGGACGTAACCATGGGCCTGAAAGACAAAGAGTATTTTAAGAAAAATGAAGGAAAAATCGTTGATGAAAGGTATCGACCAGTAAAAGCAGCACTTACCTCCTCGAGCGAAGGCCAAGTTGTTGCTGGTTATGTCCGGAGTAAGGAAGTACTCCTTGCTGTACTGCCCCATGTTGGATATGTGCGTGGTGTCACTCAGGAACGTCCGGTTTGTCTCCTGGTGACAAAGATGGAAGAAGCCCGTCCCATACTGCTGAGGGTTGGACTTGAGGTCGAAGAGATAATTGACCTCATGGGGGGTAGGTTCTGGCCACTTTTTAAGTTTGTACAGGATATAGAGTGCGGTAAACATTCTATATCCATTTGGAGTGATTTAGAAGGGGGCGACACCAAAATAGTCGGCCACCCCCTGATAAAAAGGATGTAGAGGGAGGGTAGCCCCCGCCTCTATGTGATACCGAGACCAGGCACTGTATACACCTCCGGGAAGGTTAGCTCTTTGGTCGGCAGCCGGAATTTTAAGATTGGCCCCTGTAAGAGGATACTTCCTAAGATAGTTGGCAAGCATCTGAGGAGTCACTAGGCTGGGCGGCGAGAGATACCACTCGACATCAGGCAGATTCTGATGGCGAGGGCGGGCCCTAGTTTGGATATTGGGGTCAGGAACAGGATTTTCTCGACCGTTGGTCGAAGGAGCCCTAGCTTGAGAATCAGGCTGGGCAGGAGAGTTTGGGTTATCTTCGGAGTCGGGTCTTTTCTTGCCTAAGCATTTAGAACGGGCCATTTAAGGAGGAGAAGGACGAGGCCTGGAGGAAGCTCGTGAAAAAGGAATCTCGTGAATTCGGTCCGTCGGTTGTTCTTCGCCTTCGAGCAGTTGAGCAAGAACATCGTCGTTGATGGGTCGTTCACCTCCCCACAAATCTGGCATTAAAGTCTGCAAACAGAAGAATGGGGAGGTGAGGATAGAGAATTTTTAGAGACTTTTTAGAATAACGCTGGTCGAGTGTAAAAGTCAAGCTTTTATACAGCAGCATTCTAACGAAAGTTGAAATTTTTTCACACGAACAGTTTGAAAAACGGATCAAAGGGTGAAAACAAAAAGTTTTTCGTAAAAGCTTTTTCAACTCCCCTTAGGGCGGGAAAAACTCATTTTTCTGCTGGTCTAAAAATCAAATTTTTACTTCGGTTTTACATCCTAAAAGTATGATCTCAACTATCAAACTAACTCGTAACTTTTTTCACCCACAAGACATTCTATTGACAAACATATCAACCTAGAAGTAGATAAACTCAATAGTCAACATACAGGAGCATGCACTGCAAAAATACGAAACATAAAGATTCGAAGACTTACCAGAAAGAAGATCGTGAAGATTGGTAAAGATTCTTCGGAAATCGAGGAACTCTCGGGTTGAGTCTTGGGAGCGCAGAAGAACGTTCTCTGGAAGAAGATGAAAGCTCTGGTTTTAGGGTTTCTGGAATGAGTAATGGCGTGTATAAGAAGAAAAAGAAATCTTCGGAGATGTTATATAAGTTTGTCTGTGGCATTAAAAAGGTGTAATCATCAGTTTCCTTTTTTTTCAAAGTATGGGGAAGCGGGATAGCCGTTGAATTATTACTGGGGAACCGAAAAGTCATGATTAGACAAGAGTAGGTTGCTTTTTCCAAGAACACACGAAGGGTTCTGACACGTGCGGCAAGGTCACCGAAGGGTCATTTACTCAAAAGTTTATTTATTGCTCGTAACAAATAAACTTGGGGGGCAAATGTTATCCAAAAAACTGGCATCGATGACGTGGCAAGTGATCCCTGGACACGTGGCTGACATCTGGAGGAACTCTGCTAGTGCATCGACCAGAAGGCACATTATAGGCAGTAGGCGGTCCAGTCTTTCCTGCGACCAGTCTGGTCGATGGTTCCGCAAGCAGCATGATGTTCAAATAAAGATCTTTGTATATCCCAAAATTAACTCCCACAATCTCCTAGTATCCGATTATTTAGGAGATAATATCTGTAACAAATTCATGTAATCTCCCTTGAGCCTATAAATAGAGAGAGATAGCTCAAGGAAGGGGGCTCTTTTTTTTTTGACTTTGGGCTTTCGAATTATTTGAGACTAGAGTAATTCTACTTGAAATATTGTGTTGTTCTTCAGAGGTTAGTGAAACTCATTGGACCCTAGTTCTTTGATCACTCCTTTGATTCTCACGTCAATAACAATCTAAGTGGACGTAGGTTATTACCAGATCCTGGGGCCGAACCACTATAAAACATCATGTTCTTATTATTTTTGTCATTTGATTCTTTTCAACGCATTCATTCACATCAAGCATATTCTGACTCCGTGTTAGTTGACCAAAATCTGGGTCAACACACGTGCTATACTAACCTTACTCCTTTACGTTTTTCATGCTAACAACCATAGTAATGTGAGTAGTACGATACTTCACCAAGTACCATGAACAAAATGGTCAGGTCGACCACCCTATAGGGTTGATGGAATGGCCGACCACCCCATAAGGGACATGGCTAGGAATCTCCCTACCAATGCCTCTTTTTTTTTTTTCACTTTTGGAACATATGTTGAACAAATTTCCTAGATAAACTTAAGCTTGCTTAGTACTTAAGGTCACGCCCTCATTGCTCATGTATACCCCGATCTGTATGTGCTATATGCCCCCCAAGTGATCATGGGTTTTAAAGCCTTGGTCACTTGCTACTTGACCATGCCTTGCTTCGAGCATTTAGACACATAATACTATCCTTTTCACCCAATGATGCAAGCAGCAAATGCTTGTCCCTCATTGGTAGTCGGATGATGGTTTCATACTCAGTAGTAATGATACCTATGCACAGATGCATATTGTGTAGCAAGTGTCGATCACAATCTACGTAATCTCTTGTGTACTCGTTATAATGATTGTAGACAGAAGTGTCTAAGTTGGACCAACCGGGTTTAGATAGGCTAATCGAGCCTACAATGAGTCTTAGATCAAATTATCGATTGGTCCCTCAAGGACCAAATTCGATTATGATCCAATGATGGTGAATGGTCTTTGGACCAGTCTCTTGTTTTTTGGTCGTATGGGTCGATAGGTTCCTCAAGAACTGGGATCAAACGTGATCAAATAGTTTGGCAACAAGGTCCTTGGACCAGTCTCTCATTTGGATCTTATGGGTCGATAGACTCCTCAAGAACCAAGATCGAACATGATCCATTAATTTTGCGACAAGATCCTAGGACCTGTCTCTCTTGTTGATCGTGTGGGTTGATAGGTTCCTCAAGAACCAAGATCGAACATGATCCATAATTTGGCGACAAGGTCCTAGAACCTGTCTCTCATTTGGATCATATAGGTTGATAGGCTCTTCAAGAACCAAGATCGAACATGATCCATATTTTGGCGACAAGGTCCTAGGATCTGTCTCTCATGTGGATCGTATGGATCGATAGGATCCTCAAGAACCAAGATCGAACATGATCCATAATTTGGCGACAAGGTCCTCAAACTAGTCTCTTGTTTGGATCTTATAGGTCGATAGGTCCCTCAAGGATCAGAATCAAACATGATTCGATGGGGTTGACAGGTCTATAGGACAAGTCCTTCGTTGAAGGAAATTTAAAGAATTAAGTGAAACTTAAGAAATTAAATTCATTCATTCATTGAAGCACAATGGCTGTTATACAGATAATTCAAAAATAATAAATCTGCCTCCTGCTCGGCTATGCTTCTTTCTTCCAAGGATTCAATGGGAACAACATTCAAAGTGTCCGCATCTTTGGCAATGGAAAGCTTGGCTAAGGCATCAGCATTGGCATTCTGCTCCCTTGGGATTTATGCAATCGAGTATCTCTTGAACTATGTCAACAAGTCCTTCACCTTGTTCAAGTATCGCACCATCCTAAGTCCCTTGGCTTGATACTCCCCCAGTACCTAGTACACTACTACTTGGGATTCACTGAATATCTCCAGGGATTGTGAATGCAGATATCGAGATAAGTGTAATCCTGCTAATAATGCCTTGTACTCAGCCTCGTTGTTTGAAGCTTTGAATCCAAATCCGAGAGGGCAATGGATTTGTTGATTCTCCAGAGTGATCAATATGATTCCTGCGCCTGAGTTGTGCTCATTGGATGCTCCATCAACATATAGCTTCCATACAGGAGTATCTCCTTCCTTCTCGATATCCCCATTCTCCGATTGGTAGGAACGGTCTTCAAGGTTGGTGCCTTCGATTATGAAGTCTGTCAATGCTTGTCCTTCTATCACCATCCTCGAATGATAAGTGATATCAAACTGTCGTAGTTCCACTGCCCACTTGAGTAATCTTCCTGAGGCCTCTAGTTTCTGAAGAACCTGTCTCAGCGGTTGACCAGTCAGAACTTGGATCGAGTAAGCTTGGAAATATGGACGCAGCTTTTGAGAGGCGATTACTAAACAGTAGGCTAGTTTTTCAAGAGGGGGATACCTAGACTCCGCACCTACCAACCTTTTACTGATATAGTATACATGGTGTTGTGCCGTGTTCTCTTCCTTTACCAAAGCAGCATTGATTGCATGCTCGGTGATTGCCAAATAGATGAATAGTACTTCACCATATATTGGCTTCGCTAGGACGGGAGGATGGGCTTGGTCTTGGATCAAGTGAGCTTGGAAATATGGACGCAGCTTTTGAGAGGCGATTACTAAATAGTAGGCTAGTTTTTCAAGAGGGGGATACCTAGACTCCGCACCTACCAACCTTTTACTGATATAGTATACATGGTGTTGTGTCGTGTTCTCTTCCTTTACCAAAGCAGCATTGATTGCACGCTAGGTGATGGCCAAATAGGTGCTCCTTCAGGGCTTGGAAAGCGTCTTCACATTCCTCGATCCATTGGATCTTCTTGCTACCCCTCAGTAAGTTAAAGAAAGGGACACATTTGTTCGTAGACTTTGATATGAACCTATTGGGGGCAGCTACTCTCCCGGTTAAGCTTTGCACTTCTTTGATTGTGGTAGGTGACTTCATGTTGATCAATGCTTTGATCTTCTCGGGGTTAGCCTTGATTCCACGTGAATTGACTATGTATCCGCGAAACTTACCAGAACCAACTCTAAACGAGCACTCGCGAGGGTTTAACTTCATGTTATACTTCCTAAGTATTGAAAAGCATTCCAGCTTCTTTGGACTTGACCAACATGTCATAAACTTATACCTCCATATTTTTGCAGATCAAGTCTCGGAACATGTCATTCACTAAACGCTGGTAGGTGGCTCCTGTGTTCTTCAAGCCGAACGGCATCCCCTTATAACAGTACAATCCATTGTCTATCCGGAAGCTGATATGTTCCTCTTCGGGAGAGTGCATACTTATTTGATTATACCCAGAATACGCATCCATGAATGAGAGTATTTCATGTCCTGTCATTGCATCGACCAGTTGGTCTATTCTGGGTAGTGGGAAACAATCTTTGGGGCAGGCCTTGTTCAGAACTGTGAAGTCCACACATGTTCTCCACTTCTCGTTTGGCTTTGGGACCAACACGGGGTTCGATACCCAATCAGGGTAGTAGGACTCCCTTATAAAGTTGTTTTCCTTGAGCTGCTCGACCTCCTTCTTCAGGGCTTGAGATCGATCTTTGTCAAGCAGTCTCCTTTTTTGTTGCACTGGTGGGTAGTTCTTGTCTATATTGAGGACATGACTTATCACGGATGTAGAAATTCCAACCATGTCCTCATGTGACCAAGCAAAGACGTCCTGGTTTTTCTTCAAAAATTCCACCAACCATGCTTTAATTTCCACCTTTAACTCCTTCCCAACTTTGATTACTGTAGTCGGGTCCTCCTCATCTAGTAGGACTTCGTCAAGATCTTCGACTGGTCCTACCCCATTGATGTCATCCCCAAAGCGAGGATCGATGTCGTTTCCCTCGCTTTGGGAAACCTGCTATAATAACAAATCCTCGTTAAAAGGAGCCCTCGACTCCAATAGAGTGTTTCTTTCAACGCCAACTTCCATGTTGACAACCTCATCAGTTCCTTCATTCTCCTAGTATTAGGTTACTATCATGTTGGTTACGCATGGCCCTTTCTTTGCCTTCACCACTGATGCATTATAGCATTCTCGTGCCTCCCTTTGGTTACCCTGTACACATCCTTGCCCTGCGTTGGTGGGGAACTTCAAAGATAGATGCCAGATAGATACTGCTGCATATAATGCCATCAGGAGGGATCTCCCGAGCACTACATTGTAAGCT
The DNA here is from genome assembly GCF_963169125.1 of Humulus lupulus. Taxonomy (NCBI): domain Eukaryota; kingdom Viridiplantae; phylum Streptophyta; class Magnoliopsida; order Rosales; family Cannabaceae; genus Humulus; species Humulus lupulus. Next base: position 113,832,337 of record NC_084797.1, read on the forward strand.
GATGAGTAATCTACCACCAAGAACTCTATCATCACAGTCTCGTACCTGGGGGCATCCCGCACCGTGACCGGTAGTCTGATTGTTCCTGCTAGTGCTAGGCATTCTCCCGTGAACCCATATATCACTTGGGAACACGGTGTCAGAACCTTGACCGTGAGCTTCATCTTCTCGAGGGATGATTTGTAGATGATATCTACTGAGCTTCCCGTATCCACCAAGCATCTCTTCACCCGGGCATTGGCGATTTAAATGGTAAGGACCAGAGGGTCATTGTGGGGGTATCTCACATGCTTGGTGTCATCCTTTGTAAAAGTGAGAGTTTTACTTTCATACTTTAGAGTTTTTGGAGACAGCTCCTCGACTGCCATACATTGGGAAGACTCCCCTACCTCATGTCTGAGGGTCCTTGCATGTCGCTCACGAGCATTATTATTGTTGCCTACTATGTGGGGCCCTCCACATATGGTATCCAATGTGAAGTCTATAGCTGTCGGCTCCAGTTGTGGACTCCTCTGCCTTCGGAGTTCTGGATTCCTACTTGGGGTTTCGGTCTTTCCTTGGTACCTCGAGAGTTTTCCTGATCGGAGAAGAAACTCTATCTCATCCTTCAATTTTTTGCACTCGTTTGTGTCGTGCCCGTAATCATTATGGAAACGACAAAACTTATTCTTGTTCTTCTTTCCTTCTGAACGCAAGGGTGGTATGGTAACTCCTAGTATGTTGCCAAGTAAATCTCAGCTCTTGATGTGGTTAGGATGGTATAATTTGTGAACCTGGGTTGGTAGGGTTTATGCTTAGATTGTTTGTCGGTGGTGCTGACTTAGCTTTCTTTTCTCCACCCTGCTCGGCCCCTGAGGTATTCCTCTTCTTACTGTTGCCCCCATTGTCGCGCTGAGGGTTTGCACCATTTTTATCCGCTTTGACTGTGATCGGATGGTTTATGCCTTTTTCTTCCTTCATGATAGCATCATCTAGCATCATTTATTTGTCGGCTCGGTCCAGGAACTCTTGCAAGGTGTTGATAGGGTTCCTGTGTATACTATCCCACAAGGGACTACGATAAATTATTCCTGCCAAGATGGCAACGAACTTCCCTTCATCTCCTACCATGGACGCTCGGTTTGCCTCTCTCATGAATCTTTGAATGTAGTCTTTTAGGGATTCATCTTTCCCTTGCTTGATTTCAGCTAACTGATTGGCATAAACTGGTTGAATCTGCCCGACACTAAAGACCTTGCAGAATTCTTTCCTGAACTACTCCTAGGAAGTGATGGATCCAGGTTTGAATTTCCAATACCAAACTTGAGCCAAGTCAGAGAGAGTGGTAGGGAATACTATGCACCTATAATCATGCTCCACACCAAGTAACTCCATCTGATCCTCGAACTTCCCAATATGTCGTATTGGGTCCTCCTTCCCAGTGTATGTTGGGAGTTTCGGGGTCTTGTATTTTAGTGGTGGTTGAGCAGCTTGGATATTATCACTGAAGGGACTCCTACTTCTATGTGCTAGCTCAATATTGGAAGGTTTCTTTGTCAGACCCTAGACATCCATGACGAATGCATCTATTTGAGCCTGCACGGATGGTGGGATCGCTGCTCCAGGTAGGGTAGATGTCCTTGGTACCCCCTCCTAAGCATTGGTCCTCCTGTTGATGACTTCCCTCATATCCTAAGGTTGCGCATCTTCCCCAGCATATCGAACACATTATTGGTGTTATTCATCGGTTCCTTTCCCTTGCGAGACTGAGGGTGTAGGTGTGGTAGGTCCGCCTTGTCCCTGTCGGTGCGACCTGCCCCCGAGCCTCTCCTCCTACATGACTTTGAGATTTTGAGCAGCCATTTCCATTCTTGTCACGCCTCTCAGATGTTTGACCCTCATCTCCTGCGTTGTTTCGTTGGTCCCCCTAGGAGGGGTTCTTCGGGTTGGTAATACTTTTACTCTGAGATTGTAATGCCCCAAATTTCCTAATAAGGTTTAGGACCTTGATTAGGAGGTTGGGAGGGCCATAATTGATTTATTATGTTATTAAATGATTATATGCATGTTTAGGTGTATTAAATATGCATGTGAATCCATTTTTGAGTAATTAGGTGATTTTCATATTTTGGCCATTTCGGGCATATTTGGCATATATGTGATATGTGTGTGGCGCTTTCTTATTATTTGGTTATGCCAGAGTTATCCAGCACAAGACGATCCTAGGAGGTAAGCTAGCGGAAAAGTCACAACGGGATTTATTCTTGACCTAGAGTGAGTCAAGGGGTATTAAGAGCATTACCAGGTTATTGGGTAATGAGAATTAATATTTGGTGATAAATTGGGAGTTAGTAAGATCAGGGGGAAATTCTGGAGGTTTTGACTGTTTTTCCCCCTGGGAGTGTTTTGGGACCTCGAGCGTTAGGATTGGGTTGAGGCCACTTAAGCTTGAAGTAACCTTTTAAGAAATAAAAAAATGTTATGTACGTTCTCTCTCCTTCAAAGTTCCATTTTCATCTCCCAGTCGCATTTTTGAAGGTAACTTGAGTTCTAGGACTCGAATTCAAGCGAGGATCGAGGCATAGAGATCCTAGGAAATATTAGAAGCTTATTAGCCAAAGGATTTAGTTGGAAACAACTCAATCAGAGGTAATTCAAGTTTTAAGTTCTAAGTTTTTTTAAAGTTATTAAGCTTTGATTAGACTTTGTGTTTTGATGAGTTTTTGGGTGATTTGAGACTTGGGTTTTATGGGTTTTAGATCATGGGGATGTTTGAGAACTTTGATTTTTGAGTTTGGAGATGTTTGGATATGTTTTTGGGAGGTTTTAAAAGGTTGAAAATGGGGAAAAATGGCTGGTCCGAGGTTGGGCCGCGGCCCTGTTCTTGGGCACCGCGACCCAGGCTCGAAGAAGCAGATGGAAGACTTTGGGGGCTCTGGGGGCCGCGGCTCTGGGTATAGGGCGCCGCGGTGCTTGCCCCTGCTGATTCTCTTTTGGCTGGGGGCCGCGGTGCTTGAGGGTATTTATGGCCGAAATAATGTTTTAAGCTTGAGAACTCAAACCATAGGCCTCGGGATCACTCCTACTACCCGAATTGGTGGGGTTTGATGTCTCAGAGGCTAGGTCTTGGTTCCGGGATTGGTTTTAGAACTTGAACTCATTGGATCACCATTTGTGGTTGTGAATAGGTTATCACTAGAGGCTTGGAATCAGGATCGTGCTTATGGCTCGTTTATTGGTAACCTGTGCTTGGACCAAAGGTAAGAAAACTACACCCCATATGTGACATGCATGGTTATTCTTGATGCATGTTGGATGTTTAATTGTGATGCATGTGATGCAAGAGAAACATGTGATTAGGGCATGCCATGGATTTTGAATATGAGATTGTTCAGAGCTTGAGCCTCTGTGTTTATGCATGATCTTAATTATGCTAGCAATTGTTAAGTAAGCATGTTGAATGCCTATATTTAGATATTTGACATATGATATATGTTTGGTAGCATTGCTTACTTGTGCATGGCCCTGATCATTCAGATTTGGCATTGGTCGTGTGTTACCGACCTGGGAGCCAGAAACGGCATAAGCGTCATGAGCGTAGAGCCGATAAAAGATTAGATCTAATCGATATCTGCATTAGATGACTCAACAAGAGCATTAATGCCAGACCGACCTCAAGTTCGATGAAAACTGAAAGCGCTTGTGTGACTTACCCATCAGTCACTCATCTGTTTAAGCTAGTGACTACCCATCAGTCACTCATCTGATTAGAGCCATTGCAAGAAAGCCCAGGTAACGGGTTCGTTACACGGCTATGGGCACCGAGCCCCATAGTGACTTGCTTGTTAGGCACTCATTATGGTTTAACAGAACCTCAAAGTGATATTCACTCATTTTTTCAGGGCTATAAGCTCTGTACGATCATTCTGATCATCATTTGCATGGCTTTGGGTACTGAGCCCCATAGTGACTTGTTTGTCAGTCACTCAGTATGGTTTACCAGAAACTCAAGTGTTAAATCACTCATCTGATTAGGATTAACTTGATAGTCATCCAATCAGGAGGGCAGGATTTCTTATCCTTGATTCCCCAGCATTATGTGAGATTATTTGTATGCTTGAATAGAGCTATGTTTGCTAGGCATGCCAGATATGATTTGATATCATGATATGACTGTTCATGAGCATATTGAGTTTTCTTGCTGGGCTTTGGCTCACGGGTGCTATGTGGTGCAGGTAAAGGCAAAAGAAAGTTGGACCATGCTTGAGTTGGAGAGCTTAGGTGACAATGTGTACATATGCAGCTGCTCGACCACCACGACCGAGGTTTGAAGGAGAGGGACTAGGGTTAAACCCTATTTTGCCACTTAGATCGGCTGGTTGTAAATATTTTCTTGTAATAGACCTTTAAATTATATTTTTGGGATCCCAATGTATATAATAAACGTTCTAATGAAACATTAAATCTTAACCAAAAATTTTAATCCTTAAACCGCTAATCATACTTAGTTACACGATTTTGGCCAAATGACTCGATTAGCGAGTTTAGCACTGTTTATAAGGCACACCGTAACGGTCCCTGGAGTTTAGGGAGTTACAGAGATGAAGTGTTATTATTCTTAGTCATGGAGGAGGCAATCTTGGACTGTGTCTCTTCATCCTGTCTCTGGGAAAGTCATTCTGAGAGTGACCTTGGGGTCCTACTCATCCCCTGGGACTCTCTGTTACTGTTGTCTCACATTTCTGCTGCTTTGGCCTGAGCCTCCTTCACCGCTTGAGCAGCAGCTTCATCGTTAGCTTGGGCTAACTGAGTAGCCACCTCCAAGGCCATAGTAGCCTCCTGGTGTCTCCAATCAGCTTCCTACTCCCTCTGGATCATTCTCTGGACCTGCTCATCTATCTCCTGTCGTTGTCGTTCCATAGTCGCCCTCTAAAGGGAAATTTCTGCAGCAAAGGCCTCCTGCCTCACCAGAAACTACGCCATCTCCTCATGGTGAGCGTCCTGTGGATCTTCCTCATCAGGTTGATCTCCATCCTCAACCTGAGGTTCGTTAACAGGATCCATGGGATCCTGGGTGGTGGAATCCCTGGGAGTAGTCTTCTTGGTCTGACTGGATTTTGGAGGCATCGTAAAAATGATGAAAGTGTGTTTCTTGATTTCGTACTCTCAATGAAAGCACCAAAATGTTAACTTGTGAAATTGGTCAACGGTCATATGTACAGTATACGACACCTTTTGAACGAAATAAATAGAATAATCGACATAGTACGATCATCTTAAATAAACACACAGGATTTTTATAGTGGTTCAGCCCTATTCTGATGAACAGTAATAACCTAATCCACTTAGTCTTTAGTATTGAATTACTCGATCGACAATTACAAGTACGAATGATGAGTTCTCTCGTCAAAAAGATTTTTCTCCCCAAAATTCCAGAAAAAGAGATCCAAGGGAAAAAAGTCCAAAAGTCCTCTTTATGAAGACCTGGGTCCTTTATTTATAGTACCCAAGGGTTGTTACATGATCAGTAGTGCTGGAGATCGTAATTTGGTACGCAATCATTGTGAGTGGAGATACGTGTCCACCTCCCCATGATTATGAGATCGTAGGTCTCCTCGTTGTTTCTCTAGATCGTGGTGGATAATGCATGATAGAAACCACTAGGAAAACGTTAAGTCTCTGTTGGTATATGAGACTTAGGTGCTAGGTCCGATGACCCAAGCTTGGGTGCTAGGCCTGTGACCTTCTAGGTGCTGGACCTAATGATCCTCTGGGTGCTAGGCCTATTGATCTCAGTTTGAATGAGAGTGGGTATTTCTCATTGAAGTGTACTTGGGGGTTTAGGTCGTCCACCCATGAAGAATAGGGTGGGTTGACCACTTAGGTGGTTCTTGAGCATGTCAGGCCGACCACCCTAGGGGTAAGGGTTAGGTCGACCACCTCTAGGGGTCCTTAGGCATACTGGGGCCGATCACTCCTAGTCTTTGGACAACCTGGGGCCGACCACCCCTGGGGTAAGAGTCAGGTTGACCACCCCTAGGGCTCTTGGGCCTATTTAGGCCGACCACCCCTAGGGGGTTTAGGCTTGGTTGACTTCTCTATAGGTCCTGGACCTATCTTTTTTGCATGTTGGTCTTTTCTGAATACTTTGTCATTTTTCCCTAATTTGTGATGTCATGTGTCGCATTCTCATTCGCCACGCATCCTCGTATTTTTTAGGGATAAAAATTTCAAAGCCATAAATATGATTTATTGTTATTAATAATTTGCATAGTTATTTTATTTCCATTTGTCAAATTGATTATATTCATCTATGCTTAATTTTATGATTATTGTTTAGAACTTATTTAGTAGAGCTCCCAAATAAGGTTTTTCTTTAATCTACTACCATCTTGGAATTTTTATTCATTCCTGTGATTAGCAGATTGTACCTCCTCTAGATTTATCCATTCCTGAGCTCAAGCCAGGAATTCATCTACACTCTTAACTCTTTTCCGCTAGAGCTCTTTCCATAAATCACCTCCTACTGTGATCCCTGTCCTCATAGTCATGAGCTTGGAGTTGTCATCAGCATCCCTAGCTCGTGCTGCTGCATTGGTAAACCAGTTAAGATATGCCTTCAGGGACTCACCATGCTCTTGTTTGATGTTGACCAACGAATCGGCTTCAACACAAGCTTCCTTCGTAGCTTGGAACTACCTCTTAAACTCGGAAGACAATTTCTTCCACGAGGTGATTGAATGTTTCTTGTACTTGCTGAACCATAACTTGGCCGGTCCAGTCAGTGTTGTTGGGAACAAGATACATCTCAGGTCGAACCCGATGTTGTGGGCCATCATTAATGTGTTGAAGGTCCCGAGGTGATTGGATGGGTTGGTGTTTCCATCATAAATGGGCATGTTTGGCATCCTGAAGCCAACATGATATGGAGTTGTTGCAATGTTAGGAGCAAAAGGTTCGAGCTCTTCATCGGAATCGCAATTATCAACTATTTTTACAGATAGGATTTTCTTCATCCGCTCTTACATTAGGGCCATCCGCTCAAGGGTTGGATCCTTAGTGTCAAGGTTATTCAAGAGTTTATTATCAGCTCCCATCCTGTTGTATGCATTAGATTTTTTATTATCCCTCCAAGCTTGAAATCGGTTAGGCGGGACATTCCCATTGTCATGTACAATAGACGAGTCTCCCTTGGCCTGAGTGTAACTCAAATCATCGTGGCGAGCTGGACGTCCTCTTTGTGAGTTCAAATGATCTCACAGGTTTGAATGTGGGTCGGAGCGAAGGATTTTTGCAGAGCTTAAGTGAATCCTCAGGTCACTTTTATGCCTGCCCCCATGCTGGCTCTCTCTCTCTCTCTCTCTAGTAACTTCCATTCGCAAAGCTTACAGCTTGTGGCTGGGATCGAGGACCTGGATTATTAGCCCAAGACCATGGGATATAAATGTCTTCTGCGGAGGAGTATTCATTCTGCTATCCCCTCAATATGTAACATTCCACTGTGGGTGAGGTGGTATTGGATGTTGAATCGACGATGGAGGATGCCTTATTGGTGAAGCTATCCTTATTCCATCGAGACAGACTAGATTAGCTTGCCCTTGGCTTACTCCGATTTCCTGGGTTGGGGGCAATGCCGGTTTATTTCCTTGTGTAGGAGGTTCTAGCCGCGGCACGAATGGATTTTCTTGGATGTCTCGTCTCATCGAATCGGTCCCAGCTCACCCTGTTTGGCCAAGCTTGTTCTAGGGAGTGTGAGTTGAGTGATCGTTCTTGCAAGGGTTGGTAGGTTGAGCATTCCGTAGGATCCATTCAGAAGGTACGAAACTCGGGGTTGCAGTTCAAAAAGACTGACTGACATGAGGTTGATGATTCCTGTGAGGATTGGCAGGTTAAGTATTTCGCTGAATCCGCTCAAAAGGTATGGAGCTTGGAGTTGCAGTTCTGACACAGCGACTGAAATTGGGCCGATTATACATGTGGGACCTATGGGACCCACTTTGCCTCCTTCCGATGTTAATATCAATTGCATGAGGGGGTAATAAAGCCAAGATCTTCTTAATCTGCTTGTTAGCCTGGGCAAGATGGTTCCTTAACTTGGCGTTTTCCATCTCGATGGTTGTCAGATACCCAGGATGGGGATTTGGTGGGTGTGAGGCTGAGCTCCAAACATTGTCTTGGTCCACATGTTGTTTTCCAATATGACGTTGTGCAGATGATTCTTCTCCAGTGGGGATAGCCACACTGTGAGCCTCCTGATCATCAGTTTGCTCTGTCTCCACCACTGCAAAAAAGGCTTTTCTCTGCGGTTTTTTTTACTTAATACACTGTGGTTTTCGAGAGTATTGAAAAGCGCAGTGTATTCGACTACAGAGAAAAGTGGTATGAAAACCGCAGAGAAAAGCCACATCTTTCTCTGCGGTTGTAATAAGCCAACCACGGAGAAAGATAAACCACAGAGAAAGAACATCTTTCTCCGCGATTTGCTTATTACAACCGCAGAGAAAGCCTTTCAATAAAAAAAATTAATTTTCAATTTCGATTATATATAATTATTTTCAATTCTGATTATATATATTCAATATTATAACCTAGCCTTTTAATAAAAAAAATAATTTTCAATTTCAATTATATATAATTATTTTCAATTCCGATTATATATATATATTCAATATTATAACCTAATTTATTAAATTATTATATATACATTTCATAACTAATACAAAATAACTGGCTAATGAATAAATGGCTTTAATCTTGCTAACCAATAAGTCAATAAGTTAGCAAGTTACATACATATGAAAACTTAGATTTCATAAATAAATGACATTAATCTTGCTAACCAATTACTTTGTAGTGGTAGTAGATCCTCTTTAACATTGTATTCCTTTTTGTCAAACCACTGCAAAATTGAAAAGTTAATATAGATTAGATAATTAAATACTACATCTAGTTTTTCTTAAGCAAAAAAGAGTGTAAAATATAACATACTTTCTTCTCGATAACTTCTGCCGGATTCGGTGAATTTACAAGATCATAAATGTATCTTAGTACATAATAACCACATTCATGACTTTCAGGTTGTTTTGGACAAGAACCTCTCAGCAATTTTGTAAATGTGCCAATGCATTCATTTTCCAAACATTGTGCATATGCTCTACAAAAATTAAAATTAATTAAATACATATTATGCTCTTAACTTTTAAAAACCAACAATGCATACATTACAATTGAATAACTTACTTTTCCATAGCCTCCTTAATTATTGGTGGAGATTTATGATTTTTTAAAGGGTCCAAAATTATGGTCATCGCCCGCATCATCACGAGCACCAACATCCAATGTCGACTAAAACAATAATAAATTATGATTATTATAAGATTAAAATCCAACCATAGTAGTGATAATATTTAAGTAGTTCGTTCTTACTCAACAATCAAAGGAATGAAATATATTTGGCCTCGTCTATCTATAGTCATCATCCATTTGGCTATAAGATCCACCATATAATTTTTACTTTCATCATTGCCAATAAAAAGATGTTCAGTGTCAAAAAATTTGTATAGTTGTCGTGAATTTGGGTGCATGCTTTCCCAAATGCATCTGTAGAAACAATCATTCATATTACATTTTCAATTAATAAATAACTAGCCTATAGACTAGACAAGTGATTTTGTTTTCCATCGAACTTAAGGTCGGTCTGGCATTAATGCTCATGATGAGTCATTCAATGATGATTTCGATTAGATCTAATCTTTTCGGCTTGCGTTAAACACGCTAAAACCCTCCTTGACTCATTAGTCAATGCCATACGACCAGTGCTCCGTACTACTGCTGAACTTGACTAGTATGTCACAGTTTCACAGTTGATACCGACACCATTTTCGATTCTGACTAATAAGTCAGTGCCATTCACACGTGATTCCTTAACGGTCACCTAGTCATAACCAATTTCAATCTCCATTAATGAAAATGAGCAATAAAAGGTTCTTGACCTAAACCTCACTCTCGAACCCCGAATTGTACCCAAACGGTGAGTAGATTCGATCCCGAGCCTTAGGAATTGAAACCCTGAGCCAAAAACCCTCAAAAGTGCCCAAAACATGCATCAGAGAAACCAGGGTAGCATTACAGCGCTGCCCCTCTAGCGCCCCAATGCTGCAACCAGGGAAGTTTTGCCCTGGCTAGCGCTGTAGCGCTACCCTTTGGGCACTGTAGAGCTATGGCTAGGCAAAATCGCCATGGTTCTTCCCTCCTTCGATTCCTCCATTTCCAACCTAAAAAACAAGCTTCCGAACTCCATTAAAACCCCCAACTGAACCCAAAAAACATCTACACAAGTCCTAGGCATCATAACCCAAGTAACCCTTGCCAAATACTCACATAAATTCCTATTATCCAACTCAAAATCCAGCTGAAAGTCAAATAGAAAAACAGAGCAAGGACAAGAGTTTTAATGGCTAGAAAATCACCTCAATCTCAGTAACACTCCCTCTTCAATGGTAGAGCATAACCCAAAACCCTCAAGGCTTGGTTCCTTAGCTTGGTTCCTCAAAAAGAGCTTAACAGTTCAAAGGAAAATGAAGAAGAAATGATTAACGGTTGAAGGGAAGAAGGAGGTTCTGCTTTGGCCAGGTTTCTACAGCTTCAAACGGTTATATCTATCCTTAAGGTCAAAAGACCAAAATACCCCTAGGTCATTTAAAATCCTCTTAAGGCCACTAAGGGCATTACTATCCTTTCGCGCCTATCACGTTAATCATAATTAACGCCCTCCAATTCCCGTTATTCTCAATATTCTCAAATGCTAATAAATCACATCCCATTACCCTTTAATTCCCAGTAATTTTCTACTCCTCAATTACCCCGAGACTCACCCCGAGCCCTGAAATTAACCCCGTTATGACCAGACTGATAACTTGCATTCACAGATTGTCTCATGCCAAATAGCTCGAACAAATCCACATTATAATGTGGTCTTATTCAAAATTCACCAACATGCATGAAAATACATAATTACGCCCTCAAGGGGCCAAATTACCAAAATGCCCTTATAATAAAATGTGGACCCAAATGCATGCATTTATCATCATATAGTAATATAATTCACATAAACATGCATATAATCATATAATGGCATAATAAATCAATTATGGCCCTCCTGGCCTCCTAATCAAGGTCCTAAACCTTATTAGGGATTTTGGGTCATTACACATACCCGCCAGCTCGAACACGACCTAGGTGCTCTGGTGTCCCAAATGCTTGAGTCAAGATGTCATCTCGACCCTGAGCTGTAATTTCGCCACGACTCAATTTTTCTTTGATGTCCTCCTACTCAAGATATTGTTAGGTCAAATTATTTTATATAAATAAAATCAATATATTAATTATAAAACCGTAGAAAACTTACTATCTTTTTGGCAATCTGTCGGTCTAACTCTGTCTCGATAACTTTATTTTTTTCACGCGATCTAAGCCAAACTTGATACCTCTCCAGATTTTTAATATTTTGTTCTTTTTTCTACAATGTACAAGATAATTATAGTTATTTGTTGTGATAATATCAACCATTATTTAAACTTTAATATCAATTATACCTACCAAATCTTCTCCTATATTTTCCATTCCTCTACGAGAGTTTCGATGCCTTGACTTCATTTGTAATGCACGTGCTTTTTGTTCTCGATACACTTTTTGAAACTCTGGACTTAGACGACTAGATACAAATTTTAACCATTCTGTTCAGGTTATAAATCAGTTCGTATACCCATTTCAACAAGATCTAAACGACTAGCTAAACCATCCTTAGTTTTACCGGGAATATCAAGTAATGTTCCTATAATACTTTCGCACACATTTTTTTCTATATGCATGACATCCAAACAATGTCGAACAAGTAGATCTTTCCAGTAAGGGAGACGAAAAAAAAATTATTTCCTTTGGAAACATCCATTTACTTTCTTATTTTTCTGCATTTTTCCATACTTGAAATCAATTTTCTCTACTTCTTTAAGAATTTATTTCCCCGAAAGTGGCAAAGAAGCAACACCTTGTTCTTTTATCACCATAAAATGCTTTTTTTTTTTACCTATAATGATGATTTAGGGGCAAGTATCATCTATGACCCATATAACAAATTTTGTGCCCATTCGACTGACGAAGAGCCCTTGTGTTAGTGCAACATATTGGACATCCCTGGTAACCTTTTGTGCTTAACCATGATAGATTACCATAAGCTGGGAAATCATTAACAATCCACAACAAAATAAATTTTAAGTTAAAGACTTCTTTCTTAAAACCGTCATATGCCTCAACACCATTTTCATACAAATCTTTCAAATCATCAATTAATGGTGCCAAATAAACATCTATATCGTGTCCCGGTTGTTTTGGTCCTGAAATCATTAACATGCGCATCAAAAACTTTCTTCTCATCACTAACCACGGGGAAAGATTGAACATAACAAGGGAGACAGGCCACGAACTATGCCTACTACTTAGAGATTTATGTGGATTTACAACATCGGTAGCTAGACCTAGACGAAGATGTCTTGCTTCTGTTTTAAGTTCTGGATTTAAGTTATTAACTTTTTTGCAAGCCTGCGAATCTGCAGGATGTCGAAGTTTACCATCTTTCACTCGCCTAGTCTAATGCCATATTAAGTTTTCAGAGTATTCTGCACTTCGATATAATCGCTTAAGCCGCAGAATCAAAAAGGCAATTACCACATCACTTTCTGAGGAATAAGTTTCCTAATCTCCTTACTCTTGTTAGGTTTGTAGCGGGGTAAATCACATTCTGGGCAAGTGTCCATGTCTGCATACTCTTTATGATATAACACACAATCATTCAGACATGCATGGATCTTCTCATACTTCAACCCTATGCAATTTAAAGTTTTCTTCACTTCATACGTAGACTCAGGGAAGCAATTATTTGATGGCAAAATATCTTTAAAAGCAGCTAAAAATTGACTAAAACATTTATCGCTAACTCCATTTTCTGCTTTTATGTTGTAAAATTTTACCATCGTTGGTAATCTTCGTTTCAGACAACCATTGAATAATGGTTTATCTGCATCTCTAACAAATTTATCGAATTTTGATGGATCATCAACAAACTCTTCTTATGCTTCATCGAGCAATTCCATAGGATGGTCGTCAAAATCACTATAACCCAAATCATCAATCCCTCACCTCCCGAATGGATATGGATTATTATTTTTCAATATGATTCCCCATGCCAATACCATGTACGATAACTTGTATCAAATTCCCGAAAAAATACATGATTCTTTATCATGGTAATATTTCCTTTTGATCCATTACCACAATCTATACATGGACAACGAATTCTTTCCGAATCACTACAATTTGTTTGGCAAAATTCTAAAAATTGGTTGAATCCGTCTTGAAATTGTTGTGTTTCTCTATTCTCAAGAATCCATGACTTATCCATAATGATAATATCTACCTAATTCCTAAGTCAATAATGAAGAAAATATATATTGTAATTGAAAAAATTATGTTCAATTAATAAATTCTAAAATGAAATGGGCAGAGTTTCCTTTATTTCTATAACATACCCAAAATTCATAAGTATTTACAATTTCAACACAAACAAACATAATTCTTACATATATTAACCTATAAAACATGTTCAATTATTATCATAAAAAAATTGGGTAGAGTTTCCTCTGTATTTATAACATATCCCAAGTTATTTACCTATAAATTCACATCAAACAAAACATATAACAAATAACATGCATGTTCTCAACCATAAGTCACCGCATCACACACATAATTCGCAGAAACTACTTCACTAAGACACACATGTTCTCAACCTTCTGTTATCTCCACAACACACAATTTTATCTCATAACCTACTTCACTACTGATGAATATCTAATATATTCAAACTCCTCTAACAATAGTTTGTAAATATAAAAAATATAAAAAATTAAGTAGTAATTATTACTCACCTTCAAAATTAATCTTCAACAATTTCAACACACCTCAAATTCAAATAAATATTTCCTACAATAAAAGTTTAAATATTAGTAAATATATGGTAATTGAATTGATCCTAAAATAATATAATTAACAAAAATATACTTTAAAAGAAATTCATTACGTAAATAATATAAAAAATTATGTAAGAAAAAATATTATAATATAAAAAATTATGTAAATAACATTATTATGATATAAAATAATATAAAAAATACCCTAAAACCGAAATATATATTAAAAAAAATCAAGTTTTAGTGATCAATACATGTTTTGAACAATGAAAATGTCTTCTAATCTTATATAAACTTTCAAAAATGTTTTTAAAAAAATTTGAAATAACCCTATAAACATACATTGAAACCCCATTAAAATCACTCAATACTTCTTCACTTTTTCCATAAAACTTCAAAATAAATCAATAGTAAGTATATTTATATGATTTAAAGCTTTAATATGCAAGAAAATGAGGAAAAAAAACCAACTAAAATGGTAAAAATGAGACTTACCCGCGGCTGGGGACGAAGGTGGAGCCGTGCGATCGAGAGAAGTTTTCTGGCAAATGAAAAGTGAGCGGAGAAGTAGGGTCTTGGGGTGTTTTAACTGAAGGGGAGGGGCTTTCTCCGCGGTTATATGTCCAAGACTGCGGAGAAAAATGTACTTTTCTCTGCAGTTTTTCTCCGCGGTTTTGACATTATAACCGCGGAGAAAGCCCTTACACTTTTCTCTGCGGTTCTTACTAAAGAACCACGAAGAAAAGTCCCCCACTTCAAACTTTTTAATGCGTTTTTTTAAACCGCAATAAAATAGGGCGCAGGTATAAAATATAATATTTTAGACTCATTCAACCCTTTTCTCTGCGCTTTTTCTTTAAGGTTGAAAAAAACTCGCAGAGAAAGCCTATATTTGTAGTAGTGCTCGTTGTCACGCATAGAACGGGTGATCACCATGGTGACTGTTAGGTGAAACTTGTGTGGGGAATTAAGTATAATATTCTCTCAACGAAAGCACCAATCTATTGACACGGTTTTTCGCCAACAGTGGAATAAGGAATCTGAAAATAGAGATATTAGGCTTTTGCTAAGCTGTAATTTGACAAATAGAAAGTATCAAGAGCACTCACACACTTTTACGTGGTTCAATGGTTAAAACTCACCTAGTCCACGAGTCACTCTTATTGATCTAGTTTGTTCTCACCGTGAGATTGTTTGTCACAATTTCACTAGAGTTTTGGTATACAATATGTTCATCCCCCTTTCTGTCCATTCTCTCATATATTTATAGGGAATTCTGCCTGGACAGTTTTGGGTAACTATGCCTAAATATGGTAACATACATTTTTGGGTAACATCTCACTTACTTAAATACATTAATGCCTATTGATTCTATGCCCCCAATATCAGGTAATAAATACAAAATAATATTTGAGCATTAATGAGTGTATAAAGACTCTTAGGATCCTTCACTGTGTGTCATGATTAGGCTTTCGTGAGCTGAACACTTCCTTTGAGCTGGGAATCGAAGAACTAATCTGAATTGATACGGTCACACTCAGAATTTTACAAAGGCGATCTAGTTCTCTCGCATCTCTAACTATGTTGTTGGCACAAGAGGCAATATGGAGACTATCTGCTTGTCATAAGCTATCAAGTTTGACTCGAGCTACTTACTCCAAAGCTAGCTAGTTGTTCTATCTGCACACTTTCTTCATTCGCTTGTTTTCTAGCTCTACACTATGTTGAGTAATTCAGCTCCTATTTTTGGGTACAACAACCATAACTCTAAAAAAACTTATACATGTATATAGACATTTACCATAACACTAAAAAGTGATAAATATATATAGAAAAACGATATTGTATATTTAGCTACACGGCATATTCATTATATTAAATGTGCAAAACAATACAATGTAATAACATACATAAGTAATATTTCATATGGATATATTTATGTACTTGATAGAAATTTTGTGCAATTAAATTTCATATTTATGGGATCTCATTTCAACTGTTAAGATTATTGACCGCACAGTGTAGTTAACCATATTTATATCTTTATTTTATACAAGGAATATACTATTTTAGTCCCTTGAGTTCTTACAAAATACTAAATATGCCTCCAAGTTTTCATAAATATTAAAATAGTACCATCTGCTTTATTGTTCATACCAAAATAATACCCTAGGCCTACTTTTAGTTAAATTTTTTTCAAAAACCTTTTACGATTACCTATATATTTTGTCTATAATTTAAATTATTTTTAATTCTTTAAATAAATTAATCATACTTAAACTTTATTTTTAAGAACATATAAACTTAAAAAAAGTAATAAAAAATGAGAATAAAATAGATAAAATCAAATTACATTTTATTATTATTATTTAATATTTGATTTTAAATTAAATAAAATTATAGTATTACTGTTTATTGAAGTATATATATTTAAGTTTAATTTATTTAAGTATATAAGCTTATTTAAGTTTTATTATTATTTAATTAATTTATTAAAATAATTATAAATAACTTTAATTATTGTTGTAAAATTTCAGTATCCAAGTATACACAATCGTTAACAAGTAATATATTGATATATATGAGTATCGTCCCCACAAAGATTGATTATTAATTACCAACAATTAATTTCTCTTTCTATTTGGTTAGTAAAAATTGGATTTCATAAATAACAAAAACAAGAACAAAAATAACTGAAATTAATAATTGAAAAATAAAAGAAAGCAAATAACAATTAATTCAATGAATAAAAGACTTAGAGTATTTAATTTCATCATTTATCTTCATCTTCTCCTTGTGATAACAAGTTTACAAAAGTAGTCTATATTCTAACTAGAATATATAATTCTCAATTTATATGCAAACTTTCTACATCTATGTGAGAAGTTTCAGCATACAACATGCATTAAGAACAAAAACCTAAAATCTATACAAACCATACATGTACTCTCCTCTAATATTGAAATTTGTGTCTAAAAATTTATAGTGTAATTAATTTTTACTTCTCAGATTTTGAATTAAAAACATATGAATCATACAATAGATGACCAATCAACTACAAGCATTAAACACAAATTGAATAGATCATAATGAAGAGATCATAAAACTTGCATTGAATAATAATAGAGTGTCAAAAGACTACATTCATACCCTAGAAAATGAAATTAGTTCATAGCAAAAACATCCACGAAAATAGTTAAAAAGTGCACAAAACTAAAGAGAAAAAGAAAGAAAAACTAGTTGTAGATCTAATCCTGCTCTCCTCAATGGCTTACCCAATTCACATCTAATGATGTTTAAATAGTGTTAATTATGTCAAAATCATGAAATTCCAAAATTGCCCTTTCTTAATTGCAGAAAATTGGCACTTGGCATGGTCGTGCTGCTTGCTTCATTTAGGCTGGTCGACTGTGAGCACGGTCGCGCTACTGAAACAGTGCGATCGCAATACTTTCATCCAAATGCCTATTTTCATCATTTTTGTCTTTTTCTTGAGTCTCTAAGTCTGTTTCAGTTCCAATTCATTATGAATCCTTCCAGACCTAAAACAACCACAAATAAAAGCATAAAACCGCACAAAACACTATTAAACTACTAAAACACAACCTAAACTAACATATTAAAACAAGCCTATAACTCACCTATCAATTATAAACAAAATCTATAAGCAAGGGGTAAAAATGTCTTTGGAAAAATAACTTTAACCATAGGATACTATTTTAGTATGAACAACAAAATTAAATGGTACAATTTTGATATTTATGAAAACCGAGATGCATATATGGTATTTTACATAAATCCAAAGGACCAAAATAATATATTCCCTTCTATATACATATACTTTACATTTTATAAACCCATATTTATAAGTTTTTTTGGTCAATTTAGCTACAGTTAAATTGATTTTTTTTATTTAAAGCATCTTAATTAGGACCTTAAAAATGAATTATTTCTTTTTCCTTTTAACAAAGTCACTTTGATTAACTTGTTAGCAAATTCTTTAACTTTGTGCCTTAATCTCCTGCTCAAAATATGTTTAGGGATGAAAATTAATATTTCCTCAATACAAACAAAATAGAATTAAGTGGCAGACCAATTCAGTATACATTTGATTTTATGGCAATCCGAAATGGGAGATAAACAAAGTATATCTTTCCTAACACGTATAAATTTATGGTGCAATCAATTATCTATACAAAATTAGAAAATATTATTGGGATAAAGAATTATACCAAACAAGTGTCAAAATTTTAACAGTTGGGAATATTTCAATTCCTAAATTTAATAACTATATTTATTCTCGTTAACTTTGACTCACTCACTCTCATTCTCACTCTCACTCTCACTTGTAATGCAGTGTTGTTTGGGCCGGCATTTTTATTTTGCCCGTAAATATAATTAAAACCTAAAAATATTTATTCTACAACGGTCATTTTCAAAGTAAGTAAAAGGAAAGAAATGAAAAAAAATAATGATAATTCTACCAGAAATAAATTAAATGAAACTGTAAAAACAGGTGAAAAATAAAATAAAGTAAAAAAAAGAAAAGAAAAGAAAAAATCTATGATGATCATGATCTGGTTAGCTGCACAAGGTTGATGAAACTAGACCAGGCAAAACAGCTAGTGGGACCCATATTTTAAATAACCCCAACCGCGTGGGCAACAGAGATAGAGAGAAGGACTTGACGAAGACTTTCTCACTCTTCCACTTCCTAACCAGTCGGACTGGGAATGGAAACTCTCATTCTCTCTCTAGCTCACTCAAATTCCACTCATATTACTCTAGTGGTTTTCTCAGGTAAAAACCTGACCATTCACATGGGCAATTTTGTCATTTCACATACTCTTAATCTTCGACACCAATAATCTCTCTCCCACACTGCTATAGCTGCCTCATAACTCAGTTCTAGTTACTCCCTCTAAACCATTGTGAGAGAGAGAGAAAGAGAAAGCTCTTTTTAGAGAGAGAAAGAGAGAAGGATATGAAAGACATTGTATAAACTCTCATATGGAATACAGTCAGCGCAAAGTTTAAGTCTTCATATTACCATCTCACCTCTCACTTTTACTACTTTACTTGCTATATTGGTGAGTCTACTATTTCAGCTGCTGTTTCAATACACAAAAGAAATACAACTACGAAGCTATGCAAATTAGAAATTATATGAATATATATATTTTTAAAAATTAGTTCATTTTATGGATATGACTTTGTTAGTTTGTTTCGTTGTAGGTTCGAAACGACGTCGCACATAGTTGAAGCAAGCTCGTGCGCCGGGGAGAAAAAAAGAAAGTAAAATAGGATGCTAGACTACGAATGGGGAAGAGTGTCTGCGATGATGCTCACGGGCGAAGAGCACGAACAACCACCTGGATCCGACCCTAACCGTCACAACATTCTCGACCACTACGCAAACGCCGCCGCTCAGACCGCTTTCAACGACAACCTCCTGGCTGCTCAGCCCGGAACCAACGGCTCCGCCTTCGCTAACCACCACTTCAACACTACAGCTACTCATAATCAGAATCACCACCACCACCACAACCACCATCACGATTCGCAAGCCCAAGTCCACTCTACCCACCACGTCCACCCATCCCTATATGACCCACGCTCTTACTCTGGTGCGTCTTCCTACGCGCCGCAGCACCCGTCCATGCTGTCCCTCGATCCCGTACTCGGTGGGGGAGGAGGGGGTGGAGGTGGGCACGGGGGATCGGGTGGGTTCATGCTGGTGCCCAAGAGTGAGGATATGTGCCGTCCACCGGTGGATTTCTCATCAAGAATTGGGCTGAATTTGGGTGGCCGGACTTATTTCTCCTCGGAGGACGACTTCATGAACAGGCTTTACCGGCGGCCCAGGCCGCTTGATCCAGCCTCGGCTCACTCACCGAGGTGCCAGGCCGAGGGCTGCAATGCCGATCTCTCCCACGCCAAGCACTACCACCGCCGCCACAAGGTCTGCGAGTTCCATTCCAAAGCTTCCACCGTCATCGCCGCTGGGTTGACTCAGCGATTTTGCCAGCAGTGCAGCAGGTTGTTTTGAAATCACCGAAATGCCCCCTCTACTCCGTCCCACACATTTTCCCAAAAACATCTTCCCAAAACCCTGAGAATAACGATTTTAAAATGACTAAATTGTCCTCTGGCCGTTGCCAATGATTGCTTTTAGGAGGTTATAATCCCGATGGGCCGTCCGTAAAATTGTCCTACGTTTTCCGTTTATACGGTACTCTGTGCTATTCTGCTTCTTTCTCGGAGTGGGAAGCCTTTTCAGTACTTATTTTTAATTGTTTTTGATACCCCAAAATTAGTTTTAATAAAACGTCTGAATTGCTTTTTAAATTAGTCAGTCAATTTTTGTGAAATGACAAAAACACCCCCGAGTCTGGTGGTATTTTTACTCGTATAAGCTTAGCGCTCCTAGATGTTATGTTACAAAAAAGCCAGCGGCTGTCGCTGTTGGTTTTCCGGAGATAGTTGGACTGTCGGAATGACGAGAATGTCCCCGCAGTTGAATCATCGTTCTAATGATTGGTTTTCCCGTACATGTGGAAATCCCGAGGGCATTTGCGTCCGTAAACCTTTTATAATTACAACTTTCCGTTTACGTACTGTTTATCTTCTTATTTTGCTTCACACGGTAATGTTAAAACAGTCGATAAGGAGTTAACATTACTAATTAATAAAATACATTACTTTTTACTTATTAATTTGGTGTCTATTACCCTTGCAGATTCCATATCCTTTCTGAGTTTGATAATGGCAAGCGCAGTTGCCGGAAGAGGTTGGCCGATCACAATCGTCGCCGGAGAAAAACTCAGCAGCCAATTAATCAAGAAAATTCCAATAAGTCTTTACAACCCGAAATAAATACCCGACATCCATCGTCAGATAACGTTTCAAGTAAGTATATGTATATATATATATATTTGTACATATACATATGCCTTCATTAACGTTAATCAATTTTTAATAGAAAGATGTACATTTTATATTGTAATATAATAATGTCGGTGTCTATGATAAATAATTGGATACTGTTAATGATTCATGATCAGTGGTTATGGGATTTGGTTCCGGAACTAATGTGTAAATTTTGAAGGGTCCCCGCCGGATTCTGGAGCTCAATCGACGTCGTCGGTGACGGTAGCACTGTCGCCGCCTCGAATTTCGCTTGATTGTTTCCGGCAAAGATCATACCAAACGACTACCGCTTCTTCAGGATCATCAAGCTCACTCTTTTTCTCAAGTGGGTAAAAGAAATGGAGCGGATCAAGTATATCTACGTACGAACGCATGGGCTTTATTGTAGGTTCCAACTTTCAGGGAGGATTTTAGCAAAATAACATTTGTTTTAAGTGATATCTAGTGTTACTTTTCCGTGAATTTAAGTTTGAGTCTAATGGAGCTTATGAAGTCTTTTTTTTTTCTTGTTCTTTTTTTTTTTTTGAGATGGAATGAAATTCCCAATTGGCCCTTTTCCTCTGTACTTTGATCAAAATATGTTCGAAAAGAAAAAAAAATTGAAGGGGCGTGAAAAAGCTTTTAATTTATTGGAAAAATTGGAACTTTTCCAATGTAAGGATCTGTTTGGTTTCAGAGAAAATTGTGGAAAGCACGGGTGGTTCAAGGTCTACTTTCACTTTGGGCATCTGCATTATTTACTTTTTGTCCGGAACTGGAATTTTCCTGGAAAATGCAGTTAACACGTATAGAAAAGATAAAAATAGACCACGTGGTATACTATATTTTGTTGTTATTGTTATTAATCTTTAAATTATTCAATAATAATAAAGAAGTTAGAAGAGTGCCCTGAAGTTGTCTCCTGAATGGAGGCTGTCGAAGCCAAAGTTATAATTGCGCACTCAAAATAAAATCACTGAGATAGTCCCAACACTCTTTTCTCTTTTTCTTTCTTATTATATATTGTGTGTGGCTATTGTTTCAATTCAAGCCCTAATTTATTTTGATAGGACCATCTGCTCGCAAAAGAGAGTACACATCAGCAGCCAGCTGGATCCAAGGCCTTTTTTTCCCTTTGTTGCTACTTTTGGAGGGTTTAACCCCTGGGAAGCCAATGAAGAATTTATTTCGCAATAAATTGTTAAATAAAGAGTTGTTAACAACATTACCCCATTCACTTGTTTATTTGAGATTATTCTAATTGAATGGAAAATGGGTGATTTATCAATAGTGATCATGATGATACATTTGTCACATTTTTTTTATTATTGTCAACAAATTATTATTACTACTATTATTATTATTATTACAAGTACATTAATTACTATTTTTTTTAATTTACATACAGGATTACATCCCCTTTCCTTTTCTACACACACCCAACCAGTTGAAGATTTCTTTCAAAAAAAAAAAAACCAGTTGAGGGCTCTTTTTATTTGTTATTTCTTAATCGTTTCTTTTTCATTAAATCATTATCATTATTATAAATCACATTAGAAATTTATTTCTCTTTGCGGTTATTTATAATTAATTATTAAGTGGATCACGCTAAAAATTCAATTATATTACTGTCAAATGCACAAATTAAGAATATAATATTATCGGGACCAAAATTTACAGCATATAGATTTATATAACAAGAATAAAATACGTTTCAAAAACTTTAGTATGTAAAAATATATTCCTTAACATTTTGAAAATTCTACATTAATTAATTAGGCTTTATTTTGAATAAAGCAAGTATTAGGATATGGTATATGGTAAAATCGCACCAGTTCTCATTCTTATACATACATCAATTCCGTCTATTTATTTTCTATGTATTACGACGACCACCTCATATATATAAGCCACACGATAATTTTGTATGTACTTGTTTGTCAAGTCACTTTTATAATGATAAAAAAATTAATGAGCCTAGTAGTACTCCTAAAAATATATTATAAATTAGTTTTTGTTGCGACTGTGAGAGTTGATAGATTAATATTTAATACATGCATGCAAATAAATGTCTATAATGAATCAAAAGTACATAAATCTGAAATATATACATCATCACTAGTATAATTGAGCATACTTTTCATATGTTTGGTTTCTATCATGATGGAGCATTTGAGAATGCCACTAATAATATTAAGGCAACTAAACAAGTAAGTAGAGTAAAAATCTAGTGTCCACTCAAAAGTGACATGCGGCGGGACCTGAAAATTCAAGCTGAAATTAGACTGTGTTATATATATTAAGATAAAGTCAGAATGTTTGAAGAGAAAAAAATATACCGATTGATAATTACATTTGTTTGCATTTTTTTTATCAAATAATTTTTTTATATATAATTAGAAGGTGACAACTGACTAATGATCATATATATTACCAATGGCCTAGCTAGGATTCTTTTTACCAACAAGAGAAACCTCATTGAACTTTCCCGGAAATTTAAGTGGGCCACACTTGTTCTACCTATATACACTTTTCATCTACATTATTAATTAAGTGGTATGTGCCGTACAATTAGCGTCGATTTGTTGAGCCAAAAGCTAAATTTGTTTGGTTCTAATGATGAAAAGAAGAAGACAAACAAAGAGAATTTGGCCAAGGAATAACATAATCAACTTAATTGTACATATGCATATATTTTTGCTAAAATTTTGTCTATTTGCAATTTGATTGAGAAGATTTTGCTAGAATTTTGTCCATTTGCATTTTCATTGAACTTCCTCTCTCTCACACACACTCTCTCTCTATCTCATTTAATTACGTTTTTAAACCCTATTAAATGCACAAGCATATATATATATATCGACGATATATACCACTGTGAAAGAATGTAAAAATAATACGGATCATATGCCAAAGTTTCAGTAGAGAATAAGATTTATACCAAATACCTATTAAAAGCAGGGGCACATGCGTGCACAAATAAGTTTAATGTACAGTGTTCATCCTAAATTTGAAGTCAATATCAGGTATTTAATTTCCTTTAAAAAAGACATACATGTATTCTTCTATCCTTCTACATTGTTAGATATATACCAGTAACACTGGGATTTTGAAAAAAAAAAACATTGGTACAGACATTATTCTGTATTTATCAGTTGTCGGCAATAGCAATTCATGTCGACAGTATTTTCCTTTCACAATACCCGACCCGTACGAGTATTAACACAATTGTAATAGTGTATTTCTTATTGAGGCGCGACAGCTTACACTTATTATTAATGATACAACTAGAGGTGTCAAAAAATAAGTTGAGTTTTTGCCAGCAAGTTTACAGGACGCCATGATTAGTAAAATGTGTTTATATATAAACACAAGGGTCTGGCGTACAACGTAATTGACATATGTGTCTGGATTAGTATAATACGATTTGTAAATATGTTTGGTTCATGACATCAAAGTATTAGGCTGAGTTTGGAAAAATTCACAGGTACAATCCCTGAAAATGGATCCAGTTTTGGTTTTTTTTTTTAACGTTAAGAAATTATAACAATTTTTTATTTGTATATGATTGTATATATTACAATTATAGGGGCCTCCCATAATTTTGATAAAATTATAAATTATTTAGAGTGCCGAAATCATAATTTAAACCGCATTTATTTTTCTTTGTACGCATATGAAACAAATTGTTTGAACTCTCATTTCAACACATTTACTAAAAATTATGGAAGGTTTTAAAAATTTATGCGCACCCTATTTATTGATAGATTTTGAGAAGTAAGATTTTAAAAGACAATAACTTCAATCATTCTTAATAAAAAAAAATTGGCCTATGGAAGATAACATATACAAAATTTAATAGGGATATTTGCCACATAAATATCTAATGTTTTCGTGTTTATATACTGCCCATTTTTTTTTACGGCAAAACCACCCAATGTTAAGTTTATATTAAGTTTTTGTTGCATCCGTCGATACCACCTCCGTTAAGTGCCACTTCAGCTAATCATGTTGCCACAAGTCATTCTATTATTGGCCCATGTTATATTTTTATTAAAAAATTTACTAATTTATTTTAAAATTATAAAAACTAATTAGAATAGATTTTAAATAATAAGGAATCTAATAATTAAAACAAAAATAAGAACTGATTTTTCTCTCTCTCCATCCTCCATTCTCTTCCCCTCTCTCTCTCCCGATATTTCTCTCTGTCTCCTTCCTTTCTTCTTCTCTCTCTTCTCGCCTGCCATGGTCACCGACCTCATCTATTCTCTCTCCCTGATCTTTCTTCTCTCTCCTTACTCTCTTCCTCGCTCACTCACTCTTCTCTCTTCCTCACACAACCTTTTCTCTTTCTTCTTCTCTCTCCTGTTCTTCGTTTTCTTCTCTGGTAGGGGCAAAGCTTGAAAGCATACATCCATGGTAGAGCTTGGAGAGGCCGAAGTTGTGGTTGATGGCGAAGGTTGTGTGCGGCGTGGCTTCAAGATGGCTGTGTGTGCGACTGGGTTGGCTGGGTCAATGGAGGGGCCACGACAAAGCTTGAAGGTTGGGCAAAATGATTACAAAATCTCCATGGGTTGTTTATTTTTCTTGTTCACAACTAAAAATCACGGGTTCAACATTGGTTATAGACCGACGCTTTTGCAACCAACGTTGTTGAAGGCGACACAATTGACATGGTTAGAAGCGTCGGTCTGTAACTGACATTGTTGGGCAGATGCGTCTGTTTGTAATTGACGCTTTTGACCACCAAATGCGTCGATTACAGACCGACGATCATGTTTGCGTCTGTGAAGAACCGACGCTAATAAGTTTAAAAGTTGTGTTATGCAAGTTGTTTCAGCCATTTTCCCCTACAACAAAACAGAAGCAGGAAGACAGAAATAGAAGCAGAAACACGTATACATATCAAAAATATATATTTATATGAAACTATATACACAATGGTCGAGATATATGATTCAAAAAATAATATTCATATACTCAAGAGGGAAAATAATAATTAAGTTAATTTCTAATCAAAATCTACTAACTTAATCATTGTTTAGAGACAAAATAAGTTAGTAACTAATCTAAACCCATTGATTAGAAACAAAAAATAAGTTAGCTAGTAAACTAATCTAAGTCAAGATTGACATATGACTCAAAAAATAATATTCATACTTGATCGATATATGCAGGAGGTACATATACTAGCTAGCTCTAGTTCTCATCAAACATTGAGATTAGGTAGAATTAACTCTGCCCATTCATCTCGTACGACATTGACTTCTTCAAGTGGGTACACCATTGTGCTTTTGAACTACAAATGATTTCAAAAAATTATTTAGAATAAAACATATATGATTTTACAATAAAATTTAATTTAAACTATATAGTAACTGATAAATTAAATAATACTTATGTGACGACTCAAGTGGTTCTTTGGATTGGACTCTCAAACGAAGTCCCTTGCAAACTTCATTACATAGAACCCACACTTTATGTCATCATCCTGTTGTCGACACTATTAAACATAACAAAACACATTCAATTATATATATGTTTAGATAATTTGAAAACTTCTAAGTTGTGATTAAATATTTATTACCAAAGGGTGGCAAAGTTTTGCTCTTCTTGCAGATTGTCATCTCTGTAGCTCATATGAATCTAGGGCACTATGCCAAATATAAATGACCTTAATTAATTAGTTAATATACAAAATTATTAAAGTGACTAAGATAAAAAGTCATGACTTACACGTCTATGCATCGCTTCATCTCTGGGCGAATATAATGATTCAGTGGATCCAAGTACGAGCATCCAGTGTTCCCTACAAGTTCTCAAACAAATGTGTATTAGATGTAAGTTTGTCTAGTAAATTGTAGTTATATATATATATATATGTATAGCTTACGATAAGTTCCACGGGCAAATAAGAATTTTTTCTATCTGAATTTGTCGCATTCGATTGCAAAGCGCTTCTTTAAAAATATTATTAATTTATATTTAAATTTAAAATTAAAATAAACTATATTTTATATTCTTTACAATCCCTATACAATAAAATTTACAAATCGAATTCTACCATCCTAATCATACAACCATTTTACTAACAAATAGAATAATCATATAATTATATATTAATGAATTTTTTTAAAAAAACATTCAAACCTTGAGGAGGTCTTAGAATTGGGAGGGGTGGCAGAGACCCGTAGGGGAGGGCATAGCCGCAGGGGAGGGTCTCTCAGAATTGGAATAAGAAGGTTGGAGATGGTGGGGAAGGTCTTGGAAATGTGAGGGGCGGTGGAGACCCGTGGGGAGGGCAGAGTCATGGGGAGGGGCTCTCGGGGGTGACGGAGGGGCAGAGGCGCGAAGTTCCAATGTCGGGAGGGGCTCTCGGGGCTCAGGAGGGCTCGGGTGGGCCTAGGTTCGCAGTCATCTGTGTGCCTCTGCAATTTTTCTTGTGAGGGGATCGAGAGGGGATGAGGGAGGCGATCCCAAAGTTTGACCTATATCAAGGTTAACGTCGATCTAAACTGTTGCTATTGCCTATAAATCGATGCCGTATTATTCAATAGAGTCTTTTTAACACCGACGCTAACTTCACTAATAATTAATCATTACGTTTCATTAGATCAGAAGCGTTGGTTTAGAATCGACACATTTGAGCCTCCTACGCTAGCGTCGGGGTAGTAACCGACGCCGTTAGTTAACGGTTGAGTCGGTTTTGAACCAATGCTATTGAACTGAGATTATCAATGGCGTCGGTTCACACTGTAAATGTAGGATCTCATTTATATAAGTCTATATGCATGCTCCCTATTGCACAAAATAATATACAATAGAAAAACATAAATACATGCATAGAAGTGGTTTTCATACAGAGATTCGTAAATACAACAATAAAATCATTAGAGCACTTACAAGATGCATAGCATAACAATGACTACACCCTTTGGATTTCCTAACCTTTTGTCCTTGTTGAATGCTAGGTATTGCAAGGAATCCAAACCACTTTGAAACAAGACCACCTAGTGTTTCTCCATTTCTCTAAAATATTCCAAGTCTTTCTCTAAAATAACCTAGTATTTGTGTTATCCCCGTTTCTCCCCAACATTCACGGATCCGCATTCTGAGTCCATGGGCCAATCTGAAAGGATCTGAGGCCCAGATCAGGCCCAATAGACGAAGACGGACTGAACTTTGGCAGCCCAAGTATCAGTAAAGCCCAAATGGTGTCCCAGAGTAGAAGCCAGGACCATGACGTCGGCATGTTGCATATTCCCAAATCTTTCGTCCGGTGCTTCCTGGGATGCAATGAAGATATCGTCTCCCCCAAGCCCAAAATTAGACCGGGATGGCGATGGATGAACTCGGGTCCTTGTAAACGAACCAGGACCTTGGTAAATGAAGAAGGATGTTAGAAAACGGACCCAAACTAGGTGACCAGGTTGAGCGTGATAAGTTGTCCCCGATACTGACATCACTCCGAGAAAAGTGGAGTTGTGTTCCCATAACTAACCTGCAGAAGAGGTTACATACGGAATGTATGCCATCGGTTAGAACTGTACTGCCACTACTCTGACAGATCCTGTCACCCGGATCTCCCTCGAAGCCCACGCGACCCAGACTGAAGCAGCATGTTGTCGTTAGTCTTGTAGTGTGGTTACGCTTAGGCTGGCCCAATGGGCCCTGATTAATGCATTTTCTATATATTAAAATCCTTTGTATTAAGCCTCAATCAGAGAGCAAATAGTGATTATACCCTTATTGGGCCCGGATTAGTTTGGCCCAAACCAAGTGCACTCAAATGCCTATAAATATGAACAGTTGTGCGCTAGGAAAGAAAAAAAAAAAGAAAAATTCTTCTCTGGTAAGCAATTACTCTGCTCAAACTTGCAGAAAAGACCATTGTCAAAAGCTCTCTAAGCTCTAATACAACTGACTCGTGGACTAAGGCTCATTAACGCCCCAACCACGTAAAAAACTTGTGTGCAAATCCTAAATCCTTACTTCATAAGCTCTCTTATCTTTTATATTTCTAGTTTCCGAAAAACTCGATAAACATTTTGGTGCTTTCATTGAGAGCCGAGGAAAGCTTTCTGGAAAAAAAGATATCAGATATCTATAACAATGGTGAACACAAAGCACACCACTTTCGACCCTGCTCACCAAGAACAAGGCAATGGAGAGCCACTGCCCAGTCAACCTCTTCCTCAGAATCAACCTGAGGATACACCTTATGAAATGCCCCAGCCCGACGAACCACAGAACTATGAAGATGGGGCAGATTACGAGGAAGATTACTATGAGGAAGAGGGAAATGAGAGGGAATACCATGATCATGAAGATGAGGATTCGGCGATCCCTGAAGAAGTAGACCCCAACCAGGAGAACCTGGAGGTGACAAAATTAAGGCAACAAGTCCTGGACCAAGAGGCCAGGATAGCTGAACAGAAAGAAGCCACTCGCCAGATGCAAGAATCCCTCCTGGCCCTACAAGCTTTCATTGCCGCCCAAGGGTTGGCGGCCAACCCTCCAGTTGTTCCACCTCCAGGAACACGACCGTCTGCCCCGCAGGTTAGGGCCAGCGTGCCCGAAAATGCGAGGCCGATCCTTTCTCCGGGACAAGATCCCAAACACGGCCTACCTAACCCGACTCAAGAAAAGGGAAGGCCAAGGCGACTGACCCCGAGGGAAAAGCAAACCCCCAGAGGAAAACTCCTCCTGTCCAGAAAACAGGGGCTAACCCAGGGCCACTCCCTAGGAGAGAGAAGGTACGTCCCATCCCAGGACGGGATCACCCGATCAATCCGCAAGGGATGCGCCTGCATGGTACCAGACCCCAGGCTGTCCCTAGACAGACTGGACGGGAACAACTTTTCCACCCTAGTGCCTTTGTGAATAAAAATCACCGAGAATGCCAGCATGCTGACGAGCCAGACCCCCTTAGCTCAGGGGATGACACGAGAGGGTTCCTCTAGATGATGGTACGACCAGAAAGTTCATGGAACAACTGGCTGCCTTAAAAAAGGTCACGGATCGCCTGGTCCATAAGCAGGAGGGAGGAGGTTTCAATTTCGAAGAAGAGGAAAAAGAACCCTGCGCCAAATACATCCTAGATGTGGTGCTCCCCAAGGGGTTCAAGATGTCGAACCTACCCGCCTATACCAGGAACACAGATCCCAGAGATCATCTATCACGCTACAATCGGTTAATGACCGTAGCCCATGTTTGCGATAATGGCAAGTGCCTCTGCTTTTCAATTACTTTAGATGTACCTGTGGAGGAATGGTGGAAGAGGCTCAAGACGGGATCCATCCAGTCCTGGTCTAGAGTATAGTCGGCGTTCTGCAAACAGTTTGTGGCAGCCATGAGGACAAACATACAAATTGTGCCCTCGCAAACATCAAACAACTCCCCATGGAGACTCTGAGGGCCTATATCCAACGCTTCATGGAGGAAGCCTCCAAAACAAAGGTAAACGATGGGAAGCACTTGGTGGCCCTGCAGTCCAGGATCCGCTCCAGGTCCCCCCTCTGGGATGACATGCAGCGCAGTAAGGCGGCAACCCTCGAAGAATGCATAAGGAGGGCACAAGGCTTTATCAACTGGGAGGAAGCCCGAATCTAGGCATTTGGATGGAAAACAGCTCCCCAACCAAGTGCCTAGACCTTTCTGGGGTACGGAATGCAATATCCGACCCCTCAGTATCTAACACCCTCGATAGAGCCAAGATCGACGGGTGCTCTTGGAATGACTTTTGCAGCCCCAACAGTCTATGGCCCTGTGTCCTCTGGGTATGCCCGACCCTTTCCACCCCATTGTCCGGGTACGGGATGGCACCAGTCGGACATAGTGCTGATCCCGGTGGGGCCCAGTCATCCCAGATGGGGGGGAATGAGGCAAGCGTAAACCCCTCCCAGGGAAAGAGATCGGGGAAAGGAAAAAACTTGTTCGAGTCCTCTAAGAAGGGAAAGAAGGGCTACGAGCCCCAATATTCAGAGTACAACAATTTAGTGGATACCAGGGAAAACATATACCTAGCGATGGAGAGGACGGTTCATTACCGAAAACCCGCCCCCATGTTCAAAGGGGGAAAGAACTCGAGGGACACCAGCAAGAGGTGCACATACCATAAGGCGGTGGGCCATAAGACCGAAGTGTGTCGTTAGTTGAAGGACGAAATCGAGAATTTGATCAAACTAGGACATCTCCACGAGTGGGTTAGGATGCCCGTGGGTGTTTCGGGAATGCCCACCGTTCCCGGACAATCCGCAATCCTGAGTGCACCTAGAGCGTACTAGCCTCCCTAGGGAGAATACGCGACGGGCCCGGGGGCACAGATTTCTCAGGGGGTCCCAACTGTGCAGGCACCCAAACCCAGGATGCCCTATCCTTCCGGAACCGCGGCTCCGCGAGTAGATGGTCATGTAACCACCATCTTGGGCGGGCCACATCTGGGGGGACCATCTCGGAATGATCAAAAGCGCTACCTCAGGGAGCTTGACCATGACCAAGAGGTATGCGCCTTGGTCCAAGCACCGGCCCAACGCCCGAAGTTGATGAACCTCCCCATCACCTTAACGGAAGACGACGCCCGAAACGTCCACTTCCTACATCATGATCCTCTTGTCATTGATGCCCAAATAGCTAACAGGATGGTGTCTCAAATATTGGTGGACGATAGAGGTTCCATCAACATTTTGTTCAAGCCAGCCTTCATCGCGATTGGCTTGACTAAGGCAGATCTTGTAACGACCCCAAATTCACTATTAAGGCTTAAGGGCCTTGAGTAGTGTGCCTGGAGGGCATAATGGGATTATGTGTGTGTCTTTAATGAGTTTTATGCATGATTAAGATTTAATGCATGTTACATGACTATTTGATTATTTAAGATGCATGACTATGTGAATTAGTATGCATGTAGACCTGATTATCTTAGAATGAGCATAATTGTAAGTTGGCCATTTTAGGGCATAACTGTGATAATGGTATTATGTGATTTGTTCCATGTGAGTGTGGTGTTTTTATCAGGATGCACGCATCGAGACGGTCCTAATGAGCCAATTAGTCTAAAAGTCACAACGGGATTTTGTACCCGGCTCGGGAGGAGCCTAGGGGTACTTTGGTAATCTTATAGGTTGAGTTGTGAATGGGTGGTTCTAGTTACTGGCAATTGAGTAACCTGGGTAACCATTTGTAACTGCTGTGAGTAACAAGTTTTAGATAGAAAATGGTAGAAATGAAAGGACTTAAGTACCCTTGAAGGTTTAGTTAGGAAGGGTTATTAGGAAGGGGGTAAATTGGTCATTTGGCAAGGCAATTAGACAATTTTCAGCTGGGTTTATGGGGTATACGGTTTGGGCATTGGGTCATTTGGTGTTTTGATAAAATTGGAAGAGAAGAAGAAAGAAAGGCTAGGGCAAGAAGAAGAAAGAAGAAGAGGTGTAGAAGGGCTGGAGTGGGAGCTTAGGAGGAGAACAAGGGAAATTTTAGGGTGGATTCTCCACTTGAGGTAAGGATCTTATGCATATTTAAGTTTGAGTTCTGTTTTGACTTGTGAATCTAAAGCTTGAGTTACTTTTTTGAGTTTTGGTTTGAGTTGCTGAAATTAGAGATCAAAGGTGTGGATTTTGGGTGTGTTGATGTTTTGATCTTGATTCTAGTGTCTATAGGTTGTTAGATGGTTCGTATGAAGTTTGGAATTGAGTTTTGGGGTTGAGATATGTGTTTGGGCTGGTTTGGAGGTATTTTGGATGAAGGAATTGAAGGAGAGAAACCCATAAATTTTGGGTTGGTAAGGGCGCGCCGCGGCCCTGTTCTTGGGCGCCGCGGCGCGAGGCTGGTTCCAGGCGGGGTGGCTCTCTGACTTGCTTAGCGCCGCGGGCCTCTAGGGCTGAACCGCGGCGCTAGGCCATTTTCAGGGCTTGAAATTTTGCAAATTTGAGCTTTTGCTCCGGGGGTTCGGGGGATGTTTCCAATGTTTTGTTTTAGGATTTTGGGGGTCTCGAGTTTATGGAATTGGTCCCGGGAAGTGGTTTTGAATTGATTAGTATTAAAGGATGTTTTACTCATGTTGTGACTAGGTCTTTGGAAAAGCTCGGGTTAGAGGACCGTGCTCGCAGCTTTAGTGCATCAGGAAGCTCGGAATACAGGTAAGAAAACCGTAACACCCGAGAATAGGGCATGGGCCCACTGTCTGATTGCAGGGCATGGCCCTAGATTGTATTATGTGCAAATGTGTAATCTTAGATGAACTGTTATATGTTTGAATGGTTATTTCATAATGTATTATATGTGCGATTATAATGGAATGAACGGCCAAGGCCGAGAGCGGCGAAGGCCGGGTACGGCCTTGGGGCCGGAAGTAACGCTAAGCACATGGGATGCTATAGCCAGGGTGGGACCCAAGGGACACATGAGTTATCCTACGGTGAAGACTGAGACCCCAAGCTTTGGTAAGGCCTCGGGGGCGGCGTGGCCGTGCTTGTTTAGTCTGATAGTTTCCTATTTATTAGTGGATTATGTCAGCTATATTAATTGCATATGTTATGTACTATTTGGGTTTTCTTGCTGGGCCTCGGCTCACGGGTGCTCCGTGTTGCAGGTAAAAGCAAAGAGTCAGTCAACCGGCCATGAGTATGGAGAGCGTGGGGGCGGCGCGTACATGTTCGGCCTGCCCGACTGCTTTGGTTGGGGGCATTTTTGTATATGGCTGTATTTACCATTCTTTTGATAGTTGATCAAGTGTAAATCTATTTTTGAGTTGTAAATATTTTGTAAACCTTATTTTGGGATCCCAGATGTTTTATACTTAACGTTTTCAATGAAGCTAAACATTTTAAAAGAGTACAGCCTTAAACTTTGATTTATTCACACTTTTGGTTTTAGAAACCACTTAGAGTCAGTCAAAAGCACGATTTCTGTCTTAAACTCACTAGGTAGCGGCCCTAAGGTAGTAGGGCGTTACAACTTAGTATCAGAGCGAGCCAAGGTTTATTGGTTCTGGAGATTGACCGAACATGTACGCACGCTGCCATTGAAAAGCTCGACTCAGGGTTGATTGGTATGGTTGATCAATATATCTGAATATGTGATTAAATGCTTTGTGTGCCTGCTTAAGTTATTAGGAGCATGATGATTGAAATAACATATGCATGATGCCAGGGCAAGGCCCGTTGTATGCTGTATGATATTTGTATGATATTTTGGTCGATTGATCATGGTTGTTGTTGAATTGAGAGGTGGAAATTGGACCTTGTTATCATGCCTGATGAGCGGTGTCACTGATTGCAGGCATTTAGCTATAATGCCTCGCCAATCATCGAGAATCCGCGGCATTCAGGCCGAGGATGACAACCAGGGGCAGGACCCTCCACCTGCTCCTCAGAATTGGCAGCAGATTTTAGCCGAGATGGAGGCTAGGTTGAAGAAAATAGAGGAAGAGCATAGTCAGTTGAGGCAACCAGCTCCTCCACCAGCCACTGTGATACCACTATAGCCGAGTGTAGCACCAGCTCCAGTTCAACCTGTGACTGAGAACAGGTTGGAACTCTGTATGAAAGATTTAGAAAACAGCAACCTCCTACCTTTGAGGGCGGAGCAGACCCACTGCAGGCTGAGCAGTGGATGAGTACGATTTCTGTAATCTTGGACTTCATGAGAGTTGAAGGAAAGGATAGGGTTGATTGTGCCAGTTTTATGCTTAAAAATGATGCAAGAATATGGTGGGATGTGGTAAGGCAGTGAAGGGATATTGCAGCTATGACTTGGGAAGAGTTCAAGAGCATTTTTAACGAGAAGTACTACAGCGTGGCAGTTCGGGCCGCGAAAGCTGATGAGTTTGTCAGCCTGACGCAGAACAGGTTATCTGTCACCGAGTACACCCTGGTATTTGACAGATTGGCGAAGTTTGCGCCAAAGCTAGTGCCGACTGATGCGGCCAGAAGGGACAGGTTTATACGGGGATTAAATGTAATGATCGCCCGTGAGGTGAGTATTACAATGGCTCGAGAGACTACCTATGCGCAAGTGGTAGACAAAGCCCTCACTGCTGAGAGGGCTGAGGATCAGATCTGGAAGGATAGCGCTGCTAGGCGTGATACCAGGAGGGTAGTGCCTTATTCTTCTGGGCCTAGTCGGGGCAGCGGCCCTAGTGAGCAGAAGAGAAGAGTACCATACTCATTTGCTCCTTATGGTTCTGACAGGAGGGTTCACGGTTCTGTGGGTGGCCGCCAGGGCGGAAATGACAGCTGGAGAAGCTTTCCGATGTGTCCTCGATGCAGGCGACGGCATTAGGGCGAGTGCCGGACCAGGGCATGCTTTGTTTGTGGGAGCACCAGTCACTTGAAGAAATATTGCCAGCAAGCTAAGAAGGAGGAGCCAAGGCAGGGAGACAGCCTCGCTCCTGCTAGGGTTTTCACCTTGACTCAGACTGAGGCAGAGGCCAGTCCCTCAGTGGTCACAGGTCAGATTTCTAGCGCTGGATCCTTGTTTACTGCATTGATTGATTCTGCTGCTACGCACTCATTTGTTTATGCTAGGGTGATTGATCAGCTTTGTAGACCTAGTACTTTGTATGCTAGGGGTTTTCAGACTATATTGCCTACAGGAGAACTGGTAGTCTCTAGGAGGTGGGTTAGAGCATTACCAGTAGTAGTAGACGGTAGAGAATTGTTTGTTGACATGATTGAACTAGATATGGACGAGTTTGATATAATACTAGGAATGGATTGGTTGACGCGGTATGGAGCAACAATTGATTGTAGGCGACGAATGGTGACCTTTGAACCGGAGGGCGAGGCACCCTTTGTGTTCGTGGGAACGGTGAATGGACCGCGGGTGCCTATGATCTCAGCACTAAAGGCTAGTGACCTAATGTAGGAGGGTTGCATAGGATTCCTAGCGAGTATAGTAGATTCCTCCAAGGTGGCGGCAGTGGGACCGAATGAAACCAGAGTGGTCTGTGAGTTTCCAGACTTGTTTCCACCAGATCTGCCGGGATTGCCGCCACAGCGGGAGATTGAGTTCGTCATCGAGTTGGCTCCGGGAGCAGAGCCAGTATCCAAGGCACCTTACAGAATGGCTCCGGCAGAATTAAAGGAATTGAAGATTCAGCTGCAGGAACTACTGGATTTGGGGTTTGTCAGACCGAGTTTCTCGCCATGGGGTGCTCCAGTTTTATTTGTTAAGAAAAAGGATGGATCGCTCAGGATGTGCATCGATTACAGGGAGTTGAATAAGTTGACCATCAAGAATAAGTATCCATTGCCTAGGATCGACGATTTATTTGATCAACTTCAAGGGAGTACAGTGTTTTCGAAGATTGATCTCCGATCAGGCTACTATCAGTTGAGGATCAAAGAAGAGGACATACCAAAGACTGCATTTCGGACACGGTATGGACATTATGAGTTTCTGGTTATGTCCTTTGGATTAACCAATGTTCCAGCAGCATTTATGGATTTGATGAACATAATTTTTAAGGATTATCTGGATAAGTTTGTAATTGTATTTATTGATGATATCCTAGTATACTCCCAGTCAGAGGTAGAGCATGAGCATCATCTGCGCCTGGTGTTGCAGCGGTTAAGAGAGCATAAGCTATATGCTAAGTTTAGCAAATGTGAGTTCTGGTTGTCGCAAGTTCCATTTCTAGGCCATATTATCAGTAAGGATGGGTTACTGGTCGACCCGAGCAAGACAGAAGCAGTGAGAGATTGGCCTAGACCTAGCAGTGTTCCTGAAGTTCGGAGTTTCTTTGGACTAGCAGGTTATTACCGGCGGTTTGTAGAAGGGTTCTCCAGAATTGCTACTCCATTGACAGAATTGACAAGGAAGAAGACCAAGTATTTGTGGACAGATCGATGTGAGAACAGCTTTAAGGAGTTGAAGCGGCGGTTGATTACTGCACCAGTGCTGAGCCTGCCGACAGATGATGAGAAATTTGTGGTCTACTGTGACGCTTCTAGACAGGGTCTGGGATGCGTGTTGATGCAGGCTGGGAAAGTGATAGCTTATGCATCAAGGCAATTAAAGGAGTACGAGCAGAGATATCCCACGCATGACTTGGAGTTAGCTGCGGTGGTATTCGCACTTAAGGTTTGGAGACACTACCTGTATGGAGAAAGATGCGAGATATACACTGATCACAAAAGTTTAAAGTATTTATTTACCCAGAAGGACTTGAATATGCGCCAGAGACGGTGGCTAGAGTTGGTAAAGGACTACGATTGTGATATCCTATATCATCCTGGGAAGGCTAATGTAGTGGCTGATGCATTGAGCCGGAGGGGCCCAGGACAGCTGTATAGTTCGAGGCAGATATCTAACAGACTGGCGGGAGAGATGACCAGAGCGGGCATAGATTTAGTGGTTGGTAGGTTAGCCAACATTACTCTTCAGTCAACGCTCCTTGAGAGGATTAAGGAAGCACAGAGAATGGATCCCCAGTTAGTTGAACGTAGGGAGAATGTCCTAACTGGAGCAGCTAAGGACTTCTCTATTTCTGAGATGGGTTTGTTGAAGTACAAAGGACGGATTTGGGTTCCGATTGATCCAGACATTCGGTGAGAGATTCTAGACGAGTCTCATACCACTCCCTACTCATTGCACCCAGGTTCTACGAAGATGTACCACGACTTGAAGGTTTTGTATTGGTGGTCCGGCATGAAGAGGGACGTGGTGGACTATGTGGCAAGATGCTTAACCTGTCAGCAGATTAAGGCTGAACATCAGAGGCCAGCAGGATTATTACAGCCTCTAGGGATTCCCGAGTGGAAATGGGAAGATATTGCCATGGACTTTGTGGTTGGATTGCCGAAGACCGTGGGTCAGCATGACTCGGTGTGGGTGATTGTGGACAGGTATACTAAGTCCGCCCACTTCTTACCTGTGAAGACAACTTATACTGTGGAGCAGTATGCGGAGCTTTATGTGAAGGAGATTTTTCGGCTTCATGGGGCTCCGAGGTCGATAGTATCCGACAGAGACCCCACTTTCACTTCCAAGTTTTGGAAGAGCCTACAGAAGGCAATGGGCACACAACTTCGGTTTAGTACCACTTATCATCCTCAGACGGATGGACAGTCTGAGAGGACCATCCAGATACTAGAGGACATGTTACGAGCTTGTGTGTTGGATTTTGAGGGATCTTGGAGTAGGTATCTCCCTCTGATTGAGTTCTCGTACAATAATAGTTATCAGGAGACTATCGGAGTGGCTCCGTATGAGATGCTGTATGGAAGAAAGTGCAGATCACCAATTCATTGGGATGAGGCAGGTGAGAGAAGGTATTTTGGTCCTGAGATGGTTCAGAGGACCAATGAGGCACTTGAGAAAATTAGAGCTTGTATGCTCGCCTCCCACAGTCGCCAGAAGAGTTATTCAGATCAGAAACGCAGGAGCGTGGAATTTCAGGTTGGTGATCATGTATTCCTCAGGGTTTCACCCCTGAGAGGAGTAAAACGATTTGGCATTCGGGGCAAGTTGAGTCCCAGGTTTGTTGGTCCATTTGAGGTTCTAGAGCGAGTTGGGGAGGTGGCTTACAGGTTAGCAATGCCTCCAGCTCTATCAGGGGTTCATGACGTGTTTCATGTATCCATGCTCCGGAAGTACGTATCGGACACTACTCATGTGTTGAGCTATGAGAACTTGGAGTTGGATCGGGATTTATCATACGAAGAAAAGCCTATTCAGATCCTTGACAGAAAGGACAAAGTCTTGAGGAGCAAGACCATCGCCTTGGTTAAAATATTGTGGAGGAATAGCAAGGTTGAAGAGGCGACATGGGAACTGGAGTTGGATATGCGGGAGCGGTATCCCGAGTTGTTCAGGTAAATTTCGAGGACGGAATTTTCATGAGGAGGGGATAGTTGTAACGACCCCAAATTCACTATTAAGGCTTAAGGGCCTTGAGTAGTGTGCCTGGAGGGCATAATGGGATTCTGTGTGTGTCTTTAATGAGTTTTATGCATGATTACGATTTAATGCATGTTACATGACTATTTGATTATTTAAGATGCATGACTATGTGAATTAGTATGCATGTAGACCTGATTATCTTAGAATGAGCATAATTGTAAGTTGGCCATTTTAGGGCATAACTGTGATAATGGTATTATGTGATTTGTGCCATGTGAGTGTGGTGTTTTTATCAGGATGCACGCATCGAGACGGTCCTAATGAGCCAATTAGTCTAAAAGTCACAACGGGATTTTGTACCCGGCTCGGGAGGAGCCTAGGGGTACTTTGGTAATCTTATAGGTTGAGTTGTGAATGGGTGGTTCTAGTTACTGGCAATTGAGTAACCTGGGTAACCATTTGTAACTGCTGTGAGTAACAAGTTTTAGATAGAAAATGGTAGAAATGAAAGGACTTAAGTACCCTTGAAGGTTTAGTTAGGAAGGGTTATTAGGAAGGGGGTAAATTGGTCATTTGGCAAGGCAATTAGACAATTTTCAGCTGGGTTTATGGGGTATACGGTTTGGGCATTGGGTCATTTGGTGTTTTGATAAAATTGGAAGAGAAGAAGAAAGAAAGGCTAGGGCAAGAAGAAGAAAGAAGAAGAGGTGTAGAAGGGCTGGAGTGGGAGCTTAGGAGGAGAACAAGGGAACTTTTAGGGTGGATTCTCCACTTGAGGTAAGGATCTTATGCATATTTAAGTTTGATTTCTGTTTTGACTTGTGAATCTAAAGCTTGAGTTACTTTTTTGAGTTTTGGTTTGAGTTGCTGAAATTAGAGATCAAAGGTGTGGATTTTGGGTGTGTTGATGTTTTGATCTTGATTCTAGTGTCTATAGGTTGTTAGATGGTTCGTATGAAGTTTGGAATTGAGTTTTGGGGTTGAGATATGTGTTTGGGCTGGTTTGGAGGTATTTTGGATGAAGGAATTGAAGGAGAGAAACCCATAAATTTTGGGTTGGTAAGGGCGCGCCGCGGCCCTGTTCTTGGGCGCCACGGCGCGAGGCTGGTTCCAGGCGGGGTGGCTCTCTGACTTGCTTAGCGCCGCGGCCCTCTAGGGCTGAGCCGCGGCGCTAGGCCATTTTTAGGGCTTGAAATTTTGCAAATTTGAGCTTTTGCTCCGGGGGTTCGGGGGATGTTTCCAATGTTTTGTTTTAGGATTTTGGGGGTCTCGAGTTTATGGAATTGGTCCCGGGAAGTGGTTTTGAATCGATTAGTATTAAAGGATGTTTTACTCATGTTGTGACTAGGTCTTTGGAAAAGCTCGGGTTAGAGGACCGTGCTCGCAGCTTTAGTGCATCAGGAAGCTCGGAATACAGGTAAGAAAACCGTAACACCCGAGAATAGGGCATGGGCCCACTGTCTGATTGCAGGGCATGGCCCTAGATTGTATTATGTGCAAATGTGTAATCTTAGATGAACTGTTATATGTTTGAATGGTTATTTCATAATGTATTATATGTGCGATTATAATGGAATGAACGGCCAAGGCCGAGAGCGGCGAAGGCCGGGTACGGCCTTGGGGCCGGAAGT
Organism: Humulus lupulus; assembly: GCF_963169125.1. Taxonomy (NCBI): domain Eukaryota; kingdom Viridiplantae; phylum Streptophyta; class Magnoliopsida; order Rosales; family Cannabaceae; genus Humulus; species Humulus lupulus. Next base: position 113,872,727 of record NC_084797.1, read on the forward strand.
AACGCTAAGCACATGGGATGCTATAGCCAGGGTGGGACCCAAGGGACACATGAGTTATCCTACGGTGAAGATTGAGACCCCAAGCTTTGGTAAGGCCTCGGGGGCGGCGTGGCCGTGCTTGTTTAGTCTGATAGTTTCCTATTTATTAGTGGATTATGTCAGCTATATTAATTGCATATGTTATGTACTATTTGGGTTTTCTTGCTGGGCCTCGGCTCACGGGTGCTCCGTGTTGCAGGTAAAAGCAAAGAGTCAGTCAACCGGCCATGAGTATGGAGAGCGTGGGGGCGGCGCGTACATGTTCGGCCTGCCCGACTGCTTTGGTTGGGGGCATTTTTGTATATGGCTGTATTTACCATTCTTTTGATAGTTGATCAAGTGTAAATCTATTTTTGAGTTGTAAATATTTTGTAAACCTTATTTTGGATCCCAGATGTTTTATACTTAACGTTTTCAATGAAGCTAAACATTTTAAAAGAGTACAGCCTTAAACTTTGATTTATTCACACTTTTGGTTTTAGAAACCACTTAGAGTCAGTCAAAAGCACGATTTCTGTCTTAAACTCACTAGGTAGCGGCCCTAAGGTAGTAGGGCGTTACAGATCTGGCCTCATTCCCAACCCATATCTACGGGTTCAATGGAGATTCAATACTCCCAATGAGAAAGATCTAGATACCCGTAACCCTGGGGAATGAGATTCATAGTGGTGGACTGCCCCACTGTGTACAACATCATCTTCGGTTGACCCGCTCTAGTCGATTCCGGTGCTATCACTTCCATCCGCCACCTCTGCATGAAGTTTCCCTACGACAATGGAGGGTTAGGAACAGTCCGGGGAGACCAGAAGACCGTCAGGAAGTGTTACCACGTATTTTCCCGACCTATTTATATGGTCTGCGAAGAACCTCTTGTCGAGGAAAACGTCGATCCAGTCCCGCCTCTTCCCCCAGCGAGATAGAGGGTCCGAGAAGAAGACAAACTGGATTTGTGGATAGGGGCAGACCCCGCGCTGGAGCCCATGGAAGAAATTGAAGAAGTGTGCATCAGCGACTCCGACCCGACCAAGGTAATCCAAGTCGGGAAGAACCTGAATGAGGAGGTTTGGGCCGCCATCGTTGCCCGAGTGAAAGAGAACTAGGATGTCCTGGCCTGGTCTCATTCGGACATGACCGGGATCGACCGCAACATCATTTCCCACACCTTGAACATCGACAAGGGCGCGACTCCGGTCCAGAAAAGACAGAGACCTCTGGGGGCGGAGAGGGCAGAGGCCCTCAAACTAGAAGTTGAAAAGTTATACTCGATCAACTTCATCCGAGAAGCTTTATATCATATGGCTAGCCAATCCGGTGCTGGTGCCTAAGCCAAATGAGACTTGGAGAACTTGCATCAATTTCACAGACCTCAACAAAGCCCTCCCCAAAGATTGTTTCCCGCTACCCTGGATTGACCAGATGGTAGACACGACATCTGGCTGCGAAATCTTGAGCTTCATGGATGCATACTCAGGCTACAACTAGATCTCGATGCATGTAGCGGACCAGGAACATACCAGCATCCAGACCGACAAGGGGGTGTACTGCTACATCGTAATGCCTTTTGAACTTAAAAACGCCGGAGCCACGTATCAGCGGATCGTCAACAGAATGTTCCAAGCCTAGCTGGGAAGGAACACGGAGGTTTATATCGATGACATGCTAGTCAAGTCCAAGACCTCTGGAGGACATGCTGATGATCTAGTCAAAGCCTTCACAATCATTCGAAAGTATGGGATGAAGTTGAACCCCAAAAAGTGCACCTTTGGGGTGGTGTGCGGGAAGTTCCTGGGCTTCATAGTAAGCTACCAGGGAATAGAGGCCAACCCGAAAAAAATAAGAGCATTGATTGATATGCCCTCGCCATGGAAGCATAAAGATGTTCAGAGCCTGACAAGGCGAATAGCCACCTTGAGCCATTTTGTCTCAAAGGCCACAGACAAGTGCATCCCTTTCTTCAACGTCCTTTGAGGAAGACAAAGGTTCGAATGGTCGGCCAAATGCGAAGAGGCCTTCCAAAGATTAAAAGAGCATCTGGCCTGATCGCCAATATTAGCAAAGTCGGTGGATGAGAGCCGTTGTACCTCTATTTGGCCGTGACCGAACACGCCATCAGTGCCGCGCTAGTACGGGAAGAAGGGAAGGCCCAGCTCCTGGTCTATTACGTAAGAAAAAGGTTATTAGGTGCAGGATCACGATACCCACTGATCGAAAAATTGATGTTTTGCCTACTAATTGCATCCCGGAAGTTTAGGCCTTACTTTCAAGCCCATGCCATAAGAGAACTGACCAACCATCCCTTACGACAAGTGTTGCAAAAACCCAAATCATCAGGAAGGCTCTTGAAGTGGGCCATGGAATAGAGTCAGTTCGACATTACGTATATCCCTAGAATATCAATCAAGGGGCAGGCCCTAGCCGACTTGATCATGGAATGCACCGAGATCACTGAAGAGGACGATCCCATCGATCCAACGGTACCCCTGTCCAAGGTTTTTGTAGACGGAGCCTCGAACGAAAATGGAGCTGGAGCCGGGATCATCCTAGTGTCACCACAAGGACACCAGTTACAAAATGCCCTGTGATTCTAGTTCAAGGAATCGAACAATGAGGCAAAGCATAAGGCCATGTTGGCCGGATTGCGCTTGGCCCAGGAAGTAGGGCCCGCAAGCCTGGAGTTCTATAGCGACTCCCAATTGGTTGTTAGACAAATCTCAGGAGAATACCAAACAGAAGGGGACAAGATGGTAGCTTATGTGACACGAACGCGAGAGATACTTTAATCTTTCAAGAAACACTCCATCCGCCAGATCCCCAGGGAACAAAACGTGTTTGCAGACACGTTGGCAAAACTGGCCACGGATGCGGAGGCAGAACTCTTCGGGCTGGTCCCAATCAACCATCTCCCCACACCAAGTATTCAAGCCCCCACGATCAATGCTAGAGACTACTCCACATCCTAGATGGGACCCATCATCCATTATCTAACAACCAGGGAGCTGCCCACAGACAGGGCAGTAGCCAGGAAGCTTCAGTACCAAGCCCCGAGATACGTCATGATGGAAGGAAAACTCTACTGCAGAGGGCTATCCATGCCATACCTTCGATGTGTATCCAGAACTAAAATGAGTGCAATCATGCACGAGGTGCACGAAGGTTTCTGCAGAGAGCATACAGTCGACCTCAGCTTGTCCAAGAAAATCCTGCGGCAAGGATAATTTTGGCCAACCATGAAGAAAGACTGTGTTGATTACGTTCGCAAGTGCGAACAATGCCAAAGGTACATGAAGATCCCGCGATCCCCTCCAGCAGAAATAACTCTAATGACGAGTCCTTGGCCCTTCGCGGTGTGGGGCATCGACCTAGTAGGGTCGCTCCCGCGGGAAAGGGTGGTGTGAAATACGCTATCATGGCCGTCGACTATTACATCAATTGGGTCAAGGCGAAACCCATGAACACCATCACCTAAAAAAAGGCCCTGGACTTCATCATCAACAAAAATGTGTGCCGGTACGGCCTCCCTTACAAGATCATGTCTGACAACGGGAAGAAATTTGACAGCATCCACTTCATTGACTTCTGTGAAAGGCATGGCATCATCAAGCTTCTCCGCGGTCTCCAGACCTCAAACAAATGGGCAAACAGAGGCCATGAACAAGATCTTGAAGGGAACGTTGAAGAAAAAGCTTCAAGCATGCAAAAGCAAGTGGTCGGAGGAGCTGCCCCACATATTGGGCATACCGGACCACCGAAAGAACGTCTACCAGACACACTCCTTACTCCATGGTATACGGATGCGAAGCAGTCATCCCAGTGGAAACAGTTGTCCCATCCCACAGGAGGGACACGTATGATCCCGCTCAGAACTACGCCTTACTCCAGGAATCTTTGGACCTTATCGAAGAGATCTGGGAAGAATCCCAGGTTCAGTTGAAGATGTACCAAGGCAAGATTGCTTAGCATTTTAACTCAAAAGTTAAGAGCCGAAGGTTTGAAACCGGTGATCTAGTCCTGAAAAGAATCTTCCCTGCAACCCAAGATCCGGGAGTGGGGGTTCTGGGCCCAAACTGGGAAGGACCATATGAAATCCAACATGAAGTATGTCTGGCAATGTATCGCTTAAGGTGACTTGACGAAACCGAGGTCCCAAGAGCATGGAACGCGGAACATCTCTGTAAGTACTATCAATAGTTAGGAGGGCATGTTCTTGCTTTTAGTTTTCCTTGTAAAAAATGTACGCCCCAGGGCGGTTTCTTGATTAATAAAAATGATGTGTACAAAACATCATAAACAAATATTGTAAAACAATGGAAGTTCACGTCCGTCTTCATAAACAAGTGACCCAAGACTAGTCTTCGCTCACTTGGGGGGGGGGGTATATCCATTTGTACGAACAAGTCCGGGAACAAAAAAGATAGGATGCAAAACGCAAAATGTAGTCCTAGTTCGGACCGTACAAATGGGTGGAAATAGAAACCCAACTCATAACAAAATGACACAAGGCTAACGCCTAGTCCCAACCCAAACTGACAGGGTCTGGGGGGTACAAACCCGAAAGGATGCAAGGCTAACGCCTAGTCCCAACCCGGACTGACATGGTCCGGGGGGTACAAATCAGAAACACCCAGCCCGGACATACGTGGTCCAGGGGGTACGAACAAGATAAGATGCAAGGCTCAGGCCTAGTCCCTACTCGAACATTCGTAGTCCAGGAGTATAAAGAACGTGAAAATTGGTCGACCGAGCATGGTCCCAGACATCCAGATACCGGTCCATGTCTTCGCCATAACAGCCCGAAACCGTTAGAATATGAGTCCTAGGTATGAGTTTTCTAAAATTAGTCTTACAAAGGTCTCGACGCAAGAAAACCTCCCCCGTAGGTCCAAAATAAGCTGATCAACTGATCCCTGATGGCCCAAGCCGTTGGAACCTGAACACCAAAATCAGGACAAACAAAATTGGTAACAATTATTAACTCTCTAATGGCCCAGGCCATTGGAACCTGAATAGTAGGACCAAAGCGAGTTAAAAATTAAAATCTAAAGAGATCTACGATGAACTAGGCCATTGGAGCCCGTATTACGAAATCGGGACGAACACGTCCCACAAGCGTAATAATCGTTTTCTAATTTTCTGAAATGGTCCCGACCGTTGGAACCAGGACCGAATACTCGACTCTTTCATGTGAGGGGGTAAAGCACTTGGTGAGATTCTAACGAATTGAACGGGAAAAGCTATTGCAAAAGGAAAATTAGATACACATAAACATTATATTGGACGCATCCGCATCCATAAAAGTGTTACAAAAAAAAAAAAGGAACAACCTAAAGTAAAAGGCCCGGGCATAGGCTTCTCCATGTCCTGATGCCTCCATGTTGGCCCCGTCTGCCTCCTCCTTGTTTGAGGGTTTTGTGTCAGCTTTCTCCTTGGCTTCGAACTCGACTCTTTTTAGGGCTGGATCGGGGTAAAGCAAGAGGTACATGTTCTTGTCTTGGAGCCAGGCCATGTAGATGGCCTCATCGAAGGGGGCCTCCAGAAAGGCGTCCGCTTGCTCTTTCCCTTGACAGGTCTCCCCATGCATTTTCACCTCCAGCTGAAGTAAATCATCCAATGTCTGGAGCCGAGTCTATAGGGTGGTGATCTTCTCCCAGTCCTGGCAAGACTAGGCCTCGACTGCCTCCAGGAGAGCCTTAGACGATGCCTCAGAGCCCCGAACATGAAGAAGCTCCGCCTCCAAACTAGCCACCAGTTTTTTATACTCGGGTTCTCTCCGGGACGAAGTTTCTTCAAGCTGGAACCGGGCCCGAGCAACCTCTTCGCGGTCCGCTTTGGCTTGGGCCACCTCCTTGGGAAGGGCTTCTTTAGCGGCTTCCCACTGGTTCACAGCCACCTCAAGCTCCAGCTGACTCGTTTCCAATTTCATCACCATCTCGCCCACCAAGTCGGCATTTTGATGGGCTAGTAAAGCGTCCTGGAATGAATCGAAGTTAAAAAAAATATACGAATTAAAAATACGAAAAGCAAAAGGAGATACAATCGGATAACTTACAGTGGTGGCCTGGTGTCGGATTGCCTGGAGATGAACAGAGCATCTTGGTTAGCCAGGGTGGTGTACCGTTTCAGCTGGAGGTTGGACATAGTAGTCCCAACCTACTCCAACAAGTCCGCGGAAAATGGGGCTGTGTCCTACCCCAATTTGGGACGAAATCCAGTCTCAGCAACGAGCCGATCCACGATCGGCTGAGAAGCACTGAAGGTAGCTAGATGCTTGAAGAACTCAATCTTACGACGGATCGTCAAGGCCCAATAAACTTTTTCCCTCTTTCCTTGGTCGTCTTCCCATGTCCGGGACACCATCTTCGACTACTCCTCCCGCAGGATCATCTCCCCCTCTTTAGGATGGGTCAGATTGATGGGGAGCATGGGTGCCTCCGAAATTTCCTGAGTTCCGAGCTGAATCTCCCCAGAAGAATCCTCGGCCATGGAAAGATCTTTAGTCTTGACCTTCTTCGCCCTGTTCGCGGACTCACCCGTAGCCGAGTCAGCAGCCCTCTTCTCGGACCCCCGACTCACCGGAGGTTCTAGCTTCAGGTCGATTACTGGAGGTCGAGCAGGTTGGGACGGGACAGTTTCGGCATGAACCGTCGTAGTAGGGACCACGGATGAGGCCTCACTGACTATATTCGGCTCCAACATTGAACCCTCAAGAATCGCGTCCAACACCTTGTGCTTGGACGCGCCTTTGGCAGCCTTCTTGGGCGAGGCCCTGGCCTTGGCAGCCCGGGCCTCAAGGGCCTACTTCATCTTGGCCACATGGTTAGACATATCAGATTCTTCTGAAATAGATAAACATAAAGAAATTCAGTAAAGTATACGAGTCAGGATAAGAAGGACAAAGTAAAAACTAGGCTAAAGTCCTCCGGGACGAACCCTTATCTAGAACTCGGGCTCGACTCAATTCTCCTAAAGCGAAGGAATGAATTCGGTCTCCCATGTCATCCGAGTCCAGGAAGTTGCCATATTGAAGGAACTTGGGTGAGTACATCAGAGTCTCCGGGTTTACAATGATGGGGGATGAAGGTCTCATTTCTCTATCGGCCCCGAACAGGGGGCCTCAACAAACTAGTCTATCCCTAACTAAGTCCCCAAAATGGGGAGCATAAGTCAAAAGCAAAGGCGAATTCTCCCTGATACACTAGCCTCGGGAGCCCCCGTGTTCATTGAGCCACGTCAAAGAGAGCTTTCAACTCCTCGGAGGCGGCCCTCTCCATTTGTTGAGCCCGTTCTCTCTTCCTTTTCGTCGCATCCGCCCAGGCCACGTCTTCCACATCCATGATGTGTTCGAAGGCCAGTGCCTCCCTCAAAGCCGGATCTTTCTCACATTGCATCCCTCGAAGGCTAGGGGCCACAATTGTCTGATTAGCTGCCAACATCCTGACTAGTTGCAGGTTGGTGGTGTTAACGTAGCCCACTACGTCCAGATCCTCCGCGCTTAGTGTGGAATAGAACTTCTTCCGGTCAAGGATCGACTGGGTAAGGGGGTTCTGGGCATAGGGTCGTGCCATCCAGGGCAATAAGTTGAAAGCGGGTAATGAAAAGACTGAAAAAATGAATTAAACTAGGAAAAAGGAGACTACTTACCCACTCGCTGGAAGTTCAGCGTCAACGTGGGGTTCTTATCCAAGAGGAACCCGAATGTCATGAACCAATAGTGTCTGACATGCGGGGGGTGTTTCCAGGAACTGGTGGGAGCAACATAATTGCCACAAGGCTTCAGTCTGTAGAAGCCGTCTCGGGTCGTGTCCTTGGCGTTAAGCTACGACTCCAGCTTATAAAAGTACAACACCGTGGCTAGAGTCAGCTCCGGGATTTCCTTCACCACGCAGAAAATGTGCCATCCCACGAGGAGTCGATAAGCTTGAGGCAAGAGTTGGAACGGCGCAATCCCCATGAACTTAAGGAATCGCACGAAATAGTCGTGGAGCGGGAGAGTGGCTCCCGCGCTAATGTGGCCCATGCTCCTGGCCCCAAATTTGCCCACGCTGGTGTGCGATGGGAAAGAGAAAAAAAAAGAAAAAATATTCTCTGGTAAGCAATTACTCTGCTCAAACTTGCAGAAAATACCATTGTGAAAAGCCCTCTAAGCCCTAATACAACTGACTTGTGGACTAAGGCTCATTAACGCCCCAACCACATAAAAACCTTGTGTGCAAATCCTAAATCCCTACTTCATAAGCTTTCTTATCTTTTATATTTCTAGTTTCCAAAAAACTCGGTATACAGTTTGTATGGGCAAGTCTCAACACATGAGAAGAGATTTCCTAGAGAGAAAACTAAGAGAGAGTGGGCAGCTATGTATAAAATATTAGCAGTGAATTTTTACCTTGTCAAATTCAGCTTAGCTAATGCATTCTATAACACTAGTATATATAAGCAATTAGCTATGACATAAAATAGGTTTTAGTTACCCATTTTGTTTAATTATTTAATAATTATAATTAACTAAATACTTATCAAAATCAACCAATTATAATTTTGACATTTATTTAATTCATTATATTAATATTAATACTAATTTATCAATATTAACAAAATTCTCCTAATTGGCTATAATACTCTCTTTTTGAGACTTTGCAATAAAATCCTCAAAGTTTCTTCTATTTATTTTCTCACAAAATATCAATAAATAATTTAACATCATTTATTTTCATTGACCTAGTTAATGTGATATTTTTATAATTAATAATTAAATTCATTATTCAAGACTATTAGGTTCTGTTGACGCGGTTCTTCGCCAACAGGTAATTAAGAGAAGAAGAGAAAGGGATTAGTGCTGAATATAGAACCGTCGCAGATATAGAATCTTAGAGAATGAACTAGGTGACTCAAGACACGTTTTTAAGTGGTTCGAAGGTTAAAATCCTTCTACTCCACTAGTCAATATTATTGATATATTCTGGGTATTTGGTTACAAAGCATATATCTATTCAGAGACTATTTTTCCCAACCCCTATCAACTCCCAGCTTCTCCATATTTATAGGAGAAGGCACCTGGAAGTTGGTAAGGAGGTCATCCCGTGACCTTATTATTTGTCATATCAACTCTGTGACATTCATGATTAATTCCTAAACCTGACACATAAGTATGGTCAAATCGATAGGTAAGGAGATAATGGGCTGCACGGCCCAACCCAGCCGTGGATATCTGAACACGCACGTTCCTGCTGCGTGTCCGAGAAGTCAGGGAGATATCGGACACGTGATGTCAGATATATGCACGTTTATCTTGCGTGTGTTGACTTTACAGAGGGTCAGAGCTCCATACATAGCTCGTGCCACGAGCTTCTCCCTTGACCCGACCTTTGGCCTTCGGATTCCTTCACCCAGTCCTGGGCGACCTTGGCGAGTCCTCAGGGATAACTCGAGCAAATAAGATACGACCTCGAAACGGGAGCTCCGGTCTTGGGGATGTTAATGGGCTAATCATGATTAGTCTGTAGCTCGGCCTGATAACCAGCCCATGGGAAAACTAGGGCGTACGGGTTCATTTTGATAAGAGATGACACGGGGACCATGGATCCATGAACTCAAGCTCCAATAAGTTACTGTGAGTTTATTTATAACAAATAATCTCACTACCTTATTAATTCATCGTGACTCCACTATAGACTAAAAATTGCAGTCTTGAATTCATAGAATGTTTTACACCAAATGTAAATACGTTATCCATTGTTATAACCATAACCGTCATTCAATCCTCTATAGATGATCTACTAATGAGACAGGTACAAATTACCGCTTTACCCCTCATTGGTATTTTATCCTTAATTCTCACTAAGTTCCTTGTAAATGATCTTTTCGTAAATTTAATTACAGAAATGAGTACTCTACCATTTAACACTTGAACCAAGCTATAAGGAAATCATCATTTCACTTCTTAAACAGAAGCTATAGATTTCATATCTATGTTAAACACTCTCACTCAATTATACTACCAAATCTCCAATATGTAAGTAAGAGCTAGTCCGTAGGGTAAGTTGGTAACGAACAAATCAAAAGACCTGAATAATACAATTAGCAGAATATTAATCACTCAAAATTAAGATTGAATTGACCTATGGTCAACGTTGTGATATGATTAGATTAGATAATAACGATACTTACTTATCTTGTCAATAATCAATATCAGTCTAGTCCAATGTAACAAAATACATCTGATCTTATCTACTTGGTCAATGTCCTGGATATGACATCACACCAGATGTGTAAGTAGATCTTATTGTAGATTACCCAATTAGTAAAAATTTAGTGTACTGATTTAATCTTAGGAAAAAATGCTTTTGAACATATGATTACAATTATAATCCACTGTGACCAAGTCACTATAATTGTAAATATAGATATGTTTGGGATTTTATAAATGTTTGTATTAATAATCATTAATCATGTAATAAAGCATGTTAACAATGCAATTTGATTGAACAAAATTATTTCTACTGCTTTATTGATAATGAATGAATTACATAAGAAATGTGGTTTCATAAGGGCATAAAACCCAACAGTAAACTTACTCTAACAAGCAACCTCGTTGGTCCTTTTTGGTGTAGTGCTTCCTAGGTTTGGCCTTGAATTAGGTTTATCAAAGTGGGTTTGTTTTTGCTTACTTTTGGATTTGATTTTGGATTGATTTGATCTAATTTTTTTATTGATGATAATGAGTTATTATGGTGATTTTGATTTTGATGATTTTGGTTAGATTTGTTGAGATTTTGCATTTATATTTGTATTTTTTTTCTGAGATTTGATGATGATGATGAAGAAATATGAGAGGGAAAGTGAGAAAATAGGGAAGAAATGGTGGTTTCAATTTTGAGATTTGATGATGATGAAGAAATCTAAGAATGGAAAGAGGAAGAAGAAAGTGGGAGAGAGAAAGAGGGAGATTGGGAGAAAAAAAACAATGTTACTTTTGATATTTTTTATTATTTAAAATTTATTTTAATTAGTTTACAAATAAATGAATATATTTTTAATAAAAAAATGCGGACCAATAATAGAGTGTCACATGCCAACTTAATTGGTTGAAGTGGCACTTAACAGAGGTGCTATCGACGGATGCAAAAAAAAAAACGTAACGTTGGGTGGTTTTACCGTAAAAAAATGTTTGGGTATATAAGTCTATAAATGTGAAAACATTAGGTATTTATACTGCAAATATATCAATTCAATATAATCTAAAATATAAATCTATGAAAGGTAATTAAAAATTAATTGGCCCAATCTAGTAATCATGAATAGAGACATTGTGGACAACCAAACCAATTTGTGTGGCCACACCTCGTGTTGGGTGGACTCCATCACTATGTCTGAGGTGTTCTCTTAAGAACAGTACCTGTGCTCAGGGACAGATGTAGATGACTCAAAGGGGGGCCTTGGCCTTCTTAAATTTTGTTAAAAAAAATATAACATGATTTTCTTTTATAATAATTTCTTTCAAGAATTACACAATTGGCCACCCTTGATACAACTTATTACCTCTGTCCCTGCCCGTGCTGGACCAATCTCATCAAATTTGTCTCTATTGGTCCAATGGTCTTCTCCCTTCACTTGGTACAAGTGTCACTCTCTGAGTCAACCACCCTATCAAAATTATTAATAGCTTGAATTTAACCAATCCAAAGACACGCTCAACATGCTGGTAGGATGAGAAAGTGTTCACACGTCGCCCAAATCACTTCGCCAAAGGGTCTTGCCCTAACCCATCATATGTATCAGTAAATGGCAACATCTCTTTTACTCTCTAAGGATAAATCCCTCGAAATAGGCCTACAAGATAGCCTCATACGACCTAATCCAATGGAGAGGGTTCCCCTTGAGAATCCCCCTTGATTAGACAATCTAGACATTCACCTCTCTCTACCTACAAAAGGAGGTGCATTCCCTTTGCACAACACATGACAAAAATACACAACAACTCAATACACAAGTTTGTCCACTATTTCCTTCTTTTAACTTTCTCCAAGGAGACCATTCAAACTCAAGGACTTTTAGAACATAAAATAAAATGCTTAACATTGCATATTTTAGCATTTTTATTTAATAATAAATATATATTGTTGGGTTTTAAGAACTTATAAAATCACATTTCTTATGTAATTCATTCATTATCAATAAAGTAGTAAAAATCATTTTGTTCAATCAAATTGCATTGTTTACATGTTTTGTTACATGAATAATTATTATTAATAGAAATATTTATAAAATCCTGAACATATGTAGACTCGGTCCAGTGGATTATAATTGTAATTATATGTACAAAAGCATTTTTTTCCTATGAATAAATCAGTACACTGGATTTTTATTGATTTGGTAATCAACGATAAGATCTACTTACACATTTGGTGTGATGTCCTATCCAAGACATTGGCCAAGTAGATAAGATCGGATGTATTTTGTTACATTTCACTAGATCGATATTGATTATTGACAAGATAAGTTAGTATCACTATTATCTAATCTAATCATATCACAACGTCGACCATAGGTCAATTCAATCTTAATTCTGAGTGATTAATATTCTGCTAATTGTATTATTCAAGTCTTTTGATTTGTTCGTTATCAGCTTACCCTACAGACTGTCTCATACTTATATATTGGAGATTTGATAGTATAATTGAGTGAGAGTATTTATCATAGACATGAAATCTATAGCTTCTGTTTAAGATGTTAAACAATTATTTCATTATAGGTTGTGTTGACTTCCTTTTTCGCTGTCAACTTTAAATAAAGAGTACTTGAAAGAAAATGAAAATGACACTGAGTTTTACGTGGTTCAGGTTATAAAATAACCCTAGTCCACGAGTCTATTATATTGAGATGCTTGCAGCTTGAGAGGTCAAGCTTCAATGGAGGTTTTTGGCAGTGTATATGATGCTCAAATTACACATTCGTCGAACCCCTCACAATGGGGTATCCCCTCCCTGTTTATAATGGATGGGGATAATTAAGTGGGACTTTAGTAGTTATTATCCCTCATAATGATGCGGTCTTAGTCTCAATCATTACAATTCTTGTGATAATAAACTGAAAGGCCTGTACAAATCGCACGTGGCCCATTTACGAGGTATAACCCACCATTTTTTGGGAGGACATGTCACTGACAATGTCAGAGAGTGGCTGCACATCTTCCTGTGTCAAGCGGTGCATTGGGACATGCTATTTGTCTCGAGTACGGAAATGAAACCACTACACGCGGGGCATGTCATGTGTCATGAAGCTGTTGGTGGTCCCAAGATGATGTGCTTGACAGCTGGCATCGTTCTCTGGGGGCGGAAAACCATCATACTATAACTCTTCGACTAAAAGGCTAAAGAATACCTAGCAGGATCTAAGGAAGCCTTCTCTAGGGTTGGGGCATGCTAAATAACTTCCTAAGTACCATGTACACTCAACAAGTGCCATGTGTCAACTTTATAAAAACACGGACAACATTTGTCCCCAAGTCTCTACTCATCCTTGAACGGTTGACACTTAACCAGATGAGTGTCTCAGGGGAGTGCTCTGAAAGAAATGCTTGCGCTGGACCTTTCCCTCTTTACCAATAACGTAACTCCATGCACCAATTCCCCATTGCTAGGCCCGTATATCGGGACAAATTAATGAGGGGTCTCGTCAGCGCCCAAAATGTATATTTTGTACCTAGCACGTCCATCAACACTGTACTCGAAGCGTCCTTTCACACTGTACCTAAATCGCCTTTTCTCATACCTTTTTTATCATGATTAATGCCTCAACAAACTACGATCGTAGGATTACTCTCAAGTACCTACTTCATAGGTAATCAACAGCTAGGGATAGACTACTTCCCTTTGGAATTTTGTGAGTATAAATTTGTATTTCGGGCTCCTCAAAATCATTTGCATTCATTTGGAACACTAAGAGCCCAAGCTTTCTTGTGTCCAAACCCCTTTCTTCCCAGAATTCCTTTCTGTAACTCTACCCTTCAAGGGTTTATTGTCTTGGACAGTTGGAGAGAAGCACAATACTTCTGAGCAAATGACACAAAGTATCTCCACATTCGCACGAGATATAACATTTACCAGAGCTACATTCCAAGTAAGTTTCTTCTTATCTTTCTCTTTTCGTTTATTCGAATATTTGAGTTTGGGCACGACACTTGACACAGGTGTGATTTAGTCATATAGGCACATTTAGGTTGTTTTTCTTGGCCACGGGCCAACATCCCTATTTTCCATGTGGGCCTTTAGGTTGTTGTGGCATCTCTGGGCCTTTTATTGCCAAAAAGTCGCTTTTGAACATTCCATCAGATTTAGGGAAACTTTCATAATCCAATGAGTATCACGAACTCCGGTGATGCTTTGCGAGCCGACGAGAACACTCCATTTTTCCTTAGAGATTCTCTTCATTTCTTCTCCCCAAGTAGTTTTCTTAGGGTTTTCCATGTTTTGGCCTTCTTTTCTTTGGTGAAAATACTAACTGCTTGGTTTTTGTATCTCAGATGTCCGAGGAACTACATCAACTTCACAAGCAAGGGTTTTACGACTTCGATCAAGAATACTCGAGACGGTCTAAGAATGGAGAAGGCAACAAGGAGGCGTGATTGTAGGGGCCCAAGAACCAACTAGGGAACTGGTAGTTCACAAGGATGGCTCGTTGGTAGAAAGGCCAGCGCTGTCATCCCAGAGGGGGATGACCATGGAGGAAGTAAACATGGCCCCCATTCCCCACCCCAGTCAGCAGTAGGAGGCTAACAGATTTGAGACGGAGCATTATCACACTTTTCTCTGAGACCCCGAGGCCTTGGAGCACGTCATGAGGCACTACGAGATTGGCGAAGAGTGCTTGGTGCCCCTCTGTCGAGATTCTAAGAGGACACATCGTAGTGTCAATGGTCTTGGCACCTGGAGCCAAGCACATATGATGGATGGAGCAACCTTGCCCCTTCACCAATACTTTGTGGAATTTTTGAAGTTCATGGGGATAGCCCCTTTCCAACTCTCCCCCAATGTGTATCCGGTGATAGTGAGGATGCATATCTTGTACTGGAGGAAGAATTGGCCTGCACCTTCTCCGGCAGAAATACTGTACTTTTACGGTTTTCGCAACACCCCATGAAAGAAAAGCAACCTCGATGGGTACTATGCATTGATAAAATATGCCACCCTATCACTCAACTACAAGGCACCTCACCACAACAAGAATCATTCTCGAGATTTTAAGGACCACTTATTGTTTACAAGCGTATTCTTGATTCATGATAACCCGACCTTCATCCTCGACTTCTCTAGGGTTGGTGAGTATCCTCTCGACGACAAATTTCTTTCCCTTTTATCCTGCCCTATATACTTAGCCTTTTTATTGAATAGGTCCATTCTGCTGGAGTCCGTGTGTCCAAATTTTTGAGGAACATCTTCGACAGTTGAGGATTTTTCCCAAGCAAGACTTGGATCTCAGCTTCCTAGTGACGGAGGAGAACCTTGTCAGGGCCGGACTCCTCCATCGAAGACAAAGGATCAACAACCTCGAGTTGACAAGGTACCGCCTTTCCAAGAAATATCGGGAGTTGGCCTCTCAACACATCAACTACATTGACGGCCGCGTCTTCCAGTTACTTAATCAAAGGCTGGAAGAAGAGTGTCTTGAGATTGCACGAGTGGTCGAGATGGCACAAGAGGCCCAAGAAGATTGGGAACTCGAGGCTGAATTCCATGCGGGCCTAGAGAGTTCTCAACTAGCTCTAGGTAAATCTCCCATAACCTTACATCATGCTAAACACGTAGGGGATAGGGTAAGTCCCGAGAACATTTGGGCTTCTCCTTTGCTTTTCCGGTGTGGCCTAACTGCGGATCGACACTGGACAAGGGAAGAGTTCCAGGATTACCTAGACCTCATAGTTGTCTACCTCCACCATCTGAGGAGGAAATCACCTCCTCAGGGCTTTGTATCCCTTGACAGCATGACATCCTTTACCTCTAGCTAGTTTAGTCAATATGTCACCAATCTAAACTGTGAGATGGGGATACAAAATAGGCACCTCAACTGCTTGCACTAAGAGATAATTGATGGTGGGGCTTCAAAGAAGCCTTTATTGCTATTTTATTTTGGTTGTTTAGGAATTTGTGCTAACTGTTTCCTTGTCCTTGCAAAACACATGGGGCTTACTGATATTGCATGTTCATCTCTCTGCCTAAGAGTACCTCTGAGTTTCTCTATTGCCGGAGGATAGCCGCAACCTCGAGAGAATCCCAACCTGTCCTTGCCAGTGAAGAGGCAAAAAGCCTCCACTCCTCCCATGAGAGTTTCAAGTGAGTAATTGGTTCCAGCCCTGGAGGTCTCATCCTCCTCCATGGCTGGGGAGGAGGTCCTGGACTCGGACCCACGAGAGTTGGCGTCTCACCCCCAACTCCCAGTGTACCTCGAGAAGTATGAAAATGACTTGTTGGAGCACTATTAGGCCATGCTCCAACATTTTGATGCCCGCATGGAGGAGGGCAACAGACTCCTCCATGACACTACGGAGGTCTTGCGTCAGTTGAAGCCTCTGAGAGAGCGATCTATCATGCCTCCAATAGGTCAGGCTGAGCTAGAGACCCTTTTTTCTGCCAAGCTTGGGGAAGTCGTGGCCCCGCTTGCAGCTGGACTTCTCCATGGGGTCAGCTCCACCATGTGTGAGCTGACTGCTTGCAGCTTTGCCTAGCTAGGTGATAGTAATGAGGCTTCTCTCATCGCCTCCTACCGCTATGTTACTTTTCGGGTACGTCATCACCTTCTCGGGTCTTTACATGACCTTATATATAATGGGTATTTTATAACTTTATTGTTTGTACAGGCTGCCTTGGCCTACCATAGTTTGGGAGATATAATGATGGAGAAGTACTTTGAACTCTAGCGGGCCAGGTCTGGATCGTGGTCCTTAAGGAAAGGGTTCACTTTCCTCCGGAAGAGTTTACTCATTTGCATGCTTCCTTGGAGAATGAGCAAAAACATACTCGGGAGCTCAAGGAAACAACCTCAAAGACTACTAAGGAGCTCAGAGTAGTTAATGATGAGGCTTGTAAGGCCAAGGAGGATGCTACCAAGGCCGCAGCGGAGGCTGCTCGGGTAGACCAAGAGATCCTCTAGGTGTAGGAGTAGCTAAAGGGGTGCAGGAGCAGCTGAAGTAGGCCAACAATCGAGCCGATCTTGACGAGGTCAAGGCCGTCTAGGCTATGGAAATGAACAGGTCCTCTCAGTAGCAGGTGGACAAGCTGAAGAAAGAAGTCGAGACTATTGCTGAAGATGCCTTTCTGTGGCCTGGTTCCATAACCAGGAAATGAGTTTGGACTTCACGGGGGAAACTGCCAAGTACAAGCTTCTTCTCAAAGAGCGCTTGCGAGCGACGCAAGCTGCGGAGGCTGCAAATACTGCGGCTCATGAAGTTGGGAAAGATCTGGAGACAGACCCTGTCATCAATCTTGTGAAGGAGGTCTTGAGAGGTGGCCAAGAGTAAAACTTTAAATGTGTATTCCCTAGGACTGCGTGCCCTCTCTTTTGTTCTTGTTCAGGGGCAAAAACATATTTAAGCTTGAGCCCCCGAGTACCTTTATGTGTGAATTTCCACATCGTACTACTTTTATGAATGTTGTTTCTCTGTTTAAAATTTTTTATCCTATTATTGCATGTCATTATTTTGAGAATTGCCCTCATTGTAATTGAACGTGATCTGACACGACAAAAATTTTGTGGACCCTTGCTCTTTCAATGAGATCACCCTAAGACAAACAAACCAGTGCTTTAGCGTTGGGTGTAGGACACCATGTCCCCGACAATAGCTTAAGCAGGTGGCCAAGATAGAGTTTTTTGCGTTTCCATGAGTTCCCCCTCTTGAGGCTCATGAGGTCGATCAGCCTTAGGGTCCCTTAACCTTAATATTGCCCACTGGGTCCACTAGGTTGTTCTCCTTGGCCACAGACACCCTTGCTCCCCATGTAATCTCTACTCGGGGCTTGCCTCATGGACTTGGGGAAGCAATACTCATCATCGGGATGCAGTTCGGGAGTTTGAGTGTCTTACAAAACTGTTACAAAAACTTTGTTAGATAAAATCAGTTAGGAGAATATGATTAACATATTAAAATAGATGCTTCAATTTGCTTTAGGGAAAGTGAGAGATTGTTGGGAATAGTGCCCTTAAAAAATTGTAGTTGACAAATATTTTAAATGAAATAAATAATTGAATTGAATTATTATATACATAGACTATGTCTGATATTATATGATAATATTATGTGAATATTAGAAAATTCCAAAGTTTATCTATGTAGTCTTAATCTCATATTGGTATGGGAGGATCGAGATTAAGATAATAAACTTAAATAGTTTGCAGTGAAATAAAGTAATGAAATCTTTAGATTAATTACTGCTAGTACGGTCCACTAGTATTATGAATACATGTGACCTAGATCTGGGATACGAGTGTAGTAGGACACTTTAGTGAGGGTACTTTGCATACTAAGAGTATGTAGAACTGGATCATATGTGAATTGTTAATACTTCTTTAAACACCGTTTCATAGTATTAATCAAACACATCAAATGATGATCATGTACACGATGATCTTACTCCTGAGGTTACTATGAACTCCTATATATGTCATATAATCCTTTGATTCATGCGTTAAGGTTTGTCAGAATGATCAGGCTAAGAACAATAAATTTGGGGACTCAATGATGTATATGGCTGAGGACGTAGATTAATAGATATGGAATCTATAGCTTCTTATAGAATGAATAATGGTTCCCTATTGGGTTGACTTTTGGAACTAAAATGATTATGAGCGCTCATGTCGCAAACTTGTTGTGACACAATCTTCACTAGTAAAGTCAATGGTAATCTAGGAAAAAGATATAGCTAAAATGGTAAAATAGTAATTTTATTCCCTTTTAATTAGGAACCATTAATAGAGGATTAACGCTGTATGTAATGATTATATCAATAGACACTTTATTCTTTATAAAGTACTCAGTAAATACATGTCTATAATTATCAAGAGTTCAATCTCATATTTATAGTGGAGTAATCGTTAGATTAATAAATATGATTATTTAATCAAAGAGCTTTGATTAATAATGTAATATTTATTTTAGCTTGATATTATAGGTCCATAGGTCCCTAGGGTGGCTGTAACGCCCTAGTTACCCCTGAACAGTTACGGTGAACCGGAAATTTGACCCGCTACCCGAGTCCTTTGGTTAAAAACGTGATCTAAGTGTTATTGTCAAGTTAAGGTGGAAAACCAGTAAAAAGGAAAGGATGCACTTCATTAAGTAAACAAACTGCTCACGAGCCTTTCAAAATGTTTACAAGTAGTTCGTAATACAAAAGAGTCGCTACTGTTTCAAATTTACAATCTCTGCCGGCCTAAGCGGCAAAAATAGGGTAAACCCCTAGTCCCTCTGAGAACTTCTTGACCGTGGTGGTCAAGCGGCCCTGTATGTACACAACATCGCCCAAGCTCTCCACTCAGGGTTGGGTGAGCTTCTCTTTCCCTTTACCTGCACCACAAGGCACCCATGAGCCAAGGCCCAGCAAGAAAACACAATAAAGCATGATATAATATCAACAACGATCATAATAACCATTCAGGACTAACAGTCCAAGCGAGTAGGTGACAATAGCCAAAAGTCACAATAATGAGCTTCACTCCCTCTAGCCATGTGACGATAGGGTCACCAGGGCTTAACTGATAAGAAGTTCTTTCATAAGTTTGATCAGGACAGGTGCATGGTGATTAGTCACCAACATAACCTTCCTCTCGACCCTAGAGTCGAAACTATGGACAACGTCCCCTAGCCATGTGACAAACGATCACCGGGGTTATATACCTTGGCTATAGTCATCTGGTCGTAGACCAGGCAAGCGCTTATAAGTTCTTCGACCTTAGGGTTGGTCCAGCCTTAATGCCATAGAGCCATTCAATGCGTGATCATCTACTTTAGAGTCGGTCCCTGACTAGTCAGTGTCATAAATAGGTAATCAGCGTTCATTAGCATTTACTATGCAACCCATGTCCACATATATCAACCAACATGCTTCAATATCAAACCATGCATGTCATATACCTATACAGGGTGCAACTGTATTCATACACTGTTTTCTTACCTTAGGTTCGAGCGAGAAGTATGATAAGGACAACCCCTGAGAACGATCGATCTTTTAGTTCCTTAGCGGTTACCTAATCACAACCAATTATAACCTCCATGATTGAGAATCCATAATAATAGGATCTTAACCTAAGCACCACCCTCGGGACCTCGAAACATGCCCACACGGTGAGTAGATTCGATCCCGGGCCTTAAGGATTGTAACCCTAAGTCAAAAACCCTTAAAAACACTCAAAACTGGACTTAGAAGGAACAGGGTAGCGCTACAGCCCTCAACCCCTAGCGCCATAGCGCTATACTCAGAACCACCCAAGTGCCAGGAAGCCTCCTGAGGAGCGCTATAGCACCCTAAAGCGGCCGCTGTAGCGCTACCCCCAGACCCAATCTCCCCTGAACCGACCTTCTTCAACTCCTTCGATTCTAACTCGATTTCCAAGCTTCCAAATCCTATTCTTGATGCCAAATGATCCCAAAAACCATTCTAACACACCCCAAACATCACAAGCATGGGAACCCTAGCCAAAACTCCCATCAAAACCATGAATTCACCCTAGAAATCTCAGCTGCAAAGTAAAACCAGAACAGGGCAAACCAGAGAAAACCACGGTTAGAAACTTACCCAAAGCTCGGCTTATGATGGTCTTCAACGGTGGAACACACTCCCAAACTCCCAAGGCTTGCTTCCCAAGCTTGAATCCTCAAAATTGGATCAAAAACCACAAAGAAAGGTGAAGAGAAGAAGGTACGAGAGAACTCTTTTGCATTCTCTGTTTTTCCCACTTTCTTCAGCTGTCAAAGGTTACATCTATCCTAGGGGTGAAATGTCCATTTTACCCCTAGGCCAATTAATAGTTTCTAAAGACTCCCAAGGGCATATTTGGTACTTTCCTCCTTTCTCGTTAATCTTAATTAACGCTCTCCAATTCCCGCTATTCACAATAATCTCAAACACCAATGATTCACAACCCGTTACCCTTTATCTCCCGGCAACGCTCTAATCATCGAAATCACTCCGAGACTCAACCCAAGTCCCGACACTTAAACCTGTTGTGACTAAATCGCTAATCAATATTCTAAGATCATCTCATGTCGAATAGCTCGAACAAACCCACATCATAATGTGGTCTCAACACATATCATCGACATGCATACAATTAACATTATATTATAATATAATTCTCATAAACATGCATAAACACATTTAATGGCATAATTAAACAATTATGGCCCTCCCGGCCTACTAATCCAGCCATTAAACCACATTAGGGAATCCGGGGCATTACAACTATCCCCTCCTTACAGAAATTTCGTCCTCGAAATTTACCTGAACAGCTCGGGATACTGACTCCGCATATCTGACTCCAGCTCCCAGGTCGCCTCCTCGACCTTGCTATTCCTCCACAATACCTTAACCAAAGGTATTGTCTTGTTCCTGAGGACTTTATCTTTCTGATCAAGTATCTGAACAGGCTGCTCCTCAAAGGAGAGATCTGGCTCAAGCTCCAGATCCTCATAACTCAAAACATGACTCTCATCAGATACATACCTCCGAAGAGCGGAAACATGAAATACATTATGCATGGCCGACAACGCCGGAGGCAAAGCTAGACTGTAAGCCACTTGACCAATCCTCTCCAGGATCTCAAATGGACCTACAAACCTGGGACTCAGCTTGCCTTTCTTCCCAAACCTTCTCACCCCTTTCCATAGCGAGACTCTGAGGAAGACATAGTCTCCTACCTGGAACTCCACGTTCCTGCGTTTGGGATCTGCATAGCTCTTCTGTCTACTTTGAGAAGTAAGCATCCGAGCTCTAATCTTATAAATAGCCTCACTGGTCCTCTGAACTGCCTCAGGACCTAAGTATCTCCTTTCACCTGTCTCATCCCAATGAATGGGAGATCTACACTTCCTACCATATAGCATCTCATAAGGTGCAACACCAATGGTAGACTGATAACTGTTATTATAGGAGAACTTTATCAAAGGCAGATACTTACTCCATGATCCACCAAAGTCCAGCACACATGCCCGCAGCATGTCTTCCAATATCTGGATCGTCCTCTCAGATTGCCTATCTGTCTGATGATGATAAGCTGTACTGAACTTCAGTCATGTACCCATGGCTGTCTGTAAACTCTTCCAAAACTTAGAAGTGAATGTAGGGTCCCGATTTGACACGATCGACCTAGGAGCCCCATGGAGATGCACGATCTCTCTCACATAGAGATCTGCATACTGGTCAACAGTATAAGTAGTCTTCACTGGTAGAAAGTGAGCTGACTTGGTATAGCGATCCACTATCACCCAAATGGAATCATGCTGACCAACATTCCTTGGCAAGCCCACCACAAAGTCCATTGTGATGTCTTCCCACTTCCACTCTGGGATATCCAGAGGCTGCAATAACCCTGTCGGCCTCTGATGCTCAGCCTTGACCTGTTGACATGTCAAGCACTTAGCCACATACTCTACTACATCTCTCTTCATCCCTGGCCACCAGTACAATGATCTCACATCCTGATACATCTTCGTGGTGCCTGGATGCAAAGAGTAAGGTGTATTATGAGATTCATCCAGAATCTCCCGCCTCAATGCAGTGTCTAACGGAACACATATCCGTCCCTTATATTTCAACAACCCCAAATCAGACACTGTATAATCTCTGGATGCTCCAGCCAAGACATCCTCTCCAATCTTGATCTGTTGTGGGTCACCCAATTGACCCTCTTTAATCCTCTCTAGCAGCGTAGACTGTAGCGTAATATTGGCCAACTGGCCCACCAGTAACTCTATACCAGCTCTGGTCATATCATCAGCTAACTCTCTGGCTATCAGCCTAATACCATGAATCTGTCCCGGACCCTTCCGGCTTAAAGCATCAGCTACCACGTTGGCTTTCCTTGGGTGATACAGAATCTCACAATCATAATCTTTCACTAATTCCAGCCAACGCCTTTGCCTCATATTCAAATCCTTCTAGGTGAAGAAGTACTTCAGGCTCTTGTGGTCTGTATAAATCTCACACTTCTCTCCATAGAGATAATGCCTCCATATATTCAGAGCAAAGACCACAGCTGCTAACTCCAAATCATGGGTAGGATACCTCTTCTCGTACTCCTTCAGCTGACGAGAAGCATAAGCTATAACCTTCTCTGATTGCATCAAAACACAACCCAAACCCTGATGAGAAGCATCGCAGTATATCACAAACTTCTCTTGATCTGTCGGAAGACTCAGAACCGGAGCTGTAATCAATCTCTGTTTCAACTCCTGGAAGCTGTTCTCACATTTTTCTGACCACACAAACTTCTGACCCTTGCGTGTCAGCTCAGTCAACGAAGTAGTAATCTTTGAGAACCCTTCCACAAAACGCCTATAATACCCTGCCAATCCAAGGAAACTTCTAACCTCAGAAGCATTCTTTGGCCTTGGCCAATCTCTGACCGCTTCAATCTTTGATGGATCTACTTTAATCCCCTCCTTACTGACTATATGCCCAAGAAAGGACACCTGAGACAACCAGAATTCACACTTCTTGAACTTTGCAAACAACCTGTGTTCCCTCAATCTCTGCAGAACCAACCTCAGATGCTGCTCATGCTCTAACTCAGTCTGAGAATACACCAGAATATCGTCGATAAAGACAATCACAAACTAGTCCAAATAATCCTTGAACACTCTGTTCATCATATCCATGAAAGCAGCAGGGGCATTAGTCAACCCAAATGACATTACTAGAAACTCATAATGCCCATACCTAGTGCGAAAAGCGGTCTTCGGTATGTCTCCCTCCTTAACCCTCAACTGATGATAACCAGAACGAAGGTCGATCTTAGAGAATACCGCCTTACCCTGCAATTGATCAAACAGATCGTCTATCCTTGGCAAAGGATACCGGTTCTTAATTGTCAACTTATTCAGTTCTCTGTAATCTATACACATCCTTAGAGAACCATCTTTCTTCTTCACAAACAGAACTGGCACACCCCAAGGTGAAAAGCTAGGTCTGATAAAACCCAAATCCAACAGCTCTTGCAACTGTACCTTTAATTCTTTAAACTCAGCTGGGGCCATTCTGTATGGTGCTCTAGACACTGGCTCCGTCCCTGGGGCCAGTTCTATAACGAACTCAATCTCCCTGTGTGGTGGCAACTCTGGAAAATCTTCCAGAAACACGTCCAGAAACTCACATACAAGTCTAGTATCCTCTGGTCCCACTGGCATGACCTGGGTGGTATCAACCACACTGGCTAAGAACCCAATGCAACCCCCTTGCAACAAATCCCTAGCCCTCAATGCAGAAATCATAGGAATACGGGGTCCATGCACAGAACCAACAAATACAAAAGGATCCTCACCTTCAGGCTCAAAGGTGACCATCTTCCTTCTGCAGTCAATGGTTGCCCCATACTTGGCTAACCAGTCCATAACCAGTATCATATCGTAGTCAGTCATAACCAACTCTATAAGATCCACTGACAACTCTCTGCCCTCCACAATCACTGGCAAAGATCTGACCCATCTCCTGGATACAACCAACTCCCCAGTGGGTAACAAAGTACCAAACCCCACAACATAGAAATCACAAGGTCTACACAACCTATCAATAACACCACTAGAAACAAAGGAATGTGTAGCACCAGAGTCAATCAATACATTATAAGCAGTTCCTGCACTAAGAAGCTGACCTGTAACAACTGAGGGCGAAGCCTCAGCTTCTGCCTGAGTCAATGCAAACACTCCCGCTGGGGCCGAGCTGTCTGCCTTCCTGGGCTCTTCCTTTCTTGCTTTAGGGTAATCCTTTTTGAGATGACCCACTGCTCCACAAGAGAAGCAGGCCCTTGCCTTACACTCTCCCAAGTGATGCCTCTTGCATCTAGGACACTCAGGATAAGACTTGCAGGCTTCATTACCACCTGGACAACCCACAGAAATACCACGAGGCCGTCTGTCAGGACCTGGAACTGGGAAGGTGTTAGAAACCTTCCTCTTCTGATCACTGGGGCCAACACCCCTACCAGAACCCACAAATGGAGGACCTGGCCTCCTGAAATCCCTTCTGGCTGCATTGTCACGCCAGATCTTAATCTCTACAGTTTCAGCTGTAAGTGCCTTCTCCACCACCTGTGCATAAGTAGTAACTCCTGCCACAGTGGTGATACGTACATCTCGGGCTAACCTGGGCTGTAACCCCTGTAAGAAACGCTCTCTCCTGGTCCCATCAGTGGGCACTAACTCTTTGGCAAACTTTGCCAAACGGTCAAACTTTAAGGCATACTCAGTTACTGATAAGCTTCCCTGAAGTAGCCTCATAAATTCATCAGCCTTCGCCGCTCTAATAGCGTCATTATAGTACTTTTCATTAAACAAAGTCTGAAATTCCTCCCAGCTTAGGAGATTAACATTCTTGGTCTGGCCAACCACTTCCCACCAAATTCGGGCATCATCCCGAAACATATAGGCAGCACAGGCCACCCTCTCATTACCAACTACCCTCATAAAGTCCAGAATAGTGGTAATCATGCTCATCCATTGTTCAACTTTGGTAGGATCGACACTATCTTCAAACACTGGAGGTTGTTGTTTCCTGAACTGCTCATAAAGAGGTTCCAATCTGTTTTCAACCCTAGGCAGTTGCCCAGTATCTGGCACCGACACAGAAGGTGCCTCTGCAACATTGGCAACTACAGGCACTTACTGCTGTCTTAGGAGATGAAGCTCCTCCCCCTGCTTTAACACTGTAGCCTGCAACTCCTCAAACATCTGTTGCCAGTTTGCAGGTGCTGGCTGTGGAATCTGAGATTGGTCATTCTCTTGACCCTGACTGTTATTATTCTGGCCTGGATCACTCTGGCCAGCTGACATGTTTGTTTGTCCTGAGTTCATTCTGTCACTGATACCTTACCGAAACAATAATCAATACGGCCAGTCAGGTAGTAATAACTAAACCTCTTGCCGCCTCACGGTCCAAGAACAACAAACAACTATCACATTCCACAGTCATTCAGTATTCACAATCAGATACATGATCATGGCCCTCAGCACTCAGCATGTATCACATAATAACTTATAAACAACCATACCAATAGGTAGGCGCCAGCAATCTCAGTACTAATTAGCACACATTTGCTGAAGATATAATATTTCAGGGTACAAGCTCATCATGGTATCTCATGCACACAGGTAAAGCATATATATCACATTTAAACAATTATACATGTAACCACATAGATAGTTACCAAACCATGAGTCGAGCTTGACTTCGGTGATATGTGTACATACCCAGCCAGTCTATAGGAACCTTAACCTTGGCATAGCTCTGATACCAAGTTGTAACGCCCTGGTTACCCTAGAACAGTTACGGTGAACAGTGCACCGGAAATTTGACCCGCTACCCGAGTCCTTTGGTTAAAAATGTGATCTAAGTGTTATTGTTAGGTTAAGGTGGAAAACCAGTAAAAAGGAAAGGATGCACTTCATTAAGTAAACAAACTGCTCATGAGCCTTTCAAAATGTTTACAAGTAGTTCGTAATATAAAAGAGTCACTACTGTTTCAAATTTACAATCTCCACCAGCCTAAGCGGCAAAATAGGGTAAACCCCTAGTCCCTTTGAGAACTTCTTGACCGTGGTGGTCAAGCGGCCCTGTATGTACACAACATCGCCCAAGCTCTCCACTCAGGGTTGGATGAGCTTCTCTTTCCCTTTACCTGCACCACAAAGCACCCATGAGCCAAGGCCCAGCAAGAAAACACAATAAAGCATGATATAATATCAACAACGATCATAATAACCATTCAGGACTAACAGTCCAAACGAGTAGGTGACAATAGCCAAAAGTCACAATAATGAGCTTCACTCCCTCTAGCCATGTGACGATAGGGTCACCAGGGCTTAACTGATAAGAAGTTCTTTCATAAGTTTGATCAGGACAGGTGCATGGTGACAATAGCCAAAAGAACACAGAACTTTTACGTGGTTTAGTGGTTAAAATCCACCTAGTCCACGTGTCAATATTATTGTTGTTTCTCTCTCTATTTTGACAGAGTTTGGTATTACAGAATAATGGTCCCCCTTTCCTATCCAATATTCCCAGTATTTATAGGGGAATTCCATGAACAGGTTTGGGTAACCGCGTGAGTCAATCACACAATTACATAATATCTACATTTAATACAAATAATTCACATTTATATTGGGATACGATTTGATAATAAAATAAACAGGTTCCTGTCATCTCGGATAATAAATATTACAGCCTGGTCTTTAATAAACGTATAAAAGAGGATCCCGAGTCTCTAGGGCTCTATGAGTAGGCAATATACTAGAATTACCACGAGCTGGATATCTCATCCTAGCTCGTGCTTCACAGCCATTGCATCCTTAGTTTAGGATAAACTCAAGCCACCTAATCACCACGTATGATTAGTATGAATCTCAAGTTGTCCACATGGATAATAAGTAGATATTATTTCCCTTAGTCATTTCTCCGTGTATTTATCTGCCAGCCGTACCCGAGCTGAGTGAATGAACTCGTGCTAAAATCAGGGTACAACATTTGCCCTCAAGCTCCTGCTCGTGTATGATGTTGTCACTTTCTGATCTACACAGTAGGGGCTTTTAGACTTCTACTTCATAAAACCATGCCTGCCCACTACTTGTGTACCGGACACGTGGTCTACTACAATTGGCGTTTGTTCAGGTTTTGAGGACTGTAATAATTGTCTTTTCAACCTTTTACCGCCATTTAGTCTATTTAATATTGGCCCTTGGATCTTGAGCTAACCCAATTGAATGGCTCAGATTAATCTGCATAATTTACGTATAAATAGTGTGATAAGCCTCAGACCTTACCACCTTTGCATTTAAAAATTTACCATTTTTTAGATTTCCTCCTTCTTCCCCAGAATTCCCATAGCGATTCGTCGTGCCCAGATTCTCAGAAGCTTTCCAAGAGCTTTCCGTGATCTGAGTCTACATCCTCCCGCCGACGAACACATTTCCTGTAAGTATCTCAATCTTTAATGATCCAGCAACATTTTTTTCTTCTTTTTGTAATGTTCATCACTAGGTATTGTTAGGCTTTTGTGAACGTCAATAGGGAATGAGCTTCGACTTTAGACTCCATAAGTGAAACTGAATATGAAGGTATTCATAAAACTGGGTGATTTTCTGGGTGAATATGAGGAGGAGGAGGACGAGGTGCCTCTTGTGCGAAAAAGGCGGGCTCCCGAGGTGCAGTAGCCGACCCCTCCAGCCAAAATAACCCATACCCCTTTAGGTAATTAGATAGGGTTGTTGCCAATTTTAGGTTAGTTCGTTATAATCCGAATCAGGTCGTCCACTGTCATCCTTCAAACCCAGATCTAAATGTAACCCTGCTCCAGTGCGTAGACCATCTAGTGGTACGCCATGACAATAGTTATCATAGGGGAACAATCGTAGTTGAAAACACCCTAAATTTTAGATTCGCCATTTTTGAGGAATATGGGACCAACCGTAGGACCTAGCCTTCTCCGCTCCAAGGTTCATTTGCCCCTGGGTTTAGACAATACATAGATGACTCCAGCCCCGAGGAAGAACCTGAACCCCTTAGGATCCAAGAAGTATTAACTGTAGATTCCCCTTCTCCTCCATTAGTTCCAAGGCTGGAGGTCGTACCTATCCCGTCCAAAACACCCGAGCTGGTGATAATAGACTCCCCCCCAGCCCGGAGGGTAGGATCTTTGTTTTCTTTCTTTATTTATAAATGCTTTTTGAAACATTATTTTTGTGAACTAACTCCTTTTGTTCTTTTTAGGCGAATAGATGGAACAACCAAGAGCTCCCGACCTACGAACTGCTTTCCAGGAAAGTCGGCGCGTGCCCCGTCGTGAAGAGGCTCAGGGTGGTAAAGAAGACCACCCCTGCAACGGGGAACACTTCAAAGTCCCCTGCCAGGAATAAGGACACGGGCTTGACTCGAGAGTAAGCTCCAGTGGCTAATATCACTATTGGGCAGCTTCCTCCTCCCCCACCTCGATTCATGCCTCCTCCTCCCCAAGTTATTCAAGCCAAGGCCCCCACAGTCCGAATACCAGTGGAACCTCAGGACCTGGAGAAGATCCTTGAGGCCTTCTGGGTATCATATATATGGGCGGGACTCACATGGTGGGTCACGCTTATAAAGCCAGCTCGAGGGACCTGAGGACCATTGAGGAGCGTAGCCCCGAGAACGTTCTTGAGTTCGCCATGGGGATGAATCTCACCGTGAGTTCTTTTCCCATACTTGGTGGTGATTTTGTTGTTTTTTTATATTATATTTTTGACTCGTTCTGTTATTTTGTAGTCTGTCTTGGCCCAATACCGTAGCATAGCTCGTGCTAGGGCCAGAAATGATGAGCTCCGGGCCGAGCTAGAAATTGCCAAGGAAGGTGAGTGGGATGCCAAAGCTGCCCTGACGAATGCCTAGAAGAATGAGCAGGCTGCCCAGGCTGCTCTCACCTCTTCCCAGGAAAGTGAGCAGGCCGCGAATATCGCGCTATTTTCCTCCCAAGCTCAGACTGCCAAGGTGAATCATCTAGTTGAACGTCTTCAGGTCGAGATTGGTGAGCCCAAGGAAAAACTACTCGAGGCCGAAGCTAAGGCCAAGGAAGAAAAGGTGGCACCTTCATCAGCCATGGAGGAGATGTTATACCATTGCTGGGTCTTCAACCAAGATGGAAATTTCTCATTTATGGAGCCCGGATTATGGGATCCGTACCTTGCTAAATTCAAGGCTCGGTTCCGTCAAGAACCCTCGGAAACTGGTGAGGCCTCTGGAGCAGCGGAGGGAGATGGCGAGGAGGTCATTTCTGTGGGGTTAGCTGATGGAGCCCAAATGATCTCTCCTTATAATTTCTTTTTTGTTTCCTTTGTAATTGTTTAATTTTTTTTAAACAATTTCCTTCGGGCTTAGTTCAAGGTTTTTTCTCCTCGTGTAATTTATTTGTTTTATTTTAACATATATCTATCTTTTGATCCACCTGTCTTTCCTTTATTATCTTCTTATGTTTATGAATCCTTAGACTCTTGTACATTCGAGATTTTAGGAATTGACTTTTAGATCAAGATAGATTTTATCAAACTTGGTTATATCAAAGTTTTGTTTGCTTATTTGTATCATACCTGTTAAGAATCAGGCCTTAAACCTGGTTATATGCAGGGTTTTTATTAATTTAAACTTAGCTCGTGCTAGGTTTATTGATAACTCAAGCATTAACAAGCCCTTGAATAATCAATTTTCCCAAATTTCTATGTTTTGACCTAGTTATATCCATGGTTTTAAGTGATTTGAACTTAGTTCGCGCTAGGTTTCTTGAAAACTTGAGCTTGAAAAAGTCGTTGAATAGTCAATTAATCCAAGCTTCTAAGCTTCGGACCTAGTTATATCCAGGATTTTAAATGATTTAAACTTAGTTCGCGCTAGGTTTATTGAAAGCTCGAGCTTTGAAAATCCATTGAATAATCAAGTAATCCAAGATTCTATGCTTCGGACCTGGTTATATCCAGGATTTTAAATGATTTAAACTTAGTTCGCGCTAGGTTTATTGAAAACTCGAGCTTTAAAAAGCCGTTGAATAATCAATTAATCCACACTTCTAAGTTTCTTAATCTTATCCGAGTAGGCTTAATTTTTTCCCATCTGCCCCCCATGTAACCAGAATGTATAAACTTTCTTGGTTGCTTCTCCAAATATGAGAACACAAGCTAATACAACACTAGGCAATAGTTATTTAACAATCCATTTACTATTTAATCAAAAAACAGCTTTTATAAATAAGCCTTACATTAAGGGTGGTACTACTAATAATAATTTTTCAAATATAGAGCATTCCAAGTCCTTGGGACTACTTCCCCATTCAACCGAGCTATCTTGAAATTTCCCTCACACAAAACCTCAACGACCTGATATGGTCCCACCCAGTTCAGGCTTAATACACGTCCTTGGGGTCTTTATTTGCCAAGAAGACCCTTCGGAGAACTAGGTCGCCTAACCCTAGTCTACGACTTTTGACTTTTGAATTGAAATAGTGAGTGATCTTTTGTTGATAATGGGTGAGTTGTAGTTGTGATTCCTCTCGTTTTTCTTCGATCAGATTGAGGGATGCGTTAAGTAATCCATTATTCTGTTCTTGATCAAACGTCCTTTGCTTGTGAGTAGTTACCATTGCTTCGATTGGAAGCATGGCCTCGCTTCCGAAAGTCAGGGAAAAAGGAGTATGCCCTGTGGAGGTCTTGTGAGAAGTTCGATAGGCCCAAAGTACTTGCGGGAGCTGTTCAGGCCATAGCCCTTTCGCTTTGTCTAACCTCTTCTTCAGGCTTGTCTTAAGGGTTTTGTTTACAACCTCGACCTGCCCATTGGCCTGCAGATATGCTACTTAAGAGAAGCTTTTAGTGATACCATATTTTTCACAAAAGTTAGTGAAGAGATCGTTGTCGAACTATGTCCCATTGTCTGACACGATCTTTTTAGGAAGCCCAAACTGACATATAATACTCTTCACCATGAAGTCTAGGACTCTTTTTGAAGTGATGGTTGCCAGAGGCTCAGCTTCTACCCACATCGTGAAATAGTCAATCGCCACCACCACATAACAAACTCCCCATTTTCCCATAGGTAGGGAGCCTATTAGATCGATTCCCCATGTGCTTCTACCCACAAATGGCCATGTGGATGAAATCATCGTTAGCTCCACCGGAGCAGCTCAGGAAATCATAGTGAAACGCTGGCATTTTTCCCACTTCTGAACATATGAGATTGAGTCTTTCGTTAAAGTGGGCCAAAAATAGCCTTGCCTCAATATCTTCAGTGCTAGGTTTTTCCCTCAGCATGATCTCCACAAAAGCCTTCATGTATTTCTCATAAAATGGTTTTGGCTTCCGCGGGCATAACGCATTGTAGGAGAGGCAACGAATGACCACGTCGATACAAGGTTCCATCTATTTTTACATACCGCGGAGCTTGGTAATATATTTTTCTTGTGTCTTTTCTGTCATCGGGTAACTTTCCTATTGTGAGGTATTCCATTATGGGAGTCATCTAGGTTGGTATTATATCGATCATTTCGACCTCTATCATTCCTTCTGTCACACTCAAGCTTTCCAAGAACTCCACCGGAACTACATTCAACGTTTCAGGTTCTATTGTGGTGGCGAGTCGTGCCAAAGCGTCAGCATTAGAATTCTGCTCGCGGGGTATCTGTTCAACATAACTGTACTCAAATTCAGAAACCTCTCCCCTT
Organism: Humulus lupulus; assembly: GCF_963169125.1. Lineage (NCBI taxonomy): Eukaryota > Viridiplantae > Streptophyta > Magnoliopsida > Rosales > Cannabaceae > Humulus > Humulus lupulus. The sequence continues at coordinate 113,905,190 of NC_084797.1, forward strand.
ACCTTATCTAGCTAGGCCGCCATCTTGGTACCTTGAGCTTGTATTCTCCCAATACCTGATTGACCACGAGCTGTGAATCACTATAGCATTGGATAACTTTCACTTTGAGCTCACTTGCCACTCTCAGCCCTCCTAGTAAGGCCTCATATTTAGCTTTGTTGTTGGATGCCTCGAATCCGAATCGCAAAGCTGTGTGAAATTGATGCCCTTCTGGTGAGTTAAGATGAACCCAGTTCTAGATCCGTTCTCGTTTGATGATCCGTCCATGAAGATTTTCCATAAATCCTGCACTGGATCCTTCAAAAGTTCCTCTTGAAATCAGGTGCATTCACACATAAAATCAGCAAGGGCCTGACTTTTGATTGAGGTCCCCGACACGTACAGTATCTCAAATTGGCTAAGTTCAATAGCCCATTTTAAAAGACGTCCCGACGTTTCAGGATTTTGCAAATCCTCCCTTAAAGGTTGGTCCGTCATGATGTTGATAGAATGGGACTAGAGATATGGTCGGAGCTTTCGGGAAGCCAATATCAGACATAATGTTAGTTTCTCTATCAATGGGTATCATGACTCGGCTCCGAGAAGTCTCTTGCTTATATAATATACTGGTTTTTGAGCAGGGTCTTCTTCTCGAACTAACACGGCATTGACTGCATTCTCTGTCACGGCTAGATAAAGGAATAGACGTTCTCCAGACATAGGCTTAGATAACACTTGGGGCATGGTCAGATGCATTTTTAGGTCAAGGAATGCCTGTTCGCACTCCTCAGTCCATTCAAATTTTTTGTTTCCTCTGAGGAAGTTGTAAAATGGCAGACACTTTTGAAATGAAACAATTCAAAGCTGCCACCTTTCCAGTCAGGCTTTGAACTTCTTTACGCGACCTAGGGGAGGGCATTTCTAACAATGATCTGATTTTCTCAGGATTTACCTCTATCCCCCTTATGTTGACTATGAACCCCAGGAATTTTCTAGATGCCACTCTGAAAGTGCATTTTTGAGGGTTCAAATTCATGTCATACCTCCTTAATATTCCAAAACATTCTTTCAGGTCGGACACATGGTTATTGGCAGTCTTTGATTTGACAAGCATGTCAACAACATACACTTCCGTATTTCTCCCGAAATGAGTAGCGAACATCTTGTTGACCAAACGTTGATATGTTGCCCCAACATTATTCAGCCCGAAGGTCATAACTTTATAACAATATACGTTATGTTTGGTCATTGAGCTAGTATGTTCCTGTTCCCCAGGATTCATAGAAATCTAGTTATATCCAGAATATGCGTCTATGAAGGACATGAGCTCGTGACCTGCCGTGGCATCTACTAACTGATCAATCCTTGGCAGTGGGAAACAATCCTAGTGACAAGCTTTATTCAAATCGGAGAAGTCAATATAGGTCCTCCATTTCCCATTTGGCTTCGAGACCAGAATAGGGTTGGCGGCCCAGATCAGGTATTTCGCCTCGCGGATAAACCCACATTTTAATAGTCGCGCTACTTCTTCCTCAAGAGCTTCAGCTCGGACTGTTCCCAAGCATCTCCGTTTTTGGGATTTTGCAGGCACGTTCTAGTCCAAAATTTAAGGTATGCATGATTACATTTGGACATATTCCCACCATATCTTCATGTGACCAAGTGAAAATGTCCAAATTCTCCTGTACGAAATCGACCAGCTCCTTCTTCCTTTTATCATCAAGATTCTTCCCAATCTTTACGAATCTTGAAGCCTCTTTGGGGTCAATGTTTACTTCCTCGAGCTCCTCTATGGCTCGGAGTTCTGACCTGTCTTCACCTATCCGTGGGTCAATGCCATCGCGTTGGGCGACGTCACTATCCTATTTTTGCTGAGGTTCTTCCGTCCCGCAAGTAGCTTCTACTTCCTGGGACTCCTCACCTCCATCATTTATGACCATAGCTTGCTACCCGGGTTGTGACTTTCCCTTCATAGAAATGCTATAGCATTCTCTGGCAGCGAGCTGATCACCTTTGACAGTGCATATTCCTGCGGCTGAGGGGAATTTTATTGCTAGGTGGCGGATAGAGGTTATGGCTTCAAACACCATCAGCGCAGGTCGAACCAAAATCGCATTGTATGCTGCTGGACAATCGATTACCACGAACTCAAGTAACTTGGAAACAATTTGCGAATCTTCTCCCAATGTCACCAACAATCTGATTGCCCCGATGGCTGCTGACCCTTCTCCAGAAAACCTATACAGAGTCATTGAGGTTGCCTTCAAATCAGTTACAAATAACCCCAATTTTTCCAAGGTGGAACTGAACAGTAGATTCATAGAACTTCAATTATCTACTAGTGTTGTCCGGACCCTCTGGTTGGTGAGCTGAACGGTTATGACCAATAGATCATTATGTGGGAATTGGACGTGGCTAGCATCCTCTTTTGTGAAAATGATTGGTTGCTTTTCCAATCGCTGCTGTTTCAATAACCGCTGTTCCGGGATGAACTCCACTCCATTATGGGACTTTAATTCGTTAATGTACCTCTTCTAGGACCCGCTGCTCGTACCTACCAAATGAGGTCCTCCCAAAATGGTGGTTATATCCCTCCCTACTATCGAAGGAGAGTTGACTTGATTTGTTTGAGCTCCAGTTTGACTTGCTAGAGCTTTGGGAACTGATTGAGAGATTAGTCCACCGGGCTGATTAAGGACAACCTGATTTCGGGCATACTGGGCCAACGGTCCGGTTCTGATGAGAGTTTCAATCTCATCCCTCAGCTGTCGACAGTCATGAGTGTTATGACCGATGTTGTTATATAATCGACAGAACTTTGAAGAATATCTCTTTGCCCTCTGGTTCTTCAATGGTTCTGGCTTCTTCCATGGAAGGTGAGTAGCATTTTCCAGGAAGATATGCTCCCTGGTGTTCGTTAGGTCAGTATAAGTAGCGTAAACAGGTATAAACTTCTCTACAGATTTGTTTTTCTTTGTCCCGCTCTCGTCGCCCTCGCCATTTCCCTTCCTTTCGTTATTTCCCCGTTGGTTATTCTGGGTAACAGTTTGAGTCGTAGCTGCAAAATCCGTTACCACTCCAACAGGCTGGACAGGGGTCTGGCTGGTTCCTGCGACGGAAGCTCATGCCTCCTCTAGATTAATCCACTCTTGAGCTCGGCCCAAGAATTCATCCACACTCTTAACTCCTTTTCTTCGGAGTTCTTGCCACAGGTTGCCCCTGACGAGGATTCCTGTCCTCAGTGCCTTTAGCTTAGAGCTGTCATCAACATCCTTAGCTCATGTAGCGACATTGGCAAATCTACTTAGATATGCCTTCAACGTCTTTCCAGGATGATGCTTTACGTTGGCCAATGAATCATTATCAGCCCGAGCTGCCTGTGAAGCTCGGAATGCTTTTTTGAAATCAGAAGAAAACTTCTTCTACGAGCTTATGGAATGCTTCTTATATTGCTTAAACCACTGCCTGGCTGGCCCAACCAGAGTTGCAGGGAATAAAATACACCTTAGATCGAGCCTGACATTGTGAGCCATCATCATGGTGTTAATTATTCCGAGGTGATATGACAAATCTCCATCACCATCAAATTTTGACAAGTGTGGCATTCAAAAGCCTACCAGATATGCGGCCACCACAATATTTGGAGCGAAAGGCTCGAGCTCGTCTTCTGAGTTGTAGTCATCCTTTTCTTTTCCAGCTAAAAGCCTTTTCATTTCTTCTTCCATTTAAGCTATTCTTTCGAGAGATTGGTCCCTAGTCCCTAGGTTACCTGGGGGTAGTTCAACAGCTCCCATCCTATCGTATACATTTGTTGGGTTATTGTCCCTCCAATCTTGAGCTTGGTTTTGTGGGGCATTCCCATTATCGCGTACTATGGACGTACCTCCTTCTTGTCGAGTATAGCTAATATCTTCATTCCGACCTGGATTTCTTCTCTGTGAATTCATAAGATCGTGCAAATAGGGTTGTGGATCATACTGGGGGCTTTGTGCTAAACTCAACTGATTTCTTAGGTCGCCCTCAGACCTACCGCTACGATGACTTTCAGTCTAGTAACTCCCATTTGCGAAACTTACAGCTCGTGGTTGTGACCAAGGATTTGGATTTTTCAACATGTGTTCGTGGGACGTAAGTATTGGCAGATGGGGGAGGATTCCTCCTACTGTCTCCATAAGCTGGAATGTCCCGTTGAGGACGAGGTGGTGTCAGATGTCTTATAGGCGATGGGGGATGTCTTATCGGTGAGGCTATCCTTGTTCTATCAGGGCAGACTAAATTAGCTCTCCTATGTTCTACTACAATGTCTCTGGTTCTCTATGTCTTGGCGATTCGATCGTGACATAGGAGGGTTGGTTGGAAAATTTGGTCTTTGTGAGCCTATCCCAACCCCTCCTCGTGGATTTCCATGGGAATTCCTGGGGACCTATGAAGAAGGAGTCGAACTTGGGGTTGCAGTCCTAACCGACCGACTGACATGCTGACGACCCCTACGATGGTTGATGGGTCAAGCATTTTGGTGATCTAGCTCTGCAGGTACAAAACTTAGAGTGGTGGTTCTTACTGATCGACTTGGTTTGGTTAGATTATTCCTGTGGGACTTGTGAGACCCACTTTATCTCTTTCTGACATTAACGTCAGTTGCCAGAGGGGGTAACCGGGCTAAAACCTCCTCAATATGCCTATTTTCCTTAGCGAGATGGCTTCTCAATTGTATGTTTTCCAACTCAACGGTCGTTAGGTAGTTTGGATTTGGATTCAGCGACAATGACGCCAAACTGCCAGTGTCACCATGACCCGCCGGTTGTTTTCCCAGACGTTGCTGAATCTTAGGGCCACGTTCATTCGGAATAGCAGTATGATGGGCCTCCTGCCCACCAGGCTGTTCTATCTCATTATCATGCAGCGAGTGAGTGAACACCATGATGAGAATCGATTGGGATTTTGATGAAACGATAATTTTCTCTTAATGAAAGCACCAAACTGTTGACGCAGTTTTTCGCCAACAGTGTATTAAGAAATAATAAGGAAGATTAGTGCTTAATAATAAACCGTAATGAACAATAAACAAAATTCACTCAAGAACACAGAACTTTTACATGGTTCGGTGGTTAAAATCCTCTTATTCCATGAGTCAATATTATTGTTGTTTCTCTCTCTATTTTGGCAGAGTATTGGTATTACAGAATAATAGTCCCCCTTTCCTGTCCAATATTCACAGTATTTATAGGGGAATTCCATGGACAGGTTTGGGTAACCGCGTGATTCAATCACGTATTTACATAATATCTACATTTAATACAAATAATTCCTATTTATATTGGGATATGATTTGATAATAAAATAAACAGGTTTGTGCCATCTCGGATAATAAATATTTTAGCCTGGTCATTAATAAATGTATAAAAGAGGATCTTGAGTCTTTGGGGATCTCTAAGAATGCAATATACTAGAATTACCATGAGCTGGATATCTCCTCCAAGCTCGTGTTTCACAGCCATTGCATCCTTAGTTCGAGATAAACTCAGGCCGCCTAATCACCACGTATGATCAGTATGAATCTCAAGTTGTCCACATGAATAATAAGCAGATATTATTTCCCTTAGTCATTTCTGCGCGTATTTATCTGACAGTTGTACCCGAGCTGAGTGAATGAACTCGTGCTAAAATCAGGGTACAACATATGATAATTTAGGTTGAATAATTAATTTAGAATTAATTATTAATTTCAAAAATATATTTATTAATTTATATATATATATATATAAATTTTTGAATTTCATAGATAAAAATAATTTAATTAATTTTTTAAATTAATTATTTTATTTAAGTGAGAAAAAATAAAATTCGTAAGTAGAAAATAGTTTTTTGATTTATTTAATTTTAAAAGATAATGATAATGATGATCAACAATTTGAATTTTGAATTTAGAATTTAAATTTTGAAATATGGTTTTCATCTTTTCCTTAAAAATATAAATACCTTATTTTGTGGGAGATTGATTTAGTTAAATAATTAAATAAAAGAAAAATGCAAAATTCCTTAAAAGGGAATAACAGTACACGCCTGAGATAGTCTAAGGACTATGTCAGGCTTGTACCACTATAAAGATATTTTATATGTGTAATTTTTATTTTATTTATTTAATCATTTAATAATTTGAAAATAGTTTGTTAAATTTGGTATGTTGGATATTTACCTAATATCTAATCCTATCATCATTATTATGATATATTTATATTAATATTATTATTAGGAATAATAAGGTAATATGATTCTCTATATATATGATATAGAAGAAAAAGAGAAAAGATATACACAGATAGAAAAGAAAAAACACAACAATTCACAATTCAGAATAGTTCTCAGAGTTTTTTGTTAGACGAAAACTCTCTCTTTCTTCTTCTTTGTTCTAGCCATTCTCAGACCATAATCCAAATTCCCATGTATTGAGAAATATTTGTGATTCCTAAAATACAAACTCATATTCTCTATGTGCCCACATACATCTTGAGGTGAGAGAACACTCCAAAAATCGTGGTTTGAGTGCTCAAAGCTTGGGATAGGAAGATCTTTAAAAATACAAAAAAACTCAAGAACACATGATAGGCTTCAAGAGGTAAAAGTTTATGCTCTTGATTTTTGTGTTTATATATTCTATATAAATATATTGTATATTTATATACATATTTGTTGCATGATTAATAGTATATTATGATAATATTTCTAGATTGTTTTCTTGATCATATAAACTATTTATATGATTAATGATTTTTTTATTGTTGTTGTTTTGTTGTTCATAAACAATAATGGGCCCACCACCCAATGTTTTAGCTACGTGCTCTAAATGGTTTTCCAACAGTAGGGCCATTAGTTGTTCATCGTCGTCGACCCGTTTGGTTCTCGTCTCTTCCTCCTTGAAACGTTTGATGTACGCCTTGAGTGTTTCGAGCGGCCCTTGTTTTATATTGGCCAACACGTTGACCTCGAAGCTTACGTTCTAAGCATCTATGAACTTGTTAAGAACGGTTCCTAGTGCGCAGCGGAAGTTTGTGGTAATGGTATACAACAAAATTTTTATATAAACAACTTTATATGAGGATCCTTTAATATGAAATATGTTATTCAATATATATAATATGTAAATGAAAAATAATACGAAACGATATACTTCCTGTAGCCTATCAAGAATTCTTGAATCTTTTTGCATGTATTTCGATCTTCCTATCCTTGCTTGAGTACTCACATCTAGATCTTCCAAGATGTTCTCTACACCTGAAGATGTGGGTGGGCACATAGAGAACAAGAATAAATTTTGTGAATCCAAAGTATTCTCAACACAGAAGACTTTTGATTATAGGCTAGAGAGAATAGGTTTTGCTTTTGTGAAAAAGATGATAGTTTTTCTTCTCTATAAAAACTTTATCAAACTTGTTTCTATTTTCTATCATATAGAATATATAGGCATTATTACCATAATAATAATAATAAAGAAAATCAATCATCTTTTATAATAATAATGATAATAGACAAAAATCTAACATTTAATTTTAAAAACCCTTTTAAAATGTTTAATTAATTAATTAAAAATAAAAAACCAAAATCTGATAACATCTGGTTCAGTTCTATATACTCTCAGCATGCAAAGTACCTCCACTAAAATGTCCTACTACACTAGTAACCCAGATTTAGGTCACATGTATTCATAATACTAGTGGATCGTACTAGTAGTATTTAATCTAAAGATTCCATAACTTTATTTTACTGCAAACTATTTAAGTTCATTATCTTAATCTCGATCATCTCATACCAATATGAGATTGATACCACATTGACGAGCTTAGGAATTTTCTGATATTTACTTAATATTATTAACAATAATATAGTACATAAGCTACATATATACAATAATTCAATTCATTTATTCATTTCATTAAAACCATTGTCTACTACAATTGCTCTAAGGGTACAATTCCCAACAATCTCTCATTTTCCCTAAAGCAAATGAGGCATTTCCCTTAACCACATGCTTCTTACATGACACTGAAAAGATTTAATAGATAAAGTCTTTGTGAACAGATCTGCATGATTATCTTCAAAGGCAATCTTCAAGATAGCAACATCTCCTTGGTTGAATATCTTTCGGATTAAGTGATATTTCCTCTCGATGTGCTTTCTCCTCTTGTGACTTCTGGGCTCCTTTGAATTAGCTATTGCCCCACTGTTATCATAGTACAAAACAAGTGGTTGGTCCAAACCTGGAGAAACTTCCAGATCAATATAGAACTTCTTGAGCCACACATCCTCTTTAGCTGCTTCACAAGATGCTATGTATTCGACTTCCATGGTGGAGTCTGCAATACTGGATTGTTTAATACTTCTCCAAACTACAACACCTCCTCCAAGTGTGAAAACTGATCCAGATGTTGACTTTCAACTATCTTTGTCTGATTGAAAATCAGAATCAGTATATCCTGTGGGGTTCAGGTCTCCACTGAATACACAAGCATGTAATCTCTAGTATGTCTAAGATACTTGAGAATATTCTTTACTGCAATCCAATGACTCAATCCAGGATTTGATTGATAACGGCTAACTATCCCTACTACATAACAGATGTCAGGTCTAGTGCATAATATTGTATACATTAGACTGCCTACTGTAGAGGCATTGTAATGACCCAAATTCACTAATATGGATTAAGGGCCCTGATTAGTGTGCCAGGAGGGCATATTTGGTCCATGTGTTGATTAATTGATTAAATAAATGATTATATGTTAAGAATGCCTGTTTGATTATATGAATGTTAAATTGAGATTAAATGTTATAATTGTGAGAACCACATTATTATGTGGGCAAACCTGCAGCGTACGACTCGAGGCGATCTTAGGGCTAGATAGCGGGAAAAGTCACAACGGGGCTTAAATAGTTGACTTTGGATAAGTCAGGGGTATTTTAGGTATCGGGTAGTTATTTAGACTGTCGGGTTATGAAAATAAATATATGGAGATATATTTGAGGTTAGGAAGTCTAGGCGGGAATATTGGGGAATTTTACTGTTTTGCCCTCGGGGACGTTTCCGACACCCCGAGCCTCGGGATTGATTTAACGGGATAAGGATAGGCTAAAGTTAAAGGAAAACAGTAGAATAAAAATTAGACCGACACTTTCTTTCTCAGCTATTTTCTCTCTCTCTTTGTAGAGTCCAAGAACTTTACTTAGCTAAGTTAGATAGTAGTATTATAGTAGTAATAGTATTATCTTTATGACTGTGGATTTTTGGTTCAGACCGGGATTTATTTGGACACTCATAGTAGTACTTGTAGATTTTCTAAGTTTAATCTATAGTTTAAGAATATTAATTTTAACCTAAGGTTTGATTAATATGACTGATATTGAGGATAATATTTATTATACTATAAGGTTTAGATAAGAACCAATGGGGTTTTAGCACATGTTATGTATGGGTTATTAATGATTAAGTATTTTGAGGATTTAATTTATTAAGTTAAAATTTGAATACTCTAAGGTCAGTCAGCAGCTTTGAAAACGTTTAAGGGCTTAGTCAAGGCTGTTTACTAAATTCAAATTAAGCTAAAAATGTGTAATTTCGTGTTTAAATAGACAGCGTATGCCGATATATCGTAGCTATAGGGGGCGATATATCGCAGCACGTAGATACGGAAAACACGAAACGATGCACGTTTGCCTCGGGCATAATGGTCTAGGCGATATATCGCCTATAGGGGGCGATATATCGCCTCCTTCAGCATATTTTGAATGTTTTCAAAATCGTTTCCCATTCAAACCTTCAACCTCTTGATAAGTCTAGCACCTTTTCTAACGAGTCTTCAGCCTCTGCTGAACGATAATTCAAATTATTTTTGCTTAATAAGCCATTATTTTTATTCAAGTTAAATTAAGATCCTTCCATTCCTAAACTCTATAAATAGGACCTAGTACCCAGCCATTATTCATCTTTTGCTCTAAGTTCAGAGGCTGCAAGTTGCTAGGTGAGTGTGAGAGTGTAAACACTTGGGTTGGGAATCATAAGCTTGATCATCATAAGCTTATCAAACACTTGGGGAAGTAAGGTTTCATAGTATTTCGGTTCGAGGTTTAGATTGGTCTTACAAGTCTTCAAGGTATTTCCACACCTTAGTTCATTGGTATTATTTTATTTTAAGTTCTCATAGTCTTCTACTCAGCCTTCTAACCTTAATCTTTATTTTGGTTAGGAAATCTAAGAACTTGCACATAAGTTTTTGGTAAGTATTTTCTCAATGGTTTAGTCCTTCCATTCCTTTCATTTCTCTTCTTCACTATACTCACTCTTTTTCAAATGGTTCTTAGGAGTGTTCCAAAGTCCCAACTCTGTCCTCATATCCCGGTATTTTGGTAAGGAAAATAGGATAAAATTCATATGTTATATGTTTTATATGTTATCTTATGGTTTTTATGTTATGAAATATGTTATGATATGTATGTTTGTAGGCTTGGGCATATGACCCATATGACTAACAAGACCCAAATAGATTATGGGCATATGACCTGCTTAGCTAGTAGGACCCCACTAATCTAATGGGCATATGACTTGTTTAGTCTATGGGACCCCAAGTAATAATGGTCATTATAGTATGTGTATGATATAAGTGTTATGTTATGTTTTTATGTTTCTTATGAAATTTATGTATATGATCTATGTGTTAGAATTTTCCTTGCTGGGCATTAGGCTCACTCCTTTTTGTTTATATGTGCAGGAAAATAGTCTTAGTGGCGGGAAAGGTTCTTGGAAGCTTGGAGAATGTGTATTGAAGTCGAATGGATTCAAGAGCCGAGCGTTACGATTCAAGGATGTAGTCTTGTTTTTTATGGTTTTACTTGTATTTTTCCGCACTTGTTATGTAATCCCTTTTTATTTTAAATTATGTTTTGTTCTGTTTTTAAAACAATGGGATCCCATATCCTAACCTAAATTTTATGGAAGTTTAACTCTTATTTTTACAAGTTTCTTAACAAAGTTATGGTATTTTCACTTGTAAGTTTTATTAAGGATTAGTATGTATAGTTTTCGTTAATGGTCCAAAAGTCTAGAGTAGTTGGGTCGTTACACTCTTTCTCAAAGAAAAGCACAAAACACTGAAAATTTTAGAGGAATTCAGCTGGAATTCAGTGGATTAAAGGAGGGATTTAGAGGCTTAGCTCAAGAATTATCCAGGAAATTTAATTGGTACTAAGGTAAGCATTGAATTCCTTTCTTTGTCGTTAGAAATTCTGAGTTTTGACTGAGTGGTGAGATAGTTGTGATTTTGATGTTTAAGGGCAGAATTAAGGTGGAAAGCTTGGGAATTAACTTGGATTTTGCTTGGAGAAGTGGTTCAGCAGAAGAGGAAAGCTTCAATTTGTGAATTATAGGTTTAAATTCGAGTTTTGCATGGATGGTTTTAGTGTTTGAAGTTCTTGAGTTTCAGAAATTGAAGATGGGATTTCCATGAGTTTTAGGTTGAGTTTTCAGTTGAATTATGTTGTTTAAGTCATTCTTAAAGTGTTGGGATTAATTGGTTTTGAATTAGGAAGCTTTGTGATGATTTTGGGTAAGGTTTAGGTGTTGAAAATGGTGGAATTTCTGGGCACGAAGGGAAGGGCCGCAGCTCTGTTCTAGAGCGCTGCGGCCCTAGGATGCAAAGGAGCCAAGGAGGCTCGGCCAGGGGTGAGCGCCGCGGTGCCCAAAGGAAGGGCCGCGGTGCCTGTCTTCTTCCAGGGAGGCTTTAGGTTCTGTTTTAGGGCAGGGCCGTGGCTAGGCTTTAGGTTCTGGAAGTTTTGACTATAATGTCCTTGGGGGTCTTTTCGGGACGCCAGGCACTAGGTTTTATTTGAGGTTACTTAAGCCTGAAATAGCTTGTCAGATAGAACGTACGTTAGAATACATTTCCTCTCTCCTTCGTTAGCTTAATTTACTGTTCGAAGCCTTTTTGAAGAAATCTCGAGTTCTAGGTGTCGGAATCAAGCGATGATCGAGACACATCGATCCTAGGAAAGATTGGAAGCTTCTTAACTGAAGGATTCGATGAAAATCAACCCAATCGAATGTAATCTAAGTCTAAGTTTTGAGTTTTTAGAGTTTCTAAGCTTAGAATTGGCTTTTGTGAATCGTTGAGTTTTTGGTTCATTCGTAGCCTTGGGATTTGATGGTTTTGGATCATTGGGAAGCTTGGGAACTTTGATTTGATGATTTGGTAATGTTTAGGCATGATTTTGGAGGCTTTGGGATGTTGGAAATCGTGTTTGGGGATGGCTCTGGGTTAGGGGCCGCGACCCTGTTCTTGAGCACCGCGGCCCTAGCTCGAAGAAGCAGGTGGAGCAGTTTTGCCCTTGCTGGGCATCGCGGCCCTTGCTTCTGGAGTGGCTGGGGGCCGTGGCCCAAGGAGCTAAGGCCGCAACCCTTGAGTAGGGTTGAGCCCATTTGAGTTGGAGGCATGGTATGAATATTGGAAGAGCAGGGATTATGATTGATGTATGAATGCCATGGGCATGTTTTTAGTACTGCAAGTGGGTTGTGATTGTGGTGTGGTAAGATTTATCCCGTGGGGATAGTTCTTGATATGCTCATCATGATTAATGGGTCAAGTTATTGACTACAGATTTAATCAGCAGGTTTATATCCAAGGCAGATAATGAGACCTGGTGGTGGTTATAATGAGGCTGGGAGTTACAGCCAGGGTATCAGTTCTTCATCTGCACCTATGAATTTTCAGCAGATGCTTACAGATTTGCAATCAAAGTACCAGAGGCAGGAGGAAGAGATTAGGTGTTTGAAGCAACAGCGGAATCTGTTGGGGAGCACCTCTTCCTTTTCTATGCCAGGAGTGGCATCAGCTTTAGCTCAGCCTAGGGTTGAGAATAGATGGGAATTTCTTTGTGGAAGATTCCAGGAATATTACCCTCTAGTCTTTGAGGGAGGCCTAGATCCATTTGGAGCTGAGCAATGGATGGGCATGATCAGTTCCATTCTAGACAGTATGGGGCTGGTAGGTCACGATTGGGTGATCTGTGAGACATATGTATTGCAGGATGATGCCCGGACGTGGTGGGAGGTAGTGTCTCAGACACGAGACACAGCTGTGATGGACTGGAAACAGCTTAGGTAGCTGTTTAATGAGAAGTATTACTGTGATGCAACTAAGACTGCTAAGATGAATGAGTTTCTGAATCTCGTTCAAGGTAAGGCAATAGAAGCCGAGTATGTTAGCAAATTTGATGGGTTGGCCAAGTTCGCTTTTGACATGGTACCCACAGATATAGCTCGGAAGGAAAATTTTGTTCAGGGATTGAATCCTGGAATAGCTCAGGGCGTTAGAGTTGCCCCAGTGCATGAAGTCTCCACCTATGCTCAGGTGGTAGAGAAGGCTCTTGCTGTTGAGAGCATAAAAGATGAGAAGAAGAGTGCCAGGGAGCACGGAGCTCAGTTAGTGGTGTCTCCACTTATTAGAGCAAGTAAGAGTGAAAGCTGTAAGACTCATCCAATATGCACGCGGTGCAAGAGGCATCATTTGGGAGAATGCCGAGCAAGGGCATGTTTCGCATGTGACATGGTCGGACATTTCAAAAAGGATTGCCCAAGGCTAAGAGAGCATGAACAAAAGGGGATAGACAACTCGATTCCAACTCGAGTGTTTATTCCGGGGCAATCAGAGTTTGAGACTGAGACTAGTTCCTCGGGGGTGGCAGGTCAGTTTTCTAGTTCTGATTTCTTGGTTATGCTTATTGGTTTTGGTGCCATGCTGTTCCTTTATTTGTTGCATATGGAAAGGTATTGAGTTGCTATGCAGATCACATGGTTATGTTGTGATGGGAAGATGGTACTATATCGGTAATCCAAGGGATGAGTTGAATTGCGATGAAAAAGGACTTATTAGTGATTTTGATAAAGCTGGTTATGACTGGCTTTGGTTGATCCAGGGTATGGATTAGCTAAGTATTTATGGGGCAATGCTAAATGGCAAGGAAGGGATAGTAACTCTTAGGCTTGAGAGTGGGAAGCCCTGTGATAGTTGGCATGGTGCATGGCTCTGTATGCCTATGACATCTGTAGTGAGAGCTAGATTTTTGTTGTAGGGAGGTGCATGGAACTCTTAGCTAGTGTGGTGGATACCACTTAGATCGTGCCAATGAGATCAGGACAGATTGGATTAGTCTGTGGGTTCTGAATGTGTTTCTAGGTGGTTTTCCAAGGTTTATTTTATATGAAAGGAAACTAGAATGGTAATTGGATCAATGCCAGGGATGGAATCAGATGTAAGCACTGTTTTGAATGGCTCAGCAGAGTGGTAAGAATTAAAGGTTTAGTTATGGAGTAAGATGGAATTCTCTAAGGTGGATCTTGGATCTGGTTAGGACCAGTTAGAGATCAGAGAGGAAGTTATATAAAAGATTGTGTTTGTATCATATAAGAGCACTGAGAGTGTTGAATATATCTTGAGAATTGGTTTAGTGCCAAGTGTTTGTGAATCAGATGAACAGAGCATTCAAAGGTTTATTTGAATGGGATTTATGATCGTCTTGGATGATGGTATTGTGGTATTTTCTCTACGGAGATTTGCCAAGGTTGAAGAACACCTTAGGGGCAGGAGTGTCCTTGGGTGGTAAAGATATTGCAGGTGCCTTGGGAAAGAATTTTGAGTCTTCTTACAGATCAGAATCAGTTTGTAGGTCATTATGACATCTCAGTGGCAAAGAAAAGTAATTGCCTAAGCAATATGTTGGTTAAAGGATCTGACCAGGACTAGAGTAGAGTTCTGGTGGGCCAGGTGGCCAGTGTTATACTTGAGATTATCATTTCGGAAAGGATTAAAAGGAAAGATGACTAATTGAACCACAGATAAAAAAAAAGATTGAATGGAAAGTCTTAGCTGGATTAGCTGAGAGTTGTGCAGTGTTAGATATGAACTTATTGTGGTATAAGGGTTGGATTTGGAATCCGATGGACATTGAGATTAGTTGGGAGATTCTGGATGAATCTCATGCTATTCTTTTATTCTCTTCATTCGGGCACCATGAAAATGTAACAGGATATGAAAGCTTTATAATGGTGGCTTGTGGTGGAGAGGGATGTGTGGTAAAGTTTTTAGCCTGATAGCAGGTCAAATTTGAGTGTTAGGAATCAGTGGGGCTATTGTAGCCTTTGAGTATTTCATAATGGAAATAAGGGAGCATCGCGATGGGTTTCGCGGTGGGATTTTCAGGTTAGTGGGTCAGCGTGAGTTGGCATTGGGTCATTATGGACCAGTATTTGAAGTGAGTTCACTTTTGTCAGTAAGGATAAGTAAGAACAACTGATCAGTATTCAGGTCTCTTTGTGAGAGGGATGGAGCACCTTCATGAAACTTAAGGTCTATCTTATCAGATGAAGACTCTATTGCGACTTCCAGGTTTTGGAAGGGTTAAGAAGGCAATGAGAATATAGATGGAATTCAGTACAGTTTACTACTCTCAGACTGGTGGTAAATCAGAGAGAGAGGGTTATCCAATTATTATTGGAAGAACATCTTATAAGATGAATGAGTTAGTATATATCTGAATCTTGAGGTGGTTCACGAGACTATTGAAATTATTAAAGGGTGGAGCTTGGATGCTCACTTCTCACAATAAATGGAAAAGTTTTACTGAATTGAAAAGTAGGAATGTGGAATTCCAGGTAGAAGAATGTATCTTCCTTAAAAGTATCACCATGGAAAGGGGTGAGGAAAGGGTGAGGAATTAAAGGCAAGCTAAGCCCTAGATTATCTCAGCAGTTAAATCTTGGATAAGTTTGGTTAGGTTGACTCTGGATCAGCATTATCTTTGGCACTGTCAGTTGTATACAATGTGATATGTACATCCAAGCAGTGGACATGGGTTAAAGGAACTCATAAGTTGAGTAATAAGAATCTGAAGGTTAAGGTTAAGTATTTCGGTAAGGAATAGCCAGTTCAGACTGTAACAGAAGTAATAAGGTTTTGTTGAACAGAGTGTACCTTGGGTTAAGGTAATGTTATAGAGACAGTGAGGTCGAAGTAACGACCTGGGAACTGGAATCAGTAGTGCGGAATTGATATTCCGGCGGTTCAGATAAATTTCGAGGACGAAATTTCTGTAAGGAGGGGATAGTTGTAATGCCCCGAATTTCCTAATAAGGGTTAGGACCTTGATTAGGAGGCCAGGAGGTCCATAATTGATTTATTATGATATTAAATGATTATATGCATGTTAATGTGAGTTATATTATTATATGATGATAAATGCATGCATATGGGTGTATTTATAATTATAAGGGCATTTTGGTAATTTGGCCTATTGAGGGCATATTTGTATATTTGGGTGCATATTGTAATTCGTGAATGAGATTTCATTATTATGTAGATATATTCGAGCTATTCGGCATGAGACGATCTTATATAATGAGTTAGTGGTTTTGTCATAACGGGGTCAATTATTGGGTAATAAGAATGTTTATTTGATGATAAATTGGGAGTATTTGAGGTCAGGAGGAAATTCTGGAAGTTTTGACTATAATGTCCTCGGAGTTGTTTTTGGGACCCCGAGCACTAGGTTTTATTTGAGGTTACTTAAGCTTGAAGTAGCTTGTCAGATAGAACGTACGTTAGAAAACATTTCCTCTCTCCTTCGTTAGCTCATTTTACCGTTCGAAGCCATTTTGAACAAAGCTCGAGTTCTAGGAGTCGGAATCAAGCGAGGATCGAGGCATAGCAATCCTAGGAAATATTAGAAGCTTCTTAACTGAAGGATTTGATGGAAAACAACCCAATCGAAGGTAATCTAAGTTTAAGTTTTGAGTTTTTAGAGTTTCTAAGCTTAGAATTGGCTTTTGTGAATCATTGAGTTTTTGGTTCATTCGAAGCCTTGGGATTTGATGGTTTTGGATCATTGGGAAGCTTGGGAACTTTGATTTGATGATTTTGTAATGTTTAGGCATGATTTTGGAGGCTTTGGGATGTTGGAAATCGTGTTTGGGGATGGCTCTAGGTTGGGGGCCGCGGCCTTGTTCTTGGGCACCGCGGCCCTATCTCGAAGAAGAAGGTGGAGCAGTTTTGCCCTTGCTGGGCGTCGTGGCCCTTGGTTTTGGGCACCGTGACCCTTGCTTCTGGAGTGGCTGGGGGTCGCGGCCCAAGGTGCTAGGGCCACAGCCCTTGAGCAGGGTTGAGCCCGTTTGAGTGTTTTGGCCTCGGGAACATGGTTTTAGGCCTCAGGATCGTTCCTACTACCCGGATTAGTGGGGATTGATGTCCCGGAGGCTAGATATTGGTTTGGGAACCCTTGATTATCATTTTATTGATGGTTTCCCATATTTGGTTATGACTAGGTGACCGCTAAAGGACTAAAAGTTGATCATTCTCATGGGTCGTTCTTTTATTCATTCTAGCTCGAATTTAAGGTAAGAAAACTGCACCCTGTGTATGTATGACATGTATGGTTATTCTTGATGCATGTTGTATTATTAAATGTGGCATGCATGATTATTGTTGAGGCATGTCAAGTGGTTAAATATGATGCATGTGATGCACGAGAAATATGTGATTAGGGCATGCTATGATTATTGAATATGAGAATGTTCAGAGCTTGAGCCTTTGTGTTTATGCATGGTCCTAATTATGCTAGTAATTGTTGAGTAAGCATCCTGAATGCCCTGTATTTGAATATTGGATATATGTGATATATGTTCGGTGGCATTGCTTACTTGTTTATGGTACTGACTAGTCAGGGATACTGACCTAAGATTCAGAATAGGCATAAGCGTCCTGAACGCAGGGCCGAATGAAGGTTAGATTTAATCGATATCAGCGTTGAATGACTCCAGGGCATTAATGCTTGACCAACCCTAAGGTTAACGAAACTTATAAGCGCTTGGCTAGTCTAGGACTAGTTACTCAGAGCCAAGGCCTAAGGCCTAGGTGACTGCTTGTCACATGGCTAGGGAACGATGTTCCAGGGTTATGACTCTATGGTCATGAGGAAGGTTATGTGGGTGACTAATCATCATGCACCTATCCTTTCTAAGCTAGTGAAAGGATCACTTATTTACTTGACAGGTTTATGCTGGTGACTATGTCACCAGATACCTATCTTGTTTAAGCTAGTGAAAGGATCACTTATCTATAAGCCCCGGTGACTCTAATGTCACATGGCTATTGGGAACAGAACCTACCTTAGTGACTGTACCACTGTCACTCTTCTATATTGGGCAAAAATCCCTGGATGATTATTATGATCATTGGTTGATGTGTTATATTCAACATTACGTGAACTCATTTGCCTGCTTGAATAGGGCTGTATCTGCTAGGCGTGTGCCTTATGATCTGATGACATGTTATAACTGTTCATGAGCATATTGAGTTTTTTTGCTGGGCTTTGACTCACGGGTGCTATGTGGTGTAGGTAAAGGCAAAAGAAAGCTGGACCATCCTTGAGTTGAAGAGCTTAGGTGATGATGTGTACATATGTAAATGCTCGACCCCCACGGTCGAGGTTTGAAGAGGAGCTAGGGTTAAACCCTGTTTTGCCGCCTAGATCGTCTGGTTGTAAATATTTTCTTGTAATATACCTTTAAATTATATTTTTGGGATCCCAATGTATATAATAAACATTCTAGTGAAACGTTACATCTTAACCAAAATTTTTAATCCCTAAACCGCTAATCATACTTAGTTAAACGATTTTGGTCAAATGACTCGATTAGTGAGTTTAGCACTGTTTATAAGGCACACTGTAACGGTCCTTGGAGTTGGGGAGTTACAATGACCGTCAACTCTACAATGAAAGCATGCTCATTTCGGTGCCTCATTTTTGGAGTTCTTTGCAGAATTATTCTTCTTCGAAGACTTGTTGGTCTTCTCTGGTTGTTTGTCCTTTTTCTTGTCCCTTCCTTGACCACCGTTCCTCTTCTTTAAATTACCATTTGAAGTGGAAGGCTTGGTTTCGGCAACATTTGCCTCCTCAACCTTAGTGGAACCTTTGTTTAGAGATTCAAAAGTTTGTAACTCATTCAGCAGTTGGGTCATAGTGTACTCTAACTTGTTCATAACATCATTGGTAGTGAATGTTGCAAAAGCTGGAGTGAGAGATTCAAGTATCACACTTAATTGAGTTCTCTCATCAATGTTCATACCAAGGATTTTTGCATTGTGCAATATGTTGATCATGTCTAGGACATGTTCTACGACAGAAACATTTTTGTTCATTTTCATAATCATGAAGCTTCTAGTAGCATCATGTTTGCACTTATCACATTGTTGGAGAAACATGCCTTGTAGAGATTTCCAAATCTCATAGATTGTTTCAATAGTTTCAAACTTCTTTCTGAGCGCATCGATCATACTAGCAAGTATATAACATTCGACCTTATTGTTAGATAAGACCCAATTGTCATACTTCTCTCTAGCAGTTTTGGCAGCAGTGAGAGCATTCCTCATTAAGGACAAACATGTTATTTTCACATATCAAAACTATTGACCCTTGTTTTGGTCATCTGACACGGAGTCAAATGCTTGATGTGATAGAAGGTATTGAAATAGATCTAATGGAGAGAACAGAAAACGACACAAAAAGTTATAGTGGTTCGGCCCCACGAATTGGTAATGACCTACGTCCACTTAAGCTATTATTGATATTAATTCTCAAAGGTGTGATCAAAGAACTAGGGTTCTCCAAGTTTCACCAGTCTTAGATGGATGAATAATACAATCAAAGATAATAGCTATAATTCTCTTGTAAAACACAAACTCCAATCAGCCAAAAGTCCCCTCCTTGAGCTATTTCTTTTCTATTTATAGGCTCAAGGAGGATTACATAAATTTGTTACAAATATTCTTTCCTAAATAATTAGATACTCAGGAATTATGGGAGATAATCCCAGATATGATTATAAATGTACAAGATCTTCTCAAAACATACGGAGTATACGACCAAGATGGTCGTATATAAAACCCAGATGTTATGCCAAGGGAATCTCCCTGGTCGATAGTCGAACACACCTTTGCCAGGTGTCAGCCACGTGTTAAAAATGTCTACCACGTCATCACGTCTAATCAAGCCTTTTTAGTTTTCAAGAAACCACTCCGACGGCTGTTACACTCCCCCATGCTTTGAAAAAGGGAATTCATTATTACTACTTTTTGTCACACTTCGGCTTCTATAAGTTACCCCTTCATTCATCTTCTACCCTTTTACTCGCCTCTTTTTGCCAAGAACCCTCAAGAACTCCATCTCAGAACTCAGAACTTCGAAGGTCTCCCGTCATTTTGCTTAAGGGTTCTTTGTTTGCAAGCCCAAAGTCGTCCCATTTCAGAATCTTCATTCTTTATCCAGGTAAACTTCTTTGTCTTTTAAACTTTTTGAGATGCCATGCATATTGCCTTAGAGTTCTGAAACATTTTGCGTTCTTGAGTAGAATTTGTGAGGATTCTGTATATGTCGTTGATGCTTGATAGGGTAGTGTACTTTTCATCTATATAAGTTAGGAATTAGTTTGATAGTTAGGATCATAGGTTTAGGGCGTAAAATCGACGTAAAAATTCGATTTTTAGGCTAGTTGAAAAACCGAGTTCCCCCCCTCCCCCGCCTTTGGAGTAGAAAAAGCTTCTTGTCAGAAAACTTTTTACTTCCACTTTTTGATCCATTTTTCATACTGCTATCATAAAACTTAGTGTTTTGGTTAGAATGCTACTGGTCGATAGATGCGAGCAATGTTATTCCAACTTTCAACATAAGCTCCCAGACTGTGTGTCTTATCTCCTCCTTTGTCTGTTTGCAGTTCATATGCAAGACCTGTGGGGAGGAGAAAGACCCATCGATGACGATCTTTTAGTTCAACTGCTTGAAGATGAAGAACAACCTTCGACCTTGATATCAGACATTCCTTTTTCTCGCGTTAACCTAAACATTTCCCCAGTTTTGACTCAAAATATGGCTCGTACCAAAACCAAAGGTCGAAAAAGAAAAACTCCCAACACTTCTCATCAGCCTACTGCTGATGCTCCCTCGACCAGTGGTCGAGACGAAAATCTCCCCGATCCAAATGTGCAAAGGCATGCCCGCCCTCGACACGCTACTCAGCCGGATGTCGAGTGGCATATAGTTTCTGAAAGTAGGGTGACGATCAGAATGATCGCCAACTACCTAAACAAATACAATCTGACAAGGGTGACCCTAGTCAAACCAAACCCAGACCAAAGGGATAATCTGCCTGGAGGTGCTTACAGCGCCTGGTCGCGGTTTCATGTTGAGGTAGGAGCCACTTTGCCTCTTCATGCGTTCTTTCAAGGGTTGGCCAACTACTTCAGAGTTGCCCCCTTCCAAATTACCCCAAATAGATATAGAATGATCGCTGCACTCTCTATCCTGTATAGCCAGAAAAAATGGCCTGCGCCGTCGCCACATGAGGTCAACTACTTGTTTGACCTCAAATCTAACCCCAACCAAGAAGGCACGGGGTTCTTCCATCTTTATCATCAAGAAACCGAGCGCACTTTCCTG
This sequence comes from Humulus lupulus, assembly GCF_963169125.1. Lineage (NCBI taxonomy): Eukaryota > Viridiplantae > Streptophyta > Magnoliopsida > Rosales > Cannabaceae > Humulus > Humulus lupulus. The sequence goes on from NC_084797.1 coordinate 113,926,694, forward strand.
ACTGTTACCACCCATATCTCCAACGTGGGGAGGTACTACCAGGAGTACTTCCTTATGCCTGACCTGGTCGCAGACAACTTGGCTTTCACACGAGGAGGTAAAATTTTCATATCGCTGGCTTCTTCACTCAGTGTTTTTCCACCACAATGTCTTGAACTTATAATGTGTTTCAGGCCCATGGTTGTGACCGAGCCCAACTCCAGGGATGGAGTCAAGGGCGGCACTCTTAGCCAGCATGTCAGATGCTGAGAAGAGTGTCAAAAATTTAGTTACAAAGGCTAACCTTAGGTTGGCTGGCCTCTGGGACCCTCAACCAACTACGAGTGGGCCTTTGGTGGGGAATGCTCACGCCGAAGCGGAACCCGAGCAGCAACCCCAAGCGTCTCCTCCGCGGAGGAGACCAACTGGGGTTACGATCAGGGAACCTGCCGACACTCATCGAGTGGAGAGGCCCTTGGCTGCGAAGGGAAAAGGAAAGCAAAAGGTCGTTGAGCCTACCGAACTCTCTGACGACTTGTCGGATGATAACGGCACAGTAATTTCACTTTTAAACCATTTGCCAATTCTCTGTCATCTGTTCGACGAGGATGGCAACTTTAATAATGCTCCCATCTTAAATTCAGATTTCTTCCAGGCAGTAGGTAGTTCGGTAAATAATTTAGTGACCAATAGTTGTAGCGCGGGTACTTTACTTGTAATCTTTTCACTTTCATTTTTTGGCCCTGTGTGACCATCTAGTCTCAATGCCCTTGTTGTTTCCTTTTGTGCAGATATGGACTCTGAAGATGTGTTCGAGCATTACATGGCTGCTGCCGCCTCTTCTGGCCAAAAGAAGGACAGTAAGAGGGCTCGAGGGGAGAGCAGCAAGACTGCCTCAAAGAAGGCCCGAACTAACGATCCTCTGGCCACCGCGCCTTCGAAAGAGAACTCACCTCCTCCAACACCCCTCGAGCAGCCGGCCTCAACTCCCGCCGACCAACAGCCTTCTCCTAAGGCTCCTAGCAGGGAAACATTGCACACTGAACGCGAAGGCTCTCTGCCCAACCTCGTGGTCAGCTCTGCCAGGGAGAGAATATACAAGCTCTCCAAGCATAAACACAGCTAGGCAGCTATTACTGAAACTTCTTCTATGGAGGCTGATCAAGTTCTCAATAGAGGGCTGAAAGAGATAGTTAGCATAAGTCAACTCCTGCTGATGTAACATTTATTTTTGATTTCCTGCCTTTACTTTATCTTTTTCTATCTGTCTTCAGGGACTGCTGACCATAACCACTGGATGGCGCCGTGCTGGGGCGTTGGTGTCTCGGGGCAGGAACTTTGATGCCAGACTTGCCGAGGCCAAGAAAGCACTCGAAGCTACAAACAACGAGCTTACCATACAGAATGGCGAGTTGCTTGCGGAGAAGACGGAGCTGTCCAAGCAGAAAGATGAGCTGCTCGAGGACAAAACTACTCTGACCAAGGAGCTGCTGGAAACCCGGGACGCCCTGAAGAAGGCCAACGAATCTAGGGAAAAGTTTAGAGAAAGCGCCAAGCTCAACTATCAACAAGCTGTACAGCTCGAGCTTGATCTGATCGCCAGTAGGCAGGAGGCGGAGGAACTCGGAAAACGAGTGCAGGAGCTTGAGGAGGCTGGAGCCAAGAACTTGGAGAAGTATAAGGAAGCCACTCATCTTTGCTTCTACGAGTTTTGGAAGCACAACCGGGAGACTAACTTCAGCTACCTATCAGAACGCTTGAGGAGGACTCTAATGACGCAGTGCGCCATTCGTCTGGAAAAAGAAGAGAAGGCTGAAGTGCCTGCTTCCCCAGAAATTTCCTTGGCAGCAGGGATAGATGGTGCAGATGTTGCAGCTGGCCCAGTCATCGACCAAGGTGCTCCTCAAGACCCTCCAGCTCCTTAATCTTTTTTTTCTTTTATCTCAACTACACGACCAACAAGTCGTATTGTAAAGACAATTTATTTTTTATTGCTGCAAGGGCAGCCATTTTACTTCTTTTTGAACAGTTACATCCGAGCAGTACTGCTCGCTGTGTAAAAGGATTCCTTTAACATTATAATATTTTTGCTTTATTATAATATCTGTTCGCATGACCGAACCTAGCATAGTACTTAGACTTGATTTTTCAAAATATAAATTTTGAAAAATACTCTAAGTACCGTAGTATGCTTTCACTTATTTTGTTCATGTGTTTACATACCTCGTGGTATGCTTTGTTATCGATGTACCTTATATGCCCCCCAAGTGACTGAGGAGCTTTAGGTCCTTGGTCACTTGCCTTGACCACGACCTGTACGAACATTACTACTCGGTATAAAATGTAAAACTTATAATACAGCAAAACAACACACGTAATGAACAAATACTTGTAAAAAAATTTACAGAGTTTGGCAAGAATGACTGGCTGTGCACAGCCCCTTATAATTCTCGTACTTAAATGGACTAAAACTGTCTTTACAAGTGATCTTTGAAAGATCTTACACTTATAAGCGATCAGCCATATAACATGACTAACCCTTTTTCAAAACTTGTAAAAAGTAAAAATTAATACAAGCCAGTCCTTTAAGAAGGATTGTTTATTGATAATACTTGCGCAGGTGTTCTCTATTCCAATAGCGTGGAACGAGATCTCCATTTAAGCGTGCAAGTCTATAGGTGCCTAGATGAAGGACTTCTTCAATCTGGTAAGGTCCTTCCCAATTTGGTTCGAGTACTCCAGCAGTTGGGTCGCAGGTGTTTAAGAAAACTCTTCGAAGCACTAAGTCTCCGACGTCGAACTTTCTTTCTTTTACTTTGGAGTTAAAATATCGAGCGACTTTTTGTTGGTACGCAGCTACTCGGAGTTGGGCTTTCTCTCGTTTCTCTTCTATCAGGTTTAGAGACTCCATCAACAGTTGGCTATTTTGGTCTTGGTCGTATGCGATTCTGCAATGTGAGGGCGGATCTAACTCGACAGGCAACATAGCTACATACCTATATGCCAAGGAAAATGGGGTATAACCTGTTGCTGTTCGGTGAGAAGTTCTATACGACCAGAGTACTTCAGGCAGCTGTTTTGGCCATGCTCCTTTAGCTTCTTCGAGCCTTTTCTTCAGAGTATCCTTCAATGTCTTATTTACCGCTTCGACTTGCCCATTTGCTTGCGGATGAGAAACTGAAGAAAAGCTCTTGATTATGCCATGTCTTTCGTAGAAGTCCGTGAACATGTCACTATCAAATTGGGTGCCATTGTCCGAGACAATCTTTCTTGGCTATCCATATCGACAAACAATGTTCTTGATGACAAAATCAAGTACTTTCTTTGTCGTTATGGTCGCGAGTGGTTCAGCCTCGGCCCATTTGGTGAAGTAGTCGACCGCAACGACTGCATATTTCACCCCACCTTTTCCTGTCGGCAAGGACCCGATCAAATCAATACCCCATACTGCGAAGGGCCATGGACTTTGCATTTGCTTTAACTCATTAGGAGGTGCCCGTGGGATTTTGGAAAATATCTAACACTTATCACATTTTCGCACAAACTCCATCGAGTCTTCGTTCATTGTTGGTCAGAAATAACCTTGCCTTAGAATCTTCTTTGATAAGCTCTGTCCCCCAGCGTGGTCTCCACAAAAGCCTTCATGCACTTCCTTCATCAGTTCTTTAGCCTTTTCTGGTGTAACACACCTAAGCAGTGGCATTGAGTATCCTCTCCGGTATAGAACACCATCGACCAGTATATACCTAGCAACCCATCTTTGAAGGGTTGTGGCTTTGTTTCTATCTGCTGGTAGTATACCGCTTGTGAGATACTCTAGGTATGGTGCCATCCACGTATCTGCTAACCGGACCTCCATATTGGTCTCTTCTGCTCGTATGCTTGGCTCGCGCAGCTGTTCAACTGGCACTATATTTAAAGTGTCAGCATCCTTTGCACTCGCGAGCTTGGCTAGGGCATCTACGTTTGAATTCTGATCTCGAGGTATTTGCTGGAGGATATATTCTTCAAATTGCGCCAACAAATCTTTAGTTTTGTTCAGATAGGCCACCATTTTCAGACCTCGTGCCTGATACTCCCCTAAGACCTGATTCACTACTAGTTGTGAATCGCTGTAAATATCCAGCACTTTAATGTTCATGTCCTTGGCTAACCTTAACCCAGCGAGTAGGGCTTCATACTCGGCTTCGTTGTTCGAAGCGGTGAAATCAAACCAAATTGCGCAGTGAAATCGATGCCCTTCCGGCGTTATCAATATCACTCCTGCTCCTGCGTGAGATTCATTGGACAATCCATCTGTGAATAGCTTCCACGAAGGAGCTTCATCTTGAGGCTCAGGCGCACTAGGCTTTTCACCCTGCTCGACGTCTGGGAGTTCAGTGAATTCAGCAATGAAATCAGCCAAGACTTGTCCTTTTATTGCTGCTCGCGGTGAGTATGTGATATCGAACTGCCCAAGTTCGACTGCCCATTTCAACAAACGACCAGTAGCCTCTGGCTTTTGTAAAACTTGCCAAAGAGGCTGATCAGTCAAGACTGTGATTGGATGGGCTTGGAAGTAAGGACGTAACTTCCTTGAGGCCAAAATTAGGCAATAGGCTAATCTTTCGCTGGGAGGATATCTCAACTCGGCTCCAATTAACCTCTTGCTCACATAATACACCGCCTTTTGTACGCCTTCTTCTTATCTCACTAGCACCGCACTAGCAGCATATTCGGTGATCGCCAGGTATACGAGCAAAGTTTCCCCATCTATAGGCTTTGATAAGACGGGAGGCTAGGCCATGTGGGCTTTTAAGGCTTGGAAAGCCTATTCGCAGTCTTCAGTCCACTCGAACTTCTTGTTGCCCCTAAGTAGATTAAAGAAAGGGACGCACTTATCCGTCGATTTTGAAATAAATCTACTGAGCACGGCAATTCTTCTAGTCAAACTTTGCACATCTTTGATCTTTACTGGCGATTTCATATCAATCAGGGCTCTGATCTTTTCGGGATTAGCTTCGATTCCTCTCGAATTAATGATGAACCCCAAGAATTTCCATGATCCAACTTCGAAGGAACACTTGAGAGGATTTAGCTTCATCTGACATTTTTCAGAACATTGAAACACTCTTGTAAATCCTTCACATGTCCTTCTGCCTTTTTTGACTTTACCAGCATGTCATCAACGTATACCTCCATGTTGACTCCAATCAACTCCTTAACACATGTGGTTAACTAGTCGCTGGTAAGTCACACCAGCGTTTTTCAATCCGAAGGGCATTACTTTGTAACAATATAGCCCTGTATCGGTCTGAAGGCTAGTGTGATCCTCGTCAGGGGGATGCATACTAATTTGATTGTATCCTGAGTATGCATCCATGAAAGAGAGGATCTCATGTCCTGCAGTTGCATCGACCACCTGGTCGATCCTTGGGAGTGGGAAGCAATCCTTAGGGCAAGCTTTATTAAGGTCTGTGAAACCCACACAAGTTCGCCATTTTCCATTAGGCTTGGGAACCAGTATTGGATTAAAGACCCATGATGGATAAAACGTCACCTTGATGAACCCATTCTCCTTTAGTTTTTCAACTTCTTCTTTTAAGGCTTTCGATCTGTCTTTATCGAGCAACCTTCTTTTCTATTGCACGGGTGGAAATCTTTTGTCGACGTTCACGACATGGCTAATGACTGCAGGATCTATCCCAGCCATGTCTTTATGTGACCAGGCGAAAACTTCCTGGTTCTTCCTAAAAAATTCCACCAGTGCGTGATTGGTTGTTGCTTCCAAATTTTTGCCGACCTTTACAACTCTGGTCGGAAACTCTTCGTCAACCTGGACCTCCTCAAGGTCCTCGATAGGTCCAACATCTTCCTCAAAATCCCCAAAGCGAGGATCTAAGTCTCTATCCTCACTTTGGGCAACACCCTATTTGGTGACTTCATCACCTGATTGGGCTTGTATATCAATGGCCATCTGCAACTTTTTTGGGGGAGCGCTCCTCGACATTCCCTTCTTGGCCTTAGTGATTGAGGCATTATAGCACTCCCTTGCTTCCCTCTGGTTTCCCAACACACATCCTACCCCTGCGTCTGTTGGGAATTTCATTGCCAGGTGCCATATTGAGGTGACGGCTCGAAGGTCAACCAGTATGGGTCTTCCAATTACAGCATTGTAAGCCGAAGGAAAATTGACTACTATAAAAGTAGTGAGTAATGTCCTGGTAGCGGGCGCTGTACTTGCTATTACAGGAAGTCCGATTGACCCTGTTGGAGCGAGTCCCTCACCAGAGAAACCGTAAATTGTTTGGTTGTAGGGCTCCAAGTCTTTGACGAACAACTTCATTCGTTCCATCGAAGATTTATATAGGATGTAAACTGAACTTCCTGTATCGACCAGTACTCTTTTTACCATCATATTGGCAATTTGAACATCCACGACCAGCGGATCGGAATGTGGGAATCAGACATGTTGGGCATTGCAGTCACAGAAGGTTATTTCACCATCCTCTGTCTGAGCCTTCTTTGATGCCCGGTCCTCCATAGTCATCATCTCGATGTCCTGGTCGTGGCGTAGGGTACGAGCATATCGTTCCCTTGCCTTTCTGCTGTTTCTCGCAAGATGTGGGTCTCCGCAGATGGTGAGTAAGGTGCCAGCCACGGGGTCAGGCTGTAAAGGTGGCGAGCGTTGGCGTGTAGGCGCCTGCTCATTGCCACCTGGAGCCTCTCGTTTGGAAGCTCCCAAGGCTCGTATGTATCTCCTCAAGTGTCCTTGTCTAATAAGGAACTTGATTTCATCTTTTAGTTGGTTGCACTCGTTCGTATCGTGTCCGTAGTCGTTGTGACAATGACAGAAGTTGGTGGTATCCCTTTTCGAAATATCCTTTCGAATGGCAGCGGGTCTTTTGTAAGGCACACTGGAACTTGTGGCCTGATACACCTCTACTCGAGACTCAACAAGGGCAGTGTAGTTGGTGAACCGTGGCTCATAACGGTTGCCCTTAACGCGCTTGCTCTTGGAAGTAGAGGGTTCGCTTTGGGGCCTCTTCCCCCGGTTCTTTCTGTTACTATTCCCATTGCTTTTTCAATTTCCGTTGTCGTTGGGCTTTGACCCATTGGCGGCTTTGGCGGGGTCTTCAGTTCCCTTATCCTTATTTGGGGTCTTTCCCTCACTGACAATCGCATCTTCGAGCTTGATGTATCGATCAGCTTGATCCAAAAATTCTTGGGTAGTTTTAACCCCATGCTTCCTGAGGCTACTCCATAGAGGCGTACGGCGCCTAACTCCTGCAGTTAGGACCATCATTTTGCCTTCGTCTCCCACTGTTTGGGCTCCAGCAGCTGCTCGCATAAAACGCTAGACGTAGTATTTCAGTGGTTCTCCTTCTTGCTGGCGTATCTTGACCAGCTGGTTTGCCTCAATTGGGTGCAAATGACCCGCATAGAATTGTCCGTAAAACTCCTTTACGAACATCTCCCAAGATACAATACTTGCAGGAGGGAATTTAAAGAACCTCTCTTGTGCAGCATCAAAAAGTGTTGCAGGAAAGATCCTGCACCGAGCGTCTTCTGATACTTTCTGAATGTCCATTTGTCTCTCAAATTTGTTGACATGAGATACCGGGTCACCATACCCGTCAAAGTTTGGAAGTGTGGGCATTTTAAACTTGCTGGGAGTTTCTGCCACGGCAATCCTTTGGACGAAAGGAGTGCCCATTCTCCTGTCGTACTCGATGTGAGACATTCTTCCCACGACCAGCTGTTGCACTGCTTGGTCCAGAGCATCTATCTGGGCCTGCACGGCTTCAGGAATCGACTCATCATGCTGTTCTCAGCGATCGTTGAGTACATCCCTTAAGTCGTCGTCTCTTCGCTGTTGCTCGCTTGCTCCAAGCCGGTTAAAGAAATTGTTTTGTCTGGGCTGCCCCCCAGCATTACGTCTCGCTTGTTGGTCTTCTCTAGGTGGTGGGCTTCTGCCTCCACCTCTCTCCTCATTCCTTCGACCGACACTCCCTCTGCCTTAGTCTGCCTCATTGTAGCCATGGCCATCTCTGAACCTTGATTGGCTATGGTGGGACCGACTGTGCCCTCGGTTGCCTCCTGGGGTGGAACTTCCCGAGCGTTAGGGGGAGGCCTGCGCTGGTCGGTGGGTCCCCGTGCATTATCATATCGTGGGGGGCCCCTGACTGCAGAGCTTATCTCCGAGTTCCTTCTATTGCCAGAAGGACGATGTTCCCTGCTCGGTGGGTGCGGCTCTTCACCCCCTTGGAGTCTAGGGCTGCGGGGCTACTGCCCGACCCTATTCTTCCTTGGCTGTGGGGGATTGCCTCGACCAGCCTGGGATGGAGGCTGCATCTCAGGGTCTCTAGGTGGAACATCATCCTGAGGCATTGGTGGATGCTCCGGCCTTTGAGGGCTCGTTGGCTGGATTGGAGGGCTAGGATTGGGACCCCTTTGAGGTGGCCCATTCGAGGGTTGATTAGGCTGCGAGGCAGGTGTAGACTGATTTCTGGCCAATTGAAGGACTGCTTCGAGGCCTTCCATGGCCTCCCTCTGACGACGGTCCATCTCCACCTGTCTTTCACTCAGTTCTTGGCGCTGACGCTCTTTTTCTTGCTGCTGCCGCGCCATGGTCTCCACAACACTTTCTTGATTGGCCCTCAGATTGGCCAATTCATCTTGCAATACTCCCAGAGTATTTCTCAGCATTTCGTAGTCCAGTTCCTCCTCATCAAACTCCTAGTGCGGCTCATCCTTCGTCACGTTCGGAGGAGGAGGTTGGGATGGTGCAGCGCCAGCCGCCTGCCCAATCTTCTTTATTGTTTTTGCCATTAGTGATTCAACAACCTCGTCTCAAGCTCTCAATGAAAAGCACTAGAATGTTGACCCTTGTTGTAACGACCCAAAATCGCTAATAAGGCTTAAGGGCCTTGATTAGCGTGCCAGGAGGGCACGATGGGATTTATGTGTGATTTTATGAGTTAAATGCATGGTTATGATTTAAAGCATGTTATTTGACTATTTGTTTATCTGAGATGCATGACTATGAGTATTAGTATGCATGTAGGCCCTGATTGTGTTTGAAGGGCATAATTGTAATTTTAGCCCGCTGAGGGCATATATGTGATAATTGTAATCCGTGATTTGTACCACGTGAGAGTGGTGTTATTATGATGATGCACGTGCCGAGACGGTCCTAGAGAGCAAAACTTTTAATTATTTTGGGCTTAAAGAGACCCAAATGGATAATTACACATTTATTAGGATTTGCAAGACACAACCCTAATTGGTGTGTCAATGGTGGTCGGTGGCTGGAGGTGGCAGGGGCGCAGTTGGAGGTGCGCGGGGGTGCAGGTGCGGGGCAGCCACGGGCTTAGGCACATAGGGTCATTGGATGCAGGTGCATGGGCGCTGAGGCAGGGAGGCGTGCACTGGGCTGCAGGCGCAGGGGGCGCTGAGGCGGGTAGGTGTGCGCTTGGCTATAAGGGTAGTGGCTCAGGCCTCGGGGTTTGTGCTCGGGGCTCAGGCGATTACAGAATTTTCTAAAATTTAAAAAATAAATTACAAAATTCCTATGCCCCCAAAATTACTTACAATTTTTGTATATCTAGAAACAAAAAATAAGAACATTTCCTAACCCAAAAATACCATGAAAACCAACACTTAAGAACATAAACTATTCACACACAAACATCCATCCATTCATATATTACACATAATATAAAAATGCATATGACACCGACAAATTAATTAACATATGCAGGGATTAAAGATGCCTCTGGTACCAAATTTTAGGAACGGTTCCTAGTGCACAACAGAAGTTTGCGGTAATGGTATACAACAAAAACCTCATATAAACAACTTTATATGAGGATCCTTTAATATGTAATATGTTAATCAATATATATAATATGCATATAAAAAAATAGTATGAAACTATTTACCACTTGTAGCCTATCAAGAATCCTTGAATCTTTTCGTATGTATTTCGATCTTCCTATCCTTACTTGAGTACTCACACCTAGATCTTCCAAGACATTCTCTACACCTCAAGATGTGGGTGTGCACATAGAAAACAAGGATCAATTTTGTGAATCAAAAGTATTATCAACACATGAGACTTTTGAATATAGGCTTGAGAGAATAGGTTTTGCTTTTGTGAAAAAGATAGTTTTTCTTCTCTGTAAAATCTTTATCATATTTTTTGTTTATATTTTCTATCATATAGAATATATAGGTGTTCTTACCATAATAATAAAAATAATAAAAAATAATAATAAAAATAAAAATAAAGAAAATCAATCATCTTTTATAATTATAATAATGATAATATACAAAAATGTAACATTCCATTTTAAAACTCCTTTTAAAATATTTAATTAATTAATTAAAAATAAAAAAAACCAATATCTAATAACATCATATGTGCCACACGCATAGAGCAGTCCAAGCCCTATGTGTTTGGCATATCCCTGAAAAATGAGATTTTGATTTTTTTCATGTGTTTTTATTTTAATTAATTAATAATTAGATATCCAAATAAGGTATCATCTTTTTAAGGAAAAGATAACAACTTAAATTTCAAAATTCAAATTTTGAATTTCCATTATCATCTTATTATTAATTAAATAAATATAATAATCAAAACCAATTTTGACTATCCATATTTATTTATTCACACTTAAATAAAATAATTGATTAAAATCAATTTCTTTTATTTCTACACAATTTCGAAATTGCACAAATTCAATAATAAATTGTGCAACTTCAATTATCACGTATTTACACATTTATCCCAAATAATAAATATTCTCTCAAATAGCCCATTCACAATTTAAACCTTGTATCAAATCTTACCTTGATTAGTGTTGATAGAGCCGCCCCAGCGACTTATGGACCAATAATTCCAAACCCCAATAAATAAAATATTATTAACCAAAAATTTTTGATTCAATAATCATATTTATATATCTCATGATTATTCCACTATAAATATGAGAGTCAACTCTTGAGAATTAAAGACATATATTTACTGAGTATTTTATTGTAACCATAAAGTGTCCATTGATATAGTCATTACATATATAAAAAAGAAATGAATCAAGAAAGTCATCGCTTTTTCCCGCATTCATTCAGTCTTAGTGGCGGTGCCCGAAGTTCATCTTTTGATTTCAACCACCCCGGATAAGCCTTTCGTCCGGTTTTCTCCACGTCTCCCGCTCCCTTTAATGCTATTCTATTAATATATAACGACTGATTCCTTCTCAGATCCATTCATTCCACCTTCGCCTTATTGGATTGGAATTCTTTTGAATCAGAAAAGAAGATGGTTTCATTCAACCAAAAATGGACTGGGCCTCCATGTGTTTGTCTGTGTGTGGTTTCTGAGCTAGGAGCGCTTGGAATTTCAGTCCTACTCATATACTTTCAAATGGTAGCTCTTCTTCTCTTATGAGAGATAGGCGCTCTCTCTACGGCCAATTCTCTTTAACAATAAAGGCATTCCCTGATCGTAGACCACCCTTTTTTAACATTAGCAAGCTTCAATTTCCTGCCGATCTTTTTTTAGCAAAACTAATCATTGGCTCAAGAACTGCAAGAAAACTAAATTAATCCTCTATTGATGATTCATAATTAAATGGGAATAAAATTACCGTTTTACCAATTTAATTATATCTTGATTCCTAGTGTACCATTGACTTTACTAGTGAAGGTTAATTCATAATTTGATTATGAATTTGACGTCAATAACCTTTTCAGTTCCAAAAGTCAACTCAATAGAGAATCATCATTCGATCTTTAAGAAGGTATAGATTCCATATCTGTTAAGCTATGTCCCCAGCCATATACATCATTGATCCCCAAAACAATAGTTCTTAGCTTGATCATTCTGACAAACCGTAACGCATGAATCAAATGATCAAGTGACATATGTAAGAGTTCATAGTAACTTCAGGATTAAGATCAGTTTGTATATAATCATCAGTTTTTGTGTTTTATAGTACTATGAAATGATATTTAAACAAGTTCACATCTGGTCCAGTTCTACATACTCTTAACATGCAAAGTACCTCTACTAAAGTGTCCTACTACACTAGTAACTCGGATCTAGGTCACATGTATTCATAATACTAGTGGACCGTAATGGCAGTAATTAATCTAAAGATTCCATAACTTTATTTTACTGCGAACTATTTATGTTCATTATCTCAATGTCGATCCTCTCGTACCAATATGAGATTGAGACCACATAGATGAGCTTGGGAATTTTATGATATTTACTTAATGTTATTAACAATAATATAGTACATAAACTACATATATACAATAATTCAATTCATTTATTTATTTCATTAAAACCATTGTCTACTACAATTTCTTTAAGGGCACAATTCCCAATAAAATTGTATACGGAAAGATTAAGAAAGCTCGTGCCATGAATGGATGGACCCGGGCTTATGATTCTTGAACCACTCGTCGACTGGTCCCATTAGAGTTGATGGGAAGACGTGGCACTTGGCATCCTCGGAGACACGATGGACCGACATCAAGCGATTGAACTTTGAGAGATGGTCGATGGGATCCGTGTTGCCATCATAGGACATGATGGCTAACATTTTAAATCCCCGTGGCAATGGGGCTTCCACGATGTGGGGAGCGTACGGTTCCCCATCTTTGTCTTCCGAGTCGAGTCATGGCCTTGTCTTCAGGCCATCATAAGCATAATCCTTTCTAGGCTTTCCAGCTCGGATCGTAGAGGATCCAAGCTTTGGTAGGCACTTTGTGTTGGACACTCCTTCCTACGAGCATTAATACCTTTTTGGAGGTCTAGCTGAAGCCTTTCTTCAGGATAACTTGTGTGTACGACCTTACCCCTGTGAGTGTTAAGATCATCTCGCAAGTCAAGTTGTGTCTGGTGGCGATTTCCATCCTCGAGATGTCCCAATTTAGTCTCTCCCTCAGTATCGTTGTATTCGTTACTAACCAAGACACTCATCCCACGTCTTCAGTTGGTGGAGACGTTTCTATACGCCCCCCGAGCAGGATTTCTCAGAGGATATTATGGTGCGGGTGGAACTGAACCTCTTTTCTGACCATGATCAGTGGCAGCGCGCCTAGGCATCTCTCCTCGAGCTCCTCGGGCATTGGCAGAAGACGAGGCCTCGCCACAAAGCACCCGAGATTCTTGACATGTATTTTTGGGATATGTATGGGCTCGAACGCAGGATGCTCCCTTTTTTTCTCTTGGGCCGCTCTTTTGCCAAATTTATCCTTGCCATGATCTTGTGGCCTATGTGGAATCCCAACTCCAGTAGGCTGCACTGGTGGCACACTTGCTGGTGGATATTCTGCCTTATCCATGAGGTGTTCGAGAGGAACACCCTCGGGATTCACAGGCGACACCCCAGCTAGGTGCATGGGAGGCATGCCAACTGGCTGCCTTGATGGTACTTTACGATGAGGGTCCACTTGCATCCCTTGGGCTGCCAAAGTGGCACTCATGGCATTAACCATCTCCTGTAGGGCAGTTATGTTCCCTTCTTGGGTGTCAAGCTTATGTTGTTGAGAGGTAATGTGGCCTTCAAGAGCCACCATCTCTGCTGTCTCATCTGTGTACACATACTAGGTGTAATTAGTGTCATCGTAGTATTCATCATCCTCATCGTCGTACTCGGTGACGTACTCAATGTATTCTTCTTGAGCTACCTTTGGGTTTGCAGGCGGAGGTGGCCAACTGTTTTCTCCTCTTTCACCAACATTGTGAGGAGCAATGCCATCGTTTGCATTTCTTCTTGTTGTAACCATTGTGGAACTTTTCAACGCTTCCTACTAGCTCTCAATGAAAGTATCGAAATTTTGATTGGCTTTTTCTCCATCAACATTAAATAAAGAGAACTTGAAGGAAAATGAAAATGACACCGAGTTTTACGTGGTTCAGGTGATGAAACAAGCCTAGTCCACGAGTCTCCTATATTGAGATGCTTGAAGCTTAAGAGGTCAAGCTTCAATGGAGGTTTTTGGCAGTGTATATACTGCTCAAATTACACAATTGTCGACCCCCTTACAATGGGGTATCCCCACTCTATTTATAATGGCAGTGGACAATTAAGTGGGACTTTAGTAGTTATTATCCCTCATAATGATGGGATCTTAATCCCAATTATTACAATTCTTATGATAATAAACTGGAAGGCATGTACAGATCGCATGGGGCCCATTTACGAGGTATAAGCCCACCACTTTTTGGGAGGACACGTCGCTGACAGTGTCAGAGAGTGACTCCACATCTTCTCGTGTTAGGCGACGCATTAGGACATGCTATTTGTCTTGAGTACAGAAACGACACCACCACACACAAGGCGTGTCACGTGTCAGGAAGCTGTTGGTTGTCCCAAGATATTGTGTTTGACAGCTGGCATCGTTCTTCGAGGATAGAGAACCATCATACTATAACTCTTCGACTAAGAGGCTAAAGAATACCTACCAGGATCTAAGGAAGCCTGATTCGGGGCTGGAACATGCTAAATAACCCCACGAGTACAATGAACACTCAATGAGTGCCAGGTTTCGACTTGACGAAAACATGGACAACAACTTGGTTCAAGTGTTAAATGATAAAGTACTCATTTATGTGATTAAGTTTATAGAAATATCATTTACATGGAACTTAGTGGGAGTTACGGATAAAATACCAATGAGGGGTAAAATAGAAGATTGAAGAGGGTTGTGGTTATAACAATGGATAATGTATTTACATTTGGTGTAAAACGTTCTATGAATTCAAGAGTGCAATTCTGAGTCTATAATGGAGTCACAAGGAATTAATAACTTATTGGAGTTTGAGTTCATGGATCCATGATCACCATGTCATCTCCTTTCAAAGTGAACCTAGTAGTCTTGAATAATTAATATAATTATTAATTATAAAAATATCACATTGACTAGTTCAATGGAAATACTTAATGTTAAATTATTTATTGATATTTTGTGAGAAAAGAAATAGAAGAAACTTTGATGATTTTATTGCGAAGTCTCAAAAAGAGAGTATTATAGTCAATTGTGACAATTATGTTAATATTGATAAACTTGTATTAATATTAATAAAATGAATTAAATAAAGGTAAAAATTATAATTGGTTAATTTTGACAAGTATTTAGTTAATTATAATTATTAAATAATTAAAAATAAAATGGGAAACTAAAACCTATTTTATTTCCTAGCTAATTGCCTATATATACCAGTGTTATAGAATGCATTAGGTCAGATGAATTTGACAAGGTAAAAATTCACTACTAATATTCTATACCTAGCCGCCCACTCTCTCTTAGTTTTCTCTCTAGGAATTCTCTTATCATGTGTTGAGACTTTCCCACACAAACACTAGATTGTTTTAGAGAAAGGCTTGGAAGACTGTGGTCTTGTTTCAAAGCGGTTTGGATTCCTAGCAATACCTAGCATTCAAAAAGGACAAAATGTTAGGAAATCCAAAGGGTGTAGTCATTGTTCCACTATGCATCTCGTATGTATTCTAATAGTTTTGTTATTGTATTTACATATCTCTGTAATATTCACATGCTTGTATGATTTTATGCTTTCTACTATGTATATTGTTTTGAATATATATTTATAGGGAACATGCATATAGACTTAAATAAATAAGATCTTACATGTATAATATTGTTGTCGCTCCCTACATATATATATATATATTAATTTTTAAGAAAAAATAGATAACTTTATATCAATGGAAGGTGTAACGCCCTACTTCCTTAGAGCCATTACTAAGAGAGTTTTAAACATGCAATTAACTCGCTAATCGAGGTTTTAAGACAAAAATGTAGCTAAACCATAAACAAAGTCAAATAATTTAAAAATATATATATCCATTCATTGAAGAGTATAAAGTGTTTAACAGTTGGGATCCCAAAATACTGTTTAGAAATATTTACAGCTCAAAAATATAACTAAAGTCGGCTAAACGACAAAATTTAGGTTTAAAACAATCATCTCCCAAAAATACCCCTGGCCGTGGCAGCTAGGCAGTCCAAACATGTACGCATTGCTTCACGCTCTCCATACTCATGATTGGTCGACTTTCCCCTTGCCCTTACCTGCACCACAGAGCACCCGTGAGTCGAAGCCTAGCAAGAAAACTCACACAAGCAAATAACATAAGCATTGTTACCATTTAATATACAATAACTCCGCCAATAGGCTAAACATATACGACCATGTCGTCTTAGGCGCTTTACCAGACCCTGGGTTCGCGATCTACACCGTGAGGATATCCCAAGTATCCTTTAGGGTCTAGCCCTGGAAACTCGTACTTCGCGTGCTAAACGCTGCTCCCGGCCCCTTGCTGTACTCGGCCTTGTCGTTCCAGGCCTTCGCCGTTCCCGACCCTCGCCGTTCACAGCTCTTGCCGTTCATTCACATATATGCACACATAGCATAATTAAAAAAAATACTTAAACACGTATAAACAGAATCAATGGGACTACGCCCTGCAACACAATCATATAGGGTCGTGCCCTGCAACACAAACTATAGGGCCTCACTGGAAACCTAGTCACAACGCATCAACAACATCCATCCATCCATCAAGTTCTAATCCATTAAATAGCTTTGGGTCATAATTCTAGTCTATGGGACCTTGAATTCTATCAATCCGGGTGATAAAATCCATCCCGAGCCTTAACTTTTGGAATCCCGAGCCTAAAACTTCCTTGAAGCCCAAAAACACACTTAGTGTTGCGACCCTATGAATCCATGTCGCGGCTCGCCTCAACCAGAAACCCCCAACCCCAAAATAGGGCAGGCGCGCTGCGGCCTAAGCCAAGGTGTGCCGCGGCCCGCCCTTCTTCCTGGCCACCAAATTGTTCTAGAGGGTCGCGGCTAAACAAGAACAATGCCGCGGCCCGAGCCTTCGAACCCAGAAAAATCCTCCATTTTTACCTCCAAAACCAAGCCAATTTACCCCAAAATCAATCAAACAATTCAAGTCAATCATCACAGAAGCTCTACTACAATCTCAACTACAAAACCTAACAATAATTAACCCCACACCTCATCTAAAACTCAAGAATGATTCTTCATCTAGCTCGCATGCAAAACCTTGAAATACCAGCAGAAAACTCAACATACTCAGACAATTAAGTGCTAGAATCCTTACCTCGATCTGATAACTTGGCCCTGAGCTAACCCTCAATCACAGCTAGCTTCAACTCCAAGCTTAACCTTCAACTTTTCCCTTGGTAAGGTTGAGAGAAAACAAGAGAGAAAGAAGAGAGGTTTGGGTCAGTTCACTAAGTTCTTAATGCTTCCAAGTTTTATTTTATTTAACTTAAGTCTCTAAGGTTACCTCAAAGGCTCGGGGTACCACAAACGTCCCCGAGGGAAAAATGGTAAATTTCCCAAATATTCCCTCCTAAACATTCTAATCTCAAATATATCTCCAAATATTTATTTCCATAAGCCGATAACCCCATAAAACGTCCAATGCCCGAAATACCCCTCGACTCGCCCCAAGTTGGATATTCGATCCTGTTGTGACTTTCTAGCTATCTTCTCTCTAGGACTGTCTCGGATCGTGCAAGACAGATATATCACAATAATTAGATTTATTACATTTATGCCCTCAACGGGCTAAAATTACAAACATGCCCCTAACGACCAAACGGGGCCCACATGCATATTTAATTCACCTAAACATGCATTTCTAATCACATACTCATCAAAATTCACATATTATCATAATAAGCCACTTATTGCCCTCCAAGTACGCTAATCAAGGCTCTAAGCCTTATTAGAAATTTGGGACTCTACAGAAGGTGTCAATATGACTCCATTTGAATATATTATCTAGCATAAGTGAGTGTGGTGTAGAACATGCATGTTACATAAGTTTTGGAATGTAGTTTTTTTTTTCAAAAATATTTGTTACAAAGTTCTTTACAAACCACTCTACACGAAACACTCAACATCATCTATTAAGCGTCGTCCATTCTGTTGAGCGTTGTGAGTTAATTTTGTAAAAAAATTTAACATGACTAGTTTTGTAAATTAATATATTGAATTTTTTTATTCATATCAATTACTTTATATATGTATATATTCAACTAGATACGATGTAATATTCTCATAGAAGAACACAATAAACACAAAAATAACAATTTTGAAAAATGTTAGATACAAATTTTGCATTATTTTGAACGTATTGCCGACTGGTAGAAAATATTATCAAAAAATAATTATGAATTACAAAAATTATGTAAGGAGACCATTCCCACAAATCTATGCAAATGGAATAATTGAACTACATTAAAGTCATGTTCAAACACATCATAAATGTCCGAAGAGGAGTCGTTTTATGAGTACCTTTGGCTTCATTGATGTTTGCTGTCTTATTATCATCCCAATTCACAGGACAAGGGAAGAAAGCTTGCCTTTCAAAACCGACTCTTTGGTAACTACATTGAAATTTTACTATCACCTAGTTAATATCATTAAAAATAAAATCTCACATTATATATATTCTTTAATTAATATGTCCTTGAAAGCAAAGCAAGCAGCACCCAGACGTATTCATTATGCATTTACAAAATCATATATAAATATATATTTTATAATTGGTTTGCATAATATTTTTTTTTTTGATAATTATTTACAAAATAATTTTTCAGACATATTTGACACTACATGTCTAACACACTTGACACTTTATTGCAAATATTCGAGGCTTTGGTTGGAAGATTACTTCACATGATTATCGAAAGAATGATATTTTGCAAAATCACATTATTAAAAATTTATTTTCATGAATTATTATTTATTTATTTTTATGTACAAACAATACTTTTAATTGAACTTCTATTTTCTAACTGAGCATATGGTGAGAAGATCAATATTACAACAAAAAGAATTGGAATCAGACTTGAATGGATAAAACATATATACCAACAATCACATTATATGATGAGAGATTGGTGATAAGTTGTATGACATTGACAGTGGTCCAAACCTTATTCATCATTTTCATACATATATACAATGTGTGTGTATTTAAGTCCTTCTCAAGAAGAGATTGTTAAACCGTAAAAGTGGTCCAAACTCAGAAGGAATCAAATGGAAACTCATTTGTTAGAGGAAGAGAATGAAAAGTGAGTACTTTTGATTCATTAGATAGTGCAACACTTCCTTCAGCTCCCCAGTCTCTAGTTTTGCGGGTCCCAAATCATCTTATCACATGCCCAAACTTTTTGAGTCTGCAAAGAAAAAGACTTTTTATGTTGGAACAATTAGACGTAATTTTTAGCTAAAATATAATAAATTGTTTATGAGAATAACAAATTATTCTTTTTGTATAGACAAATCCTTCTGCAAATTAAAATTTACCAAGAAAAAAATAACCAATTCAAATATTATGACGGAAACTTGGTCAAAATCAAACTATATATAGTTCAACAGTCAAATAAAATATGTTAACTTTTTATTTTCTTTTCTTTTCCTCTTATAAAAATTGAACTTATATTTGAGTTTGATTAAGAGTTTGTATATATAACTGTGTATATATTATATTATTTTGGGAAATGAAGACTTAAATTTTGATTTTCTCTTTCCCTTTGAGAGACTAATTGTATTACCGTTAAGTTATGTTTTTGGTCAAGTATATTGTTATTATTTTGATCCGTAAGAATATATTTATCTTTCATTGGTTTACTCTTTCACATGACCAATGTTAAAAAATATGTAAACATATATTTGTATTGTTTTTCTCATAAAACAATTATAGAAATGTTTTTTTTTTCTTTTGTAATTCGTTTGTTAATTATTAACAGCAGTACTACAAAACTTTCGCTGATAGGGAAATGTACGTGGGTCCATATTAATTAAATGGTAGCATCATAAGGGCCCAGAGCCCATGCAGCAGTAGGGACGTTAATTTTGAAATGGTGCACGTGGGGTGTGGAGCAGAAACCTTTCAGTTTTAGGCAACCGATTGGAGTTGGTGGGGCTGAATCCGATTCGGGATCGCTGGGTCACGTGAACTGCACCTGATCAGATGTCATATGTGGATGTGGGAGTCGGGACCAGCGGCGTTACGCCCGTCCGGCTGTGTCATCCCGGTCCACACAATATTAGTTCTATTGGTTCTAATTTAAATTACTAATAGTAGCATATGTATTAAAGGGAGGAGCCCCTCACGTGGTTTCCATTTGTTTTCTTTAAGAGAAATTTGACTATTGAAGCATTAAAGTGACACGGATAACAAAATGATACAAAGTCAACAAAACATCACATTTTTATCCTAGTATTCTCCTCAATTCCCAAAATACTCCTATCATAAATTTCCCTATCGTTTTCGCCTATTGTCTTCTCTCTCTATTTCTCACGTTTTCCCTCTCTATCTCTCAAGTTCTCATACAAAAAAAAAAAAAAAAAAACAAAGCAGTCACCATTATCTTAATTTATACTAATTTTCGAGCTTGGATTTCAGGGGCAAGTTGTGAATCATTTTAAGACAAGAACTTCTTTTTGAATTTTGGATATAGGGGCAAAATTGTATGGGTAAGTATATATTTGTTATATGTACTAAAGAAACTTGTTTATCTACATTGATTTTGCTATTTCGAACAGATCTGTGTATGCCTTCATGCTTTATTGTAATTTTTCACTGTCGGAATAGATTTTCGTTCCTTTCTTGGTTTTTTTTTCTGGGTCTTTTGTCTACCTCGATGAGACTCGATGGTCGATGAACTTTGATAAAACCCTCATATGTTTATATTAATTGGCTACCTCGATATGCCTCGATGGTCCTCAATGGACCTCGATAAAACCCTCACACATTTAGGGGAAATGACTACCTCAATGGTCCTCGATGGACCTCGATAAAACCCTCACACATTTATGGAAAATGGCTACCTCGATGAGACTCGATGGTCCTCGATGGACCTTGATAGAGGCATAGAACTTAATGTATGTAGTATATGTCTCGATGGGTTCATAAGAAATTTGTTGGGCAGTTTGCCTTGATGTACCTCGATTGTACTCGATAGGTTGACCTCGATTGGCCTCGACATATCTCGATAGAAATCGATTATTTTGTTGTTTTATGTTATAGTTTTAATTTTTTGACCTATTTTTTTTATACAGATTCGACTGTTTCGATATTTGTTGCATTCAATGGTGTTTGAGAACTGGAAAATAGGGATAAAATTTTCACGGATGCTGAAAATCAAGTTCTGCCTTTGGAGAAAGGTGTTACGTATGAGCAACTGCTTGACATTCTGTACGATGAGCTTGAAGTGGATAAATGTGTGAATGACTTAAAAATTGAGGCCTCGTACGCATGCCTCTCACAATCCGTCAAACCTACCGTCATAAAAAATGATAGGCGTATGTGCATGCATTCATTGGGTTAGCATCGAAATCTGTAGAGAAGTTGATTCCTCTATGTGTGACATTGGTTAAGAAGGGAGGTATAGGAAATGCATTGGCCTCTCCCAGCGTTAGTAAAGAAGTTCGATTTGAAGATAGTATTTCTTCCCCATGACATGGCTTCAAAGGAACGCAAAGTGAGGTTGGGACATTTGTTCCCGAGACAAATCCAGACGTTATAGTCCATGATGATATCCCTATTAGAGATCTGTCATATTTTCATAACACAGCGGAGTACGATCCCTATGGTTACGATCCTTATGTCAACGACAATCTTGGTGGGCCAGATATTAGGGCAGATTTGCCAACGCAGAGTTCAGATGTTATGGTAGTTGAGGAGCGCAGAATAGAAGATCGACAAACACCTGAGACCAGCAGTAGTTGTCCAGGTCCAAGTAGGACCGATGATAGTTTTAGATGGAGTTTTCCATTGGACTTAGGTGAAGATCGTAGAACATGGAGTGCTCCCATGTTCAGCAAAGAGTATATAGAGGCCTCACATCAACATCATTCCTCAATCGACAATGTTTCAGGAGAATTGCACCTTGGCAAGTTCTTTTAGAACAAGGTTTAATTGAAAACCAAAACATCCATATTTGCGATGAAGAATAATTTTGAGTTTATGGTGAAGAAATATGGGACTTATGTGTGGTACATTAACTGCAAGGATCCTGATTGTGGTTGGAGATTGAGGGGTAAGAAAAAAATGTGATCTGAAATGTTTGAGATTACTGTATACAACAAAGTACCCACTTGCTCACAAGAGGTTCAAGATAAGGACCACCATCAAGCATCACCGTGGGTTGTTGGCCACCTAATCATGAGGAAATTTGTTACCAATGGTACTCAATACACGGCAAACAACATAAGGGAGGACATAAAGCACCATTCTAGGGTCGAAATGAGCTATGAGAAGGCATGGAGATGCAGAGAAAAGGCTCTTATGTATGTCAGAGGTACACCTGAGGAATCATACTCCAAGTTATCTAGATACCTGTGTCAGTTGTAGCATAAGAACCCAGGTAGAATTACTTATTTTGTAGCAGAAGATGGTTGTTTCTTGTATTTCTTTTTTTCCCCTCGGCGTTTCTAGGCATGGATTCCTGTACTGTCGTCATGTCATTTATGTGGACGACACATTCTTGAAGAATAAGTATGGTGGCCACATGTTCTGTGCTGTTGCGTTGGATGCAAACAACTACTTGTTTCCAATTGCGTTTGCATTGGTGGACAGTGAGAACCCTAACTCTTGGACTTATTTCATGAGAAAATTGAAGGAAGCCATAAGGGACGTTGACAACCTAGCTTTTGTATCGGACAGGCATAAAAACATTAATCATGATTTGGAGCTTGTGTTCCAAGATGCCTATCACGGAGCATGTTATCACCACATCTGTACGAATGTGGTGGAAAAATTCAAAATTGACCACTGTCAAGACATCATGGGGTGTCCGGTGTACGCATTTCGAAGAACAGAATTTCACAAGTTCTTTGACAGGATTAAGGTGATTGATCTTCCCATTGCTCAATATCTTGAGGTAATTGGTTTTGAAAGGTGGAATAACGCTTATTTTCCTGGAAACTAATACAATATCATGACGAGTAACTACACAGAAAGCTTTAACAATAAAACCAAGGAGGCAAGGAGCTTTCCAGTTGCCACTTTCCTTGAATTCATAAGATTCACTCTTTAATCTTGGTTTGCTGATAAACGTGAAAGAGCTGCAAAAGCAACAAATGTGTTATCACTTGGTATGGAAAAGGATGTGAAGCAAATAGGCGAGAAAGCAATTTTCCTGGATGTCCAAGTCCTTGATCATCATGAATTTCATGTGGTCGATAGTAATGGTGATGGTGAGGTGAACTTGGCCACAAAATCATGCTCTTGTTGCATGTTCCAAACCTTTGGGATACCCTGTGTACATGCTTTTGCTGCAGCCAGAAAAAGAAGCATAAGGATTTACTCATTGTGTTCCTCTTACTATAGAATCGAGGCTTGAGGGACAATTATAAGGAAACTATTTACCCTGTTGGGAACGAGGATGAATGGGTATTCCATGATCACATCAGAGATATGGTTGTCGGCGTCCCCATTGAGAAAATCCCTATCGGAAGGCCAAGGAAGCAGAGAGTGGGTAGGCGAAAGACAAACCGTTATGCTTCACATGGGGAAAAGATCATCAAGCCACGTAAGTGTAGCAGATGTGGTGGTAAGAGCCACAACAGGTAGTCATGTAAGGCTAGGCTTTAAAAAAATTTATTTTGTAATAATTCAATTGATTTTGGTGCGTTTATTATATTCAGGTACCTCACCTAATACTTTGTTTGTTTTGATCTAAATAAGTAGTCTTCACAAAATTTTTCCTGTCTGCCTCGATAGGATTCGATTGGCCTCGACACAATAGTCAGTCTGCCTCGATAGGCCTTAATCTGGACCAATCGAGGCCTATCAAGGCAGATTTGGTCCAGTTTTATTCTGTACCTGTCGAGGCCAATCGAGTGCTATCAAGGCAGATTTGGTCCAGTTTTATTCTGGACTTGTGGAGGCCAATCGAGGCAGATTTGGTCAAGTATTATTCTGAACCTGTTGAGGCCAATCGAGTCCTATCGAGGCAGATTTGTTTAAGTATTATTTTACCTATCAAGGCCTTTCGAGTCCTATCGATGCAGAGTTGGTGAAGTATAATTTTTACCTACTTATCGAGTCCTATCGAGGCAGATTTGGTTAAGTATTATTTTTTACCTATCGAGGCAGTTCATTTGACCCATTGAGTTTTGTCGAGGCAGACACATTTTGTTAATTTAGTAGTTTTTTATTTAATAACTTTATCAATAAATAATGTTCGATAAAAAACCATATACAAAACTAACTATATACTATATTATACAAGAGGTGTATCAAGAGAATGTAAAAGCATCACAGTGACAAATTCTGATAGAATAGGTCCATACAACACTTGGTCCTGAAATCTTACATGTTCTCATTGATAACGGTATCGAGTGGTAGCCTGGAAACTAAATGCTCGATATGTTTGATGACAAACATACCACAATCCCCACTGCATATAATTGATTTTGTGTCAATACAAGAAAAAAAGAACTTTAATATTCAGATTTCAAAAAACACTAATTAAATAGGGGAATACCTTGTCTTAGTCTAAGGACACTCATCAGGAGAAATACGACAATACAAAAAAGACTTTGCTTTCTGCTCAGGATATGTCTGGAGGTTGTCAAACATGCCAGAACACCACAACAACGAAGGCAACAATAAGCACCAAGACTTGATCACTTCCTCCAACAGAGTCGGACTAAGCACGCTATGGTTGGAATCATAAATGTTGATGCACCATAAAGGAATGGAGACTTCAATGGCGATCCAATGTGCAACTTGTTCGACATGCAAGGCAAATATAATTCACTCACATTGTGCAGGATGCGAGGAACTGATTATCATCGCCCTTCTACATTTTCAGCACATCATTGTCCCATGTATACTTAGTGCCGATCTCTTTGAAATGATTCCAATGACCTAGGCACACTTGGGGGAAGGTGGTGTTCATGATCGCAACATCCTGCCAAAATGTGACATGATAAAAGTGGCGTCACCAGTGTAGCATGTGCAGAGCGGCATCAATATGCTGTAAAAACATGAAAATTCGTTAATACCATCAACACATATTATGATTGAATTGAACACATAAATGTAATTTACACACCGAATCCCAAAGCCAAGTTTGAATCGTGTACAACTACAAGAACCATGCCACACCGTGCGTCCCAATATTGACATTATGATCCCTCTTGTTGTCGATCTTCCCGATCATCCACTTATGGAAGCTTTTCTCCTACTACGGGTAACACTTCCTCAAAGGTTCAGTAACTAGCCTGTGTTTATCTACTCTCATCCTCTTCGTTGGGTCGGTGAAGTCATTAAAACGCTTGGGTCTGCGTTTCTTCCTGACAACTTCAAGGTCAGCTGCCTCCTCAGGCTGTAGTACTCATACACTAGGACTGTTGACATCACTGGCAACAAGAGATGTCTGGGCCTGTGGAGTGGAGGGTGGATCACCGGGCTCGTAGTCCTCAGGCAAGATATTAGACTCTGTATCTGACTTAAAGTGTGTGGAATGACCTGAGACAACTGAAATAAGCTACGCCAACTGAGCCATGATCATAGTCTGATTCTGAAGTAAGGTTGCCTCGCCCTCCTTAACCCTCTTGATCCTCTGCATCAACTGCTCATTATCAGGCTGGCCAACCTCACTAGAGGAAGGTGCACAGGCCTGTGAAGTGCCCTCCTCAACCCTCGAGACATCCTCGTAAAAAATAGAAGCTTCCTTTGAAACCTCTGCCTCATTCTCAGGCACTACTTCCTCTGCAGCAATCCCAACCTCCACTACAGTTGATTTCAACTCAGGGAATAACTTAGAATCAATGTATGTGAGGCTATTGTAGTAGACTACCTCATCAGAATATGGCTTCAGCATGGAAAATACCACTAACTGCATGGTCGAATAAAATGTGTCAAAAAAGCTTTAATAAAATAAACAATTATTCAATTAATTTGAGACATTTAACAAGATAAAGTGGAACTTACTCGACGCTTGGCAAACATAGGAACCAACTCAGCTGTCGAAAGAGTGATATTAGTCTTCGTAGCCCAGCTAAGCATCCTGGGAATCTGTTTCCCACTATTCTCACCGTACTTACTCCCGATAACTGGCATGGCCTCAAAAGACCACTACAGAAGTGCAAGGGCATAGCCATAGAAACTATACTTCGAATCCTTTTTTTTTGCTTGAACCCTCTTTCTTCTTCTCCTCCTAAAGCTTCAATTGCATCTGCATGTCCTTCTGAAATCCTTTAATAACCTTCTTAAAGGAAAACTTCCCCCATGGATACTTGAAAAAGTAGTCAGGATCCTCAACCATCTTCAAGGAATCACCCTTTATCTGTGTTGTTTTCTCTGGGGCATTCAGTACCCCCTCTATCAAATAGCACAAACCCAACTTAAATTGATCTTCTAGGTTTTTTGAGGCCTTCAAATCATCTTCCTACTGGGCGAAATTAACCTTGGAATCACCATTAAAGTATTCTTGGATGATCCGATCACTTAAAAGATGCTCTCGCAACTCATCTGGGGACCGGGGTGTTCCCAAAATTCAGCCTGGTGACTAGGGCAAACTCTGCAATCCCAAATCTGCAAAGAATGTTTCCTAAGTAGAACTTGCTCTCTTCAGCCTTCTTGCTTTCCACCTTCCACAACATAAGCTGATGCAGTAGAAGCCTAGAAAAACTAAAGGGCTTAGCCTTGAAGAACTGTCCCAACGGGAATGCCTCTGCCAGTTCAATTAGCCTGTGCCTCTTAAACTGCTCTATAAGGGTTTCCAAGTAAGCACTACCCCTATAGGTGACACGACCAGGAAAATGATTCTCCAATGGTACAATCAAATCAGGCATCTGAAAAAAAAAAAAACAAAAGAAATATTAAAAATACAATTTTAAACATTTTAGTAACTATCGAGGCCCATCGAGGTTTAAATAAAAGTCAAACAACATATAAACTATCGAGGTAGCATAAAATATTGATGTTGACCATTACTGTCGAGGCCTATCGAGGCATGTCAAGGTCTATCGAGGCATAAGTAAAATCTGAAATACCGAATTCTATCGAGGCATATCGAGACCTATCAAGGCCCATGCAAAATAAGAAAATGCATAGTTCTATCGAGGCCTATCAAAGCCCATGCAAATCATAAAATTCCATATTTCTATCGAGTCCTATAAAGGCATATTGAGGCAATGAAAATTATAATATATCTAACTCGATCGAGGACTATCGAGGCACATGCTAAACTGGAAATATGCCTTATTCTATCGAGGCCAAAATCTAACAGATACTATCGAGGCCTATCGATTTCTATCGAGGTGAATAAAACTCTAAAAAAAAATACCCAGATTTCTTCATACCCCATCCTCGATCTATCCTATGTACAAAAAATTAACAAATAAACCAGGCCTAGACAATTAATTACAGAATAAATAAGTAAATCCCTCACCTTTGCCTATTTCGGGGTTATTTAGTTGATCTCGTGGGCTTTTGTGGCTACCCGCTACTCCGGCCATGGTTTCTTGCCACTTTTTATGCTACCGTGGTCGTGGAAGACAAAGCCATAGTGAATGCGCGAAAGAATATGTGAAAGGAGAGTGAGAGTTTATGAGGATTTTGGTTTTAGACCGAGAATAGAGAGAGTGGAGAGAGTAGAGAGAGAAAGTGGGAAACAAATGAGAGGGGTATTTTTGGAATTAATGTAAATACTAGGATCAAATGCATATGTATACATTTCTTTTTTCATGTCAAAACCACTCAAGCACAGTAAAATACAATTTCCATAGCTACCCATTTTTAACTACATTAACTTTCATCGACGTCACTCATAGTAGACAAATGTCGTGTCTTGATTGTTCTAACTCAATTTCTTTTGAAGAACTCTTATTAAATAATTTTAAAATTAAAATTTAATATAATTAATAAAATTTACAACAAAATAATTTTTTACAGGCAATTTTTTATTTTTGGCCCCCAAACTATCACCTATCGTGCCCCCTGTTTTTTTTTGGACTATTAAAAATTCTCCCCGAAATATTCGCAAAGTTGAAAAGTGGGACTTCCATCCAATTTTTTCCAATGCGGCTAACGACATGCTGACGTAGCTCTTTACTTTTGATGTGTCTTGGCCACGTCAGTGCCACAAGTGTAATTTTAAAAATATTAAATAACACTTTTTTATTAAGATTTAATAAATTTAAAATAAGTTAAATTAAATCAAGTCGTACAAAATTAACTTTTTTTTTATAAACTATCATTTATTTTAAATTAATTTTTTTAATAAAAAGTTAGATTTTTCATATTTTAAAATTAATTTTTTAAAAATACACATGTGGCGCTGACGTGGCCAAGACACATCAGCAAGCAAAGAGCCATGTCAATATGTTGTTAGCCACATTGGAAAAAATTGGACGGAAGTCCCACTTTACAACACTATGAACAGTTTAAGGGGAATGTCCGAAAAAATCTGGGGGCACAATAATGTATTGGTTATAGTTTGGGGGGGGGGGGGATCCTAAATAGCCTTTTTTAAAAATTCTTTTGCATGGGCCTTGATATTGAATTACCACACCACCATCACCTTCTTCTACAACAGAAAACAAAAACTAATTAAAAAAAAACACACCATCACCACCACCATTATCTTAGGATTGGTGAAAATACAAAGTCTAAGTGATCTTACACAAAAGGTTTTGACATAGTAAAGATGTGAAATTTAACTTTCTGTTATAGGCATCTAAAAATTGTGTTTTTGGGTCCAAAGTAATACATTGAGGTAAATAAGGAAGCACAAAAGTTTGG
This sequence comes from Humulus lupulus, assembly GCF_963169125.1. Classification (NCBI taxonomy): domain Eukaryota; kingdom Viridiplantae; phylum Streptophyta; class Magnoliopsida; order Rosales; family Cannabaceae; genus Humulus; species Humulus lupulus. The sequence goes on from NC_084797.1 coordinate 113,955,505, forward strand.
GAGCATTTGTAGGTGTTCAAGATCACTTTTGAGAAGTTGGACATGCATATGTGACATTGGATAGCCTCCTTGGAGGCAATGCATCGCTTAAAACCTTAGGGTTTTGGCGAATCGCAGCAAGCGACGCATCACCTATAGTCAGGCAACATGTCGTCTGACGTGTCTGTACAAATATGTGTGTTGACTGCCTTTTCGCTATCAACTAATTAAAAGAACTTAATGAAAATGCAGTAAGAAGACACATATTTTACGTGGTTCAGGTTATTAATTAACCTTTGTCCACGAGTCTCTTGTATTAGGATTTGGGAAAGCTTGAAGGTTTCAAGCTTTTATGGGGTTTAGGCAGATCTTGGCAGTGCTCTGAATACAAAATATTGGGGATCCTTTACAATGGGTGTCCTAGCCCTACTTATAGTGGTTGAGGACAATTAATTCCCTTTACGGGGATTTATTACAAAACATTCCCAATTAATTGGGGTATAAATGCTAGTTAATACACATTCTCGTAATAAAAGTTATGGCGGGCCCATGAATATCATACGAGGCCCATTTCCAAGGTTGCATCCCACAAACTTTTGGGGAGATATGCCCCTGACAGTGTCAAGGGGTCGCTGCACGTTTTCCCACGTATGTCGGCGCATTGGGATATGCTGCTTGTCACCTGTACAGACTCGAAGGAATGACAACTTTGTTAGATGACTGCTTGTGGTCCAGAGTCATTGTGCATGAAACTTTTCACTTCCTTCAAAGCCCCAAGGACAACTCGTTCAGGCCTGGAAAACTAAATGAACATGAAATTGGAAGGAGTATGATAATGGTCCTTAGGACGTAACACACTCGTCAGACATTCATCTGTGGAAACAGATCACAACATATTGGGAATGCTAACCTTTCGAGGAGCTTTAAGTCTTTGGGCTTTAATAACTCTCGTGGAGCCTAATTACTTGTTTAATGACTGCCATGTGTCAATTGGTGAAAATACGAACAACATTTCCCCCCCAAGTCTTCACTTGTCCTCGGATAGTGAAGACATAGACTAAGAGGAGTAATATCAAAGAATGTAGTCTGGGGTCACGTTTGGGCTCATCGAGGCATCATGTTTCAAAAAAGGTAACATCACGTGTCGACTCCCCATTGCTAGGACCATCAATCGGGGTAGTTGATGAGGAGTCCATTCCACACTCAAGATAGTTAATCCGTACCCGAGATGCCCTTTCGCCCTATACCCGAGGCATCCTTTTCCAATGTTTTGATCATGATCATGATCAATGGCCAGGGAGGAGTTGCTTCCTCCCCACGTTATCGAAAATAAAAATTGAATTTTCCCTCCCATTTCATCACTTTTAGCATTTGAAACTTTCTAAAAAACCAGAGCTCTTCAATTTCCTTCATCCTTACCCATCTGAAAACCTCACAAGAGTTCTCTTGCTAGAGACCTGGATGGTTGGAGAGGATCAAGTCTTTCTGGGTCAACGATGTGAAGTACTTTCGAGTTCGGACATGTCACAACACTTATCAGAGATTGATTTTGAGTTAGTCATTCTTTCTCTCACTTTTCTATTTGGGTTTTTTGAATGAATGTAGTTGCATGCTTAGGCTGTCGTGGTTTATGGGATATAGAGGTAATTTTGACCTCTCTAGGCCTTTTAGGTTCATTTTAGCGTTAAAAAATAGCGAAAATGGGTTGTTTGGGCCTAACTACATTTTTTACGCATTTCTGGACATTTGACCGAAATCTGGAAATTGTACAGATTCTGATGAAGTTCATGAATTCCGGCGGTGTTCTCTGGAATCTATTTTTGGTTCTCGTGGTTTGGCCTACCTTTCTTCTAGTTAGGATGCTAACTCCTTGGTTTTTCTTGTTTCAGATGTCCGAGGAGTTACACCACCTCCACCAGCAAGGCTTCTATTACTTTGATTGTGAGATGATCAACATGGCTCGAGAAGTGGGGTGGATCCTGAAGGAGAGGAGTCCTAGCCCCGGAGTAAAGCTGGGAACTAGTGGTTAGAGAGAGGCCTCTGGCCGTGGAGAAACCAATCCGACGTGGTGCCTCAGAGGAGGAGATCAACATGGGTCTCATATATGGGGACGGACGTTACCAAGCATACGACTTCGAGGCTAATCATCTACCCAACAAGATGAGGCATCGAGGGGAGCTGAACAAATTCCTTTCTCACTACGGGGTAAAAATAGGGTCGAGCTTCTAAGAAGCTATCACCACGCAAAATGTCATCTTTTCCATGAGCGAAAACCTGAACTCTGCTTTGAGGAGTTGCTTGCTCACGTGGTAAGCGGGAAGTTGAACACAACCTTCTTCGCGAACTAAGGCATCACTTATGGCATTCTCAGAGATAGCCATGTAGAGGAGGAAGGGTTCTCCGTCTACAAGCTTTGAAAAAATCGAAGGGTTCGCCATGTGGGCCTTCAGCTGTTGAAAGACCTATTTATACTCCTCCGTCCATTCAAATCTCTGACCTCCTCGAAGGGGGTTGAAGAAAGGAATGCACTTGTCGATTGTGCTGCGAAAGTTAAAGCAATGCAGGTGCACACAGTCGCAATTTGTAATAAATTTTGGTAACACCAAGTATCGTCCCACGAAGACTAATTTATTTGTTACCAATTAATTAATTCGTAACTTTTATTTGGCTAACGAAAATTGGATTTTTAAAATTTAAAATCAAGAAAGCATAAATAAATGTAAAGTGCACAAATAAATTAAGAACAAGAACACAAGAATGAAATTCACGAACGAGAACAATTAAGAATTCTAATCTCCTCTACTATGCACTCTATTATTATTTAATGTAATTACCCCTTAAATTCTTCTCACTAAAATGATAGGCATACAAAATATTAACTATTCAGATTAAGAAATAGAAAACTCGACCTAATGTGAATTCCCTATATTTCTATGGTCAATTCAGACAATAGGAAGCAATAAGTATAGCCCCAAATCACATCGACCAATTTGATACTCTCGTTCTAAATTGAAATCTAATTCTACTCAATTTTGGCATATTCAAATCTCACTTTTTAGATTTTGATTCAAATTCATAAATTGTATGTAAAAGGTGCACAATCAATCAAAAACACAATAAACACAAATTGAGAAAATTTTAGATGAATAAGAAATAGGCAAATGCATTTAAGCATAATAGAGTTTCAAGAGAGTCAATTAGAAACCCTAATAATGAAATTAGTTCATAATCATTCTAAAAACATCAAAAGAGCTTAAGATAAACATAAGAATGAGAGGAAATAAAAAAAAATCTCTTTAGAACGAATTGAGATGATCTTCGAGGTGTTCTCCACTTCTGATTTTCATCCCCCCTCTTTTATCTAATTCTCTCCTCTCGAAATTAGATTTAAGACCTAATTTTTTCTTCAGAAGAAATGCGGGTCGCGGCCTGTGTAAATTTTCTAGGCAGACAATGCCTTTAGTGCCGCGGCTCGTGTGTATCCCTGAAAAACAGGCTTTCTGCCTTGGACCTGGCTGCGACTAGCATCATAGCATTGTGGCCCTTAACAATTTCTTTAATTTTTGTCCTGAAAATTCACCGAAGCCATAAAATTGCTTGAGGATTCACTTTTCACGGAATAAACACCGAAAAGCCAAAATTTCATCATTTTTCTGCCAATTTGCTCAAATTGTTCTTTTCCTTTATTTATAACCTAAAACTTGAAAACAAGCAAAAAAAAAAGCATAATACTGCACTAAACAACTAAAAAGATTAATAAAAACTACCTAAAACACAACCTAAACACCACAAAACTAGTCTTAACAAACTCCCCCAAACTTAACCTTTAGTCGCCCTCTAGTAATGATTAAAACTAAACACCCACACATAGACAACGCAAAAACACAAATGACACAAACTTATGAATCAAGTCAACAACACTGAGTTAGCCTCAATTTCAGAAAATCTCACACAAAGTCCAAAATCCTGATTTGTAGAAACAATCCAGAATTTCAGTTAAACCACACCGACAACCTAATTCAATCCAAAAATGCATATTCAACCATAACCATAAAAATTACTCAAAAATTGAATCTATGTATGCAGGCCAAAAACTCACCATCAACCCATCAAATCATTGATTCATATGCCTGCATTGTTCACCATTCTCCACAAATGTAGACAAAATATGCTCAAGAATCACTAGGACTTTAGGCTCATAACAATAGGCTTAGGCAATGGGTGGATATATGTCATTTAGGCTCCAAATTACCATAAGCATATGTACTTAAAATTAAAAAAATTCACCCAAACAATTTCCAAAGAAAACCCCATATGAACCCAAGTAATGGTTGAGAAGAGCTTATTTCACTTGATCATCATCTTTTTTATTCAAATTAAACTCCCCGAAACTTGTTTTTGTGAAAGCATAAGAAGAGTGTAGATTGGATTTTCAAATTTCTTTTATTTTGTTTTTTTTCAATTCTTAACTATTTTACTCTTCATTACACTACACCAAATTACAAAACTAATCACATCCCATTACAATTCATTCCCCAATATTTATCCATATGCTCATAGTAATTTGGTAAAGGAGTAAAAACTAACAAAATGTCTATTTGGCTCACAATTGGTGTCAAACAACAAAGTGGATAATTTTAGGCTCAACAAGGGTAACGATGGAAAATTACTTTTGGGTTGGCTTAAAAGGATCAAACGTTCCAAGAAATTTCCTAAATCACTTTCCTACGCATATCCCATCTAGGATTTCGTCTCAAATGATAAACATGCAAGTTGTAGATTCATTCATACATAAAACCACAGGCAAGTTCTAGGATTTCGTTTCAAATGACAACTTGATTCACACAAACACGACACTCTAAACATCCTAGAAACAACAACCCAGTTAATAATAGATATGGATGCCAAATATACACCAAGAAAAAAAAGTTTCTAAGTCCATGGTTGGAATACAGGACTAAAGTTCACTTAGTCATGTTATTTGACTCGGGCCCATAAGTCTCATGGAACCGGGAGAATGTCCCAAGGGAAGCATCACCTTATGAGCTATGAAGTATGGCCTTGCTAGGCTAAGGGGCCAAGCTACGCTTTGCAAAAGGGCACGTGCATGAGGGCCTTGCATAGAGAGGCCCTACTTGTCTTGAGCCATGTGCTCGATCGCGCACGCGCCTCATATCGCGAGGCTCCCCTCACGCCGCGCCCACTCGTCTTGCAAGTCCCCCCTCGCAATGAGCCTTGTCCTAAGGGTTTCGTGTAGCCTTGCATAGCGAGACCAAGGGCTTCGCAGCTCGCACAGCCTCGCATAGTGGGGCTAAGGGCCTCGCGCCTCGCACACACGAGGGGCTCGCACCACGCCGAAGGCTTGCACCAACATACAGGCTTGCACAGTGAGGCCAAGGGCCTCGCCCCTCGCACACCCAAGGGGCTCGCAACATGCGGAGCCTCGCACCACGCCGAAGGCTCGCACCAACACATAGCCTCACGCCTCGCACACCCGAGGGGCTCACATCATGCGGAGCCTCGCACCACGCCGAAGGCTCGCACCAACACACAGCCTCGCGCCTTGCACCAAGGGCCATGCGTCATGGCCTCGCTCCAAGGGACCCGAGCACGCACAACCTCGCGACACCACCAGGGGCTCGCAACAAGGGCTGTGCGTCATGGCCTCGCTCCAAGGGACCCGTGCGTACACAACCTTGCGACACCACCAGGGGCGCGCACCAAGGGCCGTGAATCATGGCCTCGCTCCAAGGGACCCGTGCGCGCACAGCCTCGCAACACCACCAAGGGCGCACGCCAAGGGTCATGCATTGTGGCCTTGCTCCAAGGGGCCTCGCCCAGATGTCGTCTCGTGTGCCTAGAAGCCTCACCCAGGTGTCGTCTCGCATGCCTAGGAACCTTGCCTTACATGACCATCCACCACAAGGACTGATGGGGCTGTCCCGACGAATGCATCACGAGACACCTCGCAGCTCATTTCCATGAAGCCTTCCCATAAGGTCCATGATTGCCAATCACCTTGGGATGATGCATAAGGGTTTAAGCACCTGAAGTCTATGGGAATAAGATACCTTGCGAGGATAAAATCCTGTGGCTTGAGGAGGCCGTACAGGTACGATATGCGCCTGCAAACCAAGAGGAGTTAGAGTACTGACACAATGTCCATGCCAGACAAGTGATGGCCGTATAAGAATGGTACATGGTACGGATTCCCTCAGCACGCTTGTGAGGTCCGTACCCGACAAGTAGTGGAGGCATAATATGGTACCAAGGCAGGATCACTTTTGCAAACCTCTGACACATACTGGAGCAGACCACCACTCCTTCAACACCACTACGACCTGTGCCACAACCCTAACAATGTACCTATGTACAATCTTGTCCCCTGGGACCACAATGTATCAGGAGCCATTAGAGCTCCAATATAAATAGACTCTCACCCCTCCAGCAAGAGGGTTGGAAAATTCATGGTATGCTGAAGGTATGAAGCGATATAAAGTTTTTGCTCCATTTTTGATCTGTGTTTATCCTTCCATAAGTTCATTCTAAGTTCTTATCGAAACATCACCATAATTACCTTTGAGTTTTCTGATCTAATTTCGTTGACAAGATTTCAACGTCAATAATAGACTAACCAAATACAATACACAACTAAAACACAAACACAAGTAAAAAAAAAACTACTCAATATACATGAAACAAAAGTAAATCTCCTCCCTCAAACCTAATATGAACATTGTCCACAATGTTCAAAATAAAAGCAAAGAAAAAGAAACTGACCTGACAAACTCAGACTACCCATGATGAAGGACCCTTGCCATCGTCTTCCTCAGGTATCCAAAATATGGTGGCTGATATGGATTGAACTTGGTAATTTATGAGTAAGGCTTGAAGTAGTATCGTGACCCTACTCTTTTTTTCAAACGATTCGACATTACAAATTTAACACTAAATGACAGAAATTAAAACTAAATCTAAAATAAAATAAAAAAATAAATACTCAAAATACTAAAATTTAAAATGTTCATAATCCAAAACTTAAATAGAATTAATAAAAAATATTACAAATAAAGGATTGGAATGCCTCCAAATGCGCTGTCGTTAACGTCATTTAGCCGGATGCTGAATTCTTCTTCAAATTTAACTCGGATCAAGTCCACCCCTAGAATCCTTAAGAGCCAAATTGTCATATGAGAAAGCCCATCTTATGACGTTGCAAACTTTTTGGAGCTTTCCACCGCTCATGTAACATTCGAGCTTTCCTACTAAAGAACCTTTTCACACGATTACGCACTATTCCACTACCAACTTGAGCAATGGCCTTTCTCTTGATAGCTTCCACCTTACTACCACCTCCTGTTATCAAATCCACTCTACAAAATTTTGGAATTTTAGTTGCCGCAAAAACATTAAATGTTACCTCCTCATTTTGCACTCACAACTTCAATTCCTCTTTTTGTACATCAATTAGCGCCCTTCCAGTAGCTAAAAATTGTCTCCCAAGAATAATCAGAATATTTTAATCTTCCTCCATATCAAGGATAATAAAGTCCACAGGAAAGATGAACTTGTCCACTTTCACCAATACATCTTCAATAATACCTCTTGGGTGCTTCACTGAACGATTCACCATTTGTAGGGACATAGTAGTAGGGCGAGCTTCTCCCAATTTCAATATTCTATAGATAAATAGAGGCATCAGATTCACACTTGCCCCTAAATCACATAATGCCTTCTCAAAAACTACATTCCCTATAGTACATGGAATTGTAAAACTGCCCGGATCTTTAAGCTTGGGAGGTAGTTTCTTTTGCAATATTGCATTGCACTCCGCAAAAAGTGCAACTATCTCGTAATCCTCCAGTTTCTTTTTCTTCGACAAGATTTCCTTCATGAACTTCACATAACTCGGCATTTGTTCTAAAGCTTCTGCAAAGGGAATGTTGATGTGAAGTTTTAAGAAAATATCTAAGAACTTGGAAAACTTCTTGTCAAGTGCTTCTTTTGCAGCCTCTGAGGATATGGGATCTTGATGTGATGCTCAATACTTATTTATGGTTGCTACTTCTAAAGGTTCTCATTAAGCTCTTCATCCACCTTATTCTTCTTCTCAAGCTCCATTTTTGATGGAAGACTAGATTTCTCAACTGGCTCCACCAACTCCTTACCGCTCCTTAAGGATATCGCATTGCTCTGCTCCTTAGGATTCACCTTAGTATTACTTGGAAAATTTCCTTGAGGTTTACTTTGTAACATATTTTCCAATTGACCCAGCTGCATTTCAAGATTTCTGATGGATGACCAAGTTTGCGTATAAAACTGAGCTTGGGAGTTGGTTAAAGTCAATAGTGCAACTTGTAATTCATTTGTCTTCTATTGAGAAACGGTGGTTATGACATTTCTTAAGGTGGAGCTTGAGAAATTGGCTGCTGAAAATTGTTGTTGAGGGCCTTGATTATTTTTCCATGAAAAATGAGGGTCACTCCTCCACCATGGGTTGTAAGCATTGGAGAAAGGGTTGTTGGCTTGCCTATTAAAATTACTTATCATGTTGACTTGCTCCATAGGGATGATGTTATTGAACTTTGTTGTCATACACTGCTCAAATTGATGAGGTCCACCACAAATTTCACACCCTGTTTGTAACTGAATGACATTGGATGATATTGTATTCTGCTGCAATTTCTTAGTCAATGTCACAACTTTAGCAATCAAAGCAGTGGTTGCATCTAATTCATGAACCCCAACTACCTTTCTATTACTAGTTTCACGCTCATCAGACAATTGATGGTTGTTTCTAGCCATATCATCCAACAACTCATATGCCTCGTTGGCACTGTTACTCATAAATACCCCTCCAGCTGCGGCATCAATTATGGTGCGAGTAGTATCGCACAATCCATTGTAAAAGTTGTGGACCAACATCCACTTTTCAATGCCGTGATGAGGACACTTTCTCAACAGTTCCTTAAACCTCTCCCAAGAGTCATATAAAGATTCCCCCTCAAGGTTGTAAAAATTATCAATCTCCCCCCTTAATTTAGCACCCTTTGACAGAGGAAAGAACTTGGCAAGGAATTTCTGAGCCAAATCCTCCCAAGTAATTATAGAATTGGATTGAAGGGAGTTCAACCATCTTTTAGCTCTTTCCCACAGCAAAAATGGAAATAGCCTCAACCTGATTGCATCATCGCTGTTACATTGCCTCGCTTCGTGCCCAAGCTAAGGTACGATCACCCCTCAACTAACTACACATCTCGCACTGGCTGATGTCTTGCTAGTAATGACCCACTTCATATCGAGGCCTCATGAGGCGCAACCTCATGCTTGCACATGCATCCGTCTTGGGTGCAAGGGCCTCGGACCACAACCCCTTCTCACTCGCAGGGTCCTCGCGCCATAACCCTGTCTTGCGCGCAAAGGCCTCATGCCACAACTCCATCTCGCATGCAAGGATCTCGCACCACAGCCCCATCTCGCGTGTAAGGGCCTCACGCCACAACCCCGTCTCGCGTGCTAGGGCCTCATGCCACAGCCCCGTCTTGCATGCAGCGGCCTCGCGCTCGCACGAAGTCATCTCATGCCAAGGGTCTCGGGAGGCTCTTGCCTTCCATGCCCCTTGGGGGCATATCTTCCATGACAACCCAAAATGATTTGAGCACTTTAAAGTTAAGAGAATAGGATACATTGTTAGGACAAAAACCCACACAAGACCAGAAGAGCACGTACAAGTGCAGAATGCACAGAAAGGTAGTGAACCTTATCCACCCCAGGTATGAAATACGTATGTGGGTGCGATCTTGAAAACCCCAAATGTCTAATCCTAACTCCACACCATACAAGTGATGGTTGTAAGTGCAAGGTACCTTACGTAGTCCTTCCCAGCCAGCCTCTGAGATTGGTACTAAAACAGATAGTGGAGGTACAACCAGGTACTAAAATTGAGGTGCTCCCACAGACCTTTGGTGTGTACTGGAGCCGACCACCACGATCCTGGCACCATTCAATACAAGAATAAAAGCTATTTATTACGTTTGGTTGATAGCATTTAGCCACCTAAGCTATAAATTATTCCCAAAAAAGAAAACAATTAGTACAGGCGCAAAATGAAAAACTAAAAGTCACGGGTCTTAGTATTTTCAGTTTCCCGCTCGCTAACAAATAATACCACACTCCCATTTTCTCTTTTCATCTAGGTTTAGTTATGCTTTTCTCCATCTGACATTGCTCTCTCTCTTTCAAGCTCTTTCATGCTAGGCAAAAAGTTGATTCTAACATTGCTCTACCCCCTTCGTCTTTTCCACCCCCATCGCTTCTCCTCCTCCTCCCTGCTCTACACCTCTGCACGTCTCTACCTTTCTTCGTCCTTCTTTTTTTCTTTCGTCCATGTGCTGGAGCTGCGAACGGGTATCCTCAACGACTTTGGCCTCGTGATTGTGACAAGGAGGACTTCATCTAGGTGTTTGTGGTGTCACGGGGAAGGACAACTCTAGTTTGCTCTTGGGTTTGGCGAGGGGTCCGACTCGTCTTCTCGGAAAAGTGCAGCTGGTGTGAGACAGAGGTTTTTTCTTTTGCCCTCTCTTTTTCATTTTCTTTGTTTGGAGTTATGCATTTGTAGTTTTCTCTGTGTGGTTGGTATTTGTTTTTCTAATTCATAGTTTATGGGATTTGCAACAAAGTTTCAGTAGGATTTTTCTACGAGTTTTTTTTTGCTTCTGATTTAAGATTATATTTCATAGACATGAGTTTGTTTTATGATAGATTTTATTATATGTTTTGATTTGCGAGTATCATATTTATTAATTTGTTCTATCTTTTGTTTAAGATTTGTGTATAAAAACTGGTTTTGGACTTTTTTTTTTTTACTTTTTAGTAGATTTTGTTAGTTTTGCCTATGATTAATTGTGTTGCCTTTGAGTTCTTATTAGATTTTTATGTTTTAGAGAGTTTTTTAAGGGGTTTATAAATCTGTTGTAAGGATTTATTTTGGTGATTTCGTATGGTCATTGCTCTTTATGCAGCAGCCGTATTGAGGTCTTTGGGCAGTTTCTGTTTTATATTGGCTATTGATTTAAATTGTGACTTTGAGTTTGAATGGCAGTCCATTTTTATTAAAATTGTTTTACAAAATTTAATTAGTTTAGATAATAATAATTTTTCTTAAGAGGGAGATCCTAAGGTTTCTCTTTGATTTCAGCTAGCAATCTTTTAACTTATCTGTATACCTATAACTATTAAATTATATATATTCACTTAAGCAAAATAATTTTACAAATGTTCTATATTACTTCATGGATCTATCATGTTGTATGTTGTTTCTATATTGCTTCGTATATATGTTTCTATTTTTTTGTGTGTATAAAGTGGAATGTTTAAATATTTTGTGTGCATATAAATTGTAGAAGGTTGGCATAATTGTTGTGCACTAAGAAATGTATAATCAAAGTTATTGTCCTTTTCTTCTTAGATACTTGCATGGTTTGAAATTTGGTTGATTGATATTACTTGATTTTGTTTTATAGGTTGTTACTGGCCTTCTTTTTTTTTTTTTTTATGTTAGTAATACTTTTGTTTTTTTAGTAGGGTTTGGTGATGGATAACTTTAGAATTATGGCTATTTTAAGTGTCGTTTTCCTTTATTCTCTCTCTCTTTTTCTTTTCATTTTCTGGAATGGTTATTAGGGTTATCCTTTTCTCCCCTGCTTTTTTAGGGATAAGATACTTTCTTAGTTTAATGGAATTTTTTTTCTGTTCTCTCTCTATATTCATAAACAAGTGTTGGTGACTGTGCAAAGGCTCCATGGATCTTAATGTGATTGCAGGCGTTTCTTCTTCTCATGATTAAATTAGCTTGTGATTCCCGAATATCTTGGCTGATTTGAGACGATTTCAATATTTCTAAGTGAGAATTATAAGTGATATTAAATTTTAGAATGTCAATGGTTGTTTTTAACATTGTCTCATCCTTTTTTGCTGCTAATAAATACAAGAAACGAACCTAATGTAACGACCCAAATTTGCTAGTAAGGCTTAAGGGCCTTGATTAGTGTGCCTGGAGGGCATAATGGGAATTATGTGTGATTTTAATGAGTAAGCTGCATGATTATGATTTAAAGCATGTTATATGACTATTTGAATGTGTGAGATGCATGGCTATGTGTATTATTATGCATGTAGGCCCTGATTAGGTTAGAAGGGCATAATCGTAATTTTGGCCATTTTGGGCATAACTGTACTGATATATGTGATAATTGTCAAGACCACATTATTATGTGGATATATCTGTGATCTGTGACTCGAGACGATCCTGGTGAGCAAAGTAGCGAAAAAGTCATAGCGGGGATTTATACACGGCTCGGGGTGGAGTCTAGGGGTATAAATGTGAATTTGGTGAGTATATTGGGATTTATTTTAATATCGAGGAATATAATTGGAGACTAGTTAGGTATCGAGAATTAAGCGGGAAATATTAGAGACACTCGAGGAATTAGCGGGAATTGGGTAAAATGACTAAAATGCCCCTAAGTGGATTAAAGGGTTTAGACTTAATAGGGAGGGCATAATAGACATTTGGCTTACAGGAGTTAAGTTTTACCAAGGCTTTATGTTAGTGGAGATTGTAGAAGGCAATAGAAGTCTGAAAAGAAAAGAAGGAAAAGAAAGGAAAAGGAAAGGGAGAAAACAGAGAATTTCTAAGGTCGGTTTATGCTTCCTTCATCAATTTCTTGAGGATTTTTGGAGCAAAGCTCAAAGGAGAGCTGGTTTAGGCTGAGCATCAAGGATCCTAAGCTAGGTTTGAGGAATTGGAAAAGGTTTAGCAAGAACTCACCAACACTTGAGGTAAAATTCTGTAAATCTTTTCAGTTCTGATTTTGGTTCTTAGCTAAGTTATCTAAGTTGTGTTGATGGGGAATTTTACGAAATTTGGAGCCAAGGGTTGAGGAAAAGCAAGCCAAGGACATCTAGAGACAACTTGAGGTCGAAATTCCACCAAAGGTATAAATTCTAAGCCTTAAACTCTGATGTTTTTACTGGTTTTGCTGAGTTTCTGAGCTTAGGGACAACTATGGTGAATTTTGGGATTAGAGATGCTTGTGATTGGGTTTTGTGTATTTGGGGTGCTTGGGATGAGTAGAGTATGTTCATAAGGTTGTTTTTGAGTTTGGTAAAGGTTTAGAGAGGTTTTGGTTGAGTTTGGTTCGAGGAAATCGCAGGAAGGGAAATTTGGAGTTGGCCTGTCTGTGACTAGCGCTACAGCGATAGCCTTTGGGCGCTGTAGCGCTAGGCCATGCATGCTGAGGGGATTTTTCTTCTGTTTGTAGCGCTGTAGCGCCCTCCCATGAGCGCTGTAGCGTTATCCTGTCTTCTAAAGAGGATTTTAGGGTTGTTTGCAAGGGTTTTTGACTAAGGGTTTGGGGTTTGATTCCACCACCTTGTTTGGTGGAACTAGGACTTCCCAGGGGCTCGGGATTGGCCCTGAGGCTAGGTTTTGGACTTGAGGTCTGATGATGACTTTGGCCTACGGTTGTGTTTAGGTGAGCACTAGGGCTCAAGAGGGATCGCGCTCAAGGAGTCAAGTGATCAAAGCTAGCAAATCGAAAGGTAAGAAAATTGCACTCGATTATATGTTTGTGATGGGACTAAGTGCTCCTGATATTTGTATTATGTCAATGATGGTATTATGCCATGGGACATGTGATAGCGGCCTAAGGGTGCCGTACACAATATTTGCGCACAGGGCGCGGCTTGGCCACTGGTAGCCTAGGACAACTTAATATTCACTGAGCTCGGTTTAAGCGGGCCGAAGTCAGTGGGATAATGGAGGGAGTGGCCTGAGGGCGCTAGCCCTAGTTATCATTTGTGGTCTGATATTTGCTATGAGTTGATATGTTTAGTATGTTGAGTACTTGATTATACTGAATGATTATATGGTTGAGAACATGTGATGTAATATGAGATATTGAATTGTCTGTTGATTGCTTATGCTCTGTTGTTGTGTTTTCTTGTTGGGCCTTGGCTCACGGGTGCTACGTGGTGCAGGTAAAGGAAAAGGCAAGCTGGACCAACCCTGCGATGGAGAGCTGCGGGGTTGAATGTACATAACCAGCTGTTCGATCGCCATGGTCGAGGAGTGGATCAGGACAGGGAATTCCTAACTGTCTATTTTGCCTTAATATGGCTTGTTATTGTATCTAAAACTTATGAGTTTTGTAAACAATCTTCAAACTTAATATTTTTGGGATCCCGTGTAAACAGATAATGTTTCTTATGATAAATGTGGCTTTTAAGACCAAAATGTTTTAACCCTAGTTCCTTTATAGTTTCAGTAACACGTTTTAAATTAAATGACTTGATTAGCTAGTCTAGCACTTTATAAACACACAGTGTGACGGTCTTGGCTATCCAGGGCGTTACACCTAAGCAATGAGAGAGCTAGATTAATGGGATTTTGAAAATAGGGGTATTTGTTTGGAGTTTCTTTTTATTAAGTTAAATGTTATAATGTTTTTATTTATAATGAAAGGAAACTGTTTGATAAAAGGCATGAAAGAGATATTTTGTTGTGGAATGTCACACTATTAATACTTTGTTTTGCTAATATTGTTAAATTTCATTTTGATGTATATAGATATCTCACTAATATGCTACAATGTGTTGAATAGAAATAAAGACACATTGAAGAAATGATCAAGAAGCGAATTCTTGAAGTAAGGTACATCATTAACTTATAATTATCCATATTCTATTTGGACTTCAGATATTGTATTTATCTTTTTGTTGGTGGTGTATTTTTTAGAAATTATAATGAGATGACAATGGTATACAAGCTTGACTTTCTTTGTGTTAATAATAAAGCCTCTGCTGTAAAGTGTGTAGTAATGAGATTTGATGCAAATATGAGTTGATAGTAAATTTATTTAGCAAGCTTGTTAACATGTGGATTTTTTTTGTTGGATTATTAGATATGATTTTTATAATATAATTCAGACTAGTAGCTCTTTTTTTTTTGTCTTTTAAACTTTAGATTATGTATCAAGCTCTTATTTTGCTTTGTGGGAAGTTAATATATGTGGCTTCCTTTTGGGCCTTTTCTTTTTATTTGCTCATAAGCAGTTGCTTCAACTAAATTGGGGAAGATATTGAGCTCCTTTGCCATATTGGCCATGAAAATGTAAGGACTGTTAAGAATTAGAGTAGCTCCTTAAGCTCTTAGCCATTTGACAATTGTGCACATTGCAGAGAGTTAGAGACTAATAGTCAGTCATTAGTGACACATTGCGTGTTTTTCTTTTTCTTTTTCTTATTGGCAGTAAGCAACCTGTGATTTGTACTGACAGCTGTGTGTATTCCAAGCAAATTTATCTTGTGATTTGTATTGGGGTCATCCATGATTTTTACAAATGTTGTTATTAATATTAATAATTGAATCTTCTCTCTAGGAAATAGAAAGTGAAGATTTATTTTATTTCGTTTAATATTCTGTTTTCCCCTCTTTGGAATATTTCTTGCTTAATTGAGGAAGTTTTAATGTTCACCATGTTCATGACTAGAATTTTCATGTATTAATGATCTTGTCGTTACTAAGAGGTTTGATGAGTCCTTGGGACTTTTTCTTTTGCATGTTCATTTCTTTTTAAACTTAAATATAATGGACATGTTCACAATGATTAATTGATATTGGGTTTTACTTTCCTAATATTATACCAAGGCCCTCATAATTTTATTTGCGTAAAGATTTGGTTCTTAATTGTTAAATCTTGCTCATGCATATTAATGTATTTTCATATAAATTGTTTGGTTAGCAAGTAGTATTATAAAATAATTAATTTTGTAATTATTTAAATTTATAGTAAATTCTAATCTTTGATAGTTTGCTACATACACCATATTTAGTAGAGTTTTCACTCTCTTATTAGTCTATTTTTCGTCAAAGAGATTCTACAGTTGGAATACTGATATAGTTTAGACCATTGCGATTTTCACCTTCTTTATTAATTTTGACCTCATTACTGACTAGTTCAGAAGAGAATTTGGGTTTAGTTTCACACTAATGAACATGACTATTTCATATATGTTTCATATCTTGCAAAGCTACTTTGTTATGGTTTATACTGTGCATATTTTTGTTTAATCTAACATTACTTACTTTAGTAGTGTTGGGTTTCATTGCTTTTTGTGAGACATCATGAAATATAATTCATCACTAATTAATGGGCTCTGTAAAGCTAGCTTCAATACAATAAAAGAAAAATTCTCTAGATTTGTTAGTCATCAGGTTAACTTTGTTTATGTGTTTTGTAATTTATTAGGATTCTATATCTGTGCTTGTTTAACTAATGTTTTTTATTTTTTTATTTGGATCAATTTAATTGTGGTATGTCCTTCTGATTGACAAATAGTAATTGCAGAGTTAAATTGTTTGGCAATAAGGGCCCCCTTACTTGACTTAGGTGTGTGATTTTTTTTATTTGTTTAGGATTTTTAATACGAACAATGTATAAGTATATGTTGGAACTGATGTTTGATTTGTTAGTTGAAATTTTGAGTCTAACAATGTATATTATTGTGTTATTAATATTATAGTATAAGCATTATGAGTCTATCTATATGGTGAAGGAATACTTGCCTTGTATTGTATACCATTTTGATCTTAATTTTTCTGTGTTTAAGGAACTTATTATATTTTTATTTTACTAAGTGATTTACATATTTTTGTTCACTTTAATTTCTAGGTCTTTGTGCATTTGGAGTTTTGATGTTTATGAGTATCTTTCTGTAATGCGTTAAAGCCTTTTATTTTAATAATGTCTTATGTTATAGCTTCACTGATTTTTGCTTGAATATAACTTGCTTCTTATCCTAAATTAAAAAATCATAAACATACACTAGGGACTTTCCATTTTCTTGTACTGTTGTCTAATTATTTATTTACAATGAATATAATTTTGGAATTTTTATAATGGAATTTACAATTATGTGTAAATTATAAGTCTTATGTTGTCTACTCCGTAGGGGATCTGGTGAATGCTTTTGTAGCCATTTCTTTGGATGCACCAATAGGTATGCCACTTCCAAGCTTGGCATGCTATTCTTTTTAGGTATGCCACTTTCTGTGTTTTTTTCTTTATTTTTTTAGACCACTTGCTGTATTTTTCTTCCTTAATAAATATTGATATCAGAGATTAATTTCCATTGTTGCAGCTATTTTGTGGAGAACTAGATAGATCCACAATTTCCATTATATTGTGTTTAATTACATGATTTTAATGAATTTTTTTTAAGAATAGAATAGTTTATAATCCAATACCCATGTTTCCTTAATAGAAGTTGCTTAGTTTTATTTTCACTGCTAATGATGGTGATTTTGTATTGTGGAATAGATTAAAATTTTAGTTCTACTTTCGTATAATATGACACATATTCATAATATAGCCACAATTTTGTGTGATTTTGAATTAAAAACTTGTAAACTTGGGTTTCTAAAAGTTTAGAGAATGATGCTGAAAACTCATGTATATTGTATGTTGTAACCCAGTGTGTTCTCTCTTTAATTTTCTTCCTTTCACCTCTGAATTTATCTGTTTGTTTGTGGAAATATCACTACTTCTTGGCCTTTTCTTTTTTAATAGGCTCATAATACCGAGCTAGAAGATGAACCTCCAACAAAAAGATGACTTTCATCAGCCTTTGTCAAGGTATGAAGAAGAAAGTCTTGTGTTGTGCTTTAGAATTATGCTGCTGAATCTTTTTTTCATTTTCATTAATATTTATGTATCGATATAGTTCTTTAGGTATCATAAATCTGAAAATAGTAATGTTGAGCATTCTGAAGCTGCTCGGGGATTGAGTGAGATCAGTTTCTTTATTTGAGAAAGATTAAATTTCATATCTTGTTAGATGCAACTTATGTCTGTTCTTGATTATCGGAATTCAAGGCATAACACTAAATATTTTGATACTTTTTGTATTTAATTATAATACATAGTGCTTTTAAATATCCTAAAATTGGTAGACACATACTTTATAAGTTTAGATACTCAGTTCTAGAATAACATATTAATAGGGAAAGAAAAAAAAAGTCTCACTCTTTTGGTTATTACTCTTGGCTAAGAAATTTTCCATTCTGCGACTGTCTATCTATTATTTTCCTGAATTTTCATCTGTTTGTCTTTTCTCTTATAGTACCTTGTGTATTTAATTCTAGTTCCTATACAATATTATTTGGTTCAATAGTATATTTTCTTGGCTATACAACCTGTAAAGTCAAAATCTTTCATAGATGCATTCTAAGATTTTGTGATAGGTTGCAGTTTCCACTACAAAGGCATATATAAAATTTCTTTCTGATGGATTTGTGTCTTAACTTGTGATTAAACTACATAACATATTGATTGGGATATAAATAATTGCCAAAAGTTTTTCAACTATATCGCACCAAATTGGATAAAGCTAGATAGAAGCAAACTTGATTTAAGAACTGAGAACATAATCTTTTTAGCCTAAGAAGTAAGAATCATACCATTTAGCAATATATGAAAGCCTTAGAAAAGCATAGATTATCACACTTATATTTGAACTGTAGGTCCTATAATTCTTTCGTGGAAATTCTTTTGTTAGAGTGCAATATTTCTTGATTGAACTGTTGGGACTCTTAACTATGGAAAAACAATACAACTACGTACTCTCTGTTTTGCTATTTTTATTTGAGTTGTAAATCATATTGCAGATTTAGCATTGCATTTGGGAAGGTATTTATATGAACTAGAAATGTCAAATATCTTAATTTCTTATAAGTTTTCATAGTATTTTATTAATTTTGGTCCCTTTCTTATAAGGTCGCATAGCTTATTTTCTTATAATTTTTTTTATACTATAGCTTACAGCAGTAAAAAGTATATAAAGAGTGAACCAGTAATGGTTTCTTTTTATTTTCCTCTGAATATATGGGTTATTAAGAGTTTGGTATTTGGAAATTTTGGAAGTTTCTTTATTTTGATGTAATCCTTACTTTATGTGTTTTGGATTGTAGAGATCTTTCAAACAACTTTACTGGTTCAAGACCTCAAGAACTTAGTCAGTTTCATAACTTGCTTTCATTGTAAGTTTTTTTTTTTGGTTGTTTCTCAACATTGAATGGCACAAACCATTATTTATGTTTGTGTCAAGCATTCACCCTCAAGTTTATCAGTTTTTGCTAATGTTTTTTCATAGGTCTTTGTTCTCTAATTATTGACTGTTATTTTTACAAGAGATTAGAACACAACAATATATCAAGTGATATTGCTCAACTGCCTCAGCCTTATTGTACAGTGAGTTCACTGTTCACAAATTTTGTTTCTTTATCTTTTCTTGTAATGTAGTCTACATGATAGAAAAACTCACATGAACTCTGTTTTACAACTTTGAAATGACCAAATATGTGCAAAAATGTATCTTACAACAACTTAGCATGTCTCATGTTTATTATTAAAATTTTCTTTGTTTAGTTCATGAATTTTTCTTACCATTAATGTATATTAGATATTACTTGTATTCTCTTTTACTGTTGATCTCATCTTTGCCAACTGGCATTGTAGATTATGTAGTTGAACAAACAAATTTCACAATGGAAAGAAGAGCATAATGAATCATGGATTGGATGGGAGCTATCTTCAAACTTTTTTTTTTTGTTTTTTGATTATGTTTTGTTGTTCACTTTTTAAGTAAACATGTGGAGGTCTAGTAGTTTGTTATGTCTTGTGTATATTTCAAAACTTCACCTAAGAATTTTATTAAGTGGTGATAGTTATGGTTTGAATTGAATATTGTTCCAGATTTGAATTAGTAAATGTTCAATGTTATAATTTTCATAGTTTGTGAGATATGATTAATTTTACATTTGTTGATCAATTAATAAAATAACATATTAATGGTATTATTTGAGTTTCTAAAATACTTATAATTTTATATATATTGCAAGAGCAACAAAAAGTTATAATTTATGTAATTTAACAATTCTAAAATGTTATAAAATGGTCAGTTATAATATCATACATAATAGCTTAAAAGTGTTATGAAAAAAATGTTTAATATGTACTATAAATTAATAAGTAGTATTACGAATGAATTGTTATTAATTTAATAATATAACTACTAAAGAAGTGTTATTGAAAAGTTTATTGTAACAATGAAAATAACATCTTAAAACTGTTATGGAAAAGTGTCGACTTTTAATAACAAGGGCTACGTTAGCGTTTTTAGAAGCGTTATAAATACTTCTGGTTAGCAGTTTTTAAGTGTTATAAAAATTGTTTTTTCTTGTAGTGATTACCAACTGAGAAGGGGGTCAATTTTTGAGAATTTGGGACCACCATGTACAGTGAGCCAATAGTGCTCTACTATAAATATGGCCTCCCTTCACCTAAGAAGGGGGTCGATTTTTGAGAATTTGGGAACCAGTTATTGCTAATGAAAACATATATTCTACATTCTCTTTATTTTTAACTCTAGAATACTAGAATTTACATTTCGTGTTCTTGAAATCATAAGGAAGTTTTCTTGAAGTTTAGTCAGTTTAAGTTCACTTCTTTTACAACTCATAAAGTTCTTGATCTAACTTAGTTGACGAGTTCTTACTGTCAACAGTTTGGCACCATCCGTGGGAAGGATAAGTGTTAATCAATTGTTCTTCTATTGATTTAGGTAGAGAAAGATGCCAAGACGTTCTAAGCATCTGAGAGAATCATGAGAGATTGAGGTCCACCATGACAGAGATCAGCTGAAAGCCTCCTTAAGGAATCCTCCGCCACCGAAAAATATGGATGCACCTAAGGAGTCCAGGGCTCTTGAAGATGAAAGGGAGGCTTCGTCCCTAGCTGTCCAGCCTGATGAAAACCATTAAGGACCAGCGGCTACTCCTACGAGAGGTGTTGGAGAGTTTTTGCACCTAAGGTCACTGCAAGTGCTGAATTCTGGCCGGCATGATCCGAGTCCATCAACGTGCAGGCCCGACAAGAGTCCCTGAGTACATTCCATAAGCTCGAGCTCTAGATCTCAATTTTATGAAGAGGAGATACGTGAGTTACATCGGAATAACCAAAGGTTAGAAACCACCTTAGAGAATATACAAGAGGTGTTGAATGGCTTATGTTGATGGTGAGAACTCGTCAACGAAGTTAAGTTGGAAACAATTATCAAATCAAGACTGCTGATTAGAAAACAATAAAAACTTGAACAAAAACTCGAGAACAATGATGGCACAATAATGGAGAAATCAATCTTTCATTCACACTTCAGGTTCTGCTACAGTAAAATTTCCAACCCCCTTTCAGGTGGTCTTAGGGTTCATTTTATAGTAGGCTCTAATGGCCTTAGATACATAGTGGTCCAGGGGACCAAGTGGTACATACGTACTGTGTCAGAGGAGTGGCTTCAGAGGTTGTGGTCGTACATCCCGTACAGAAGCAGGTGTCAGGAGGATGTCTCCACTACTTGTCGGTACCCATGTCTAACGCGTGGTGGCAGGCGTAGTGGCGCAGGGGGTAGTGGTGTCGGCTCTGACCTATGGCCGTACACGTACGGACCATAACTCCTATCCTTGTATACCCACTCCTGGCGTTCCCACTACTTGTCTGGTAGGGGTACTATATCCGTACTCTGACTTCTTTAGGTTTGTAGGCACATTCCATACTCATGCATGTACCGTGCCCCTTGTGAGTATTCTCGCCTCCAAGGCCATGGGCACAGGACCATGGGCGAGGCCAAGGCCATGGACGAGGCCATGGGCGAGGCCATGGGCGAGGCCATGGGCGAGGCCATGGGTGAGGCCATGGGAGAGGCCAGGGGCGAGGCTATGGGCGAAACTATGGACACATCTCGCGAGGCCACTTGGGAGGTGTGGCCTAGGCATCTCGCGAGGCCCTTTGGGTGGCGTGGCCTAGGCATCTCGCGAGGCCACTTTGGTGGTGTGGCCGAGACCTTCTCGCGAGGCCACTTGGGAGGTGTGGCCTAGGCAACTCGCGAGGCACTTTGGGTGGCGTGGCCTAGTCATCTCGCGAGGCCACTTTGGTGGTGTGGCCGAGACCTTCTCGCGAGGCCACTTGGGAGGTGTGGCCTAGGCATCTCGCGAGGCCCTTTGGGTGGTGTGGCCTAGGCATCTCGCGAGGCCACTTGGGAGGTGTGGCCTAGGCATCTCGCGAGGCCCTTTGGGTGGCGTGGCCTAGGCATCTCGCGAGGCCACTTTGGTGGTGTGGCCGAGACCTTCTCGCGAGGCCACTTGGGAGGTTTGGCCTAGGCAACTCGCGAGGCCAAGCGAGGCCATGTCGCCTCGCGCCTAAGCATCTGAGCGGGGCCGTGCAAGGCCATGACATCTTAGCATCCACACCTTGTAAACTGCGTGTTTTCCCTTGATGAGATTTTGAGCATCAACAGCTTGCTACAAGGAAAGTCAAGCATGCCTCTTCCTAGGTGAAATGAGAAAGGCCAAGAGGGAGGAGAACCACAGTCCCTGTGGATGATGGGGGGACTCGACTCTCCACTAGCAATACCCCTTGGGGAAAGCAGCATGAACATCTCAGACAGGCGAACCAGCCTAAGAGGCTAGAGCAGAGGAACAACGGTAACCCTTATAACGAAGTTGAGGTTACTTCAAGGGAAACACCCCCACACTTAAGGGAAGAACTCAACAGGAAAAGGACGAACGAGAGGACCACACCTCCTGTGGCTCCCCCAGAAGAAAAAAGGAAAGCAAAGGCCAACCCATCCTTGAACAAAAGGAAACAAGACTTAGATACCAAAATGAGGAGCCTACGATGTAAGATAATAATTGTGTCTGGGGGGCACGTTGTCGAAAACGAGTTTGATTATGAATCACCCTTCATTAGGGAAATCCAAGTCGCTCAGATCCCAACCAACTTCAAAGAGCCTCGCATGACCCCTTATGAGGGAAATACGGATCCAAAGTACAATCTGGACGCGCTCAATGACCTAATGAAGTTTAGTAGACTCACTTAGGCTGAGTCTACTGTTTATTTAGCTGACCCTGGCTCACATTGGTCGCCTCCAATGAGCTAATCGCTAGACCGACTCCTTTAGGTCATACTTTCACATTTCACATAACAACAATACAGTTACACAACACATATATCCAGATACATGGAACGTTAGTCCCAAACACAACCACATGGGTGCAGTTTTCTTACCTCGATTCCTGAGTAGTGAATTAAGAACAATCCCGAGCATGATCCTCAGTCCCGAGCCTTAGAGATAAACCTAGTCACAATGTTAATGGGTAACCATCAAATTTATAATCCAAATAAATACTTAGGGAAAAAATATTAGCCTCCGGGGCCTCGAATTCTACTAAACCGAGTAGTAGAATTCATCCCGAGCGCCCCCGAGCCTAAAAACTTATTTTCCCGTAATTCCCATTTAGGGTTGCGACTTGCGCTTAAGGGTTGCGGCCCACCCCTTAAACAGTGGCCTAGTCCTCCCTGATGGAGGGCACGAGCCACGATTTGCACCCCTCCGAGTCGCGGCACGCCTGGCGAACAGAGGATCCTAGCCTCCAAAAGCATGCGGGCCGCAGCGCCTGAAGAATAGGGCCGCAACCTGAGCCCCTAAACCCAAAAAAACCAACTTCTCTCAACGTTTCTCCACGAGCCTAACCTCAAATTTCCATCTCAAACTAGCAGCCAAACTCAAATTCAAGCTTAGAAACCCCATCCTTATATTCCAACCATCACAACTTACCTATAACCATTTTCTTGCACCATTAAACACCCAAACCCAACTAACAAACCAAAATTCATGCAACTCTAACTTTAATATAATCTCTAACAGAATTCAGCAATTGAATTTAAAATTTCCTCAGTTTATAGCCTGAATTTCTCAAGCTATCCGCTGCCCACTTTCAGTCTTAATTCTTCAATTTAACCTAGCCCAAACTCAACTCCAATCTAGCTTGAAACAAGTCCTTTTCCTTTAGCACATTCAAAGCCTCAACACAAGAGGGAGTGAGGGAGAGAACGTGAGTGAGAGGGGAAAGGAGAGTGTTGAGAATCCACTTAGTACTTTCTGGTGAGTTCTAGTTAAGTCTAAAGTATAGTTGACCATATCCCTTAATCAAAGTGGACGAAAATGACCCTGAAATCTATTTAGCCTTTTAGTTGTTTCTAAGGGTAACACGATCTTTTTTCCCAATTCCCGCTAATTCCTTGAGTGTTCCTACAATTTACCAATTAACCTTGTCACGTCCAATTAATTACCAAATACTTACTCATTACACAATAAGTCCCAAAATATTCTCTAAATTCCCAAAATACCCCTAGGCTCCCCTCAGCCGGGTATTAAATCCCGCTGTGACTATTTCGCTAATCCACTCACTAGGACCGTCTCGAGCCATATACTGCAAAAATATCTACATAATAATGTGGTCTCGACCGTTTATCACATATAATCGCATTTATGCCCTTAACGGGCAAAAATTACAAATATGACCTTATGAACAATAAAGGGCCCATATGCATATTTAATACTAATAAACATGCATATAATATACTCACATAATCATATTAATCATGCATGCCACATAGTCACACATTTAATCAATTAACACATATATAACCCAATTATGCCCTTCCGGCACGCTAATCCAGGTTCTAAACCCTATTCACAAAATTTGGGTTGTTACAACTATCCCCTCCTACTAAGAATTTCGTCCTCAAAATTTACCTGAATAATTCAGGATACTGATCTCGCATAGCTGACTCAATCTCCCAGGTCGCTTCCTCGACCTTGCTACTACTCCATAATACTTTGACCAAAGGAATCGTCTTGTTTCTCAGAACTTTATCTTTCCTGTTTAGGACCTGAACCGGTCCTTCCTCATATGACAAATCTTTCTATAACTCCAACTCCTCATACCTCAACACGTGAGTCGTATCTGAGACGTACTTCCGAAGCATAGAGATGTGGAATACGTTGTGAACTCCTGATAATGATGGAGGCAGAGCCAACATGTAGGCCACCTGCCTGATCCTTTCCAATATTTCAAAAGGTCCTATGAATCTAGGGCTCAGCTTGCCCTTTTTCCCAAACCTCCTCACCCCTCGCAGTGGTGACACTCGTAGAAACACGTGGTCCCCTACCTGGAACTCCACGTCCCTACGCTTAGGATCAGCGTAGCTTTTCTGTCTGCTCTGTGAAGTAAGCACTCGAGCTTGGATCTTCTCAATAACTTCATTAGTTTTATGAACCATCTCCAGTCCCAAATACTTCCTCTCACCGACCTCATCCCAATGAAGGGGTGATCTACATCTCCTTCCATAGAACATCTCATATGGGGCTACTCCAATCGTTGAATGATAGTTTTTGTTCTAAGAAAACTCAATCAACGGGAGATACTTACTCCAAAACCCCTCAAAGTCTACTACACACGCTCTAAGAATGTCTTCCAATTCCTTAATTGTCCTCTCAGGCTGTCCATCTATCTGAGGATGAACAACTGTACTGAACTTCAACTGAGTCCCCATATCCTTCTGCAAACCACCCCAAAACATGGCGGTAAATATGGGATCCCAGTCTGATACTATAGATTTGGGAACCCCGTGGAGACGTACAATCTCCCTCATGTACAACTCTACATACTGATCCACAGTATAGGTCATCCTCACTGGTAGAAAGTGAGTTGACTTGGTGTATTTGTCTACTATCACCTACTGACAGGTTAAACACTTGGCCACATACTCAACTACGTCCTTCTTCATCCCAGACCACCAATATAAAGTCTATAGATCCTGATACATCTTCATATATAGTGTAATATTTGTCTAACTACTTATCAGAATTTCCTTATGTGGTTGTTGATATAGAGAGCATGACGTATATAAATGTATTTTGTGGGAGTAAGGCTTGATAATTGATGCATGAATGTTATAGACTTGTGCCTTGATATGCATATTGTATGTGGTTATTGTGTTTATTGGCCCTACTCGTAGAATAGTTATGGATATGATTATCATGCCTAATAGGTTATGTCCTTAACTGCAGACAAATTCGGGAGTTATATATCCAAGGCAGCCAATTGGACCAGGCATTGTTAATATCGGGGTTGCGAATGAGAGTCAGGGTATGAACCCTCCATCAACCCTCTGGAATTGGCAGTAGATGTTTGTTGGCATGCAAGCAAGATTGCAAAAGCAAGATGAGGAGATTAGGTGGTTGAGACAGCGAGTTCCATTAGGGAATGTTTCTCCGGGAGGATGCTCGAACATGGTGGGAGGTGGTATCCCACACCCGGAATGTTGTTATGATGGGTTGGGAAGAATTCCAACAATTTTTCAACAAAATATATTATTGTCACATAGTTTGAATTGTGAAGACTAATGAGTTTATGAACTTGGTTAATGGTATCAAGACAGTAACAGATTATGTCAATGAATTTGATGGGTTGGCCAAATTCGCTTTTGATTTGGTACCAACAGATGTGGCCTGGAAGGAATGATTCATTTGAGGACTGAACTATGGGGTGGCTCAGAGAGTTAGAATCGCTCCAGTACATGAGATTTCTATCTATGCTCAGGCGGTAGGGAGGGCCCTTTCTATTGAGAATGCAGGTGGTGAGATATGGAACAAGAGTGTTGTATGGTAGGAAGCTCACACAATGGTACCCCCCATTTGTGGGATTAGGTAGGGGTGAAGGCCCTAGTAACCAAAAAGGAAAGACCCCTGATAGTTCTACTACTCCTTGTCCTGACAGGAGGGGTCATGATATTCAGGGTAGCCGCCAGGGTGACAACGAGGTCTAGAGAAGTTATCTAGTGTGCGCCAGGTGCAGGAGACACCATCTGGGAGAATGTTGAGCGAAGGAATGTTTTCTATGTAGAATAGTTGGGCACTTCAAGAAGCATTGTTCGAGATCAAAAAGGGGAGAACCAAGGAGTGCGGATAGTTCGACTCCGACTTAAGTGTCCGCCTTGATGCAGTCAGAGCCCGAGGCTAGTCCCTTGGAGGTGATAGGTTGGCTTTCTAGTTCTCGTTCCTTTATATTGTATGATTGAGTTTGGTGCTACGTATATCTTAGTAGAGACATAGATATGTGGTACATAATGTAAGGCTTGAGATCTTAGTTTCTGCCAGGGAAAGTTGGTAGTTTCAAGGAGACGGGACAAAGTAATATGGGTAGAAAGTTTGCAGTAATAATTGATTGAGATGGTTATATGAGGATTTTGGTATGATCTAAGGTATGGATTAGTTTGCCAAATAGGGGACAACCATGGACTGTAAGAAAGGATGGTGACTTCTGAGTTGAAAAGGAAAGGACTCGACTGCGATTACGGGATGCCTAGCTATTGTCATAGGTGTTGCTAGGGTTATGTCAGTTAGACAAGAGGGAAATTGGATCGGTCAGGGAGGTTTTAGATAGGATTACAAGGATTTTCTAAGATTGCACTCGCGTCTAGGAAATTGACGGTGCTACGGGACTATGGTAGGGATAGAACCGATACCAGAGACATTATGCAGAATGGCACTAGTTGAGTAGAAAAAATTAAAGGTTCAGTCGAAGAAGTCATTGGACTTGGGGGAATGATTTTACGGAGCATCCTATAATGGGATATGTCAATACCATTTTTTAAGAGGGAGGTCAAGTTGTGAGAATGTTTTGGAGTACTTTCGGTTAGGAAGAGAACACAAGTAACATTTTTTTTTCGCCAATACTTCCGAGGGTGAGGAAGCGGAGATTACAGGTAAGGTCCCAGAAGGGATAGGTTCTGATTGCTCCAGATGACATTCAAGGTCACATTATGGTAAGTTATGGTATTATGTATGATTTAGTTAAATTATAAGCCGTAAGGAAACTACTAAAGGAACGCCTTAGGGGTTAGAAGCACGGTGAGACTAGCGAAACACATCAGCTTCCACTTGAGGCATCTTCAAGGACTGCCATACACTTGAATAAAGTAATGAAATGACCTAAAGTCTGTCTAAATGGATAGTTGCGTGCCGGATTTTCAGAAGTTGAAATAAAGGTTGATTAGCATGCCATGGTATTAGAATATGCATGCGATGGACTGATACAGGAGGACGTACGGTGGACACTATCCATGCTTAAAACGAGGAGTTAATAGTGCGGTGTGTCCAAGACTAGGGTTTTGTGTGTAGACTGAAAAGGTGATGGTTCGTGATTCATGATGGGTAAAGGAATAAGAACATAAATGTCCTACACAGGACTTTGAGTTGACAGTAGTGCTAGATAGCCGCAATTAGGGTAAGATAACGACACTTATGGAAAAGAAGTGCGTGCACTAGTATGAAAGTTAAAGCGTTTCATCACCCATAGGGGGTTGAACATGAGACAAAGGCTTTACTAGGAACTATTGAAGGACTCATAGTGAGTTCCTTTATTGCTCAGAGAAAATTAATGTGGAGGCCGATAGCTTGAGTTAGAAAGGTTTGTTCCAGTTGTATGATTTGTAATGGACTAGACTAAAGTCGAGTAAGGTAATGACCAGGATTAGTATAGAAATCATAAGTGATAATCGACAAACCTACCTCTATGAACAATGAAATACACTAGGAAGATCTTGTAGGAATGGCTAAAAATCCTACCATTTTAACATGGATAAGTTAAGATATAAGGATCAGATGAGTGATCTAATGGATTCTAGCATTGAGGTAGAGGTTCTGAATGAGTCTTATACTTCCCTTTATGATTGCTGTATGCAAGAAGTTTGAATGGGCGTTAAGACCTAAAATATGACCTAGAGGTGAACTTCCAAATCTTTTAGCAAGTGAGGGATGATAATCAGAAGCCAAAAGGGGTTATTGTGACTCTAGGGCATCCTAGATTTAGTATGGAGGGATATAATTATAGACCGTATGGGTCGATCACCTCAGATTGCAAGTAAGAGGATTGGATATGAGAAGTTGTGACTCAATGTATTAAGTTATCACACTCTTGTATGGGTGAGCGACTCATCATAAGAATAAGTATATGTGAAAGGGGATCGTATATCTCCGTGGGGTATCGGAGTTGGTACTGCCGAATTGGAAACCCTTTATTTATTTTTCCTAAGTTCTGAAAGGGTCATGGAGGGCGATGAAATCATGGGATTTCAAATTATTGGTTTCCTTCAGACAGACCGACAACCTGAAGGAACAACTAAAACTTTGAGTATTTTACTTAAAATATATATGTTTCGAGACATTGAGGTAAGTATGGTCCCTTGATTGGATTGTGACAGTGATAAATACCGGTCGATAGGGAGAGTGACTCAGGATAAGATATTGTGATATAGGAAATGAGAGTCACTTATTTCTAGGAAATGAAAAGAGGAACAGGAAGTATTCTGGTTCAGAGTCAGTTCAAAGGACCAATGAAGTTTGTAACGCCCTGGATAGCCAAGACCATTACACAGTGTGTTTGAAATAGTGCAAGACTTTCTAATCAAGTTATTTGAATAAAAATGTGATCCTAAGGTTAGTCACCAGGTTAGGGTTAAAATATTTTGAGCTTAAACGGTTAATTTTCATTAAAATGGACGTTTAGTACATGGGATCCCAAAAACAGGGTTTATGTGTCAATTTACAAACTCTCAAAAGTTATATACAATGAGTAGCGACTCTAATGGAAAAATACAAGTTTTAGGCTTCTGTCCTTGTACTTTCCCTCGACTGTGGTGGACGAGCACCTGACAATGTACACCTCGCCCCCAGAGCTCTCCAACTAATGGTTGATCCAGCTTACCCTTGCCTTTACCTACACCACATATCACCCGTGAGCCAAGGCCCAGCAAGAAAACCAAAACAACAATCACATGCAGCAATAAGGATATTTGATAAAGCTTATCTCATATAAACATAAAATAGAGTACAAATATTCAATTAATCAATGGCAATCACATGTAGCAATAAGGACCTCAATTTCTACTAAACTGGGTAGTGGAAATTGTCCCAACTGCTTAGGTTCGAACCCTCGAGCCTTATCAATTCTAAAACCATTCCAAGGTAAAAGCCCCTAGGCGGGTTGCGACTTGGCCCCAACGGTTGCGACTTGCCCCCAAGTCAGAGACCAGGAACCCCAAGCCACAAGGGAGGTGGACTGCGACTTGGCTCCTAAGGTCGCAGTGTGTCACGGGCCGCCTATTTGGATACTCCAACTAGACGGAACGTGCAACACTTGCAGACTCTTCGAGCTAGCAAGTCAGCCTACAACACACACCTACAGGCAAACAAACTCAGCGGTTAGCCACATACACATCTCAGACATGCAACGGGCAATAACGAAGTATGAGCAAGCACAAAACAAGTCATTCCTAGGAACGTCCACACAACACAAAGCACACAACAAGGCAAGTGGCACGCAATGTCCCAACGAAGATAACAAACAAGTAACACATAAGCAACGAGGAAGCACACAGGGGCAAGTATGGATAAATGTTGTTTTATTAATATATAGCCTTGATAAGGCAAGGGAGTACACAGCTTTGGCCCCTATCTACTGATGGACATGGTGCTTCCCTAAGTCACCAGGTCACCTCCCCCTAAGGAGCCTTCTAGGGAAATAAAGTCTTCCCAGGAGCATATATGATTTTTGTCTGGGAGACATATGCAATATTACAAAACTGCCACTACCCTATCCCATGAGGTTGCTTGGTGCAAGACTTGACTAATGATCAAGCACCAAGGCATGCTCATTTACAAAATGGCCCCATGTGGGTGTGCCAAAGGGGCAGCACGCCACACTCTCCCCCACTCAATCCTTCGGCGTCCTCAACAAAGTAGCTTCTAGATCTTCAATCTTCTGCGTGAGCTTCTTCAAGTCTTCCGCCCTCTCCCAACTGGTCTCATCATCTACGAGCCCCTTCCATTTTACCAGATACTCTTTATGCTTTTTATGGTCAATGGTGACCGTCCTTTCCGCCAGGATTTCTTCAGGTTGACTCTTACTCCTTGGCTGAATGATGACTCCTCCTCTGGTTGACTGGTTGCGCTCTGGATTTGCTGGATCTTCATGATACGGCTTAAAGTTGCTGACGTGAAGGACCGAGTGTATCTTCATCTAAGCTGGTAGGTCGACTTTGTAGGAAGTTAGGCCAAGTTTTGAGATGATTGAGACCAGACCCTCGTACTTGCGAAGGAGTCTGATGTCTTTATCCCCTCAGAATCTCAACTGTTCGGGCCTCAGCTTGATTAACACTAAGTCACCTGCTTTGAACTCTAGTTCTCTGCGCTTCTGATCTGCCCATTTCTTCATTCTTCTCGATGCTTTTTCTAAATAAGCTCGGGCAATCTCTTTCGTTTTCTTCCAGTCTTTTGAGAAGTGAAAGGCTCGCGGGTTCCGACCACGATATTTGTCCACTGTGTGGGGCAACAGTTGTTGCTGTCCATTAACAACTTCAAAAGGGCTCTTATTCAATGAAGAACTCTTTTGAGAGTTGAAGCAAAATTGAGCTACTTCGAGTAGTTGCGGCCAATTCTTTTGATTGGCATTGACAAAGTGGCGCAAGTACTCCTCCAACATCCTGTTGAATCTTTCTGTCTGCCCATCTGTCTGTGGATGGTAGCTCGAGGAAATGTTCAGTTATGACCCTAAGAGATTGAATAGTTCAGACCAAAAGGTCCTAGTGAATCTTCCATCTCGGTCACTAACGATCTTCTGGGGCACTCCCCAATATTTTACAATATGCTTGAAAAATTGTCTGGCTGTCTCTTCTGCCGAACAGTACTTCGACACTGGGATGAATGTTGCATACTTCGAGAATCTTTCCACGACCACCAAGATCGCACTTAAATCCCCTGTCTTCGGAAGACTAGTGATAAAGTCTAGCGACACGCTTTCCCATGGTCGGCTTGGGACTCGCAAGGGCTCCAACAATCCAGGTGTCTTGTTCCTATCGACCTTGTCTTGCTGGCAGATGAGACAGGTCTTGGTGTACTCCACTGCATCATCTCGCATTTGTGGCCAGTAGTACCCCTGCTTCAAGAGTGCATGGGTTCTCTGCCACCCTGGATGACCTGCACACAGGGTGTCATGACACTCGTTTAGTAATGTCCTTCACAAATCTCCAGCTTTTGGAACATACAAGCACCCCCTTTAGCCCACAGAAGATCATCCTCCACCCAGAACTGGCGAGTCTTGCCTTCTTTTATGAGCTTCAGGATGGTCCTGACAACCGGGTCTTTCTCCAGGTTTTCTTTGATGCGCTCCTTGAGTGGAGTGTTCACCATGCTAGCCGACAAACTAGCCAAGATCTTTCGAGTCGCCAACTCTGCTTTGCAACTCAAGGCGTCATCTGCCTGGTTCAAGCGTCCTGCCCTGTGCTCAAAACAGAAGTCGAATTCCACCACGAACTCCTGCCATCGAGCCTGCTTAGGGGTCAGTTTCGGCTGAGTAAGGAAATGAATAACAACTGCATTATCCATCTTCACCATGAACTTTGACCACAACAAGTAATGCCTCCACACTCGCAAGTAATGTATAACTGTGAGGATTTCCTTCTTCTGAGCAGTATATCTCCTCTCAGCTTCAGATAGCTTGCAGCTCTCATATGCGACCGAGTGGTCTTCTTGTACTAGTACCCCTCCCAGAGCATAATCTGATGCATCTGTCTGTACTTCGAAGGGCTTGCTAATAGTTGGCAAGGCAAGAACAGGATCCTTCATCATGGCTTCCTTCAAACTCCTGAATGCTTCAGCATACTTGTCAGTCCACGCCCAAATCACACACTTTTTCAGAAGCTCGGTCAAGGGTGTCGCCCTTCTTGAGTAGCCATCCACAAATCGTCTATAGTAGTTGGCTAGCCCAAGAAGGAGCGGAGTTCTTTTACATTTGTGGGGGCTTTCCATTCTTGGATTGCCCTCACCTTCTCCAGATCCATAAAAATTTGGCCACGTTCCACCACGTGGCCTAAGAACTTGATGCTCTCCTGTGCAAACAGGTATTTCTCGCGCTTCACATATAGCTGGTTCTCTCTCAACTTATGAAACACTTGAGCCAAGTGTTCTTGATGCTCTTCAATCATGGCACTATAAACCATGATATCATCCAAGTACACCACCATGAACTTATCTCGATACTCGTGGAATACTTGGTTCATCAGTGTACAGAAAGTAGCTGGTGCATTTGTCAACCCAAACGGCATCAATCAAAACTCAAATGCACCATAACGAGTTACACACGTTGTCTTTGGTTCATCCCCATCCGCAATCCTCACCTGATAGTAGCCCGATCTCAAGTCTAACTTTGTGAAGTATTTGGCTCCACTTAGCTGGTCGAACAAATCAACGATCAGAAGGATGGGGTAGGTGTTGCGAACTTTCACCTTGTTGAGAGCCCTATAGTCGATGCACAGTCTCAAGCTCCTATCGTGCTTCTTCTAGAATAGCACAGGGGTGCCAAATGGCGCCTTCGACAGTCTGATGAAGCTTGCCTCCAATAACTCTTTAAATTGCTTCCTCAATTCTTCTAGCTCAGGGGGTGCCATTCTGTATGGCGCTTTTGTTGGAGGTTTCGCTCCGGGCACCAACTCTATCTGGTGATCAATCCCCCTCTTTGGTGGCAAGGCTTTGGGGAGTTTATTTGGCATCACGTCCCCATACATCCTTAAGACCCTCGTAATTTCTAGTGGAGCAATTTCTTCCATTACTTCCTCGAACAAGGTGGGTACAGCTACATAAGTGGGCTCCTGCTTCTTCACACCCTTCTTGAACTGTAAAGCTGATAGAAGCTTTACACCAGGGGATGGTTTCACCTTTGCAGGCATCATTGATGGAGTCTCTCCCATTATGAGTAAGCTTCCAGTGGCAGGAATTGGAATGACACCTTTCTCGGTTAGAAAGTCCATTCCTAAAACTACATCGAAGTCGTCCATATGGACGACCACCAAGTCAGTCTGCCCCTCCCACGTGTCGATTCTCAATTTTACCCCTTTAGCCACGCCAGTTATGGCCAAGGCCTTGGAGTTGACCGCTTTCATGCGGCCTGCATCTTTCTCCAGCTTCAGTCCCAGTCGCTTTGCTTCAAGTTGAGAGATGAAGTTGTGGGTGGCGCCAGTATCAATCATCACGCTTTGGGCATGCTTGTCATTGATAGTGGCATCCACGAACATTATCCCTTTCCCCAGGGTCTTCTTCCCTTTCTCGCCATGTTTCTTGAGAGCATTCAATAGGCGGACAGCGCCCATGTGCGCCTACTCTTCATCTTCCTCTTCTCCTTCGCCATGTTGTTCTTGGCCAATGAGGGCATTCAGCTTGCCCCTGTAAGGGAAAACTACCGACTTATGTGGGCCTTTGCAAAGCCAACAAGCTATCGGCTTCCTCCCTGCAGCAACATCTGTCCCACTGGAAGAATTGGACTTAGCTGTCCTCTTCTCTCCCCCACTCTTACCTTGCCAGGACTTCCCAGACTTCTTACTCCCAGCGCTACTTGAGCTGGTTAGAGGAGTAGCCCTTTTCGGCAGGCTGCTCTCCGGAGTGTAATCTGTTCAAGGTTCGGTAGCAGCTTGAGCGGTGGCCAGATCAGACACATGCTGTCTTTGAAGTTCTTGTTTGGCCCACGGTTTCCATCCCTCGAGGAAGCAGAAGAGCCTGTCTACTTCGGACATGTCCTTTATATCGAGCATCGGTCCCGAAAATCTCTTTACATATTCTCAGACTGTCCCGACTTGTTTGAGCTCTCATAACTGGCGACGACCTATGTAAGCGACATTTTCTGGCATAAATTGCATCTTTAATTCTCTCTTCAGGTCTGCCCAAAATGTGATGGTGCACCTGCCATTCTCGATGTCATCATACTTGGCCCTCCACTACACCTTGGCATCCCCAGACAAATACATGGTAGCCATGGCGACCTTTCCGTCTTCCGAATCGGCCCGCACGGCTCTAAAATAATGTTCCATGTCAAAGAGGAAATTCTCCAAATCCTTCGCGTTTCTGGCCCCGTTATAGGGCCTTGGCTCGGGTACTTTAGCTTGGCCATACTCCATACCTATCGGCCCAATTGCAGGGGCATTCCCAACCGCTTGCATGGTCAAGTTTACCTTGGCAGATAACTCAGCCATTTTTTCTCTAAGCATGCCAACTCCCTCCCTGCAGTCTTTCGTAGTGTCATTTATGGAAACTTCTTGTTCCTTCAGCATGCGCTCCACTGCTGCGATGCGCTCTTCCCACCGAGGGGAAACAGAAGTACTTGTTGGAGTGTTTCTTTTCTACAACGCGATTATTCTGGATAGGAGAACATCATTCTCCTTTTCCAGCTCAGCTATGTGATTGTTTGCATCAGACAATCCCGAGTCCTAACTTGCAGAGGAAAAATCCTTGACCCTTTCGTCCAAGCCATCTAGTTCCCCTAACCGCTTCTCAAGAGCTTCGATCCTCTGAGTTTTTCTCACCATAGTGTGTTTTGCCAAGCTCTTTCTACCTTGGCTCTGATACCAACTGTCATGGGCCGGCTATTTGGGTACTCCAACTAGACGGAACGTGCGGCACTTGTAGACTCTTCAAGCTAGCAAGTGAGCCTACAACACACACCTCGATGCAAACAAACTCAGTGATTAGCCACATACACATCTTGGACATGCAACGGGCAATAACGAAGTATGAGCAAGCACAAAGCAAGTCATTCCTAGGAACGTCCACACAACACAAAGCACACAACAAGGCAAGTGGCACGCAATGTCCCAACGAAGATAACAAACAAGTAATACATAAGCAACAAGGAAGCACACAGGGGAAAGTATGGATAAATGTTGTTTTATTACTATATAGTCTTGATAAGGCAAGGGAGTACACAGCTTTAGCCCCTATCTGCTGATGGCCATGGTGCTTCCCTAAGTCACCAGGTCACCTCCCCCTAAGGAGCCTTCTAGGGAAATAAAGTCTTCCCAGGAACATATATGATTTTTGTCTGGGAGACATATGAAATATTACAAAACTGCCACTACCCTATCCCATGAGGTTGCTTGGTGCAAGACTTGACTAATGATCAAGCACCAAGGCATGCTCATTTACAAAATGGCCCCATGTGGGTGTGCCAAAGGGGCAGCACGCCACACGGTGTGCCCCCATATTAGAGAGAAACCCAGGGCCTACAGGGCACACACGCCTTGACGCCCCCTTCGAACCCTAAAATTCTACGTTCCTTCGACACTCTTCCTAGCCAAATTTTCCCAAAATTCAATCTAGTAAAATCCCACAACCACATCCAAACTTAGCAACGAATTTAGGATCTTAACTACCACAATTAAATAACAAAAACTCAACCCCAAATGAGTAGAAATCCACACTCTCACTAAGACCTAATTCAAAACTAACCAGGTGTAACATCCTGCGTTTCAGGTACCTTTAAACGACTCGGGTCAAGATTGTTTCCCCGATTTAAGAATATTATTTTAAATAATATTTTATTTATTTGAAATTTATTTCCATGAGTTATTGCTAGCCAAATTATAAATTTTGTGATTAAAAGTCAAGATAAGACTTTCGGTCTTGGACCGACACAAAAACCCTAATGGGGTAAAAATCTCAGAAAATAAAATTAAAAACTATGGTAAAAAATAATAAACCTAAGAGAAAATGGAAATTTTAGGGCATTTTGTATTAAATGCTTAATTTTACCGAATTGGGAAACTTTATCCCATGAATGGACCTTAGGTTAAATTTTATTGTGTGATTAATTGAATTAAATGTGAGAGACATTTAATTTAATTATTATGTGTTATGTGTTATGTTTTATTTTTATTTTTTAAAATATAATAACTTTATTATGAGTGAAAAGGTTATAGAAAGTCAATTTGGATTTTTCTTCTTAGGAAATATTTATTAACCATTATAAATATATATTTATATATATATATAAATATATAACATAAATAAAATAAAGGGTGGCTAGCCATGTGAGGGAAAATATTGGGTAGACCAAATTATTTTAGTTTTTATCCCCATTTTAAATTTAGGGTTAATAGGCATCAGGTAGATAGTAAAAAAAAACACTCAAAAGTGTTTTAAGATATTTAAGAGTTGTCTAAACTCTTCTAACCCTCCCCAAAACCGACCCCCTCTCTCTCACAATCACTGTCATCTTGTTTGAAAATTATCTCTCAAGTTTTCTCTCCATTTTCAACCTCAAGAACACTAAGAAGGCTTAGAAGCTTAAGCTCTGGTCTAGGAAGAGTTTCCCTAAGGTAAAGTTAAAAAAAAACTAGACTTTTGTAGAGTTTTAACCATAGATTTTTCAATAGCTAACTATATATGTGGTTGGGGGAGTTGGTTATGGTTTTGAAAGAGTTTTTGAAGGATCCAAAGCTAGTAGAAACATCCAAACCTAAATCAAGAACAACAAGAGGTAAAAAATTTACTTTTTATGGTAGTTATTGTATGGTTTTTATTTTTAAGCATTATTTGGTATAGTTAATTCTTAGAGTTTCTTATTGGTGATGTAATAAGGCTATGGTAGTTGCTTTATTATTTTTATGATGCTTGTGTGTTGATTTTTCAAAATAGGGATCAAAATCCCTAAGTGTTTTGTTGAAAACCCTAAAACAAAAATACTTGTTTTTAGCTGTGACTTCCAAGGGGTCAAGCATCCACTGTATATTGATTTTGTAAAATTAAATTATACTGTGATGTTGTTTAGATTGAGTACATAAAATTGAGCTTTTGAAACACTAAAAAAATGTTTAGAAATGAGTGAGTTATGCTATTTCAAAGTTCAGGTAAAAAATTGTTTTTCGTATTCTTAATTTCGGGACCAAGTTTGGAGAGCCATTGTGCAGGTCAAATAAACCCAGTTCTTTCTAAAAATTGGTGGAAAAATTCTTGGCATAAGCTAGTATTCCACTGTAAAATTTTGCAACAAAATACTAAACGGTTTGAAAGTTATTAAGTGCCAAAGTTTGGAAAAAATAAGGACTTGAAAATAAGGTAATTTTTACCTCATTGTTTGGAAAATATTTTCACCAATAAAAAATGCTCATTTTTACCTAAGATTTTACAAAGACCTAAATGGCATACCAAAAATGGAATTGGGAAATTTTGGTAACAATTGGGTAAGTAAAATTCATGTTATGACTTGACAAATTATGTAGTTAAAAAATGTGAAAAATGAGGTTTTCACTCTTAGTGTAAAAATGAGATTTTGGAACATAAGGTAAAAAGTAAAAAGTAAAATTTTGCTTCTTGCAAGATAAAAACTTGGTAAGTCTTGAAAACATATTTTTGACCTAAAATACCACTTTTAGATTAGTGAGAATTATTTTTATTAAAGAATTTTTATTCTTTCTAAAAATAAAATATTTAATTTATTAATAAGTTAATAAATTAAAAGAGGGTTTTAAACCCTATATTTTGAGAAAATAATTAAGTAAATTATTTTTCTAGTAAGTAAACTTGATTAATTCACTTTGAAAAAATTTACTAGTCAAGATAAGAAATTTTTAACGGTTTTCCTAATTAAGTTAAAAATAGGCTATTTTCTTAAAACTGTTTTAGAGATTAAAACCTTAAGAAAAATAAAATTAAAATTAAGAGATTATTTTCTTGAAAAATAATAAATGAATTTAATTAGAATTTTCTTGATATAATACTGGCTAAAATCTTTTATATATTTAACCGCCTGTTGAAAGTATGGTTTAATAGCGGAACTTTTAAAGAATAAGATTTTTAGCAGATTGTGGGAAAATACAATTGCGATACCCGAGGCTAAGTATTGAGACCATAGGATAGGTCTCCCTAAGACTTAGGGTTTAGTCTCAAATTTTTGAGTATGAATTTCTTGAATGGGTTTAAAGCCAAATAATGATCTTTAATCCTTACAAATGATTTTTAAAATGACCAAACTGCCCAAAATAATAATAATGAATTATGAAGTGCCATAATTAATCCAAATATACTGTATGGATAATTACAGTATTGGCTAAGCATAACTGGATTATACATTGGAGGGTGAAATCTGGGTGAAATCTTGCTGAGAGCAAAGGACTCCAAGTAAGTCAACTTCTATTGTGTGGCTACAACATGAAATGACTATTGTATTGTATGTTAGTGTAGAGATACATGCACATATATACACTGTCGTAGAAAGTTTGCATAGAGTCGTTAGTCTAGTGGGTGCTGATTAAGAAAATATGACCAGTAGATATCTGTCATATTCTAGACAGCTGATCCTTGTCACACTGCTTAATTTTATTATGTCCGGTTCATTACTGTGACAAGTGGCCAAGAGGTGAGGATTGCTAGTTTAAACCTAGGGGCGCCAAAGTGAATGGGACCTAGGGGCCCTCATGCTTACTTAATCAGTGAACGGTTAGAACCTGAGCAAAAAATTTGATAAGTTATTCCCGGATAATAGCCGTGAATATTGGCTATTCAGTGAGAATGCCTAGAGATACTAGGGGTTGCCATGTTTGAGTGAGGCTGAACACCCTAGGGGAAACTGCTCACCAGCACCACAGATTAACATGGAAGTCTTTGTAAACCCGTGTAACTACGATTACACTCTTGAATAGTAGCAATGCCCTAGGTGACTTGATGGTTACCTTTGTGAGGGGTTTACTCTTGGATAAGTAGCGATGCCTTAGGTAACTCGATAGTTACCCTTGATGGGGATATTTATTGGCTAGATCTTAATGTTGAGACTCGGTTCTCTTGTACAACTTAGCATTTATGATGGAGGGCATGATACGCCCGAATTGTTGGAAATTTCCGAGCGTTGGTCTTAATTAATAGTTGTGATATATTATATCTTCTTGCTCTGGGATTTTCTGAGTGTAGTGATTTATTTGTTTATATGAAATAGTTGTGATAGATTATATCTACTTGCTCTGGGATTTTCTGAGTGTAGGGATTTATCTGTTTATATGAAATAGTTTGTCATTGGTTATCAGGCATGACCATAAGTTTTCCAGGATGCTTTTGCATTCTTGAAATTGATTGCGTAGACAGTAACTTGGTCAGTGATCACCTGTCTTCTTTGCATGCTTTTGTTTTAAAGTTGAACTTACTAAGCGTTTTCGCTTACCTAGTTGTTTCCTGTTGTAGGTAAGAACAAGGGCAATGTAACACCGTGGGTAGCCAAGACCATTACACTGTGTGTTTATAAAGGTGCAAGACTTGTTAATCAAGTCATTTTGTTAGAAACGTGTTAGAGAAACTATAACTGAACTAGGGTTAAAAGATTTTGGTCATAAAAGATACATTTCATTTAAATAAACATTTCATACATGGGATCCCAAAAGAAATAGAGTTTAAAGAAAAGTTTACAAAATTCCAGGATATATACACAACTACTGGCCACTCTAAGGGAAAAATAAACATTTTAGGTTCTCTTGTCCCTGTACCATCTCTCAGCCATGGCGGCCGATCAGCTGACTATGTACATTCAGCCCCAGAGCTCTCCAACTCAGGATTGGTCCACCTTGCCCTTGCCTTTACCTACACCACGCAGAACCCGTGAGCCAAGGGTATGCAAGAAAGCCATGTTACAGAGCATAAATGATAATCAATAGTCAAATATTTCACAAATTATCACTCAAATATACAACAGGTCATATTTTCCACATAATCAAAGACATCAAACTATAAGAAAATATTCAGTCATCCAGATAACAAACTTGTCACAATCATCAGTTAAACAATAATAAACATATCACACAATATCCAGTGTCGATGCCCTAAGGCCTCACCCTCTGATTATCCCACTGACTCCAGCTCACTTAGGCTGAGCTCAGTGATTATGTACTTAACCTCAGCTACCAATGGTCGAGCCACGCCCTGTGCGCAATTATTGATTCCTGCACTCTTAGGCTGTTTATCGCATTTCCCCATGGCATAATATCATCTTATGACACCACAAACAAATATAGGGAACTCTTAGTCCCAACATAATTACAAAACCGGGTGCAGTTTCTTACCTTTGATTCTGATTGCATTGATTAATGAAAATGACCTTCAAGCACGATCCCGTCCGAGACTTAGCGTACACCTAGTCACAACCATAAAATAGAACCATCATTAAACCTCTATTCTGTAAGCTAACCTCGAGTCCAATCCCGAGCCCTCGAGAAGCCCCAATTCCACCAAATGGGATGGTGGAATAACACCCTAAGCCCCCGAGTGAAAACCCTAAGAAAATACCCAAAAATCCATTTCTGAAGGCAGGGTAGCGCTACAGCACCACAAGGTGGGCACTACAACGCTACAAACAAAAATAAAATCCCCTAGAAAACCCAGGCATAGCGTTGTAGCGCTCTACCGGTAGCACTACAGACAACACCAGAAATCCCTTGAATTTTTTCCTTCGAATTTCCCCGAGCCAAAACTCCATAAATCCCCTCCAAACCTCAACCACACTTCAAAGCCTACCATCCATTACATCTCATCCCACATGGCCCAACAACATCAAACTTGGCCACATGCATCATTAAACACAGAAAAACAAGAATTGAGTTTGAAGCTCAAAAACTCATTAGTAAAACCAGAAACAACCCAGAAACTCAAATGATCAAGTCCAGAATTGTTACCTTTAATGGGGAATTCGACCCTAGGTTGCCCTCTATGCCCTTCTATCCTTTCGCTCCTCAATTCCGAAAGCTCAAATCCATTAATTTCCATCCAAAGTTCAAGTTCAGAAATCAACTCCAACAAAACTCTGAAAACTCATCAAAACTTTTAAACTTTACCTTAATTGGGTAGCTAATTCCTGCTAAATCTTCTAGCTTCACCAAGAACCCAAGCCCCAAGCTCTAGCCTAAGCTTCCTCTGAGTTACAGCTTCAAAAATCCTCAAGGAGAATGGGAGAGAAAGTGATCGATAGGGAAAGAAAAAGGAGTCTCTCTGTTTTTCTTCTTTCTTTCTTCCTTTTCTTTCCTTCAGCTTCTAACATATTCTACAAATCCCACTAAGTATAAAAAGGCAGAAAGACCCTTATCCTATTTTTAACCATCAAATGAACATTTTTCCCTCCCATTAAAACCTACGCCTTTAAACATTTTAAAGGCATTTTGGTCATTTGTTCCCAATTCCAGTTAATTCCTCAAGTGTCCCTAATAATTACCGCTTAAATCCTGTCACCTAACTAATCAACAACTATTTTCCTCAATGTCCAGTAGTCTCCAATATATTTCCCAAATTCCCATAAATACCCCCAGGCTCCCTTGACCCGGGTATAAACCCCCGCTGTGACTATTTTGCTAAACCCCTCACTAGGATCGCCTTGAGTCACAAGCTGCAAATATATCCACATAATGATGTGGTCTTAACAATTTATCGCAAATAATTACATTTACACCCTCAACGGCCCAAAATTACGAATATGTTCTTATAATCTAAATAGGGCCTACGTGCGTACTAATACTCATAATCATGCATCTCATATATCCATATAATCATACAAGCATGCTTATCATATAGTCATGCATTAAATAATTTAAATCAAGGCCCTCCTGACACACTAATCAAGGCCCTTAAGCCTTATGAACTCAGAAGCCTAAGGGGGTTTGCTAAAACGCCTTAGCGTCGCAGCGCTAGGAAGGGCACGCCGCGACGTGTGTCCAGTGAAATGCGTAGGAATGCTCTCTGACTTGTAGAGGGTCACGATGCCTGTGAGGAGTGTGGTGGCTCAATTAGAGAACATTGGGAAATTAAGGTTTTTATG
This sequence comes from Humulus lupulus, assembly GCF_963169125.1. Classification (NCBI taxonomy): domain Eukaryota; kingdom Viridiplantae; phylum Streptophyta; class Magnoliopsida; order Rosales; family Cannabaceae; genus Humulus; species Humulus lupulus. The sequence goes on from NC_084797.1 coordinate 113,998,112, forward strand.
CTCGAAAATCGAAACCTAAAGACTTGGGAATGATTCTACAACCCAAATTAGTAGAATTCAAGATCTTGAAGGCTATAAATATACATTGAATCTCTTAAAAAGTCTAAGTGATTGATGGTTACCGTTATTACTTGTGACTAGGTTATACTGCCAGGGCTCAAGGGTAGGGATCGTGCTTGAGATTGCCATATGCTATCTGCTGGGGCTCAAGGTAAGAAAATTGTCTGTGCCCATAGAGATGGAGATGGCCCGCTTATTTGTGCTTGTATTGTGCTTAGTGTTATGTGTAAATGTTTGTAACTATTATGTCATATATGTGTTTGTGACTGTGCGACACGGACTGGAATCAGCAAGGACTGGGATCGACAAGGGCTGGGATCAACATTCACTACAAGAAAAAATGCTTTTAATAACACCGAAAATGTGTTATCAAAACATACGATAACACTTTCTGATGTGTTAAGACCGACTATCTAATCGTAGGTCAAGGTACTTTACATAACACTTTATCAGTGTTATACAGATGTGTTATTGTACTGTCAACGATAACACAATTTCTGTGTTATTTTAATATATAGATAAGTGTTGAATTATGTTATTTATTGTCGATTATATAACACTTTTTTTGTGTTATACTACACTTTAATATAACACTTTTTTTGTGTTATACTACACTTTAGTATAACATTTTTTTTGTGTTATACTACACTTTAGTATAACACATTTTTTGTGTTATACTACACTTTAGTATAACACATTATTTATATTAGATTAGAGAAACATAATCTTTTTTTACTTACACAAAACTAGGAAAACAAATATGAAAGTTGAAGCCAAATAAAGTAACATAAATAGATTTTTATTAATTACTCAAATGTAATTACAATATTTAGTCTACTAGTCTAGGCTTAAGAAATCATATTACAACATAATTTATGCCCAATTCAGATTCCTTTATTACGAAATAGAAAACAAGAAATGTATACAAAAATTAGTGAAATACATTCTTCCATTCTAAAGGCCTCAACTACAAATGTTGTCAAGAATTGCTCCAAAGAAATCATCTCAATATACCTGCACATTGTAAAAAAAAAGTCCTTTTATTATTAAGAACATAAGACTTAAGCTAGTTTCCACCTGTAAGCATATAAAGTTTAAATTAAATTTGTAATAACTCCAAAACTTGACAAAACAGCAAGGTATAGCAAGATGTACTACCATACAAAACAATGACTGAAGCAACAAAACATGCAACTTAAAACAAGGCTTGTGAAATGTATCAAGATAACAAATATATCTATAAGAGAAACACAGACAAACATCAACATTTAGAAATGGTCAGAGAGAGAGAGAGAGAATGAAAGAAAGGACATATAACAACTGTTATGCTTGCAGTGATCACTACTAAGATACCAAAATGAATTAAAAAAAATCTGAAGCTTGAGAAGATGAGATTTTCAGATAACCAATACTAGACTAGATAGAATCTCACATCCATTACTGGAGGAAGAAACCTAAATAATTAAATAATTAACAAGAAACTAAGATATACCATAAACAACATGACACAGGCATTATTTGAAGAAAAAATTGCGCATGAAACATTACCCATGGCTGGCTATAACAACAGGCATATTCATATAACAACAGAAGAAAAAGAAATCCCGAACCAGATGCAATATTCATATATTTCATAAAATTATGCATAAAACAATATGAATCTACTTTCTCTAGTATAAGTATAGCTGTAATATCACAAAGATATCTTTCAAGTATAGCTGTAACAAATGACTCTGTGCATGAATATTAATGCTTTCTTTCGTTTCTTCTTCTTTAGACTATAAGTATCTAACTTTAAAATGTTTCTATATCTTGGTTCCCATAGGTATCATGTCCAGCTAGTAGAGAGAAATGTTTGCTCTTCTAATGAGTTAGCCATTTACTTAAAGATTATCTAAGTTAATTCTGTTTGATCATCCAGAAATAGTCTTGTACATTTTTGTGACAGTAGAGTATAAATTTTTTTTTGTTTTATTCAACCTTTTTCAGTTTGTTTAATGAGAAAGGACAATAGTTATTATTACAGCTTCTGGATAGTTAAAAGCCTCACCTTCTCTAGTACTAGTCAAGCACAAAATAATGACAGAGTAAAGAAAATTTTGAACTTTTCTATCCTAAAGTTTACAGTATATGAACTAGTTACCCATTGGAATAAAATTAGTGCAAGTAAAATATATCAGAGAGAGCATAGTTACCAATGTGTGAAAAAATGATCAATTTTTCTCTTCTGTGTAAAAAACTGTATTCTTCTACTTTCGATCACATAGAATATGTATAGACATAATAATAATAATAATAATAATAATAATAATAATAATAATAATAATAATTGATCATCTTCAATAATAATAATGTTTAAAGACAAAGTTTACATTCCATTTTTAAAACACATTTCAAAATATTTTATTAATTAATTAAATAAAATAAAAAACCAATAACTTATCACCATCAGTAGTGGTACACGCATAGGGCAGTCCAAGAAGCCCTATGCGTGTAGCACTTTCCCTGAAATATGGGATTTAATTTTTTCATGCATTGTTATTTTAATTAATTAATAATTAGAAATTCAAATAAGGTATCATCTTTTTAAGGAAAATATAACAACTTAAATTTCAAAATTCAAAATTCAAAATTTGAATTTCCTTTATCATCTTACTTTTAATTAAATAAATATAATAATCAAAACAAATTTTGACCAACCATATTTATCCTTTCATACTTAAATAAAATAATTGATTAAAATTAATTTCTTTTATTTCTTTACACTTTCGAAAATTGTACAAATGCAATAATAAATTGTGCAACTTCAATTATCACATAATTACAAATTTATCCCGAAGAATAAATATTCTCTCAAATACCTCATTAACAATTTGACTCTTGGATCAACTCTTACCTTGAATAGTGTTGATAAAGCCGCCCTAGGGACCTATGGACCAATAATTGTAAGTTCCAATAAATAAAAGATTATTAACCAAAACTCTTTCATTCAATAATCATATTTATTAATCTCATGATTATTCCACTATAAATGTGAGCTTGGACTCTTGAGAATTAAAGACATATATTTATTAAGTACTTTATTGTAACCATAAAGTGTCCATTGATATAATCATTACATACAAATTAATCCTCTATTGATGATTCATAATTAAGTAGGAATAAAATTACTGTTTTACCCTATTAATTATCTCTTGATTCCTAGTGTACCATTGACTTTACTAGTGAAGGTTAATTCATAATCTGGTTATGAATTTGACGTCAATAACATTTTCAGTTCCAAAAGCCAACCAAATAGGGAACCATCATTCAATCTATAAGAAGCTGTAGATTCCATATCTGTTAAGCTATGTCCCCACCCATATAGAACATTGAGTCCCCAAAACAATCGTTCTTAGCCTGATCAATCTGACAAACCATAACACATGAATCAAAGGATAAAATGACATATATAGGAGTTCATAGTAACTTCAGGATTAAGATTAGTTGGTATATGATCATCAGTTAATGTGTTTTATAATACTACAAAATAGTATTTAAACAAGTATTATTAAATCACATCTGTTCCAGTTCTACATACTCTCAGCATGTAAAGTACCTTCACTAAAGTGTCCTACTACACTAGTTTCCCAGATCTAGGTCACATGTATTCATAATACTAGTGGACCGTACTAGCAGTAATTAATCTAAAGATTCCATAACTTTATTTTACTACATACTATTTAAGTTCCTTATCATAATCTTGATCCTCTCATACCAATATGAGATTGAGACGACATAGATGAACTAGGGAATTTTCTGATATTTACTTAATATGATTAAATAATATAGTACATAAGCTACATATATACAGTAATTCAATTCATTCATTCATTTCATTAAAACCATGGTCAACTACGATTGCTTTAACGACACAATTCCCAACAATCTCCCACTTTCGCTAAAGCAAATGAGGCATTTCCCTTAACCCCATGCTTCTTAAATGACCGCAAAAAAGATTTAATAGATAAAGTATTTGTGGAAATCTTCAAGACACTAATATCTCCTTGGTCGACTATCTCTCAGATCAAGTGATATTTCCTCTCGATGTGATTTCACCACTTGTGACTTCTAGGTTCCTTTGAATTAACTACTGCCCCACTGCTATCACAGTACAGAACAAGTGGTTGATCCTTGTCTAGAACAACTTCCAGATCAATATAGAACTTCTTTAGCCACACAACCTCTTTAGTTGCTTCACAAGCTGCTATGTATTTGGCTTTCATGGTGGAGTCTACAATACTGGATTGTTTAATACTTCTCCAAACTATAGCACCTCCTCTAAGTCTGAAAACTGACCAAAAACTATCTTTGTCTGATTGAAAATCAGAATCTGTATATCCAGTGGGGCTCAAGTTTCCACCTGAATAAATAAGCATGTAATCTCTAGTATGTCTGAGATACTTGAGAATATTCTTTACTGTTGTCCAACGACTCAATCCAAGATTGGATTGGTAACGGCTGTGTATCCCTACCGCATAACAGATGTTAGGTCTGGTGTATAACATTGCATACATTAAACTGCCTACTGCAGACGCATAGGGATATTGTGTCATGTCCTCCTTTTCCTAAGGTGTTTGTGGACATTGCTCTTTAGACAATTTAACTCCTAACTAGGTAGGCATAGTGTCTTTCTTGGAGCATTTCATGCCAAAGTGTTCTACCACTTTATCAATATAAGTTGCTTGAAATAGTGCCAAAACTTTATTCTTTCGATCTATATAGATCTGAATTCCCAAAACATATTTGGCTTCTCCCAAATTCTTCATTTGGAATTGCTCAGCTAACCATTTCTTTACTTTTGATAATGTTTCTGTGTCATTCCCAATGAGTAGAATCTCATCAACATAAAGAATGAGGAATACACCAATCTTATATTTGATTTGTTTGTAAACACAAGGTTCATCAAAGTTTTTCTCAAAACCAAACATTTTGATTGTTTCATCAAATATAATATTCCAAGATCTCGAAGTTTGTTTAAGTCCATAAATAGACTTAAGAAGCTTGCAAACTTTTTGCTCTCCCGAACTTTAACTTCGAACCCTTCTGCGTGAGACATGTATGTGGTTTCATCAAGATAACCATTCAGAAAAGTTGTTTTAACGTCCATTTGCCAAATCTCATAATCCATGCAGGCAGCTATTGATAAGAGTATATAGATAGATTTGAGCATGGCCACAAGTGAAAAAGTTTCTTCATAATCAACTCCTTCTTTCTGTGTGTAGCCTTTTGCTACTAGCCTTGCTTTGAAAGTCTCTACTTTCCCATTTGCTCCACTTTTCTTCTTGAATATCCATTTGCAACCAATAAGTTTAACATTTTTCAGGTGGATCTTCAAGAGTCTAGACGGAATTGGAATACATGGATTCCATTTCAAGGTCCATGGCGCTTAGCAATTTTTCTTTGTCAGAATCTTCCATTGCATCTCTATATGTCAATGGATCATCTTTGTTTATGTTAGACACAAGCATCTGAACTTCATGTTCATAGCATACTAGTTGTTTACCAACCCTCCCACTACAACGAAGCTCTCTATTGTTTTGACTAGAACTAGCGATATCCTCTGGCTGTTTTTCATTTGCCACTGCTGGTGATTGGTCTTGTTTACTTGAGAGCATTTCCTCAAGTACAACTTTACTTTGAGGTTGGTGGTTATTTATATAGTCATGCTCCAAAAATGTAGCATTTGTAGTTACAAATGTTTTGTTATTTTTAGGACTATAAAATATACCACCTTTTGTTTCTTAGGAATATCCTACAAACATGCACACTTCAGGCGTGATTCCAACTTACCAGTCTTTCCTTTAAGCACGTGTGCAGAACAACCCCATACATGGAAATGACGTAAACTAGGTTTCATACCATTCCATAATTCCAATGGTGTTTTCTTAATAGACTTTGAGGGAACAATATTGAGTATGTATAGAGCACATTATATTGCATATCCCCAGAATGTCAAAGGAAATTATGAGAAACTAATCATGGATCTAACCCTATCCAATAAAGTTTTGTTCTGCCTTTCTGAAACACCATTTTGTTGTGGCGTTCCAGGTGCAGTGAGTTGGGATTTAATTCCATGCTCACACAAATTGTCCTCAAAGTCATAATCTAAGTACTCTCAACCTCGATCTGATTGAAGTACTTTTAGTGATTTACCTAATTGCTTTCCATAGGTTTCAGATTTCCTTTGCATTAAGCATAGGTAACCATATGTTGAATAATCATCAATAAAAGTGACGAAATGTTCATAACCTCCTCCAGCTTGGACATTTAGTGGACCACAAACGTCAGTATGTACAGGTTGACGTGGTTCTGTGGCTCTTGAACCTTTAGCAGAGAAAGGTCTCTTGGACATTGTGCCTTCTAGGAAGGATTCACAGACTGGGAGAGACCAAATAGATAGTTGTAACGCCCTGGATAGCCAAGACTGCTACACTGTGTATGTATAAAGTGCTAGACTTGCTAATCAAGTCGGTTAATTAAAAACGTGTTATTGAAGCTACAAAGGAACTAGGGTTAAAAATTTTTGGTCTCAAAAGTCACATTTTCATAAAGAAACATTTCCTGTTTACACGGGATCCCAAAAATGTTAAGTTTGAAACTGTTTACAAAATATTTAAGGACTAACTACAGTACTAGCCATACTAAGGCAAAACAGACAATTAGGCAATCTCTGTCCTGATCTACTCCTCGGCCATGGCAACCGAACAGCTGGCTATGTACATTCTACCTCACAGCCCTCCATCTCAGGATTGGTCCAACTTGCCTTTGCCTTTACCTGCACCACGTGGCACCCGTGAGCCAAGGACTAGCAAGAAAACACAACAACAGAGCATAAGCAATCAACAGACAATTCAGTATCTCATATCGCATCACATATTCTTAATCATATGAATATTCAGAATAGTCAAGTATTCAGCATACAAAACATATCAATTCATAACATACACAAAATCACATATGATAACTAGGGTTAGCGCCCTCAGGCCGCACCCTTCGTTATCCCACTGACTCTGGCCCGCTTAAACCGAGCTCAGTGAATATTAAGCTGTCCTTGGCTACCAGTGGCCAAGCCGCGCCTTGTGCGCAAATATTATGTACGGCACCCTTAGGCCGCTTTCACATGTCCCATGGCATAATACCATCATTGACATAATTCAAATATCGGGAGAACTTAGTCCCATCACAAACATATAACCGGGTGCAATTTTCTTACCTTTCGATTCACTAGCTTTGATCACTTGACTCCTTGTGCACGATCCCTCTCGAGCCCTTGGGCTCACCTAAACACTACCATAGGTCAAAGTTATCACCAAACCTCAAGTCTAAAACCTAGCCTCGGTACCAATCCCGAGCCCCCAGGAAGTTCTAGTTCCACCAAACAAGGTGGTGGAATCAAACCCCAAACCCTTGGTCAAAAGCCCTTGAAAACAACCCTAAAATCCCTTTATGGAAACAGGGCAGCGCTACAGCGCTCTTAGGAGGGTGCTACAGCGCTAGAAGCAGAAGAAAAATCCCCCAAGAAGCATGGCCTAGCGCTACAGCGCCCAAAGGCTAGTGCTGTAGCGCTAGTCACAGACAGCCAACCTCCCAATTTTCCTTCCTGCGATTTCCTCGAACCAAACTCAACCAAAACTTCTCCAAACCTTCACTAAACTAAAAAAAAAATCTTATTAACACATTCCACTCATCCCAAGCACCCCAAATACTCAAAATGCAAGCACATGTATCCCTAATCTCAAAATCCACCATAGCCACTTCTAGACTTCAAAACTCAGCAGAAACCAGTCAAAACATCAAAGTTAAAAGCTCAGAGTTTATACCTTTGGGGGAAATTCAACCTCAAGTTGCCTCTAGGCCTCCTTAGCTTGTTCTTCCTCAATCCTTGGCTCCAACTTCCCTAGAATTCCCCATCAACACAACTTAGATACCCTAGTTAAAAACCAAAACCAGAACTGAAGAAACTTCAAGGTCTTACCTCAAGTAAATGGCCTATCCTTGCTAAACCCTTGCCAAATCTTCAAGCTTAGCTCAGAAACCTTATGCCTTTGTTGACCTAGCTCTCCTATGAATTTTTCTCCAAGAAGAATGAAGGGAAATGGTGAGAGAACCACAAACCGACCCTAGGAAAACTACTCTGTTTTTCCTTCCTTTCTTTTTCTTTCTTTTCCTTCTTTTCTTTCTTTCTTCAGACTTCTATATTATTCTACAATTCCCACTAAGTATAAAGCCTTAACTTACTTATCTCTGAGAATCCAATTGACTAAAATTCCCTCCCTATTAATTCTATACCTTTAATCCACTTAGGGCATTTTAGTCATTTTACCCAATTCTCGCTAATTCCTCGAATGTCTAATATTTTCCCGCTTACTTCCCAATACCTAATTAATCACCAATAATATTCCTCGATGTTAAAATAGACTCCAGTATACTCACTAAATTCCCATTTATACCCCTAGGCTCACCCTAGCCGGGTATAAATCCCCGCCATGACTTTTCTGCTAAACTGCTCACTAGGATCGTCTCGAGTCACAGATCGCAGATATATCCACAAAATAATGTGGTCTCAACAATTATCATATATATGTATACAGTTATGCCTATAATGGCCAAAATTACGATTATGCCCTTCTAACCTAATGAGGGCCTACATGCATACTAATACACATAGTCATGCATCTCAAATAATCAAGTAGTCATATAACATGCTTTAAATCATAATCATGCATTTTACTCATTAAAGTCACACATAATTCCCATTATGCCCTCCAGGCACACTAATCAAGGCCCTTAAGCCTTATTAGCGAATTTGGGTCGTTACAACTACCCCCTCCTAATGAGAAATTCGTCCTCGAAATTTACCTGAACAACTCTGGATACTGATCCCGCATCACTGTCTCAAGCTCCCAGGTTGCCTCCTCGACCTTACTATTCCTCCGTAGCACTTTAACAAGAAGAATCGTCTTATTTCGCAATACTTTATCTTTTCGATCCAAGATCTGAACTGGTTGCTTTTCATATGCCAAATCTATCTGTAACTCCAAATCTTCATACCTCAACACATGAGTCACATATGAGACGTACTTTCGAATCATAGAGACATGGAATACGTCATGAACCCCAGATAACGATGGTGGTAAAGCTAATCTGTAATCCACTTGACCAATCCTTTCTAGGATTTCAAAAGGTCCAATGAATCTAGGGCTTAGCTTGCCCTTCTTTCCAAACCTCCTCACCCTTCGCAATGGTGAAACTCGGAGAAAGACGTGGTCCCCAACCAGGAACTCCACGTTCCTACGCTTAGGATCAACGTAGCTTTTCTGTCTGCTCTGAGAAGCGAGCATTCTAGGCTGGATCTTCTCTATAGCATCACTTGTCCTCTGAACCATATCTGGCCCCAAATATCTCCTCTCACCCATCTCATCCCAATGAATGGGTGATCTACACTTCCTCCCATACAACATCTCATAGGGAGCCACTCCAATCGTTGATTGATTACTATTGTTATACGAAAATTCAATCAACGGAAGATACTTACTCCATGAACCCTCAAAATCAATCACACATGCTCTGAGCATATCCTCTAATACCAGGATCGTCCTCTCAGACTGTCCGTCAGTCTAAGGATGAAAGGCTGTATCGAACTTCAACTGAGTCCCCAAAGCCTTCTGCAAACCACCCCAAAACTTGGAAGTGAAAATAGGATCCCGGTCTGACACTATAGACTTAGGAGCCCCATGGAGACGTACGATTTCCCTCACATACAACTCAGCATACTTATCCACAGTATATGTCGATCTCACTGGTAGAAAATGGGCTGACTTGGTGTATCTATCCACTATCACCCACACCGAGTCATGAAGCCCCACTATCCTGGGTAAACCTCCCACAAAATCCATAGTAATGTCCTCCCATTTCCATTCAGGAATACCCAAAGGCTGAAGCAACCTTGCTGGTCGCTGATGCTCAGGTTTCACCTGCTGACAGGTTAAGCATCTAGCAACGTACTCTACCACATCCTTCTTCATCCCGGGCTACCAATACAAAGTCCGTAGATCCTGATACATCTTCGTGGTACCCGGATGAAGCAAGTACGGCGTCGTATAAGACTCATCTAGTATCTCTCGTCTGATCCCCTCATCAGCTGGAACACATATCCGTCCCTGATACCGAAGTAATCCAACCTCAGAAACAGAATAGTCCTTAGCTACTCCCGCTAAGACATCCTCTCTACCCTCTGTAACTGAGCATCTGCCAACTGCCCTTCCCTAATCTGCTCTAGAAGAGTCGACTGCAGAGTAATATTGGCCAACCGGCCTACCACCAACTCTATCCTTGGTCTGACCATCTCATCAGCTAACTCCCTTGAGATCTGGATAGAACTATACAACTGACCTGGACCCTCCGGCTCAATGCATCTTCCACCACATTGGCTTTTCCCAGATGATAAAGAATATCACAATCACAATCCTTTACCAACTCCAGCAAACGCCTCTGTCTCATGTTCAAGTCCTTTTGTGTAAAGAAATACTTCAGACTCTTATGGTCAGTGTATACCTCACACTTCTCCCCATACAGGAAGTGTCGCCAAATCTTCAGTGTAAAAACCACTGCTGCCAGCTCCAAATCATGGGTAGGATATCGCTGCTCATACTCCTTTAGCTGCCGTGATGCATAAGATATGACTTTCTCATTCTGCATCAACACATAGCCTAAGCCCAACCTCGATGCATCGCAATAAACAACAAACTTTCCTTCCCCCAAAGGAAGACTCAACACTGGCACTGTAATGAGCTGACGCTTCAACTCTTGAAAACTGTCTTCAGATTCTTCCGTGTCAATTCTGTCATCGGTGCTGCTATCTTCGAGAAGCCCTCTACAAACCGTCTGTAGTAACCTGCCAAACCAAGAAAACTCCGCACCTCCGAGGTGTTCCTTAGCCACGACCAATCCCTAACTGCCTCCACCTTAGATGGATCCACCTTAATCTCATCTGCACCTACGATATGTCCAAGGAATGACACTTCGGGTAACCAAAATTCACACTTCTTAAACTTGGCGTACAACTGATGCTCCCTCAACCTCTGAACAACTTGTTGAAGATGAAGCTCGTGCTCTGCCTCTGAACTAGAATACACCAAGATGTCATCGATGAAGACAATAACGAACTGATCCAGGAAATCCTTGAACACCCTGTTCATTAGATCCATGAAAGCTGCTGGGGCATTGGTCAAACAAAATGACATGACCAAAAACTCATTGTGCCCATATCGCGTTCGGAAGGCCGTCTTAGGTATGTCCTCATCCTTGATCCTCAGCTGGTGATAACCAGATCGAAGATCAATCTTTGAGAACACCGTCTTACCCTGCAGCTGATCGAACAAGTCGTCAATCCTTGGTAGGGGATACTTATTCTTGATAGTCAACTTGTTCAATTCTCGGTAGTCGATGCACATTCTCAAAGTCCCATCCTTCTTCTTCAGAAACAGAACTGGAGCACCCCATGGCAAGTAACTAGGCTTGATGAACCCCAAATCCAGAAGCTCTTACAGCTGTATCTTTAATTCTTTCAGTTCTGCCGGTGCCATCCTATATGGTACCCTCGACACTGGCTCTGTCCCTGGTGCCAACTCAATGACAAACTGAATCTCTCTACGCGGCGGCAACCCAGGCAAGTCCTCTGGAAACACATCCAAGAACTCGCAAACCAATCTGGTCTCCTCCGGTGCTACTGGTGAAACTCTGGTGGTATCCACCACACTAGCCAGAAAGCCTATACGTCCACCCTGTAACAAGTCTCTGGCTCTCAATGAAGATATCCTGGGTACGCGAGGTCCATGCACTGCTCCCACAAAAACAAAGAGATCCTTGCCCTCTGGCTCAAAAGTTACCATCTCCTTCCTGCAGTCAATGGTTGCTCCATATCTAACCAGCCAATCCATACCTAAGATCATATCAACGTCCTCCATACTCAATTCGATCAAGTCTACTGACAACTCCCTACCATCAACTATCACTGGCAGTGCTCTAATCCACCTCCTGCATACTACCAGTTCTCCTATAGGAAAAATAGTCCCAAACCCTGAAGTACTATACTCACTAGATCTACACAATCTATCAATCACCTTATCAGATACAAACGAATGCGTAGCACCAGAGTCTATCAAAACAGTAAAAGAAGTGTCAGCGCTAGAAAGCTGACCTGTCACTACCGAGGGACTAGCCTTGGCCTCTGCCTGCGTCAGGGTGAACACTTGAGCTGGAGTCAAGCTGTCCACCTTCCCTGTATCTCCCTTCTTCACTGTCGGGCAGTCCTTCCTGAGGTGTCCACCACCCCGCACACATAGCAAGCCTTAGCCCGACACTCACCTGAATGGCGTCTCCTGCACCTCGTGCACTCTGGATAAATCCTCTATGTATCACTGCCTCCCTGACGGCCACCCTGGGTACCCCGACCTCTCCTATCTAGACCAGGAGCGATCGAACCCTCACGGGTCTTCCTCTTCAGATTACTGGGGCCTCCGCCCCTACCTGAACCAGAATATGGAGCACCACCCTGCAACCCTCCCTCCTCACAACACTCTCTCTCCATATGTTATTTTCCGCTTCCTCCACAGCTTGGGCATAAGTTGTCCCTCCAGGAACTGTGGTATTTCTCACATCTCGGGCTATCATTGCATTCAACCCTCTGATAAACCTGTCCTGCCTAGCTGCATCAGTAGGTACAAGATCTGGTGCAAACTTCGTAAGTCTGTCAAACTTCAAGGCATATTTGTAACTGTCATACTGCCCTGAACCAGCCCCACAAACACATTTATCTTTGCTGCCCCGATGGAAACATTACAATACTTTTGACTAAACAAGTCTTTAAACCCTTCCCAAGTCAATGTAGTAACATCTCTAGTCTGTGATGCCACCTCCCACCAGATTCGGGCATCCTCTCTCAGCATATAAGTGGCACAGGCCACTCTGTCATGTCCTTCCACCCTCATAAAATCAAGAATGGTAGTAATCATGGTCATCCACTGCTCAGCCTTCAGTGGATATGGTCCTCCCTCAAAGAGCAGGGGTTGTTGCTTCCTGAACCGCTCATACAACGGTTCCCACTTGTTCCCAACCTCAACTGGCTGCACTACAGATACCACTATAGGTGGCACGACGGGGGCAACACTCCCTGATGGAGCCTGCTGCCGCAGAATTCGAATCTTTTCATCTTGGCTCTGAAGCTGAGCCTGCATGTCTGCCATCAACTGTTGCCAGTTCTCAGGGACTGGCAGAGGGGTCTGGCCTTGATCATCATCTCTAGCCCCAGACCTGCCGGCTAGTTGCGTGGATTTTCTTGGACGCATAATTATCCAAGTCAAATTGCAATCAACGACTCAACATTCAGGCTATGATGACAGGATAATAATCCCTTCATGATCCATCACTGGAACTCCAATCATTCACAAGTAGTCAAAGTATAGCAATTTATTCAGATATTCATCCACATGCACAGCAGTGCTAATAAGCACACCTCAATAGCATCATGCAATAGTCAAGGGCCAGGCCCTATCAGTATCTCATGCTCCCTATTAACCAAGCAGATATCAACAGTCATATCTTATTCAAATCATGTAAACACATAATCAAGTGCACACAATTACCAAACCTTGAGTTGAGCTTGTCTCTCGCGGTGAATGTACATATCCAGCCAGTCTTCAGGACACATAAACCTAGGACGCTGTGATACCAAGTTGTAACGCCTTGGATAGACAAGACTGCTACAGTGTGTATTTATAAAGTGCTAGACTTGCTAATCAAGTCGTTTAATTAAAAACGTGTTAATGAAGCTACAAAGGAACTAGGGTTAAAATATTTTGGTCTCAAAAGTCACATTTTCATAAAGAAACATTTCCTGTTTACACGGGATCCCAAAAATGTTAAGTTTGAAACTGTTTACAAAAGATTCAAGGACTAAATATAGTACTAGCCATACTAAGGCAAAACAGACAATTAGGCAATCTCTGTCCTGATCCACTCCTCGGCCATGGCGACCATACAGCTGGCTATGTACATTCCACCCTGCAACCCTCCATCTCAGGATTGGTCCAACTTGCCTTTGCCTTTACCTTCACCATGTAGCACCCGTGAGCCAAGGCCCAGTAAGAAAACACAACAACAGAGCATAAGAAATCAACAGACAATTTAGTATCTCATATCGCATCACATATTCTTAATCATATCAATATTCAGAATAGTCAAGTATTCAGCATACACAACATATCAATTCATAACATACACCAAATCACATATGATAACTAGGGTTAGCGCCCTCAGGCCACACCCTCCGTTATCCCACTGACTCCGGCCCGCTTAAACCGAGCTTAGTGAATATTAAGCTGTCCTCGGCTACCAGTGGCCAAGCCGCGCCCTGCGCGCAAATATTGTGTACGACACCCTTAGGCCGCTATCATATGTCCCATGGCATAATACCATCATTGACATAATTCAAATATCGGGAGCACTTAGTCCCATCACAAACATATAACCGGATGCAGTTTTCATACCTTTCGATTCGTTAGCTTTGATCACTTGACTCCTTGAGCACGATCCATCTCGAGCCCTAGTGCTCAACAAAACACAACCATAGGTAAAAGTTATCACCAAACCTCAAGTCTAAAACCTAGCCTCGGGAGCAATCCCGAGCCCCCAGGAAGTTCTAGTTCCACCAAACAAGGTTGTGGAATCAAACTCCAAACCCTTGGTCAAAAACCCTTGAAAACAACCTTAAAATCCCTTTATGGAAATAGGGCAGCACTGCAATGCTCTTAGGAGGGCACTACAGCGCTACAAGCAGAAGAAAAATCCCCCAAGAAGCCTGGCCTAGTGCTACAGCGCCCAAAGGCTAGTGCTCTAGCGCTAGTCATAGACAGCCAACCTCCCAATTTTCCTACATGCGATTTCCTCGAACCAAACTCAACCAAAACTTCTCCAAACCTTCACTAAACTCAAAAACAAGCTTATTAACACATTCCACTCATCCCAAGCACCCCAAATACTCAAAACCCAAGCACATGCATCCCTAATCTCAAAATCCACCATAGCCACTTCTAGACTTCAAAACTCAGCAGAAACCAGTCAAAACATCAATGTTAAAAGCTCAAAGTTTATACCTTTGGTGGAAATTCGACCTCAAGTTGCCTCTAGTCCTCCTTAGCTTGCTCTTCCTCAATCCTTGGCTCCAACTTCCCCAGAATTCCCCATCAACACAGCTTAGATACCCTAGTTAAAAACCAAAACCAGAATTGAAGAAACTTCAAGGTCTTACCTCAAGTAAATGGCCTATCCTTGCTAAACCCTTGCAAAATCTTCAAGCTTAGCTCAGAAACCATATGGCTTAGTTGACCTAGCTCTCCTCTGAATTTTGCTCCAAGAAGAATGAAGGGAAATGGTGAGAGAACCACAAACTGACCCTAGGAAAACTACTCTGTTTTTCCTTCCTTTCTTTTTCTTTCTTTTCCTTCTTTTCTTTCTTTCTTCAGACTTCTAAATTATTCTACAATTCCCACTAAGTATAAAGCCTTAACTTACTTATCTTTGAGAATCCAATTGAAAAAAATGCCCTCCCTATTAATTCTAAACCCTTTAATCCACTTAGGGCATTTTAGTCATTTTACCCACTTCCCGCTAATTCCTCGAGTGTCTCTAATATTTTCACGCTGACTTCCCAATACCTAATTAATCACCAATAATATTCCTCGATGTTAAAATAGACTCCAGTATACTCACTAAATTCCCATTTATACCCCTAGGCTCACCCGAGCCGGGTATAAATCCCCGCCATGAGTTTTCCGCTAAACCGCTCACTAGGATCGTCTCGAGTCACAGATCACAGATATATCCACATAATAATGTGGTCTCAATAATTAACATATATATATGTATACATTTATGCCCATAATGGCCAAAATTACTGTTTACCGAGTTTTTCGGAAACGAATACAAACAAACTAATAAAAAGATAAGAACTGTAGAAGTTCAGAAATATAAATAGACAAATAAGTTTTTTACATGGTTCAGGCGTTAACGAGCCCTAGTCCACGAGTCGATGTTATTATACTTGTAGAGAATTACAGTAAAATGGCTGGTGTACAAGAACCTCACAAACTCACAGTGTTTCTCTCGAGTTCTCTAGAAGAAGACGAAGCTAGAGAGATTTTGACAGAGTTCTTCCTATGTAATATGTTCTCTCCCCCCTCTATTGCAAAATGAGGAGGCCTTTATAGCTAGAGTTTTTGATTAGGGTTTTACTCTGCCCCCATGAGTCTTAATTACACCAGCCATAAATAGGGGATACCATTACCGTAGTCGCCTGGCTACCAGGCTCTATGTGGGTATATTTACGTGAAAGTATGGGGAATGCACAAAGGCAGCTGTCTTTTCCAGGCTGTCAGCGGAACAGTAGGCGAAATAGTACTTTTAGGCGTGCTGGGGTGTGTGCGGCCTCGACCTGTCGGGCGTGTCAGGCGGGATCCTGTGTCAGGTGGATATCATTCTAACTATGCCTCCTCCATGACTCGACCTCTTGGTCTTCTTTCGTGCGAGACACGGAACTGTATCCGCGAAGGTAACCTGAAGAGCTTCTCCTGGAAGGACCTTCCCCGAAGGATATCCCTTCGGGAGTCCGGGAGAATCGACGAGCTTCCGCGTCGCAGTTGCTTGAAAGAGTATGCTGGACACTAAACGGGAGAGGCGAAGCCTTTCTGTCCATCCGCGAGCTCTGGTCACCTTTCGTGAAAGACTTTGATAATTTTTCTTCCCCGAGGCTATCCATTTAAACGCTATCCGGAAATCTGGATAACATTTACCCCCCAAGGTCACGGGGCTTGAGAGGTCCGGGAGCTTGTACAGTCCTCCGGGTGCTCTGGTCTCTAGATTAGGCGAGGGGTCACCTCCTGTGTTCCTGGAAGAGTTCCTTTTTTCCGCCTGAGTGTCAGTACAAAACTAAAGGAAATTTCTTCTGTTTGAACTCAAGCACTCAAGTGTGGCAAGGGCCACGCGTCATGCAGGGAATGGCTCTGTGACCAAGACGTGTGCGTGAGGCGACTGGCTGAGCAGTGATTTGACGGTATTTAATGGTGCACTGGGCCCGAGATGGTATAATGATGGGAAATAGATACTTTATTCCCATCCGAGGAGTCTTAAATTGGATCGGCACTTCATCCCCAACCGTTGGATTTGATGCATGCGGTATGGGAAGATCGGGACCGTCCATTTGTGGAATTCGAAACGATTTCGTTCCTGCTATAAAAATGAGGGAACGGACCTTTCTTCCTCTTTACGCTTTCAAATTCTCGAGTCTTTCAGATTCTCAAATTCTCAAATCTTCGAACTCTCAAGCTTCCAAGCTTCCTTTCCTTCGAATTCGCCACTTCTTTTGGTAAGGAATCCAGGAACTTTTCTTTCGATTAGGCAGTAGGTTTGATCGCCGAAGTTCTAGGTTTGAATCGTTGCTTGTCTTTGCAGCCTTTACTTCACGCGTTCGTGCAGTGTAGGGACCCGGTTACTCCCTCAATCTTCAACTACTCGAATACCAGTAAGTATTTTTACTTTGCTTTTTCCTTCTAAACCTCAGATTGTTGGTAGTTGTTAGGGTTGAGTTTTCTGCCGGTGTCATCTTTATGCATGCGTGAATAGGGCTTTGATAGGCATGTGACTGATGTGAGCCAATAAGTGATCTCTTTGCATGCTTTGACAATTTGCGTTTGGAAAGTTGTTCCTCGTCTTGCTTGTGCTGTTCTGGTTTGCTGTTTTAGGGCATAAGCGTGAACGCCTTTAGGGTGTCTTCCTCTGGAAAAACACTTCTCTCGGCGGGCTTAGGCTCGGAGTTTGATTTTGGTTCCTTGCTGTCCTTCGGGTGGCATGGTGCCAACGCCTCGGCAAGCTCGATGGTAGCCTCTCCAAGCAGTTTTCGGGGAGGGTCTCCCCGACGCCTTTGATACCGTTAGGGTATGACAAGGGTTCTGACTGCTTAGAGTGTTTTCTTCTTTGTTTCTTTTGTTCAGTGACGAACACCTCAAAGGAACAAATCATCGCTGCGGTAGAGGCTGAATCTGCCCAGGAGAAAGGTTCCCCTGTCGCTGGCGCAAAGAGGAAAGGAAAAACTAAAGTGGTCGCGGCTAGCCCACCGACTATCAACAGTTCAATCTGGGAGATGGACCAGAAGCCGAACCTGTTCAGGAACTATGGCATGCTGGAGCTGTATTCCTCAGAGGCAGGCCTGAAGAACATCCCAGGCCTGATGTGGCACCGTCTGTCGGTGCTGGGTGAGTCTGCTAGTCAGAGTCACGAGGGTTTTGGTGCCTGGAGCTGGGCACACATAGTGTGTGGGGCGCACTTGCCCCTAAGAAGTTATTTTGCCAATTTCTGTGTGAAGGCGGGGGTTGCCCCCTTCCAGTTGATTCCCCCCAGCTACAAGCTCCTAGCGGGGTGGTACATCTTTTGCAAGTCCCGGGACCTGGAGGCCCCTACCCCGGAGGAGGTGCTATACTTCTATGGGTTGAAGTCTCAGCCCATGAGAGGTCATCCAGACAAGGTGGGGTTTTACAGGCTGGAGAGGTACCCGGACGTGATGTGTCCCACCTGTCATACCGCGAGGGTTCCAGATCTCCGGGAGTACAGGTTCCTGACGACTGGATTCCCATTGAAGAGGGTGCCAGCCCTATCTTTGGACTTCAAAGTCCCTGGTAAGTGCTCCTTCCTCTCCTTTTTAACTTGGTTTCTTTACGTTTGGTTTGCCTTTCGGGAGGATCTCTAAGACTCGTATTTGGATTTTGCAGAAGCCGTCCCGCGGACACCTCGCTGTGCGGAGATGATAAGGAGGTCAAAATTCTACGAGGGGCTCTCGGAGGAAGAGCTGAAGGTGGAAGGACTTGTGACCACCGAATCTTTGAGGGAGTATGGGCTACTCGCCTCTTTCCAAAGTATTGAGCCAGTGAATGGCAGGGGGCAAAGTCAGGTGTCAGCCGACATCCGGGAGCAGATTGCCCTGGAGCTGTCCAAGGTGATCTGCCAAGCGGCCCGAGACGAGAATAATTTATCTCCTAGTTGGGCGGAGAGGTTCCCCGACCCCCGACCCGAGACACGGAGCTGAAGCTTACGAAGCAAAGCTTACAGCGGTCGCAGAATATTCTGCGAAGGGCTTGTCAGGAAGTTGGGGGTGTTTCGGCGTAGCTCTCTGAGTGCGCCCCAATCCCCGGTTCTGTTCATCGCTAGGGTACACAGGAGATCATTTTCATGATGCATAATGGCAGATATTTTCATGGCAATTTTCACATAACCACATAATGCACACATGACACGTAATGCAAATATGTTCATGGCACAAATCAACCTAAGCTTAACAATTTAGAAATTTCAAACACAATGCTAGCACATAAGTGGTGTTCTCTGTATATTTTGTTCAAGGGGCGTATGGCTATACCTTAGCCATGTATACCCCCCCAAGTGAGCGTGGGGTCCGGACATCTCCGGACCGCGTGGTCACTTGTTAAAACGCAGCTTGGAACAAAGGGGTAAAAAATGCAGTAAAAGCAGAGTAAATCTCTCCGTGTTTCATTAAATTAGCCTGTGAGGCATGTGTTTTACAGCTGGGAGGATTGTCTCCATATTTTACATTTTTGCTACGTCCACCAAGGACTTTTGACTAGATAGTCTGGGGCCTACTGATAGTAACGGCGGAGGTGCTCCGCGTTCCAGGTGCGCGGGACTTTAGATCTGTCGAGTCTCTTCAAGTGATACGTCCCATGGCCCACTTTTTCTTGGACTGCATAGGGGCCTTCCCAGTTGGGTCCGAGGACTCCCACTCCCGAATCCTGCGTAGCAGGAAATACTCTCCGTAGGACAAGATCCCCAACTTCGAATGTACGGCTCTTGACTCTTGTGTTGAAGTGTCGGGCTATCTTGCCTTGGTACATTTTGAGTTGGACCTGTGACTGCTCCCGGAGTTCTTCGATCATGTCCAGGGACTCCTGGAGAAGGGCGTGGTTCCGGGTAGGGTCGTAGGTGTTCTGCCTGTGAGAGGGGATCATAGTTTCTATTGGGATGACGGCCTCACAACCGAAGGTCATGGAATAAGGTGTGTGCCCCGTCGAAGTCCTCTCTGTTGTGCGATAGGCCCAAAGTACTCGCGGAAGCTCTTCTGGCCAGTGAGCCTTGCATGCTTGGAGTTTTTTCTTCAACGTGGTCTTTAAAATTTTGTTTACTACTTCCACTTGCCCATTAGCTTGAGGTCTGGTGACTGTGGAAAAGATTTTGATGATTCCATGCGAAGCACAGAAGTCCGTGAAATGTTCACTATCAAATTGCTTCCCGTTGTCGGACACAATTTTTCATGGAAGCCCAAAACGACACACTATATTCCTGATGACAAAGTCCAGTGCTTTCTTAGACGTGACCGTGTTCATAGGTTCAGCTTCAGCCCATTTGGTGAAGTAGTCTACCGCGACTATGGCATACTTCACTCCACCTCTTCCAGTCGGAAGGGAACCTAC
Source organism: Humulus lupulus (assembly GCF_963169125.1). Taxonomy (NCBI): domain Eukaryota; kingdom Viridiplantae; phylum Streptophyta; class Magnoliopsida; order Rosales; family Cannabaceae; genus Humulus; species Humulus lupulus. The sequence continues at coordinate 114,018,745 of NC_084797.1, forward strand.
TAGGTCAATCCCCCAAACGGCGAACGGCCAGGGGCTGGTCATTAAGGTAATTTCTGTAGGCGGCGCTCGCGGAACCTTGGCGTACCTCTGGCACTGCTCACATTTTCTGACATAATCCACACAATCCTTCTTCATGGTGGGCCAGAAGTATCCTTGTCGAAGGATCTTTTTGGAGAGGCTCAGCCCGGAGGTATGGTCGCCACAGAAGCCTCCGTGAATCTCATGGATGATGGCGCTGATTTTGGTTCCGGCAACACACCTAAGGAAGGGTATGGACAACCCCCTGCGGTAAAGCTTTCCATCCATAACCACGTATCGGGGAGCTTGATACTGGAGCTTTCTTGCGTCAGCTTTATCAGTGGGGATCTCTCCGGTGGTGAGAAATCTGAGGATGGGTCCTATCCAGGAATGGGAATGGTCGATGATGGCATTTACCCTCTGTGTCTCGGTACTAGGTGCTTCTAAGTGCCCGATGGGCACTAGGCCATATTGTTCAATCTCCGGGTCTGTTGCAAGCTTGGCCAGTGTGTCTGCGAGTGAGTTCTGGTCCCGGGGGACCTGGCGGATTTGGTAGCCTTTGAAATGCTGCAGGAGGCCGCGGGAGAGAGACACGTAGGCAGCCATTTTTTCGCCTTTCGTCTGGTATTCCCCGGATATTTGGTTTACCACAAGTAGGGAGTCGCTGTATACTTCGATTTTTTGGGCTCCGACTTCTCTGGCCAGTTGTAATCCAGCTAGCATGGCTTCGTGTTCTGCCTCGTTGTTGGATGCTGGGAACGCGAAACGGATGGCGCTCTGGAGCTGATGTACTTGGGGAGATATTAGGATGACCCCTGCTCCAGCTCCCTTTTCATTTGAGGCTCCGTCTACATAGACCTTCCATGTGGGAAGTTCCGGGATAGGATCTTCCGGGAGGTCATTCATTCCCGAGCATTCCACAATAAAGTCCGCGAGAGCTTGTCCTTTTATGGAAACACGTGGCTGGTAGTGGATGTCAAACTGGCTCAGTTCCATGGCCCATTTAAGTAATCTGCCAGAAGACTTGGGCTTCTGCAAGACTTGTCGGAGAGGGTGGTTGGTGAGTACTCTGATGGTGTGCGCCTGGAAATAGGGCCTTAGCTTCCTCGAAGTGATTAGCAAGCAGAGGGAGAGTTTCTCGATCATTGAATATCTGGACTCGGCGTCTAGTAACCTCTTGCTCACATAATACACAGGGAGCTGGATACGGCCGTCTTCCCGGACGAGAGCGGCACTCACGGCGTGCTTTGTCACAGCTAAGTACAAGAACAACGCCTCTCCTTCGACAGGTTTGGACAGAATGGGAGCTCGGGTTAGATGTTCCTTGAGGTGTTGGAAGGCTGCTTCGCATTCGGGGGTCCACTCGAACCTCTTGTTTCCTCGCAACACATTGAAGAAGGGGACACATTTGTCAGTGGCCTTAGATACGAAGCGGCTGAGAGCAGCTATCCTTCTGGTAACGCTTTGGACATCCTTATGCTTCCGGGGAGAAGGCATGTCTATGAATGCCTTAATTTTCTCAGGGTTGGCCTCCACTCCGCGGGCGCTAACAATGAAATCGAGGAACTTCCCAGACGAGACCCCGAAAGTACATTTCTTCGAATTCAGTTTCATTCCATACTTTCGGATCACGGCGAAAGCTTCCTCAAGGTCGTCGCTGTGGTCCCCGGAGGTCTTGGATTTTACCAACATGTCGTCTACGTACACCTCCATGTTCCTCCCCAGCTGGTCCTTGAACATCTTGTTTACTAGATGCTGGTATGTCGCCCCAGCATTCTTCAAACCGAAAGGCATGACCACGTAACAGTAGACACCCTTGTCCGTGAGGAAGCTAGTGTGTTCCTGGTCCGCGACATGCATCTTGATCTGGTTGTATCCAGAGTATGCATCCATGAAGGATAAGAGTTCATACCCGGAAGTGGCGTCTACCATCTGATCGATTCGCGGAAGAGGGAAATAGTCTTTCGGGCAGGCTTTGTTTAGGTCCGTGAAGTCAATACACATTCTCCAGGACCCATTGGGTTTCGGGACCAGAACCGGGTTGGCCAACCACACGGGATAGTGTGACTCCTGGAGAAAGCCTATGGACATCAGCTTGTCCACTTCAGCTTTGACTGCTTCGGCCCTCACTGGGTCTAACGGCCTCCTCTTTTGGCGAACTGGAGTTGCAGATGGGTCTATGTTGAGTGCGTGGCACGCAACATTAGGATTAATCCCCGTCATATCAGCGTGGGACCATGCCAGGATATCCTGATTATTCTTCACAGTGGCCACGATCTTTTCTCGAATGGCCGATGGAAGGTTTTTCCCTACCTGAATGACTTTGGTGGGATCTCCCGGGTTGAGGATCACCTCTTCGACTTCCTCCATCGGCTCTATCGCTCTCTCGACCCCCACTCTAGGGTCGAGTTCGTCAACGCATGACCCTTGGGCACCCCTAGTTTCTGGTAAATCTCCCGCTAAAGGAGCGGCAACAACCACCTCCTGGACCGTGTAGACGGATCGGACAGAGACGTTATAACAGCTTCGTGCACTTCATTGGTCTCCCCAGAGGCTGCCGATACGCCCGTCGTCGCATGGAAACTTCAAGCATAAGTGGCGTATCGAGGTTATGGCCCCGCAATCGATTAGGACCGGTCGGCCTAGGATAGCATTATACGCCGTGGGGCAGTCGACCAATAGGAATGTGCAGTGCTTGAAGGCGCAAGCGTCGCTTTCTCCTCTGAGGGTGACTGGAAGTTGAATTTTGCCTAATGGCATGAGTGCATCCCCATTGAACCCCTGAAGCTGGATGGGGCATGGGGTCAGGTCTGTCTCGGTTAATCCGATCGCGTGGAAGGCAGCTTTGAAGAGGATGTTTATGGAGCTTCCATTATCGACAAGGATCCGTGATACCTTCTTATTGGCAATCTGAGCTTCCACCACGAGGGGATCGTTGTGGGGGAAGTGCACATGTCGGGCATCATCTTCCGTGATGGTGATGGGAAGATCCATCATTCGGGGACACTGAGTAGGTGACTGAACCAAGGCGCACATCTCTCCGGTGTGTTCTAACTCCCTCAAGTACCTTTTCTGGGACTTGCGGGTGCTTCCGGCAAGGTGCGGTCCTCCGGAAATGGTGGCTACGTGTCCGTCAATGGGTGGCGGAGCAAGGCTGGGCGGATATGGGTTTCCGGGTCCTGGAGCCAATAATGCAATGGGTGCCGGAGAGGTTGGAGCAGGAAGCGCTGGGAACTGAGACCCAGGAGCTTGGGGGTGACCGGCTCCAGGAGCGCTAGCAATCCCCCTCTGTCCCGGAGAATATGCAGCTCCGTGAACTACTCCCTGTCCGGGATAGATTATGGGTATCCTCACCCACTGACCGAGGTGTCCCGCTCTTGCCAGGGACTCGATCTCATCCTTCAGCTGAAGACATTCGTTTGTGGTGTGCCCCACGTCTCCGTGGAACTCACACTTCTTATTGGAATTTCGCGGACGCCTTCCTCCGTGAGATACTTTCGGGAGCTTCCTGTAGTTGACCATATTACAGGTCGCCCGATAGACATTCTCTCGTGAATCTATCAAACTGGTGTACTCCGTGAACTTGGGCTCATAGTCCTTCCGGGGTTTCTTTGATTGGTCCCCCCGGTTGGAGTTTCTTCCGCCTCGTTTATTCCGCGATTGGCTCAGATTTCGTTCTGGGCCATCCGCTTGCGGTTGCGACGGGCCGAGAGCGATACTACATCCGGTTGGTACAGCTCCGTACCCAGAGAAATGGGTTTGACTCTGCGTCTGAGCAGACGCGGAAGGTCCATATACGCTTGGAGTGAACTGGGCTCTTGGAAGCGTGAGGGCTGGCGCGGGAGCTTGCGAAGCAAAGCTCGGTGCAGTTACGGAGGGCGTTGGAGCTGGGGGAACTCCAAAGGCCTGTTGGTAGGCATCTTCAAGGTTGATGATTCCTTGAGCTTTTGATATGAATTCGGACAGAGTTTCTGCTCGCCTCCTTTGCATTTCTCCCCATAGCAGGGAACCGACGGTAAGACCCGATTGAAGGGCGATCAACTTCATGTCATCGCTGACCTTGGTCTTAGCAGCAGCTTCCATCATTCTTTGAATGAAAGCTTTGAGGCTCTCATTGGGTAGCTGCTTGATGTTGGTTAAAGAACCAACCTCCATGTCGTGGTCCCGAGCAGCGATGAACTGCCTCCTGGATCCGGGAGCTAATCTTTTCCACCAGTCTTCCGCGGACTTGGTAAGGGTGAGTGAGAAGCACATGCATTTGGCCTCCTCACTGACGCGCGCCACTTGCATCATCTTGTTGTATTTAGCTAGATGGGTGCGCGGGTCTGTCCTCCCCTCATATAATTTTATGTGAGGCATTTTGAAGTTCTCCGGGAGGGGAGTTTCTGCGATCCTCCGAATACATGGTTCTGGGTCTTCTTCCTCAAGGTCTTACAGGGCCCCACTTTGCTTCCGGACCAGCTTGGTCAAGGCAGCGATCTGTTCCTCGAGCCTCTTTGTATCGCTCTCCGGGAGGTCACGTCCCCGGAGCTTGTTGTTGAGATGATTTCGTAGGTCATCTCCGCGAGGCCGGGCCTTTTCTCCTTTGGCCTTTTCGTACTTGGCCTCCAGCCTTTTCCTTAGGTCCACCGTGGACCAGCTATCTTCGGAGTGCGTGTCCGCAGCCCGACCGTCCTGGTTGATGGAATCACTGGGGCGGTTGTTCCTTCCCCTAGGCCTGGGTGCCTTAGCACTGGGCCCTTTAGGCACAGAGTGCCCCCTTGGGGCTGAAGGACGTCTGGGCTTAGAAGCGCCAGAGACCTTCTGCACGCGGGGGGGGGGGGGGGGCAGTCGGCCTGGTGATTCACGCCTTTAGGAGGTGCAGGGGCGTTAGTGCGCACAGGCTCCCCAACTTTTTCTTTGCCCTTGTTAGGGGCGGCTTTGGATGGTCCAGAAGTGGCGGGATCTGGCATGGTGGTATCAGCACCACCTAAAACAGAGGCGTCCTCGTCCGAGTCGCCTAGATCTCCGAACTTACTTTGGAGGCGCTCCATCATGCGCTGCATTTTTTCGGAGACGCGCTCCTGCTCAGCGAGCTTGGCCTTAGTGGCCACCAGTTCTTCGGCTACTTGGACCAGTTCTGGATCCTTCTCGTAGTAGTATCCGTGTTTGTAGTAACCGTCTCGGACATACTCTTCTTCGTTTTCTAAGTATGTCGTATCTTCAGTACTGACCCAATCCTGGCGGGATGTCGGGTCTTCACCTTGGTAGTCCGAGTCGTGGGTACTTTCTCCTTCGGTCTGGGCTGCCGCGGGTTCGTTTTGTACCGCATCTTCCATCATAGTATCGGGGATGACCTTAGCATTTTTGTCAACCGCAGATTTTCTCGTAGTCACCATTTTTTCAGTACGCAGAAAAAGAGCTGACTAACAACTTCCTACAGCTCTCAATGAAAGCACCACAATGTTTACCGAGTTTTTCGGAAACGAATACAAACAAACTAATAAAAAGATAAGAACTGTAGAAGTGCAGAAATATAAATAGACAAATAAGTTTTTTACGTGGTTCAGGCGTTAACGAGCCCTAGTCCACGAGTCGATGTTATTATACTTGTAGAGAATTACAGTAAAATGGCTGGTGTACAAGAACCTCACAAACTCACAGTGTTTCTCTCGAGTTCTCTAGAAGAAGACGAAGCTAGAGAGATTTTGACAGAGTTCTTCCTATGTAATCCGTTCTCTCCCCCCTCTATTGCAAAATGAGGAGGCCTTTATAGCTAGAGCTTTTGATTAGGGTTTTACTCTGCCCCCATGAGTCTTAATTACACCAGCCATAAATAGGGGATACAATTACCGTACTCGCCTCGCTACCAGGCTCTATGTGGGTATATTTACGTGAAAGTATGGGGAATGCACAAAGGCAGCTGTCTTTTCCAGGCTGTCAGCGGAACAGTAGGCGAAATAGTACTTTTAGGCGTGCTGGGGTGTGTGCGGCCTCGACCTGTCGGGCGTGTCAGGCGGGATCCTGTGTCAGGTGGATATCATTCCAACTATGCCTCCTCCATGACTCGACCGCTTGGTCTTCTTTCGTGCGAGACACGGAACTGTATCCGCGAAGGTAACCTGAAGAGCTTCTCCTGGAAGGACCTTCCCCGAAGGATATCCCTTCGGGAGTCCGGGAGAATCGACGAGCTTCCGCGTCGCGGTTGCTTGAAAGAGTATGCTGGACACTAAACGGGAGAGGCGAAGCCTTTCTGTCCATCCGCGAGCTCTGGTCACCTTTCGTGAAAGACTTTGATAATTTTGCTTCCCCGAGGCTATCCATTTAAACGCTATCCGGAAATCTGGATAACAAATACGATTATGCCCTTCTAACCTAATCATGGCCTACATGCATACTAATACACATAGTCTTGCATCTCAAATATTCAAGTAGTCATATAACATGCTTTAAATCATAATCATGCATTTTACTCATTAAAGTCACACATAATTCCCATTATGCCCTCCAGGCACACTAATCAAGGCCCTTAAGCCTTATTAGTAAATTTGGGTCGTTACAATAGTTCTCTTAAAGGGCCATCATTTGTTAGTCTGTTAATTCTGCTAGACCAATATCTCCCAATCTCAAATGCCACATATATGTTTCACTATCGGAATGTCTTTTGTCTTTTAATAGTTCTGGGATTTGCAGTTTTAAATAATTAAGAATTATAAATATGCTCAACATTGGAATCTAACTTGTAAAGTCCACCTTCAGACTTTGTAGAACAAATGTCAAAACCATATTTCGAAATAAAAATTAAATTGTTATTAAAGGAAATATTAAAACCTTTTTCATGCAATTTTCGATAAGAAACCAAATTTCTAGTAAATCCTAGAATAAAATAAATATTTTGAAACACAATAAAATTATTATTATAAAAGACTAGGCAAGCTTCCCAACTTCAGCTGCCGAGATCTCCTATCCACTTCAAACTCTTACGATCACCTCTCCATGAGCCAGCACTCTTGAAGTACTAAGACTTTACGAAGGAAAACAAACATGATTAGTTGCTCCGGAATCAACTATCCAAGATAAAAAATCACCTTCAACTAAATAAGATTCTAAAACAAGCAAATCAAATTTACCCTTATTTTTGTCTTTCAGTTCAGCCAGGTACTTAGGACAATTCATTTTCTAATGACCATGAATTCCACAATGAAAGCATGATCCTTTTGGTGCCTTATTTTTGGAGTTCTAGGCAGAATTATTCTTCTTGGAAGATTTGTTGGTCTTCTCTGGTTGTTTGTCCTTTCCTTGGCCACCCTTCCTTTTCTTCAAATTACCATTTGAAGTCGGAGGCTTGGTTTCAGAGACATTTTCCTCATCAACCTTGGTGGAACTTTTATTTAGAGACTCAAAAGTTTTCAACTCATTCAGTAGTTGGATCATGTTGTACTCCAACTTGTTCATAACATAGTTGGTTGTGAATGCCGCAAAAGCTAGTGTGGGAGATTCAAGTATCACACTTACTTGAGTTCTCTCATCAATGGTCGCACCATGGATTTCTGCAACATGCAATATGTTGATCATGTCTAGGACATGTTCTCTAACAGAAACATTTTACTTCATTTTCATATTCATGAAGCTTCTAGTAGCATCATGTCTGCACTGATCAGATTGCTGGTGAAACATATCTTGTAGAGATTCCCAAATATCATAGGTTGTTTCAATAGTTTCAAACTTCTTTCTGAGGACATTTCTCATACTAGCAAGCATATAACATTTGGCCTTATTGTTAGATAAGATCCAATTGTCATACTTTTCTCTAACAGTTTTGGGAGCAGTGAGAGCAGGAATCTCAGGACATTCCTCATTAAGGAAAAACATGTAGTTTTCACATATCAAAACAATGTTCATGTTTGATTTCCATTTCATGTAGTTCTCACCAGTCAATTTCTCATTAGCAAGTAAAGCTGTTACAGGGTTTGGATTGGAAATATTGCTGAAAATTAAATAAATAAAGTATAATGAATTAATGAATATAATAAATATCAGTTTATATTTAGAATAGTAAACATGATGAATGAATGCAACACATAAAATAACACACAAAAATTAGTTTAATCATCCACGATGGATTAATTTGAAAATTAATGGACAGTCTTAGGGTAGGTCAGACTAATCACAAATTAATGTTGAGACAAGATCTCAACTCCATAAGTGCAAACTTAAAAACTCATTTTTCTCTTTTTACTTATGAATTACCGTTAGTTTGGTCAAGAAGCGCTAGTCGTGCTCGAAAGCCTAGATACATCTTCGGAGTGTAACCCATTATTTTTCGATAAATGACTTAACTCAAGAGTGTGCCTTAGGGTCAGTCAAACTTGAAAAATATCACTGATCTTACTCTTTTATGAGAAGTCAACCATGAGATAAAATAAACATATTCAGAAGCCTTTCCTTAGGGAGACCGCAAACGAAGGCAACACGAGACCCTTCCGATGCCTCTTGGTTTTCAACCAATAATGGAGACCACGAGACTTCTTGTCATAATTCCCTCTCCCTCTCACTATTTTAAAAATTGTGTTTTTCTCAAAATAATAATAATAATAATAAAATCGATCATCTTTAAAAATAATAATAATGATTAAAGACAAAGTCTTACATTACATTTTAAAACTATTTTCAAAATGTTTTATTAATTAATTAAATAAAATAAAAAAACCAATAACTGATCAACATCAGTAGTGGTACATGCATATGGCAGTCCAAGAAGCCCTATCCATGTAGCACTTTCCCTGAAAGATGGGATTTGATTTTTTCATGCATTTTTATTTTAATTAATTAGTAATTAGAAATTCAAATAAGGTATCATCTTTTTAAGGAAAAGATAACAACTTAAATTTCAAATTTAAAAATCCAAAATTTGAATTTCCATTATCATCTTATTATCAATTAAATAAATATAATAATCAAAATCAACTTTATCTATCCATATTTATCCTTTCACACTTAAATAAAATATTTGATTAAAATCAATTTCTTTTATTTCTACACAATTTCAAAAATTGCACAAATGCAATAATAAATTGGGAAACTTCAATTATCACATAATTGTACATTTATGCCGAAGAATAAATATTCTCTTAAATACCCCATTCACAGTTTGACCCTTGTATCAACTTTTACATTGAATAGTGTTGATAGAGTCGCCTTAGGGACCTGTGGACCAATAATTCCAAGCTCCAATAAATAAAAGATTATGAACCAAAACTCTTTCATTCAATAGTCATATTTATTAATCTCGTGATTATTCCACTATAAATATGAGACTCCACTCTTGAGAATAAAAGACATATATTTACTGAGCACTTTATTGTAACCATAAAGTGTCCATTGATATAATAATTACATACAAATTAAGCTTCTATTGATGATTCATAATTAAGTGGGAATAAAATTACTATTTTACCCTTTTAATTATATCATGATTCGTATTATACCATTGACTTTGCTAATGAAGGTTAATTCATATTTTGATTATGAATTTGACGTCATTAACTTTTTCAGTTCCAAAAGCCAACCCAATAGGGAACCATCATTCAATCTATAAGAAGCTATAGATTCCATATCTTTTAAGCTATGTCCCCATCCATATACATCATTGAGTCCCCAATACATTAATTCTTAGCCTGATCATTCTGACAAACCGTAACGCATGAATCAAAGGATCAAATGACATATATAGGAGTTCATAGTAACTTCAAGATTAAGATCAATTTGTATATGATCATTAGTTTATGTGTTTTATAATACTACGAAATGGTATTTTAACAAGTATTATTAAATCACATCTGGTCCAGTTCAACATACTCTCATCATGCAAAGTACCTCCTCTAACATGTCCTACTACACTAGTAACCTAGATCTAGGCCACATGTGTTCATAATACAAGTGAACTGTAATAGCACTAATTAATCTAAAGATTCCATAACTTTATTTTACTGCGAACTATTTCAATTCATTATATCAATCTCGATCCTCTCATACCAATATAAGATTGAGACCACATAGATGAACTTGGGAATGTTATGATATTTACTTAATATTATTAACAAAAAGTTAGTACATATGCAACATATATACAATAATTCAACTCATTCATTTATTTTATTAAAGCCATTGAAACCTTAAATTGCTTTAAGGACACAATTCCCAACAAGGCCAACCAACCATGAGTTGGAGGGCATGGAGCGGTGCGTACATGTTTGGCCTATTTGGTCGCCACAGTTGAGGTACTTTTGAAGAGCATAGTGTAAATGTCGACTTTGTCGCTTAGATCAACTATATAGTAACTTTTGAGTTGTATATATGTTTTTAACAATATTTTGGGATCCCAATGTAACTCTTTTTATGATCTTAATAAAAGTTTAATCCTTTTATATGAAATTTTTATTAAATGAGTCTTTACATTAATTTAATCACACTTTTGGGTCTAACACCTCGATTAGCGAGTCAAACACACATTTTAAAACCACATGGTAACGACTCTAGGGTAGTAGGGTGTTCAAGTTGTCTACTCTTAAAATAACATTTCCAAAAGCCTTAATTGTGGGTGCAATTATAGCCAAACTAGTTCCATCATGGAAATGCTATAGTAAGAAAATCCTCCATAAAAATGAGTAAATTTCTTTTGGAATAGATTCTCAAATATTTGAGGTTTGAGGTAGAATCTCGCTCTAGAGAAAAAAGTGTAGATGAGTCCAATGGAGGGACCTCCAAGGCCAATGTTATGGGCAAGCCTATTCACCCCTTGGGTAAAAGTCATAAGAATCCCTAAGGCAAAAGAGAAAACCATCTAGGTCCTAAGAGGAATGATGGGATATTCAAGATTTCTAAAGGACCTTGTTTTGTGTGTGGCAAATGAGGACACTTAGTCAAGGATAGTAGGTTTAAGAAAACCTACAATAACAACAATGGACATAAGGTTAATGCCACCAAAGAGGAATCAGTTACAACCTTAAGCGAAGTCAATTCCATCTACAGGGGTGGTGGTATGATATTTGTGCTACCATTCTTGTGACATACGATAGGTCTCTCTTCAACACTTATGAAAAAACAAGTAATGGTCATGAGATTCATATGGGGAATGAGATGCATTCCAACCTTGATGGTAAGGGAACAATTGATCTTATTTTTACATCCTACAAGAAGGTGCTTCTCACTAGTGTCCCCTATGTGCCGACATGAATATGAACCTTGTAAGGAAATGAGGCATCAAGGCGATGTTTGAGTTTGAAAAGCTAATTTTGTCAAAGGAAGGGAACTTTGAAGGGTAGGTATATTCTTGTGATGGAATGGTTAAATTTTGTACATCTAGCTCTTTGATTGACAATAGTAAAGCATCATCATCTGCTACTTACATGGTTGATTCAAATTCTATTACTATGTGCCTTAAAAACTAGCGCATGTAGGTTTTAGTACAATTAAAGGAATGATTAAATGTGGATTGATTAATTGTGATATTATTGAGTATGCTAAATGTGAACTATGTGTGAAATGTAAAATGGTAAAAAAAAAAAACTATTCCTAGTGTTGGTAGGAATTCTAAGTTGCAAGATTTAATACATAATGACATATGTGAATTGAATGGAATGCTAACTAGAAGTGGAATTAAATACTTTATCACATTGATAGATGATTGTTCTAGGTATATTTATGTGTATTTTCTTAAGAGTAAAGATGAAACATTTAATTCATTTAAAGTATACAAGGTCAAAGTTGAAAATCAATTAGATAGAAAGATAGAAGTACTTAGAAGAAGTGATAGGGGTCGTGAATATTTTTAAATGAGTTCAATATATTTTAAGAAATATCACACTGATGGCACCATACACTCTTTTGAAGGTAGATTAGTAGGGTAGTGACTACTCACTTTCCCAACACTCAGTTCCTTCTTAGTCGTTCTATTTTTACATAAACAAACTCAAATTTTCAATTATCGCAATTCCTTAGTCCTTTAATTATTTTGAGAAAATATGTTATCTCATGAGATAATATGTTGCTTCTAGTGGGTTATGCACATTGTTCTAATAAAAGTGTCCTATGCTTAAAAGCTTACTAACATGCTTTCCCTTACTATATTTAACATTATATTGTTAAACCAGATATCATAACATATCCATAACCTTTATTAATACCTAAGTATTTGCTTATCTAAAACAAATCTTCTTATTTAAAGGATGGTTTAAAATTTGGTGCCATGAAAATTATGTTAGAATAACCCATTTTTAAATTGATTATAATTTTGTGATAAAAAATTAAGTCATGCTCTTATTTGTTTTGGAATAAAACCTTTCTATTTAAATATTTTTTTAAGGTAAATAAATCATAAAATTCATAGACTTTATTTATTTGTAACCAAGGTTATAACTTAATTCATATTCCAATTTGATAACCCTACGTTGATTTTAGTGCATTGGACCTAAACGTCTAGCCATTGTTTAGATTTTTAATTTGAAAACTATAATGAATTTGAGAATGATTCTCTTCACCAAACTGTTCATTTTTAATCTAGTTCAATTATAAAATATGTACAAAATTTAATAAAATAGTTTAGTGTCAAAAAGTTTTAACACGTCAATTGGTCATCAACCTAGCATATCTAGATTTAAACTCCAACTTACAAAAATTATAAAATTCAAATATCTTGATGGATTTTTCTAAAATTTCAAGATTACAAATCGTTTATGTTAAGACTATCTCATAAAATTTTCAGGGCAAAATGATCACTGTTTTAGGTTAAAATAATTTTCCAAACTTGAATGTCAAATTTGCTTTTGTGAAAAATAATTTTGCTTCCAAACTTACAACAGTCATATCCTAAAGAATTTTAAACCTTTTTTGAGCGTTTTATAAGCCTAAACTCATATACACCTCCTAATAAATAGATTGATCAAATAAAAATACATGCAATATAGAAGTTTTGGAAAGTTTAACCTGTTTGAAGTCAAAACCTAAACCTATCCAAATTTCAGCTTTTACCCTAGCCTTTATGATCTTTGGATTCCCTTACCTAAGTGAGTTATAATCCTCATGCATGTTATGATTTGTTAAATACAAATGATAAGTGTTGTTATACAAACAAGGTATAAAATACTTAATAATTTCACATAGTGAAGATGTGAAATTTCAGTTTCAATTGTAGGCACTTAAAAATTGTGGTTTTGGGTCCAAAGTGATACAATGAGGTATTTAAGGATGCCCAAATTTTTTGGGAGCATTTGGAGGTGTTTATGCTCAATTTTGAGAGTTTTGACCTGCCTAGGTGGTGTTGTGTCGCCACACGTCGCCACCTATGTGACAACACATCGCGTGTTGCCTTAGGGCTTCAAAGAAACATAGCAGACGCATCCGTATAGACACATGTTTTAGCTCCAAATGTTGGTCTTTGAGGCTCTAATCCTATTGGTTAGAACTAATGATTGAGCTTATTCTATAAAAGGGCTCTCATAGAGTTTTGATAGACTTTATCAATCTCTCAAATCTCTCTCTAACCTCTCTCTCTCTCTCTTTCTCTAGCTTTCAAGATTTCAAATTTTCGCCATGAGACTCGTTAAGAAAGTACTTCACTTTGTGAGAGGCTTATTCAATCTCAATTTCCACTTTCTATTAGAAAAGCCTCAAGCATGAATGGAGGTCTAGGAAATAGAGAATTAGGACAGCAATACTCCTTGGTTCTTTTTTTTTTTGTAGAAGTTCCAAAGGTGTTATTCTAAGCAAGGTTATGAAGCTCCAAGAACAATCAAGAAGTTTGCTCTACAAACTAGGGTTTGCATCATCTAACTCAATCTTTTGTTGGTCTCTATGAAGAATATTTTTGTGTAGATTTGTAATATTGTGGTGGTGTATCTCACTGTCCTCCAACATTCTAATTCTTTATCATCTGAGATACAACATCATGGAAGAATCTACTTCATTTTTGGCTTTGAAATAAATGACATAAGACTTGGTTTGATTAGATATATTTGATGGTGCTAACTTTGTTCATTGGCAAGATAAGATTATGTTCTTACTAAGCACTCTCAAGGTCTATGTCTTGGATAAAGACCTAAAGGCTATAGAACCTACTAAAGAAGATGACACCAAAGAAAGGAAGAAACACGAAGAAGATGAAATAATTTACAGGGGTCGCATTCTCAACGTACTCTTGGATCGCTTGTATGATCTCTACACTAACACCAAGACCACCAAGGAGATTTGGGAAGCCTTACAGAAAAAGTACATGGCATCCGGGAGTACTTTCCTTTTCTTCACTGAGCGGATAAAGGCCTCCTAGGCCTCAGACATCTAGGCCACATCCGAAAGACAAAGTGGCTCCCTCTGAGGGTTGGCGGAAATAGAAGCTAAAGGCAGGCCAATAGCAAGAGCCAGTGTAGCTTCTCGAGCATCCAGCAGGAGGAACGGAAGTAGCTTTGTTATAAAGGAGACTCCATTGGCAGTTGTCTCGCTCAATGGCCCCCGAGCGAGAGCTTCACACTTTTGGGCCATGAGAGATGCTAGCTTGGTTGCCTGAAGGCTTCCCAGATGTTCATCTCACTTGCGAACATCTGAAAGAAAGGTGATCAGTGACAAATAAATCAAAAGTGAGATAAATGAAAATAGACAATAGACGACAGCTCCCCACCATCAATGAACTCCTTGGGCTCAGAGGGTTTCTTAGAAGGTGAAGGGCTCTTTGAAAACTTAGAGGGGTCGCCGGCTGAACTCAAAAATATCATGTCCTTTTTTGAGGCCATTATCTCGCTAACTGCAAGTTGAACTGTATCTAGGAGCAACCTAAGGTCTAGCCTCTCTTTAGTAATCAGATGAAAAGTGTCTTGGAGAGCCCTAAATTCCAACCCGACATTGGACATGTATTGCTGGAAGCCACCCAATAAGACTGTTGTCTTTTCGTTGACAGCCACGGTGTCCACGAGTGCTCCAAGCTAATGATTGTTGACACGGTCAAGGTTATCAATATATTGTTGCCCTGTTCACCAACAAGCTAGATACCCATGTCGATGATGCCTCAAAGATGGAAAAAGATATGTATGGTCAGGACTATGATCCTCATAAACAATTCTAGGAAAAAAAGGAAGGTAAAATCCTCACCTTGCTCGGCGCTCTCCACCTATCGGAGGGTGTGTAGTCATCGTAGTGCCCTATCCACACAAACAAACTTAAGGGCCTTTGAGGCTTCTGCAGTGATCACAATGGTTTTCTCCTCATCCCATCCGACCTCGGCTACGATAACTCGTCCCAAAATTAGAAGCCTCATTGGTCTCCCTCATGAGGAAAATTTGGGCGGAGAGTTCAACAATTTCATCAAACCCATCATCCAATTGGTTGTTGTCACCTCCATCCTAGTCTGCAACACCCTCCTCGAGTACCATGAGGTGGATTATGTGGCCTCTCCTCTGCGGGTGTACGAACCTCGACATGTTTATCCTCTCGACCCATTGATGGGAGCCAAGAATTCTTATCCCTAAAGACATGTACTAGTGGTTAGTTTCATAATGTCTTTCTCTTCAACCAGAAGAAGAGATATGACCCTGGCCCTCGCCAAGTACTCATCAAGCTCGTCAGGCCATGCATAGGGTCCTATCACTAGGCAATGCATCTGTCACGCCATCGCTAAAACAGTACAAAAAATCAAAGTATGAGAAGGGAAAAGATAACCCTACTACTCTATTTGCATTTTGAGGACGATTCATGTTGTTGTGTAGGGCCCGAGAAGGGCTAGACATCTTTGGGTGGATTTAAGATTGAAGTGGTAATGAATCTCCTCCGGACTAGGCAATATCCAATCTTTCTCCTTGCACAACACAAACAAAGCAGCAAGGAGTCGGTATGTATTTGGGATAAGTTGGACGGGGGCTATCCGAAACCATATGAGCATGTCAATAAAATATTGATGTAAAATAAGGGTAGCCCTTGCCTCCAAATAGGCCTAAATCCACGATCCATACCCGTAGTAGGAGTAGCAAGCCCGCTCTATTCGATCAACAAGCCTGTTCATGAAGCCATTGGATCCTTCCTCGAAATACTTCTGGATGGCTTCAAGACCCTTGATAGAGCATGTCTGAGACATTGAGACACCAGAAACTCAGATTCAAAATGGGTCATCGAGGATGGGGTAACCCACGGGTCCATCATAGGGCTTCGTACCTCCGTGGGATGTGAGGAGTCCCCCTATTCTGGAAGTTATTACACCTGGGATCGCTATGGAGATTCCCACAGAGGTAGAATGTTGTTTTGTAGGTGCAATGACTCGTGTGCATTCCACAAAACCACTTCTTCTCCATCCTCCCGTAACTCTTGATATTCCTGAGCTGCAGTAGTCTTTGATATCAAGATGTTGGCCTTTTTCCACAATTTAAGTTGCAAGTTCTGTGATAATAGGGATTCCTTGACTTCAAAATCCTCAGGTTCTTTTCACAAGAGAGAAAGGAATTTCGAGTTAAAGGAATGGTCCCTTCTAACATAGTTTGTAACGTTATGAAATTCCTAATAAGGCTTAGTGCCTTGATTAGGGGGCCCATGAGGGCAATATCAGAATATTATGTGAATAAAGTGAATATTTATGTGATTATGTGAATTGCATGGGATATGTTATTATATAGCTAATTATGCATGTTTAAGTGTATTAAATGTGCAAAACAGACATGCTTTTATTTAAATGGGCATATTTGTAATTTTGACCCATGAGGGCCTAATTGTAATTATATGATTATGTGATCTAGACAACATTATTACGTGGATATTTGAGATATTCAGCAGGAGTCGGTCCTTTCGAGCAAGACAGCGGTTTAGTCACAACGTGGGATTTATATCCGACTCAGGGTGAGCCAAGGGTTATTTCAGTGATTCGGCGAGTTATGGGGACTCACTAGAGTATAAGTCATATGTTGAGAAAAATAGTGATATACAGGGTTTAGCGAAATTAACGGGGGCTTTTAAGTGTATTGTGAGATGGGAGGGTAAAATGACAATTTTGCCCTTAGTGGGCTTTGAGAGAGAAGTTTGGCTTTAGGGGCATTTTGGTCTCTTGGACCCTTCGACTAAGGCAGCTGAGTTTATGAACTCAGAAGGAAGGGGAAAAACAGAGCAACAAAAACACAACTCTTTCTCTCTCTCTCTCTCTCTCTCTCTCTTTCTCTCTTTCTCTCTCTAACCTTGGAGGTTTTGAAAGAGGATTGGATTTTTAAGAAGATTAAAAACAAGTTGGGAGTGGTTTAAGATTAAGGGAATATAGCTGGAGTCAAACTCAATCAGAGGTAACTCAATTATTTGAGTTTTGGTTTGGTTTTTGAAAGCTTCATTGAATTCTTAGTTATATGGAGTTTGGATTGAGTTTAAGAGTTGTTTATTGAATTTCTGAGTTGTTGGGATCATTATTATGGTCAAAATAGGTGAAAATCATATTTTGGGCTGATTTATGGAGTGTTGGCGATATTGGAAATCTCTGGTTTTCTGAGTCCACAGGGCCGCGCCGTGGCCCTGTTCATGGGGTGTCGCGACCCTTATGAACTCAAAGGGACAAGCAAGTGGCTCAAACTACCTTGGCATCACAGTGCTAGGTGGATTGTGCCGCAGTGTGCGTCTAGTGGTTTTGGGCTCGAGGCTCTCTGACTTGTTGCACCGCGCCCCTTAGTGGGGGGCATTGCGACTCAAATTAGGGAAATGATAAAAAGTAGGTTTTGGGAGTTGGGAACCCAAAACTAAGGGCTTGAGAATGGTTCTACTTCCCGGGTTACTAGAATGCAAGGTCTCGGAAGCTAGGACCTTTTCTGGAAGCCTTTATTATTTCATTTCCTTATAGTTATTCATTGTTATGGTTGTATCTAGGGTGAACCGTTAGGCTCAGGAGGAAATGGCCATACTTGGGGGTCATCAGACACTATTTACTCAGGAACTGAGGTAAGAAAACTACACCCGGTTTGTGTTTAGGCCTTGGCCTAATTATAATACATGGTTATCATATTGCTGAGAATGTTTTATTATACATGTTTATTGCGTTGTGTTTGCCTTTGTTAAGTAATAACTGATTATTTGTATATCTAATGGAAAAGCTCGGCTTATAAGTCGAGGGTTACCTATTATATTTAATTGGAAGGCTCGGCTTATAAGTAAGAGCTTACAGATTATATTCAATTGAAAGCTCGACTTATTAATTGAGGCTCTATTTATAGTATCTGACTAAAGCTCATTTTATAAGTCGAGGATCCTTCTATGATATATGATGAAAAACTTAGCTTATTAGTCAAGGATGTGTTTAGTTAAAAGACTTGGCTTATAGGTCAAAGGCGTAAAAGACTCCTCTTATAAGTCAAAGGTTCAAAAGACTCGGCTTATAAGTTGAAGGTTTAAAGGACTCGGCTTATAAGTCAAAGGTTTAAAAGACTTGCCTTATAAGTCGAAGGTTTAAAAGACTCGGATAATAAGTTGAGGGTTTAAAGTACTCGGCTTATAAGTTGAAGGTTTATAAGGCTTGTCTTATATGTCGAAAGTTTATAAAGCTCGGCTTATAGGTCGAGGGTTTAAAGGTTCGACTTATGAGTCAAGGGCGAAAATAGTGTGCTGAACGCCAACTGATGTGGTTAAGCTAAGCAGGAAGCATGATATACGCTTGAACGACCCTAAGTCCGCCTGAAATCATAAGTGTCAGGTATGCTTTGCCAGCTCTAAGGCTGGTTATATGAGCGATTAGGAAATAGGCCCTGGTGTGATTTTATAGTCACTTATCTGGATTTATCGCATGCATGAGTAGAGTTATTATTGCTAGGCATGCTGATTTTGATCCCGTGATCTAATGATTTACTGCTTATAATCATGATTATGTTTTCTTGCTGAGCCTCAACTCACAGGTGCTAAATGGTGCAGGAAAAGGAAAGGAAAAGGTGAACAGTCATGAGTTAGAGAGCTTCGAGTGCAAAGTTTACATATGGGACCTACTCGTCCACCATGGCTGAGGTTATAGGTTGGAACTAGGGTTGGACCCTGATTTTGCCGCCTAGGTCAGCTTTTGTATACATTTTGAGTTTGTAACCGTTTTAAACTATGTTGGGATCCCATATATTGAAATCAAACTCTTTTAATGAGACAGTTGTCATTTGACCAAAATTTTTAGTACCTAAACATGTGGTTAGTTTCAATTACACGTTTTAAGTCCAAATGACTCATTTAATGAGTTAAGCACTATTTAATTATACAGTGTAACAATTTTGGATTAGGAGGACGTTACATAGCTCCTCGAGTTCAAGATCGTAGGGCATTTGAAAAGAAAAAACAAGCAGGTATGTACTTGGTCAAAGAAAGGAATACAAAAGTACTTAGTAGAACATAAAGGGGTTTTTTTTGCTCGCAGGGATGGGGAACAAAATCCCAAATCGCTGGGTTAAAAAGGATCTCTCAAGTCCTCATAGCGACAAGCCCTAATATGGAAATTTAACGAGTTAAGCACTATTTAATTATACAGTGTAACAATTTTGGATTAGGAGGACGTTACATAGCTCCTCGAGTTCAAGATCGTAGGGCATTTGAAAAGCAAAAACAAGCAGGTATGTACTTGGTCAAAGAAAGGAATACAAAAGTACCTAGAAGAACTTAAAGGGGTTTTTCTTGCTCGTAGGGATGGGGAGCGAAATCCTAAATCGCTAGGTTAAAAAGGATTCCTCAAGTCCTCATAGCGACAAGCCCTAATATGGCAAAGTTTGTTATTCACAATGATAACTGAAACTTTAAATCACAGGTAACCAAAATCCTAGAATCAGAGCATCTAATGTGCTATAAGTTATGCTAACTACTTAGGAATGTTCTACTCACACCCAAAATGAAACAGAATCACATATACATTTAGAAAAGAGGGGAAACAGAAAACATATATGATAAATATCCCATGAAGGTTTGAAAGGTTGCCCTCACTCGAAGAAAACACCGGTCCCCAACTGTGAATCGTCTCGCAAAGGAATGAGGATAGCCAATGGGATACAGGCTAAGAGTTGAAGAAGGCTAGCCTCGGTGAAATTTCTCTATTGGTTTGAGAGAAGCAATGGCGAAAATGAAAGTTAAGAATTGCCCAGACTTCTAATTCAAAATTTGAAATTTGGCGCCCAATCAAATTGAAAGTCTCGAGAACACTCGAGTATTGACATTTATGGGTTTTCTCAAGACTGCCATCGACAAGACATTCGGATGCTCGCGAGTGCCACGTGCCCAAGCATTTAATTACTGACAATAGCCTATAGCTACCAGAGGAATGGCATGTGTTGCACATGCTAGTCAATAGCGTATAACGACCGATCTGAGGATAACACATGTCGCACTAGTGTTAATGTTAGATAATCAGTTCTTAATTAATTTTTCTATCCGAATCCTCCATGCTGCCTATAAATTTATGTCTCATTAAGAGTGGGATGGGTTCTTTTATGACATAGAAATTTTTTAATTTATGTCTCATTTTGTATGACATAAAAAGATACGTGGGACGTTGAAAGGAGAGATTTCATGTCTCCCCTGGGGAGTTATAAGAAATTTCTGCTCTCTCCGAGATTTAGTCCTACATTCCTTAGTGTTGACCCAAATTTTTGTCAACTACATAATTAGAAGAAAGCTTGCAGAAGGTAGTAAATAATCAATAAAATTTTATGTGGTTTAGTTGTTAATGAGGCCGAGTCACTTGTATTGAAGAAGGCTTTTCAGAACCCAGGCCTTCTTAGGGTTTATGTCTTACAAAATGAGACATAAATTAAAAGCTTTCTATGTCTTACAAAATTAGACATAAAAGACCCTATCCCACTTTTAAAGCTTTATATGTGGTTTTGTTGTAGTAGTGGTGGCATTGAATTTCTTTTTGTCTTGAACAAATTAATATTAAACTGATTTGTAAAAACGATTAGCGGACTTTGGCTTGGGTGTATTTTAAAATATTTCAAAAAGTCCACATAAGAGGTATTTGAGTCCAAAAATAAGGCCTAAAGGTGATACAAACTTAAAGACCACTAAAAAATAATAAAATAATAAACCAAAATGCAATATTTTAAGTATGTGGAAATAATTTATGTATTTAAATACGATTAAATACATTTATAGACTCAACTTAATGTGTGTACCATTTACTTAGAAAAGTGTCATTTTTAACATATTAAGTGTTATTCCACACTTATTGTTTATTACTCTTATTCAAATAATTATCAAATTATATATTTTGAATGAATAATGATTAGAACAAATTATAAAAAAACAATTGAAAAACTTTATGAATTCACCAATTTAGAAAACTTAGGACAATAATTTTCCATCGTACTTGAAATGAGTAAGTTATCCCCTTCACTTCCTTCAATAAATAAAAATTTCCAACCTAGAAATCCTAGATTGTAAACTGTGGATACCAAAAATCCATCATAAAAAAAAACAAAAGAAGTTTCTAGTCCCTTAATGAAGTAAGCAGCTAAGGGGCACCAAAGGCCCCAAGTACGCGATGGAGGCAGAAGGTTATTACAGGCCATCATAATGTCAGACATTCGCATGGCTCTAGGCCTCACGAGGTCATTCCAGGCCTCCAAGTTGCATCACCTCGTAAGATGCCTCTGTCATGCACACATGGCCCTTATCCATGCCCCTCGGAGTCAAGGCCCCAGCCTCGCAAGACGCCTCCATCCCGCACAGCACCTAGCTACGCCTTGCGCATGGGCCTCACGAACATCACTCCAGCAGCACCCAGCTGCACCTCGCACATGCCAACACCTCATGTACCGCGCCTAGCTTTGCCCCGAGGTGTCCCACACATGGACCCCACGCCAAGAAGACACCTTGCACCTGGGATGTGTCCCACGTCTCACCAAAGCATGCGCTTCGTGGCCCCCAAGCACTTGACCTCACCTGGTGCCCACGCGCACCAGGGCCTCGCACCCACGCGCACAGGGGCCTCGTACCAGCGCACACAGGGGCCTCGCGCCCGCTTGCACATGGGCCTCAAGCCTAACTCGCGCGCAACAAGGCCTCGCGCCCGCGCACACCAAGGCCTCGCGCCCGCGCGCACCAAGGCCTCGCGCCCGCGCGCACCAGGGCCTTGCACCCGCGCGCACAGGGGCCTCACGCCCGCCCGCACAGGGGCCTCGCGCCCGCGCACACATGAGCCTCGCGCCTACCTCACGTGCGCCAAGGCCTCCTACCCGCGTGCACACGAGCCTCGCACCCCTGCGCACAGGGGCCTTGCACCCGCGCGGACCAGGACCTCGAGCCAAGGCCTCGCCTTATACGCCTACAGAAATACGTCTTGTGCCCAGAGTGCACACGTGGGGTCAAGAGGCCCTTCTCACCTCTTTCTCATGGAACCATCTCGCAAGGTCCATGAGTTAGGGTACGGACGTGATGTCCATGCCAGAAAAGTAATGGCCGTACAAGAATGGTACATGGTATGGACTCCCTCAGCACGCTTATGTGGTCTTTACCCGACAAGTAGTGGAGGCAAAATATGGCATCAAGACATGAGCAATTTTGCAGACCTTTGACAAGTACTGGAGCCGACCACCACTCTTCCAACACCACTACCACCTGTGCCATGACCCTGATAGTGTACTCCTATACTATTTTATCCAAAGGGCCCATCATGTATAAGGGGCCATACGAGCCTAGCTATAAATAGGGCTTTACCCCTCAGAATGGGGGGTTGGAAAATTCATTGTATGCAGAGACTATTAAGGAATATACATTTTTTACTCCATTGTTGATCTGTGTTTATCCTTCCATAAGTTCATTCTAAGTTTTTATAAAAACATCGCCACACTTATCTTTGAGTTTTCCAATCTAATTTCGTTGACGAGATTTCACCGTCAATAGTTTGGTGCCGTTTGTGGAAAGAACAAGCATCAAGCCAGCGTTCTTCCATCACTTCCAACAAAGGAAGATGCTAGGACGTTCAAAATGCCTACGACAAATACAAGATGATGAGGTTGTCTGAGATGAAGTAGAGCGGAGGGCTTCTCAGAAAGACCCCCCTCCACCCAAGCATGGAGGTATACCGGAATAGCCTCTTCCCCCAAGGGAGGAGAAGGAAGCATCATCCCCGGCCATCAGGCCCGACGAAGGTCATTCGGAGCCGCCAGTGCATCCACTTCACTGGCCCCCGGTGGCACCACGCTCAGGCCACCAAGACCCAGGTCCATCGACGCACGGGCCAAGCAAGGGTCACGGGGTATGCTCGGTAAGTTCCTGCTCAAGGACTCGCTTCTACAGGGATGAGATTCAAGAGTTACATAAAAAGACTCAAAGGCTGCAAACCACGATAGAGAACATGCATGAGGTCTTAAACGACCTACAGCAAGGATAGTCAAGCATACCCCCTCCTAGGCATAAAGAGAAGGAGCATGAAAAAGGGGAAGACACTGTCCCCATAGACGATGGGGAAATCCGACTTTCCACCAGTAAAATTCCTCCGACAAGGTCCCATGAGGAACCTAGGTCGACAAAATGCCCCCAAGAGCAAAGGCGGAAGGAAGACGATGGTTGTAAGAACGAAGCAGAACTCACCTCAAAAGAAGTACCCCCCGCGGTTCCCCCGAGGAACACCACCAAAGCAAGGGTTCAGTCTAAGGACCCGCGAGACTCCTCAAGCAAAAAGAGGAGGGGACTAGACACTAAAATGCGAAGCCCTCGAGACAAAATTAACACTACGCCTGGGGGCATAAAGATAATGAAGAATTTGACCATGATTCGCCCTTCACAAGGGAGATCCAGGCTGAGCAAATGCCCACCGGCTTCAGAGAGCCTCGCATGACTCTGTACGAGGGTACTACAGACCCAAAATATCACTTAGACTCCTTCAATAACTGGATAAGGTTAAGAGAGGTCAACAACTGGGCAAAGTGCCATTGCTTTGTCGTTACACTTAAAGGAGTGGCGTACAAGTGGTTCAAGAGGTTAAGGCCAGGAACAATCAAATCATGGCAGCAATTCTCTGATGAATTCCTTCAGCAACACCACGTAGTCTGTGATTACGTCATGCAAATTACCAGCCTCGCTAACATAAAACAAGGCAAGAATGAATGTTTGAAGAACTATATCCATAGGTTCAATATGGAAGCAACGAAGGTGGGAAGTTTAACCAAAGCAGAGCTCAAGATGGCTATTATAGCTGGAGTACGACCAGGAAGTAGGTTATGGGGTAACATGCTCAAAAGAGAAGTTTCGAATTTGGATGACTTCGAGAGAGAGCACAGAAGTACATACTTGTGGAAGAGGGCCATAAGAACTCGAATGTTGAAGAAAGAAAACCATCCTCCAGTTGCCCTACTACCAATACGTCTGAAGATTCCATATATAAGGGGGTGTCATGCTAGAGGGGTCGCTGACCAAGTTTGAGATTGAACTAAGACCATCTAACCATGCCTACAAAAAAGGGTCTCAAAAGTAGATGCCTACAAAAAGGGTCTCAAAAGAAGACGCTTGCGAAAAGGGTCTCCAAAGTAGATGCTTGCAAAAAGGGTCTCAAAAGTAGACGCCTGCAAAAAGGGTCTCCAAAGTAGACGCTTGCAAAAAGGGTCTCAAAAGTAGACGCCTGCAAAAAGGGTCTCAAAGTAGACGCTTCCAAAAAGGGTCTCAAAGACGACGCTTCCAAAAAAGGGTCTCAAAGAAGACGCTTGCAAAAATAGTACTATGCCTAATGACGAGAAGGACGCTTCTCGTAAGAAATAATAAGCGCGCGCAAAAATATGTAAAAGGATAACTAGAACCCAAGGGGTCAATATATCCTTATAGATATGATCAAGGTGCACCAAAGAGAGACCTATCGAACCCCCTTTCGCGTGGGTTCCAAAGGACCTCGAGCATGATAAATACCAAAAATCCTCCTTTCAAAAAAAAAACAAAAGAAGTTTCTAGTCCCTTAATGAAGATAGTAGCTAAGGGGCACCAAAGGTGCCAAGTACGCGATGGAGACAGAAGGTTATTACAGGCCATCAAAATGTCAGACATTCGCAAGGCTCTAGGCCTCACGAGGCCATTCCAGGCCTCCAAGCTACATCACCTCGTAAGACACCTTTTTCATGCACACATGGCCCTTATCCATGCCCCTCGGAGTCAAGGCCCCAGCCTCGCGAGACGCCTCCATCTTGCACAGCACCCAGCTGCGCATCATGCATGGTCCTCACGAACACCACTCCAGCAGCACCTTGTTGCACCTCGCGCATGCCAACACCTCATGCACCGCGCCTAGCTTTTCCCCAAGGTGTCCCACATCATGGACCTCATGCCAAGAAGACACCTCGCACTTGGGATGTGTCCCACGTCTCACCAAAGCATGCGCCTCGCGGCCCCCAAGGACCTGACCTCTCTGGCCCCCACATGCACAGAGGTATCGCGCCCGCGCGCACAGGGGCCTCGCGGCCACGCGCACATGGGCCTCACGCCTACCTCGCTCACACCAGGCCCTTGCGCTCGCGCACACATGGGCCTCGCGCCCCCGCACACAGAGGTCTCGCGGTCGCCCGCATCAGGGCCTCGTACCCGCGCGCACAGGGGCCTCGCGCCCGCGCGCACATGAGCCTCACACCTACCTCGTGCGCACCAAGGCCTCGCGCCCGCGCACACGGGTGCCTCGCACCCATGCGTACCAGGACCTCGTGCCAAGGCCTCGCCTCATACGCCTACAGAAATGCGTCTTGTGCCCACAGTGCACACGTGGGGTCGAGAGACCCTTCTCACCTCTTTCTCATGGAACCATCTCACAAGGTCCATGAGTTAGGGTATGGACGTGATGTCCATGCCAGAAAAGTAATGGTCGTACAAGAATGGTACATGGTACGGACTCCCTCAGCACGCTTATGTGGTCTGTACCCAACAAGTAGTGGAGGCATAATATGGCATCAAGACATGAGCACTTTTGCAGACCTCTGACACGTACTGGAGCCGACCACCACTCTTCCAACACCACTACCACCTGTGCCATGACCCTGATAGTGTACTCCTGTACTATTTTGTCCAAAGGATCCATCATGTATAAGGGGCCATACGAGCCTAGCTGTAAATATTGCTTTACCCCTCAGAATGGGGGTTGGAAAATTCATTGTATGCAGAGACTATTAAGCAATATACATTTTTTACTCCATTGTTGATCTGTGTTTATCCTTCCATAAGTTCATTCTAAGTTCTTATAAAAACATCGCCACACTTATCTTTGAGTTTTCCGATCTAATTTCGTTGACGAGATTTCACCGTCAACATAAACATATAAGGAATAGGAGTTATTCGAAAGAAAAAGCACGAGTAGAGTAGCAACTGAAGAATACAAAGAACATAATTGGAAGTCAAACAAGAATTCCCACAAGCATCTTATATAATGCAATCCACCTCAACTTGATGTCGGAAGGCTTCACATTTACCCCTCTTTAATCATGAGACAACCCAAGAACAACATCCCAAATTACACAATGACCTCATACCATATGTCCTTGGAAAAGCATGCCATCGTTCAACACAATATTAGGCACCACTACCCAACCATTACGACCTGGTGTAAGGATCTTACACCAAACCAACAGTAGTTAGGGAAGGGCATTGTAGTGACATACTAAGAAAATTCTTCTACTATAAATAAGAAAAGGCTGGTCACCCCTAAAGAGGGGATTCACCAACTTGTACCTAAGAAAAACCTACATTAATCAAAAAATTATTATTCACTCCATTGTCATCTTCTCCATTTTGTTCATTGTTATCTGTTATAATCTAGAACACTCATCATCTTTTTTCAAGTGACTCGTTAACAAAATCTTTATGTTAATACTATTGTTGACTGAAAGAACTCGTCAAACAAGTCAGATCGGAAAACTTCTGAGCTGAAAAGTAATTGAAGAACTGTGAAGAACCTTTAAAGAACTTACGATAACTATCTGAACTTAGAATTAAGCTGCATAGTTAAAATGGAGAGAATATTCATATTACTAAAGAAGTTATTGTCACAATGCCTAATTTTCTGACACCTTTCTTAGTTGAACGAAGGCCCTATTTATAGTGGAGATCTAATGGATCTAAGTACAAAAACGGTTCCAATGGGACACAGATCTGGTGATATGACAAGGCACCTCAGAGATTCATGGAGTAGGCATTAGTAGTGTCGGGCTCCAGGCCTGTCGGGCTTGACATTTGTCGGAGGCGTGGGACGAGGTGTGGCTCCTCTTAGTACTTTGTATGACCACTACTCTTCTGACTTATGTACAGCCACTGCTTATGTGATGGTCGTGTCTAGTTCGTACTTCGTACTACTTGGGCCTTTTTTGTACATCCTCTTTACCCATTTCTTAATAAGTTCTTGAGAGCTTGAGTGCTTGAGTGCAAGACAATTATAACTCGATGTCGAGGAGGTACTTTGCGTCCAGGCTACAATGAATCTTTGGGCTTATTTCCTTTCAAGCTTTGTGATGGCCTTAAGTTGGTATTCCAAGTTTGTTGAGGCCCTCCAAATCATCTCCTTGGCTTCTAGGGAGTCTCAAACATGTTTCATGGTCTGGCGACGAGTTTAACCTATTCTTGGGCTTCAGAGGGGCCCTGAGCTTGCTCCTTGAGCTTGCCCCTCTATTAAGCTCACCACCTCAGGTCGCCCCCTAGGAGAGCTCTCCCACCTAGCTCACCATCTTGGTGAGCTCGCCCCCTGAGCTCGCCCCTGGGGTCCTAGGGGGTGTGAGCTTGGATCTCGTGTCTCCTCCATCTCTTCAAAGCAACTCTTTGGCATTGGCATCTAGTTTAGCACCTCTTGTCATTTCTCCATGCTCACATTAGTTGCTTAGTTAACAATAAACTCCATGGAGTGTTGAGCTCGCTCCCCAAGCCTTAGGGCGGCTTGAGTTTTCCGCCATGCTTTATGGAGTCTTGTGCTCGCCCCCAAGCTCTAGGAAGGTGCAAGTTTGATCCCCGAGGCTTTTTCTATCTCTTGGTACTCCTCTTTGGTGCTTTACTTGATGTGGAATTTCTACATCCATACTTGCCCCCTAGTCTATGAGAGGGCTTTGAGGCATTGTTTTACACTATTTTTGTGACATATTTATGACATGGATGATATAAGTGTGTTTCTTTGTTTATGAGATATGGAAAATCATACTTAATGAGTGGTGATGCTCAGGACTCCTTTAAATTTCAATTAATGCCAATCATTCCTTGGTATAGATCCCACGGATACCATTAGTGTACATAACATCAGACCACACAAAGGAGCTTGAGGCAGACTATTTAGAGGGGCCCAAGAAGTAGCGTCTAGCCATGGTGAGCCCTTGTGTGGTGCTCCTAAGGCATTTCCCTAGGTGGTTTTCGTGCATCCAACGCTTGTCAAATTTCAGAGTGAAGAGTACTTTAACAATTATTTCTTGTAGTCCTTTCACCTTGTTGGTTTCTTCTTCACTATCAGGAGGTCAACTCGACCGTGATGTCTACCTGTACTTGCTCGTTTATTGATACCCTTGAAGTATATGTGACATCGACAAAAGATATATCTTTAGCTGGGGAGGAGAATGATCGGATTCCTGTCAAGATTTAAGGACTTAAGAAGCAATTTGCCGAGGCCATACAAAAGATGGGAGCATGTGGGCTTTTTATTAGCACCTCTTTATTTTGAAAGAGTTCCCTTTGGGACCTGTTTACGGCGTGTGCTTCATGTCTGTTGGTGCACCTTGACTACTCACTACAACAATTTTGACACGGAGATTCCTATATGTTTAGGCGCCAAATGAAAAAGAAACAAGGCGCCATATGAAAATTTGGTCTAATCCTAGAAGAAAAGAAAAAACGTGAACAACCACAGAAATTTCTCTATTCCCTCATCTGCTCTCATTGAATCCCTAAACCCTAAACTAACCAAACTAGCTCCCTAAATCAGTGTCGCCTCCCTCTTCCTTTCTCTCTCACTTAGTTTCCTCAGCCCTCTCTCTCTCATGTGAGTCGCTGAAACATACCATGACCGTGCCACCTCTCTCTCCCCGTCATGCAACTCGGACCTCTATTTTTCTGTGAGGTATTTTTTTTTTGTTTTTTTATCAATTAGATTTCAATTAATATCATATAATCAATTTATATATATATTCAAGTCACAAATGTCTTCTTCTTCTCCATTCCCATCACTGCGGGTTAGATGTACTTCATCACCCTTTTATCTCTTGATGTTGTGAGAATTATTATTTTTGGAAAGATTGGGTTATGCTTTGTGATCCGTATTTATTTTGCAGGTGATTCTCATAGCACTACCGATTGTTGATCTGCTCTTGGGATTTTTTATCAGTATTTATATGCGTTTTGTGGTTCTATGCAACCACTTTTGTGCATTGTGTTGGTAACTAATGGTAGTTTATAACAATTGAGGATTTTGTGGGTATTATATGATTTAGTTTTATCTGGGTTAGAATTGTTAAGGGTTTCATGTTAGCTTGTGTTTCGAACTCTCTTCAGTGAAGAACCAATCCAACTTTGCATATTTCTTGGAATTTAAGTGAAGAATATATCTAGGTTTTTTGTTTTTTTCATGCCTCTACTTGTTTGGATTGGGAACATTGATGGGTAGCATCTTTTATAAGGATTTTATTCATTTTTGGTGGAGTCTCTTTTACTGTCAGTCAAACTAATTCCATATGAGAAAGCTGACGACGTTGGTCTTATTTTTTATTTTTTATTTGTAAAACTTTTAAGGGTAGGATTTGAGTCTGTTTCTCTTAATCTCTATCCTGCTTTTGATGGAATTGAGTAGTTTCTTTTCTAATCCCATATATTCTTTTCTTGTTTCCTTTAGTCTCTTCTGTGTAGTGAGTCCAGGGTTAAAGAATGTCCGGGCCTTTGCCTCTGCATCGTGGCATATCTTCTGGGACACGAGACTCTGGAGGGAGCAATGATTTCAGCGACTCTCAAATGAAAGATAAAACAGAAAAGGATGATTTGGATAGAAGAGGTTCATCTGATCAGAGTGCCTTCGGGATGAATGTGAGTGTAAGTATCATTCTCCTTTCTTTCCTACATAAACCTATCCTCATAAATTTATATTAATGGTATTAGTAAATTAATCTTGATACAGTTGTTGCTCCTGCTTATGGTTGCAAGTGCCACATGTGAGGTTATTCCATATGATGTTGCTGCTATTGAGAAAGCTAATATCCAGATAAGAACTGCTCTTGTTAACAGATGAAAATATCGATATATTTTCACCGATCTTTTTTGTCTTCTGATTATTTCCTTTGATCTTTGTTTTGGTACCCTTCTTTTAAAACGTTTTTCATTTGTCAATCACCTTATTATATTCTTAAGCTATGAGGGGTACTAAACAAAAAATTTTGGGAGCAAACACAGAAAAAAAATTGGATATATAAATCAGCCTTCAACAAGCTTTTGGTTTGCCATTATTGTTTTGATAAAGCCTTTGACAAGTTCTATGACATGTATAATGCAACTTGGTATGATATGGATATGTTTAGAGCTGTTATTATCTTAATAATTGATCAACATTTTCACTTCATAATTGACATAAATCTAAACTGTATTACAGGAAAGGTTCTGGGTTGTATATATTGATACAATGTGGATTATATATATACATACATGTTATGTAATGCTGTTTATTTAGGTTGTAATTTTTACTTTGAATTAGATATATTAATATGATTTAAGCATTATTTTGATGAGATTTCAGTCGACATTGTTTATGCTATGTTTTTTTACTCTATTGTTTATCCAAAGCTCTAACGTACTCTTTCTCATTCTTTATCGAACTGGATTTTTGTTCTGTGATCCGCTTGGTTAACGAGAAAACTTAGGAAATGGCTTCTTACACATGTTGTGTTTCTCAGCTTACTCTGCAATTAAGTATGATAATAACAAAAAAGATTAGTCCTTTGTTGTACGAAAGAATGCTTAGTAGAATTGGTTGGTATCAAACTAACCAACTTCTTAAAAAGTTAGAGAGTGTATTGGAAAGAGAAAAAAAAAGATGTCTTGATTCTTCTCTTTACCATGAAATCATCTGATCAAGAATATAATGCACTTTTAATGGCTTGAATTCAGACTTTCTTGACTATGTAGTCTAATTGTATCGTATATGATGTATGTGATTATGAAGTGGCTGTAGTTACTAGAAATCAAGTATATTCTAGTTCTATATGCATTAAGGATTGTAGTTTTGTTAAATTTGTTTTCTTTATTGTTGGAATGCAATTCTCTTTTTCTTTTCTTCCCCTCTTTATAAAAATGCTGTTTAATTTAATCAGGCATCCATCTTGCTACTCTTTTATACGCGTGAACATACTCAAGTCCACGCCAGATATTGTTATAGAGAAGTTGTTGGCGATTTTGAAAGAAAATGAGACCGAATTTGGTTCTAAAAACTTGAATCTAAGCCAACATTATTTTGGTGGTGATTCAAATTCAAATAGGGGCATGAAGCAGAATAGATTTGGTACTAAAATCAGTGAGTCTCAGAAGTTTGATGATTCTGGTAAGGCAGCCTCAGGACCAGTTGATGACTTTACAAATATGTTTAATGGAAACTTACGAAAGGGTCTGATTTCGATGTGTGAGTTTCCAGGGTTATACTATGTTCTGTTTGTCAAGGGGTCAGGACCACACGTAATTGATTATGGTTATGTAGATGGCAAGCCTCCGAAGGAGGTAGTTGTCAGTCGGAAATGTGCTGAGGCAGTTCTTCGAGGTGCTCAGGTTAGTTTCCTTTCCATCAGTTTATCAACATTATTAAGTAAAATCAGGATTTCTATGGAAACATCTGATTGAAATATTTGTATAAGGAGTTTTACTTCTCAAGTTTCTGGATTTATATTACGACTGTTAAAACTACTAGCTGTTTTTTTCTTGAGAAATGAGTAGTTGAAATGTGATGTTAAAGATCATGGCTTTGGTGACACTGAATATGACATTGACCTCCTCAAACTTGATATGATTAGTTTTCCATTTACTTCCATTCTTGAATGTAGTAATTTCAAAGTTACTACCTTTATTCTCTATCTCTCTCTCTTTTTAATTATAATAACATAATAACAATTATTATTACTATTACTACCTCTTTGTAGTCATTTATCTTAGCATGCTTAAGTAATGTAATGACAATCGAAACATCATCTCTTCTGCTTTATAAAAGGTAATTAATCTGTAGGTCTACATTCCTGAAGTACTGGCTTGCAGTGCTCAAATTGAGAAAGGCGATGAAGTTGCGGTTTCAGTTGCTATAGAGTAGCGTATTGAGAGCGGGTGGGGCTCTGGTATAACATGAGGGACCATTATGCAGGGTTCACACAAAGGTAGAAATTCAATTATCCTGTTTTTTTTTTTGTATGAAGATAATTTAATGTTTCGTTGACGAATTTTGCTCTATTGGTAAAAGCATAGCCTTATCATTCTGAAAGAAATGGACTATATATTGGCAAAGGAAAAACAATGTTGTCAAGGTCTGGAATTTTCCGTGTGCTGCAAAGGGTTGCTGTGGATATGTGTGAAAGAGTATTCAAACTCCCTTCATTTTATGGTAAATATTTTGACCATATAATGCTGTTAAGGATGGACGGGGATGGTTTGATTTACTTTTTATATTATATATATTTTTCTAATGAATTTTCAGGTTTTTTTTACAAAACTGCTGCCTTTCATCTTTATGGGTTTGACATAGTACCTCCCATTTTACTCATTGTGCTTTATTTTCCATTTCTTTCTCTCTACATATTTTTAGAGTTTTGGTTTGTTTTTCTCTGTTTAGGTGATTGAGAGAATGTTTCAAGGTTTTTTGTGTTGTTGGATTGTGGAGGGGATGTAAAATGATTATTTCCAGTCTTATTCAATCATTCTTGCTTTATTCTAGGCATTTTCTTATATGTTGTCTATCTTAGCATATGCATTTTGTTCAATCACAAAACTGAAATATGCTAAAGCCAGCACAAGAAAGATGAGCAATCAATGAAATGATATTTCAGTATATGATTGCGATTGAGTATGCTGATTTCCAACAGAATATAATATAAAAATTTAGAGTTTTATTTTTTTTTTCTAAACACATTTTCTTACATTATCTCAATTAATTTGTCTTTTGATGTTGATATTTTATCAATTGGTATGTAATTTTGCTTTCATTTTAGTGGCTTCATTGGATTTTAAATTGGAATGAAACTTTATTTCCAACAGTTTGCAAGACGTATCTTCTCTTACTTTTGTTTTTGTTATAATATTATGCAAATGTTAGAGGAGTTTGAATATCTTAGATATTCATCCATAGTGAAGTAGGTCCTTAGATTATTATTGTGTGTTGCGGTGATAATGGAAGGTTGAGAACTTGTGTGTCTTAGTGAAGTAGGATCTGAGAAATTTGTGTGCTGCGTCGAGATAAGGAAGAAAACTTGTGTGTTGTTTGAATATTTTGAATTAATAATGGTAGATGGTTAGTTAATAGTATGGGAGGAATGTTTTATGATTTTATGTAGAATTATCTATTATTATCTTATAATTAACTTGTGTTTGTTTGATTGGTTTGGTTATTGGTAGATTAATTAGATTGTTAAAAGCATACACTTGTATGTTTATTTATTTTTAATTTTCTTTTAATTTTTCATAGACACATAAGAAAAATTATGAATGTAATTCTACTTCCATTTTAGTGGCTTAAATAAATTTCAAATTGGAAGGAAACTTTATTTGAAATTGCTTGGTACTTTAGTAATTAATTTTCATTTATATTGATGGAATAATTTGATTATTCTTACTGTATACTAGCCATTTTAACTTTATATGAAAACTGCAATGTAACTAAGATTCTGAAATTCCTAGTTTTATTTTTTCATTTCTCAAATTGATTGCCTTGTTGTAAATTTCTTAATCATGTAGTGAGATTATTATTTGGTTGCCATGACAGTGACTTGGCCATTCCTAGTGACTCCCAATGTTGTACTTTGCAATTTCTACCCTCTTCTCTTTGGAGTCTATTATTAAAATTTTGAATGTTTCATTATTAATAAGTTCAAAAATGAAAGAATATTATATTTTGTCATCTCTTTCTTCATAACTATTCTAATATCAGCAAACCCATAACTTATTTCTTGATGGCCTCACCTTTTTCTTCATCTTTTTCTTCATTTCATCCTCTTTGAAGCTTATCTCTTGGTGTAAACTCATTGATCTAATTTTTTATAGCATCTTTATCTCTAAATATTATTTTTAATATATGTGGCTGCTTATCTGTTTAATGGTTATTTATATATATATATTGTTTTTCATAGAAATTTAGGGATAGAAAGAAACAATCATTTGTTTGTACTCCAAAATAAGAGATAGTGACTGAAAGTATTGTTGCTGAGTTAGTGTAGGTTGAATTGCAATTTCTCCTTTTAATTTTCATGTAGCTGAATTAGTGGTAAAGTTATGTTCATTCTTTAATTTTTTTGGGATATTTTTTTTACATCAGTGATTGAAAGTGTTGTTTATTCTCTTCATATAATAATAACTAAGATTCATGTTTAATTTTTAGGTTTGTCTTTACTTTTGTATTTTCTTTTTCTAATTTTGATGTTGAATTCATGTTTTGTTATCTTACTTGTAAATAGAATACATTTGTTTAGAGTGAGGAGCAATCAAACAATGTTCAATCAAATTCTCATGTTCCTTCCTCTGCAGTAATTATGATACTAATTACATGAAAATGATAAAATTTAGAACTTATATTATTCAATATAAAATCACTTACTTCTTACTAATGGTGAATTTGTTTTATTGATATATTGTTAGAGTGTCAAGAATGACACATTTGGATCTTGTGAAATTATTGCACAAGGCTATTTTGTTTCAAGTGACCCAAATTCTTATGCAGCTAAGCAAATCAACCCACAACAAAGACAAGTGCACAATGGATGATGAATTGAAGGATGGAGCAAGGTTTATGGTTTACTTTTTGTGTATCTTGCTATGTTTTTGTTTTTTATTTTTGAAGTAAAAGATGTTCAAGATTATAAAAACTTTATTATGTATGCTTTCAATCTTAAGTTAGAACTAAGATTTCATGAAGTAGCCACATTCATGGTTTGAATTAGTTATTGTTTAAAGTAATACTTATGGTTTATCAATCTATTTAATATTATATTTTGTGATTAATTTTGATATTTTTTTTATCCAAATACTATAATAAAAACCTTTTCGTTTTAAAAAAACTTATAATTATCCTTACACAACACAATTAAAAACCTATTATCTAGACTAAAATAACAAAATTTTATTACTGGACCTTTAATATGGCATTTATGTCTGTTTTGGATACATATTATAAGTGTAACAAAATGTTATGATTTATATAATATAACAAACTAAAAATGTTATCAAAATAATCAATTATAACAGTTTAAAAGTGTTATGCAAAAAATTTAAGATTAAACTTCAAATTTATAACCAATTACTCTAACTAAATGTTATTATTTTAATAAGATAGCAACAAAAAATGTGTTATTGAATGCTTTAAGATAACATTGAACATAACATTCAAAAATTGTTATAGAAAAGACAAAACTTGCTATGTTAGCGTTTTGAGAAGTGTTATGAATACTTCCGGTTAGTAGTTTTTAAGTGTTATGAATACTTTTTTTTCTTGTTGTGACTTGAAGGATATGTTGACCCTTTGGGTTCTCGTTATCCTTTTATATATTTTTGTGACCGCGTATTATTTTGTATGAGAAGCGTCCTTCTCATCATTATGTGTAGTACTATTTTTTCAAGTGTCTTCTTTGAGATCCTTTTTGCAAGCATCTTCTTTGAGACCCTTTTCAGAAGTGTCTTCTTTGAGACCCTTTTTGGGCTAGGTGACTTTGGTCGACCTAAGATTTTTATGAGGACCCTTTTTGGTCCTTGAGGTGATCTCCCCTTAGGTTCAAACCCTTATAGGGAGATGGTACTTGTGAAGCCTCTCAAGCGCCTATTTTCAAGGCCCTTTTATTGATTGCGAGGGAGTTTTTTCTGCAAAGACCTCCTTTAAGAACCTTTTTCCCTTGGTAAGGCGACTTGGTCGATCTATACTTAGGGATCTCTTTGGGATCCCCTTTTTTCTTCTACGACTTGGTACCTTTGTAGGATGGGTGTGTTTGTTAGGAGGTCACTTTTGAGGGACCTTTTAGCTTTCCTAAACTCTATAAGGGTAGCTAGTCCTTATAGATTCAAATGTTTTCTTATAAGGTTCACCGCTCATACATATATATTATAAGTATTTTTTTATATATCTCATGAGGCCAGTCACCTATTTTGCACTTGGCCAAGAACCTATTGAGGCTCGCGAGGCTAGACACCTATTTTACACATGGGTAGGTGCTTGGTAAGGTTGGGTATTATACCTCCCAAGTTATTGATGGGATCTATCTTTCAAAGAATTTTTTTTCGTTCTCTCCAATACGGTTTGACAATTCCAATTGACAATGGCAGTATGTGCATCATATAAGTTTCCTTGGGGATGAGAGATGTAATATATAAGATAATTGCTTGATATTAGTAATAGTAGACAACGGAAAGGGTAAGCTCAATGTCACTGTCATATTACATCGCGAAGTCAGCTTGGCGACCTCTTTGGATACTATCAAGATAAATTACATCTACAGGAAGCCAACTACGGTGAAACTTTTGATTTGTAACTAGGCACAACTCAAACAAAGAGAAACTACTACTAATACTTTATGGGCACCAATTGAGATGACTTCTTTGGTTCCTAAGAGACTCAAAATAAGGGGGTCTTATCGGAGGCTATCCTTGATTAATCTCACTAGCTTCTTCTTGAAGCCTTCTTGTAGACCTCTTCAAATCTTCAACTTGACCAGTCACTTCTCTATCAAAATGATCTCTTCTACACAGAGATTTCAGACATATTGGTAGAAGGGTGATTGGAGGAAGGTTTTTTTTCCCCAACATGTAAGTTTGTAACCTCCCTCTTGAGCATGTTATCCCATTACTTGCTTCCTGGATGAACTCTAACTGTGATAGCCATCTTGAGCTCCGCTTTAGTTGTACTTCCCATCTTAGTTGAATCCATATTAAATATATGGATATAGCTATTTAGGATTTCACTCTGGCCTTGTTTTGTGTTAGCCAGGTTGGTACTTGGCTTAACATAATCACGATTCGTGTGGTGCTGTTGAAGAAATTTGATAGAGAACTGCTACCATGACCTGATTGTTCCTGGCCTTAACCTCTTGAAGCAATTGTATGCAGCTCCTATGAGTGTAATGTCAAAGCAATGGAACCTTGCACTGCTGTTGACCCCTCTTAACTTCATCAAGTAATTTAAGGTGTCTAAGTGATGCTTTTGGTCCGTAGTTCCCTCGTATGGAGTCATGCAACGCTCTTTAATGTTGGTGGGGAGTTGCTCAACCTAGATCTCCTTTGTGAAGGGTGACTCGTGGTCAAATTCATTATCACCTCTATGTCCCATCGGTGCGGTGACTATCTTGCTTCTATGTCTTTCCTATTCAGTATTTAGTTTCCCCCTCTTTTTGTTTAAAAAGTCTTGTGGGTTCTCAAGTTGAACCCTTGCTTTGGTTGTGTCCCTTGAGGGAGTTGCAGGGGGTGTGGTTTTTACCTCGAACCCTCTCTTGTTAAATTTCTCCCTCAATTCAGGTGAAGTTCTTTTGGAAGTAGTCTTGGGTTCGAAACTCCCATAGGTGGGGTTTGTGCCAGGTTTTGTCGTTGGTGTAGAATCTTCCTTGTGCTCTAGGCGAGGAGTATGACTTCTTGAGAGTTGCATTTTGCCACTGTCCATGGGTATGGTGGTTTCTCCTCGTACATTCTCCTACTCTTTATGTGCAACTCACGTATCTCATTCTCGTAAAAGCGAGTCTGGGGCTGGAGCTCACGGAGTGACCCGTGGACTATTTCCAGACCTGCACAAAGAGGGGTTTGATCCCGGTGGGTGGAGCGCGGTGCAGTCAGTGGTCGAGGAGGAGGGTGCGTACTCAGGCCATCCATAGGGGAAACAGATTGTTTAGGATGAATTCGCAAGGTTGGACAGTCGAGGATGATGCCTCCTTCTCCTCTATAGGAGCTAGATGTTCCTTTGGTATACCTCCATCCTCAAGTGGTTGAAGGTCTCTTTTTAAGGCTCTTAGTTGGTCTTTGCCAAGGTGGGTCTCAACATCTTGAGATTTCCGTAGGTGTCTTGAATTCCTTGGCATTTATTCTTGTCAGAATTGATGGACGAACAGCGACTAGATACTAGTCCTTCCCATAGATGGCACCAAAATGTTGACGGTAAGAACTCATCAACCAAGTCAGATCAAAAAAAATTTGAGCTGAAAAGTAAATGAAGAGCTGTGAAGAAACTTAGAAGAACTTAGGATAGCTATTGGAACTTATAATCAAGTGGCAGAGTGAAAATGGAAAGAATATTTGTATTACTCAAGAATTTCAAGTTACAATGCCTCATTTTTTGACCCCTTTCTTAGTTGAAGGAAGGTCCTATTTATTGGGGAGCTCTAATGACTCTTAGTAAAAATTTGGTCCCAAGGGGACAATGAGGTGACAGGGCACCTCTAAGGTTCATGGAACAGGTGTTAGTGGTGTTAGGCTCCAAGCCTGTCTGGCCTGACATTTGTCAGAGGCGTGGGAGGAGGTGTGCCTCCACTTAGTTCTTTGTACGACTACTATTCTTCTAACTTATGTATGACCACTACTCTTCTGATGGTCTTGTCTAGTTCGTACTCTGTACTA
Organism: Humulus lupulus; assembly: GCF_963169125.1. NCBI lineage: Eukaryota > Viridiplantae > Streptophyta > Magnoliopsida > Rosales > Cannabaceae > Humulus > Humulus lupulus. The sequence goes on from NC_084797.1 coordinate 114,057,457, forward strand.
CTCAGGCTTTTTTCGTCCATCTTCTTTACCCATGCCTTAATATGTCCTTGAGAGCTTGAGTGCAAGACATTTATTACTCAAGGTCAAGGAGGTACTTTGCATCCTGGCTATAGGGACTCTATGAGCTTATTTCCTTTCAAGCTTAGTGATGGCCTTAAGTTGGCATTCCAAGTTTTTTGAGGCCCTCCAAATCATCTCCTTGGCATCTAGGGAGTCTTACACATGTTTCATGATCCAGGGTGGGGTGGATCCTATGCTTTGGCTTTAGGGGGGGCCCTAGCTCGCCCACTAGGTGAGCTCGCTTGTGCGTCCTAGGGGGTGTGAGCTTGGTCTTCGTGTCTCCTCCATCTCTTCAAAGCAACTTTTGGGCATTGGCGTCTTGTTTGGCGTCTCATGTCATTTATCCATGCTCACATTAGTTGCTTAGTAAACCATAAACTCCATGGAGGTTTGAGCTTGCCCCCTAAGCCCTGGGGAGGCTTAAGTTCACATTAGTTATTAACTATTTTATTCGTTGTATATGATCTCAATTCTCTCGTACTAATACAAAATCATATCCTCATAAATGAATATGGAATTATCTTTATATTCATATAAATTATTCAAATAATAATTATAACATTCAAATATAATAAAATTGTACTTTTATTTAAATCAATAAAATGTCTTTACATGATTCTAGGTCATAAATCCTAACAATCTCACACTTTTCCTCAAAGCAAGTGAAGCATCTCCCTTAATCTCATGTTTCGCACATGACCCATAAACGACTTTGCAAGAAGTGTCTTGCTAAACTGGTCTCTGTTCCAAAGCTATCTTCATAATAGTCACATCACCTCGGTGCACAATTTCTCTATCCAGATGGCATTTCCTTTATATATGCTTTCCTCTCTTGTGGTTTCTAGGTTCGTTAGAGTTAGCTACTACCCCACTGTTGTCAATACAGGAATAGTGGCTTCTCCATATGTGGAATTACTTTCCGATCAGTGTAGAACATTCTAAGCCAAACCGTTTCCTTAGCGGCTTCACAAGCCGCTATATACTCGGCTTCCACGGTAGAATATGCAATACTGGATTGTTTAATACTTCTACAGACTACAACTCCTCCATCAAGAGTGAACACTAACCCAGACGTCGACTTACGACTATCTTTTTCTTATTTGAAATCAGAATCAGTGTATCCAATAAGTTATAGATGACCCCTTCAATATACTAGAATATAATCTCTCGTTCTCCTAATAAACTTGAGAATGTGTTTTATAGCAATCCAGTGTCCCAAACTAGGATTTGATTGATAACAATTTACAATTCCTAATGCATAACATATGTCGGGCCTGGTACACAACATAATATACATTAGACTTTCAACTACTGAAGCATAGGGATACATTCTCAAGTCCTAAACTTCTTGAGGTGTCTTTAAATATTGCTCTTTTGAAAGAGTAATTCCATGTCTTGTCGGTAAATGACCTTTCTTGGAATTCTCCATAAAGAACTTTTCAAGCACCTTATTTATATAATTAGCCTGACAAAGTGCCAAGAGCCTGTTCTTCCTATCCCTTATGATTTGGATACCCAGAACATAGCTCACTTCACCCAAATCTTTCATTTGGAACTTTTAAGGTAACCATTTCTTCACGATTGATAGTGTCTCTACATTGCTACCATGAGGAGAATGTCATCCACGTAAAGAACTAAAAAAACAGCACTTTTCCTTTGACATATTTATACACACAAGATTCGTCGACATTATGTTCGAAGTTGTATGTTGTAATTGTCTTATCAAAGGTGATATTCCAAGATCTAGATGCTTGCTTTAATCCATAAATGGATTTCTTCAACTTACACACCCTATGATCTACCCCATCCTTAATGAAACCTTCTAGTTGTATCATATGGATACTTTCATCAAGATAGCCATTCAGAAAAGTTGTTTTGACATCCATTTTCCATATCTCATAGTCATAGGTTGCATCTATGGATAAGTGGATGTGAATGGATTTTAGCATTTCCGTAGGAGAAAATGTTTCTTCATAATCATCACCTTTTCTCTGAGTGTAACCTTTATCAACTAGCCTTGCCTTGTTAGTCTCTACTTTCCCACTACACCTATTTTTTTCTTGAAGATCCATTTGCACCCAATGGGTCTGACATCTTCAGGTGGTTCTACAAGTTCCCCGATATAATTGGAATACATCAATTCTATTTCTTGGTTCATGGATTCTTCTCATTTTGCCTTTTTAGAATCATCCATTGGATCTTTGAAGGTTAATGGATCTTCCTTGTTTGTATCAGAAACAATGACATGTGCCTCATGTTCGTAGCGAACATGTTGTCTCACAATCCTTCCACTACGATGTTGCACTGGGTTTTCCTTTTCAGGAATAGTGTTTTCCTCGGTTTTTTGGTTATCATTTAATGATGATGACGAAGGTGATGAAATCTTATTAGCTGTGAGTTCCTCCAAAACTACCTTGTTCAGAGGTTTATAGTTATTCATGTAGTCGTGTTCAAGGAAGATCGCATTTGTTGAAACAAATACCTTTTGGCACTTAGGACCATAGAATTAACCTCCTCTTATTTATGGAGCATAGCCAACAAAAATTCATACTCCAGACCTTGAATCAAGTTTCCCTTATTTAGGTCTAAGAACATGAGCAGGACAGCCCCAAATGCGGAAATGGTGCAAACTAGGTTTGTTACCATTCGATAGTTCCAATGGCATTTTGCTTATGGTCTTAGATAGGACTACATTCAAAATGCAAGTTTCCATTTCAAGTGCGTATCCCCAGAATGAGAGAGGAAGTGAAGAGTAGCTTCACATAGACTTGACCATGTCAAACAAGGTCATGTTTCTTCTTTCTGAAACACCATTTTGCTGTGGTGTTCCAGGTGCTTTGATTTGGGATAGAATACCATGCTCTAGCATGAAATCTTTGAATTCCAATTCCAAATATTCACCACGTCGATCTGATTAAAGGTTTTTAAGAGACTTTTCTAATTGCTTCTCAGCCTCAGCTTTGAAGTCTTGAAACTTATCAAAAGTTTCAGATAGGGGTGCTCATCCAATTCGATCCAATCTTTTTGCCTCTAACCAATACAATCCAATTGAAGGTTAGATGTTGGAAATGAGAATCCATTCTAATCCAATATGGCTTTAAAATCCAATCCAATCCAATTATAATTTGATTGTAATTGGATTGATTCAGTGTTTTCAATCAATTTTTTTTTATCTTTTGACTTGAATTTTAATATTAAAAAGATTAACCATTAAAAAAGTATACAAAAAAAAATCATAAAAAAACTAAAAATATTACTAATAATACTACAATAAGACCTTAAAATTACCACACTAAGTCCTTAACAAGATGTATTTACATAATAAGATATACAATATGACAACCAACATAAACTATTATATTTTAATATATTTATATTTAATAAAATATATATAATTTTTTTTTAATAAATGTTTGATTGGATCAGTTCCTAATTGCATTTTCGTAATTGGATTGGTTCGGGGTAATTGGATTGGTTTAGATCCTGAGCACCCCTAGTTTCAGACAGTCTAAGCATTAGGTAAGTATGACCATATCTAGAGTAATCGTCAATAAAGGTGATGAAGTTCTCATATCCACCTCTAGCTTGTACGTTGATTGGACCACAAACAACCGTATTGCACAATAGAATAGTCTTGTATTACCCGATTTTTCCAACCCCTTAACTTGAGGGGTGAAGGTCTATTTATAGTTGGGCTCTAATAGCCCTTGATACATAATGGTCCTTGGGGACAAAGTTGAACGCGGGTACACTATCAAGGTATTGGCCCAGGTCTTGGTGGAGCAGAAGGTTATGGTGTTGGTGTTGGTGTTGGTACACGGTCAGATACATGCAGATCATGCCCCCACGCTTTGTACGAATTCGTATCTCCACAACTTGTCGGGTACAGATGTCAGAATCATGCATTTGTTGTCCTCAGGGTCATACACCCTGTACCCTTATGCATGCCCCGTGCCTATTGGTTCTTCTTACACGTCTAAGATACATATTTCCCCCAAGCCTCCATATATTTTACAATGTGTGGGAAATATTTTATTAGAAGAGGCATTACACCTTTCACATACCTTCAGGTTGGCGAGGTGTGCGGGGTCTCAGCAACCCTTGAGCATGAGACAAGGTGCCTCACACAAGGAGGCTTATGTCCCTATGGCGAGGCAGCGCCCTTGGCTGGGTATGCGGCATCACGACACCTGGGCGACGCATGCGAGACGTACTGAGCGAGGCCCTAGAAACGCTTGGCTGGGTACGCGGAATCATGGCACCTGGGCACTTGAGCGAGGCGAGGCGCGCTGAGCGAGGCCCTTAGGGAACCTGGGCACCTGAGCGAGGTGAGGCATGTTGAGAGAGGCCCTCACGGCACATGGGCACATGAGCAAGGCATGGCGTGCGTCGCTACGCGAGGTAATCACAACACTTGGGCACCTGCGCGAGTCATGGTGTGCCTCGCTATGCGAGGCCCTATACTACAAAAAAAACAGTATTTAGAACACTTAAAAACTGTTAACCGGGACTATTGATAGCACTTCTGAAAATGCTAACGTAGCCCATGTTATTAAAAGTCCAGTCTTTTCTATAACAGTTTTTGAATGTTATGTTCGGTGTTATCTTAAACTATTCAATAACACATTTTTAGGTGCTATAATATTCAAATAATAACATTTAGATAGAGTTTTTAGTTATAAATGATTTTTTACGCTTATAATATGTTTTTAAATCATAACATATAATAATAAAATTTTAAATTTTATTTTGATAAGTATACTTATATGGTTTTTTTTTAATTAAAAGATTTTCATTATTGTATTTTGAAAAAAAAAAATTCAAAATTAATCATAAAATGTAATTCTCAATAGATTGATAAACCATAAGTATTACATTAAACAATAACTAATTCAAACCATGAATGTGTCTACTTCATGAGATCTTAGTTCTAACTTAAGTTTGAAAGCATAACATAATAAAGTTTTATAATCTTGAACAATTTTTACTTCAAAAATGAAAAATAAAAAACATTACAAGATACACAAAAGTAAACCATGCGTGAAAATTGCTCCATCCTTCAATTCATCATCCTTTGTGCACTTGTCTTTGTTGTGAGTCCATTTGTTTAGCTACAACAAAATTTAAATAAGTAATGCTTCAACTTAAAGTTATAGTAAACTAAAAGAGTACATAAAAAAAGTTAATTACCTAATTATAACTTTATCAGCTGGCCATGCAATTATACTACCTACAACATCTTCTATAGTAGACATAATTGTTGAAGGCCTCCACAGAAATGCATCATTCTTTCTCACAAGATCTATCCCCACTTTCATAGCACTAGGCCTAAGAGGAACATGGTGAACCTCATCCTTTGGGTCACTTGAGATAAAATAACCTTCTGCAATAATTTCTCCAGATCCAATCCAATCTAATATTTTGCATTTTGAGTCAAATGTGTGGTTCTTGACACTCTAACAATATATCAATATAACAAATTCAGCAGCAGTAAATGATTTTTATATTGAATATTATATGTTTTAGATTTTATCATTTTCATATAATTAGTATCATAATTACCTGAGTGGAATAAACATGAGAATTTGATTGAACATTGACATTTGATTGCTCCTCACTCTGAGTAGATGTATTCTATTTATAAGTAAGATAGAAAGACATGAATTCAACATCAAAATTAAAAAAAATACAAAAGTGAAGACTAATAAAAAAATTAAACATGAATCTTAGTTATTATTGCAATTCAGCCACATGAAAATATAGTTTCAGCATCAAAATACTTACTTGATTTTTCATTAAAGAAACAATGAGTTGCTCCATGTGTTGCATTTTGTCTTTCAAATATAGTACCATAAGTGGGCCAGTAAACAATTAAAAATGATAAATAGTGTTACAACATATATCACTTTTTGAATTATATGATTTTTTTTCCTAACAAGTACTAATACGTATACAATAGTACAATAACACCTACTTTGTTACTCTGTTTTTAACCTTTAAAACAATTTTTTTTTTGTCAACCAATAAATCGTTAAACAAATTTAGAACGAGTAGAATTTGCCTATTTTGATGCTAATTATTACGAGTCAAATTACACTTATTACTCTTTAGAAATATTTTGTTAAGAAAAGTATTTTATGTGTTTTATGATCAACTATTAAAGAAAATGTGGCAATGTAAATAGTGTTGAAAAAAATATAAAAAATAGTGAGAAAAAAAATAATGAAATCTTCTACGGAAGAGGTTTTCTCCAAACTCATTTATTTAGTCATTAAAAATTGGGAAGAAAATTAAAAAAAGAAAAACTGACAAAGAAAAGTCAAGAAACACTCTGTTTTCCTCTTCTCTTTTCTTCTCTTCTACATCAAAGAGAAGACAGAATTTAGTTTTCACTAGGCCGAGGGATTCATTCGATAGTTAAGGTTGTTTGTAATATTTTTTTGTTTGTTTGTTATGATGCTTTTAACATATTTTTCATCAACTACTGAACTATTTTGTTCCTTCACTCATTAAGTTGATCCTCTAATCTTTTATAGGTGTATACAAAAGGGATACTACTGTTTACAGAGGTTTCAAACTCATTAAAGGAAGTTAAATCCCAATTTGAAGGCCTAACTAAAGGGTTCAAATTTATTGAGATGATTTAATACTTGACAAAATATGTGCTCTAACTAATTATATACATGTGTCTTAATATAATTAATTAAAAGTAAATTTAAATTATTTAAAATTAAAAAAAAAACTAAAATTAAATCATAACAATTGCAATAAATTGAAACTGTGTGATGGTTAGTTATAGATATATAGTTAGTGTTGACATGAACTGTGAATATACATTTGTTTTGGATGGATCCACTAGATATTTTGAATCAAATTTTGAGGTTCAAATGCTGTATATTTATTTATTTTTGATTTTGTAGTAATCATAATTTGTAGGTACGTATGAATAGCATTCAATCATTGAGAAAGAAGAATCAAAGGGTCAAAAATGAAAAAATGAAAAAAGATCCAACCAAAATGATTGAAGCTAGACTGTTATCTTATGTTCTTCTGGACCACTTGAAAACATATTATCAAAGAAATAGGGTCTTTTCTTTTTTTACCTATTAAAATTCATTACTTATTGCTCAAATGGTTTTGATTGTTCTAGTGCTGAGATTTTAATTGTATGTTATAGCAGTTACTTGATTTTCTAGTACCATGATTCTTAGTCCCACTAAAGATTTCTTGGTCTAAATCTATTACTAATTTCTAGTACTTTAGTTTCATTACGCTTTCAAGAGATTCTAGTGTTGTTTTTAATTTAAAAATCAGATTCTAAAATGGTAGCCACTAACTAATTGGGTTTGGATCAAAGACAAGATTTTAGCTTAGGTTGTGGCAATTAAATCTAATCTATACATATGGAAATAATGAAAACAATATGACTAAATGAAAATTTTAATCTATACATATAATGAAAAATCTAATCTTTACATATAAAAGCTTACCTAACCATCTATCAATACCCAGTCAAAAAATTCAAACAACACACAATAAGTTTTCTTCCTTATATCACCGCAGCACACAAACAAATTTTCCAGAACCTACTTCTCTAATACACACAAGTTTTCAACCTTCTGTTATTACCGCAGCACACAATTTTAATCTCAGAACCTACTTCTCTATGGATGAATATTTAGGATATTCAAACTCCTCTAACATTTTATTGATATTAATAATAAGAGTTAAAAGAACACATTCTGTACCTCTTGCAAATTACCTTTGCAATGCTCCTTGCCAATTCGATCCCCAACCTAAAGCATATAATCAATACTGAAAAGATTAATACAAAATTAAAATTTGTCAATAGATATTAAACAAGCATGTATGATAAACTAACAAACTAAACAACATGGCAAGCAAGCTCAAACAACCAAAAATAAAAGTTGAATTATCAAATAAATGTAACAACAGTGGTTTTATCTTATATTATTTCTTTATTAATCCATCTTTTAAAAAAGAAACCTTGTGGTTTTCCATGTTTGTTCATATGTAACTTTGATCATTGTTATGAAAATTAACTAGATGAGTAATTTGTCCATGTTGGGATTGTTTTATTAGTATTCAAGTTTTATCATTGTGGTTTTACCTGCGAGAATCCAAGTTTAATGAGGAAATTAGGCTCTGCAACATTTCATGGGAGTGTTAGTACTGCTACCAATAAGCCTTAGAAAAAACTGATGGGCAGATGTATTAATAACTCGCACACTGTTGAGAATCTCATGTTTTGACCCCTGCATTTTCTTATTATTTGAAATCACCCACTTCGTCAAAGTTGATATTGATATCAAAATCTTAAAATAAACTTTAGCAAAGTAGACTCAACATACATATCAGCATATTTAGTCTCACACAAGCTCGTTTTTACAGATGTGATTTCTCTTTTACTTTGCAAAAGATTTATATCCATTTTTAATTGTTTTTGAGACTATTTTTACAATCATTATCAAAATTATGGAACTTTATAATTAACAATGACAGAGAACTTTTAGTAGAACAACCAAACACTGATATCAGCACAGGAAAAAGAAGAGTTGTATTCTCATTTATACATGGAAATGAAATGAAACATCAATGATATGAGCCATTCATGGTTCAGTGACTTCAGTATGAAATAGTATACTAAATGCAGATGCAGAGGTTTCCTACTGTAAGCAAATGCAGAGGCTATAAACTTATGTTTTTTTTTTTGCCTTTCACAATTTCAGTTGCAATTGGTCTGTTATGGGGCATTTTGTACTATTTTGCTGGCACAAGACAGCAATAGTGTTTATTAAAGACAAGAAGAGCAAATAAAAATTAAGGTTACTTAAGTTGTTTCTTCATTCATATATGGTCTAATAGAATAAGTAAATATGTAGAAATTTTCATGAGATTATTATTTGATTCATATTTACTTGTAAGAGCAACATGAAAATCTGCTTTCTTTTTCAGAAAGACTGATCAGTGATTCAGTGAAGTACTGAACTTAAACAAATTATTGACCCAATAATAATAAGTAAAGAAACAAATATAAAACAAAACTCATTTTCTGAAACATTATTAATAATTAAAATTTCTAACCTTTCTTCTGTGGTATATGGTGCTATTGAGACTAGGTACTATCTGTGGTATATTATGACTAACCTTTTTTCTGTTTCTTCTTAGTGCTATTGATTCATCTAGTTAGTGGTTTTATTTGTTACCTCTGACTTAGTTATAAACATCCTAAATTTATTTGGTTTCAGTCTAACTTAGTTATATACCTATATTCTCTTTTGTGCTGCTGCTTAATTATATATTGGTTTCATTGGCTTGATCCAAGTGTGCTGACTCTAACATTTACTGAATTTTTTTATGCCAATTTATATGGACAAAAACAGTAGACAAAAAATTAAAGTGATGAATTCAATGGTTATATGCTCAGAGTGGCCATGTCATTATGATTTGCTTATATATATACACACACACAAACATAATGGCCAACTATTGAGCTAAACTATTCATTTACTCAAAGTGATGTGTATGTGAGATATTTAAGCACCATGGTGTCCATTAATTCTTTTCTTAGTTTTTATGATATTAATTAAAAAAGTTTTGAGAAAGTACTGCATTTTCTACGTTTTTCGATTATATGTGCTCTGTAATTGCATTATCAACCTGTCATGAAATTAATATAATCCTAATACATATTTAGTTTTAAATAATTAGAATACTATCTTTTTAACATAACTAGGAGGAGCTTTTATATTTATTTGGTACCAAATTATTTCAGAGCTTGTCTGTCTGCTTATTTTACAGTGTAATGTCTTCTTTTAACCACCCATTTTTTTTTTTATGGAAAAAATGAATATATTGAACAAACCAGCAAGATTACAAACTAGCAAGATTACAAACCAAGCTCAAAGAGCCAAACAAAAACAGAAACTACTGAGAAATAGCCCCTAAGAACGCCTCCACACAGGACCTAAAAAAGCAATAAACCAGCAAGAAAACAAACCAAGCTCAAATAGCCAAACTAAAACAGTTACAACTGAGTAATAGCCTCTAAGAACGCCACCTCACTGGTCCTCACTTTCAGCTTAGGCAACCTGGCTAGTCTAGATCTAATACTGAACTTAATCAGCTGAATTACAGGACCAATAGCAAAAGATCTCATCTCAAACACGCACAGATTTCTATTTCTCCAAACCATGTACACAGCAGCTGCCAACACCTGATGCTTCAAACTTTTCATTTTCATTTGTAAAAGTTATGATTAAATGCTTTCAATTTCACCATCCATCATGCCAGTTTCAAATAATGTTTGTTTGAATCAATTTGATAGATATAAGTTGGTGTGTTGTGAACCTTTCCATATACATGCATTGACAGTATTGTCATTTTTATTGGGTTATTTAAAAAATTCTATCATTATTTGATCACTTACCTGATTAAAAAAGACTAGAGTTTTTCTTCTCTATCTTTTTTTTAATGACATAAAAGAGTTTCCCTAACAATAGCCTTGGTAGAACATTAGAGTGTAAGCTCTTTCATTCAAGCTGTTGATATTTAATTTTGTTTATTCGTATTTTGCTGAATATTCTTCTTATTTTAAAATATAATACTTAATATTCTTCAATAGTGTGTTACTTTATTTTAGTACCAGTTTTTTGTTGGTTCCTTGATCTGTAATGGAAGTGAAACAAGCACTTTTGGTAGGAAAGGTCATAAAACAACAGACATGCCTCTTGACAGTGATGTTTTCCAAGTTTTTCTTGGCTACAATGATCCTTAACAGGTATATGCATTTGTCTATATGTATATATATTTTTTTAAATGAGTTTCAATTCTTAGTTATAAATTTTTCTTGTATAGATAGCTATTGGTTTATTCTACATGGTTCCTGAGATCTGAAGTAATCATGATGTTGGGTTTTCTATTTGGTGGAATTAAGTTAAAGAATTTGACTTGAAATTTATGAAATTGTTCAAATGGTTTCATTGTTTGATGTCCTAAAATTAAGGTTCATATTGCACTAGGATACCAACTTGGGAAGACATAAACAGTGTTCATGGGTTACAATGGCCTAACTAGGTTCAAGTAAAGTGTTTTACTGCATGTAAGTTAGCAAGAAACAAAAGGTTGTCGAGAGCAAATTAGTAACTTATAAATTCATCAACTGTACTTCTGGTTTATAAGATAAACATGTGTCAAGTAGACTTCTGTAACTTGTTATATTTTAATTGCCTGGTTATTATTTATGTATACATTTTTTGGCATTATGTGGTCATTAATACATGAGATATACAAATACCACTATCCTTATTCTAGACATAATAGTAACTTACAAAAACTACAATATTATAGAGTTCCAATTCTAGTGAAAAACAAGATTAGCTGTACCAAATTTGCAGAAGAATAATGAAACAACTACCTGATTATATGCATATTATTCATATGTTTTTCACAATTTAAACACTATACTTTCATGAAGTCTCAATTATATTCTCTTAGAAGAACTGTATTCTCGTCACATTTTTAACACCTAGAATCAAGACATAAAGCATTTCTAGACATCTTTTTTGATGAATTATATGGTAGAAGTTTTAATATCCTTGCAGCACACACACACACTCACATGCATCCACACAGTTGGAACTTTCCTGACAGTGCTCGTGAAGCAATAAATATTATAAGTTCCAGAACTTACACTCCTGCCATTCGTGGCTGGAATAAGATTTCTCCTGTTTGAAACCGCTCTTTTGAAAGAGTGAACTAACCTTCTCCTGCTGCATCAGATGATGCTCGTGTATCTTTGAGTAGCTCAGCCTCGTAATCATAGGCAACATAACAGAGATTTTATATAGAAATAAGGTCATAAATAGAACTCATCTTCAGCAAGGTCTCCTTACAAAAATGAGAGAGAAGAGCAATAGAAAACAAAATTGAAACATTCACTACTACAAAATAGAGGTTTTATGACTTTAATTGGGAGACATTGGAAGTCTACAATGTCTCCCACTTAGGGAGACGTTGTCGCTAGGGTCATTGTAGGTATATATCCCACGTCTCCCACTGGGAGAGGTGGAAAGTCAAACGTTGACTTTCCACCTCTCCCATTGGGAGACGTGGGAAGTGACTCACCTCTCCCAATGGGAGACGTGGGAAGTCCCTAGGAGACATCCCACGTCTCCCATTGGAAGACATTGAAAGTCTCCCACATTTAAAAAAAATAAATTAAATAAATTTATAATTAATATTATTTTAATTTGATTTAATAATTAATTAAATTGAAATAATATTAATTTAAATTGAAATTATTTTAATTTAAATTGAAATTATTTTAATCTAAATTTAAATTAATTTAATAATCAATTAAATTGAAAGAAAAAAAAAATTTGTTAGATATATACAAGAAATACAATATTTGTTAGAAATATTCAAAATGAACAAAAATTGCATTGTGTATGAAGAAAGAGTTAAAAAATTAAAAAAAAAACCTATCAACGAGGTCGGTAACTTTGGATTATCGGCAACATATATGTCGCCCATTCTTGTCGCAACTCATCAATTTGTGCCTCTGTATATGATGTGCTTGTTAGCTGCAAGAAATATAAAGTAAAATATATTAATTAATTATTTGATTACATTTATAGTTTCAAAAATAATTTGTAAATTTTAATTAATAATACCGTTCTCAAGTAATGCCCGGGACTCGCATGTTCAATCAAATCCTTCAACATCCTCATTAAGTAGTATCCACATGCCACATTGTCCGGTTGGTGTGGACACTAATTATTTAAGAATATGAGTAATTTATTATTAAATTGAAACTTTTTAAAAAATGCATACATATTATTCTACTTAATTATTATAAATGTTCAAAAAAATTTGCTGAAGTTACTTACCTGAGGTTGCTTAATGCGTAGAGTATCAGGGATCTCGACATCAAGAAGATTCATAGAGAAAAAAAGATTGAAAGCGCTGACAATCACTGATACAGTATCCTCACGGTTATTTAGCTCTGAATTCACCAGATCACAACAATAAACATGATATGCATATGGTGCCAAAATAAGCAACATCCAATGTTCACTGTATAAGAAAAACAAAAAAATTATAGCTCAAATGTTAAACAAAGAAATTATTGATATGGGTCGGAAAAATGACAACTTTTTAAACTTACCCATGGTTCCAAGGGACAAGCATAACTTGTTCTTTTGATTTTACGTCATTGCAACGTCTAAACAAATTCTGAACACGATCGTCGAATGAACTCCCTTGAGTGGCGACGATATTGGGATTGACAAATAAAAACTTATTTTGGCGACCTTGTTGTACCACATATCTGTAAATGAACCTAATACAAAAATATGAAAAATTGTTATATGAATGAATAAATCAAATTAGAAAATTAAATGAACAAACTTATTTGTGAGATATATACCTCATGTAGCTGATGAGTACTGCTTGTCCAATCTTCTCCTTTCGAGCAAACTGAAGTATGTCATCCTTAAATATATAACAGTGAGACATATACTGATCAAAAACTTCAGACTCTATGCCTATATTGACACACTCACCATCATCCCAATGAGATACGATATTCTGTAATCGTTCCAATGGAGTGTGGGAAAATTGTGTTGGAGGAGTTTGTTGTCGTCTTCTTTCTCGAGGTTGTTGTGTTGATGGAGCTCTTGGTCGTTGTGATTTGGTCCTACTTGTAGAGGTAGTTTGTATACAATTATATCAACACTTAAAAAAATTGCAAACAAATATAGAATTGTAAAGATAATTATGTAAAAACATGGCATCACCTCATGAGTTACATCTTCAGATATAATGACAAAATCCTTAAGCCACGCTATTGGCGTCCCAATGGCCTGAGCAACTATGTACATGTCCAAATCAGGATATGCAAAAGGGAGAGGACAGGTTGGTTTAAGAACACTCGTAATCATAACTTGGAAGTTGTTGCCTGCCTCTCTTTCAATGAGTGTACCTGATGCAACAATGTTTGAAACCGGACCAATTGCTAATTGGCATGCTCGGCCCTGCGTAAGAAATATATTATATACAAATAATCATGTTGAAGCAGTAAAGAAATTTATTTGGTTTCAGAATATTCAAGAAAGTTTAATTACCTCTTGGAAAAGCGGTTGTAGTGCAATAATGTGGTGTTCTGCTTGAGGCACTACTGGGTCTGGAGTATAGTAGGACGCCTGCGCTGGTGGCGCTGGTGGCACTGGTGGGTCGGGCACATAGTATGATGATGGCGCTGGTGGGACTCCAACGTTAGATCCTGACCCGCTCTTTTGAGCCAATAATTTTCTCAAGAGCTCATCTTGTTGCTGAAGGCGCTCTTCTAGGCGTTGTGCTTGTTGATGATGCTCTTCTTCTTGTTTTTGAAATCTTTCTTCAAATTCCTTTCTAATGTCGTCATTCGAAGAAGAGGCTTTTGATTTATTTTTCGTTGAGGTAGGTGTTGGAGTATTCAAGTATACTGAGCGGGACACACCGTGTCCTCCAGCCCTAACACGTCCTCGAGGCTCAGGAGTGCCCAACGCCCTCGTCAGCACATCATCAGGGCCATCAGGTGCCCATTTACCCTCAGCTTGGAGTTGCCGGTAATGATCCTATGAAACAATATTCACAGAAAGTTATATATATAAGCTAATAATTTGATATATCAACATTATTAAATATGAGCACTTACAATATTTTTTTGAATCTCAGAGGCCTCTCCAATGAGCTCTCCTTTTGCATTCTGACGACCCATGCTCCATAAGTCTGCCCTATCAAGTTCAGTCAGACTTTTCCCACTTTGTTCCATTAACATCTCTTCAATACGCACATAGCCTCCTCTAGAGAGGTTGTGATTGTATTTATTCAGTGCTCGATAATTTTGCATTTCCTCTCTCTTTCTTTGCCACTCGGGAGTTAATCTTGAGTTCACAAACTTTAACCATTCATCCGGAGTTATGACATTCTCAAATCCAAATGGCAAAGCTGGAGGGAACTCATTTGGGTATTTTTTCAAAGAGTCGTAAATGTGTACCCTTGTAAGATTAGTCTTCCAATTTCGGAAGTACTTTCTCGCATCCTTCAACATCTGTTGCTTTTGTTTGGGGTCCAAATCATAAGTTTTCTGCAAGTTTGAAAGTAATAAGAAGCATATTATCAAAACAATATATATTTTAAAAACATTAAATGAAATATAATTAATAAAAATATACCTTCATTGTGTCCCATATTTTATTTTTATCCACCACACTAACATCTTTCCAACTGTTAATGTTGATGGACACAGTTGCTCGAACAACTTATCCAAGCTGTGATGAAACATTACTTCTAGATTCACCCATTAGTTGACCATACTCATTGTATTCAACAGGAGTAAGATGTCCTTCACTCCTTTTTTTGGTGTTTCTAGACATCCATGTGCGTCCTCTCACAGATTTATTTTCTTGTTCCACTGACTGAGAATGAGGGCGTTGCTCCCCCTCATCAGAACTACCACCAAAAGGATCACCCTCCATCTGTGAAACATAAATATCATTATTATAACAATTTTGGACACTCATAATCAAAAGATGAAACAAATTGATGAAACCAAAAGATGAAACTAAGAATTTCACATATCATAAACATATGAAACCTATTAAATGGTACCTCAAGACCCATTTTCATCAACCCATAATCCTTCACCGTTTTCATGGAAACAAATACAATCATCATCAACTTCGTCATTATCTTCTATTGCGGTGAATGTGACAAGTTCTTCTTCGAGAGGTATATCATGTAAATCACCATCTTTAATGTTCCATTCTCTTGTTTGCGTTGGAAGAACAATTGACCATTGGTTATCAGAAGGATCATTCACATAAAATACTTGTTTCGCTTGTGAAGCTAATATAAATCGATCAGATTTGTGCCCAATTCGATTTAGATTAACTAATGTGAAACCAAAATCTTCATATATTATGCCGCTGTCACTTTTCACCCAATCACAAAAGAAAACAGGTACTCGAGTTGTGATATAATCTAACTCCCAAATTTCATTAACTACTCCATAAAAAGTCATATCACATTGAACTAGATTTTTATCTTTTGCACTAGAGACTTGCACAGTTTTAGCAACAAGGCTAACACCACTGTTTTGTGTGTTTCTGTTGTTATCGTGCTCCCTAGTGTTAAATATAGTACCGTTAATCATGTATGATGAAAACTTGATGACATTAACCGAAGGTCCTCGAGAAATCCACTTAACAATGTCTGAAACATTATTTGATGTGTTTTGTAATTCAGACACAACCTATTAAATCAACATACCAAAAACAACCAAAAATGTCATCTTGTAATTAAGTACTAATTAATGACAACTTTCAATAATCAACACAATTTACCTTTTGTTCAATCCAACTACTAAAAGTTCGATAATGTTCGTCTTGTAACCATTTTGAGTTCCTTGACTTGGATGGAAATTTGGTCTTTATCCAATTAAAATGTTCCTTTCAATTATAAATATGCTATTAAACAATTGAATATATGAAATTACACAACTTAAACTTAATGTATTATATGAATATAACTCACTCGATATAAGGTTGAATTTCATTTATATTCTGCAACACAAGACGATGCGCTTCATCTAGAAGATCTCGACTTACTATGCATACAACGCTACCACGACGACTCTGAATCTCAACATTTTCAACATCATTTAACCCAATTTTCTGTACACCAGTCATGTATTCAGAACAAAATTCAACTGCCTCTTCTGTAATATAGCATTCGACGATGCATCCTTCCGGCTGACTTCTATTCCTAGCATACCCCTTAAGAATCTTCATATATCGCTCAAATGGATACATCCATCTTAAATAAACTGGACACAATATCTTAGTTCTCTAACCAAGTGAACTGTCAAATGGATCATCATATCAAAAAATGCCGGTGGGAAATATTTCTCCAACTCACACAATACCTCAACAATTTCATCTCTTAACTTAGGTAACTTTAGCGGATCAATCACCTTACAACACAGTGACTTGAAAAACAAGCATAACCTTGTGATTACATCTCGAACTCTCCTAGGCAACACAGATCAAATGGCCACTGGTAGCAAATGTTGCATTAGAATATGACAATCGTGAGATTTCATGCCAGTCAGAATACAACTTTTCATGTCTACCAATGACCTTATATTTGAGGAATATCCGTCTAGAACTTTTATATTAAACAAACATCTACAAATTTCCATTCTTTCCTCTTTAGTAAGAGTGTAAGCTGCAGGAGGTAAATATGTTGGTCTCTTATCTAGTTTTGGAGTTAATTCATCCCTTATACCCATTGCAACCAAGTCTTGTCTAGCCTTAATTCCATCCTTAGTTTTCCCAGGAATATTCAACAAAGTGCCAATCAAACTATCACATACATTTTTCTCTATGTGCATAACATCTAAATTATGACGTATAAGTAAGAAAGGCCAATATTCAAGTTCGAAGAAAACAGATTTCTTTTTATAACACCCTTTTGGCTCCTCCACAACCTTGGCCTTGCGACTACGTTTCATCTTTGTAGGTGTACGAACTTTGGGCTTCCCTAACTTGAACACAATTTTAGACATCTTCTCAAGTACTTGGATCCCATTCAATGGCTCAGGAGCCTCTTCAAACTCTTGTTTACCATTGAATGCCTTCTTCCAAGTCCGAAGTTTATGTGTATTAGGCAAGAACTTCCTATGTCCCATATAACATATTTTTCGAGAGTGTTTCAAGTATTCAGAACATGTTTTTTCTTGACAAACGGGGCAAGCTTTATATCCTTTCACACTAAACCCAGATAAATTTCCATAAGCAAGAAAGTCATTAATTGTCCACAATAAGATCGCTCTAAGATTAAATTCTTCCTACCTATACGCATCATAAACCTTAACCCCTTCATCCCACAAAGTTTTCAAGTCATCTATAAGAGGAGCTAGATATACGTCAATATCATTACCAGGTTGTTTAGGTCCTGATATCAACAAGGTCAAAATCGTAAACTTTCTCTTCATACACAACCATGGGGGTAGATTGTAAATAACAAGCATAACAGGCCAACAACTATACTTACTGCTAAGGGATGCATGTGGATTAAACCCGTCAGTCGAAAGACCTAGACGAATATTACGAGATTCATTTCCAAAAGAAGGCCACTTCAAATCAACTCTCTTCCAAGCAAGGGTGTCAGCTGGATGTCTTAATTTACCATCCTTTATTCTTTCATTAGCATGCCACGACAAACTTTTAGCATGTTCGGCATTTCTAAACAATCGGATGAAACGAGGAATTGGCGGAAGGTACCACAAAACTTTGGCAGGTAGTCCTTCCATGACATCGTCACCATTTCTTTTCTTTTGCCATCGTGACTCACCACAAGTAGGACACGATTTTGCGTCTGCAAAACTATTTCGATATAATATGCAATCATTAGGACATGCATGAATTTTTTCGTACTGCATGCCTAATGAGCATAACGTCTTCTTTGCCTCATAAAATGAAATTGGAATTTCGTTATCTTCAGGCAATAACTACTTCAAAAAACCAAATAATTCAGTAATGCTTTTATCACTCCAGCCATGTTTAGCTTTTAGATTGTACAACCTAAGAAGCACAGATAATTTTGTAAATCTTGTACAACCAAGGTAAATTGGTTTCTCGGCATCATTAAGGAGTGTCTCAAACGTATTTGGGTCTACTCCTGATCCATAATGTGCGTCGTCAATCATTTCATCTAATGGATCCCAGTTCTCCTCCACTATATTCCTCCTCACTCCTTTTGGTCTACTTGGTAGAGTTGGAGCAATCAGAACTATCTCCCCATGGCAATACCAAATTGTGTAACTCTTGTCGATCCCATTGAAATATAATTGTTCTTTAATCTTTTTAAGATTCATCTTTTTAACATTTCCACACTTAAGACATGGACAATAAGTAAAATTTGGGTCTTTCACATTTTCCGAACAAAACCTTAAGAACAAATCGACCCCGTTCCTATATTCCGCAGATAACCTATTCGCTGACATCCACTGTTTATCCATATATTCTCCTATGTCTATGGAAAAGAAAAGAAACAACACTAAATAAGCACGTGATAAAGTTGTATGTCTATATAAAACTAATTTTTTAT
Source organism: Humulus lupulus (assembly GCF_963169125.1). NCBI lineage: Eukaryota > Viridiplantae > Streptophyta > Magnoliopsida > Rosales > Cannabaceae > Humulus > Humulus lupulus. The sequence continues at coordinate 114,076,693 of NC_084797.1, forward strand.
TATCCTAGATAAAATCGGGCAGCATTTCCCCTATAATAGTGACCTAACCATCTGCATGTGAATATCAAAACAAACAATTCAAACAACATACAAGAAGTTTCTTCCTTATA